>NC_133761.1:57517510-58170010 GCF_036562045.2 Rhinolophus sinicus
CTGGGACCCTGAGGGGACAAGGAGATCTGGCTTAGATCACTGCGGAGGACCCTAGCTAGCCTTATAGGGACGATGTCCCAGCGCTGTCTTCCCTGCACTGGGCTGAGGTGTGGCACCAACCCCGGCAAGGTCGAGGCCTGAGGGTGGACTGGATGCTCCGCTGGCAGGCTGGGGATTCGAGACGACAGAGGACCCCGGACTCTCCACTAGATCCAAACGTGTGGCGGAGCCAGGCGACCCGCAATAGTGTGGGGTTTCAGGCTCCCTCTGCTGCCTTCGATTCTCTCCGTAGAGGGATCCAGAAAACGGCTGGATACATCGACCAATACCTGTGCGAATCTCAAGATAAGGAATCCTATTCATGCATCAGTTCATTCCGTTTGTTCATCTCATCTATTCATTCGCTCCTTTCTTGAGCTTCCACCACGTGCGAGGAACTGCGCGGTGGCGCACTCTTCACTCCAAGTCCCAGCAAGAAAAATAAACAGCCCTGACAAATCAAAGCGAGTGGAAATTTGTTGACCTGGAAATCGCTCCAGGCGAGTTGGGGGTGAGGGCAGCTCCAGAACTCCTTCAAATACGCCGACGCTTTTGCGCAGCAGGAGAGGCGCAGACTTGGAGAGGCCAACTCGCCGCCAATCCTCTCCCGCTCTGCTCCTCACTGCCCTTCACTGTGCGGAGAGATGCGAGCGCAGGTCCCAGCGCCCCACGCGGCTGGGCCAAGACCGGGACGCGAGGATGCCCAGAAAACTTCTGATTCATTCCCGGTTCTTACGCGACCGTTGACCGGATGACTGTGGACGAGTCATTGAACCTACACGACGAGGCGGATGATGCCCGGCTACACAGGACACCTCAAAGGAAAGAGTGCGACTGAGCGTTTCTCCGTCTGCATTGAGCACCACTTGTGAGCTGGCTCTCTGGCTGCTCTCTGATGGCCTTAGAATCGGGGACCCTTGTGTATCCTCAGCCCGATGACTTGGCGTTTCCAAATCCACTCCTCCCGGCGTCACGGCTCTGTAGCTCCGTGCCTCGATGCTCAGCTTCCTCCCGTGTTTACAATGCCAACCACGCGATCATAATGTTCCTGAGGATTCGCTACAACTATAAATCACCACAAGGGCCACAAAGATTGCAGTTCGTGTATTTAATAAACCCTTGTCGAGCCACCTTCCCTGGGCTAAGCGCCCTGCTAGGTGCTAGAATTTCTCCAACCTTGCAGCAGAGCCCAGACCTATCCTCAAGAAGCAGAGAGTGCATTTCCCCAGAAAAGGGACAGTTGGTGTCCTGTTTCCGTTTTGAAGAGCCTCCCTCTGCGCAATTAGTTAAGAACTTATTAAAACTCCTGAAATGCCATTTGCCCTGGCATGTTCTCAACAGCAGGCACATATCCCCCAGCCCCCATCCCTTTGGACCCCAGGCACTTGCCGAAACATCCCTCAAACTCAAAGTGTCAGAAAACTCTACCTTCTTTGCAGGACTTCCGACTCCCAAGGAAAACTCCCAACCACACCTGCAAGCACTGTATTGAGAACCTGCTGTGTGCACAGGATGTTGGGTGAGGTGCCAGGAGCACCACGAGGAACAAGTGCCAATGGGCATCTCATGGAGTCAACGGGTCAGTGTGGCAACCGCTATTGTCACCTGGCAGCCCAACCAAACACTCCCGGGCTAGTCCTTAAAGGGTTTCCTACGGATACTGACTACATCACATTCACAAGCCTACATCTAAGGATGTGATCTCTTGGAGAGTAAGGATTGCTTTCCTTCTTTTTCTTTTTTCCCCCAACTGTGTGCATACTAACAAAGACCTCAATAAATAGTGCAGTGAATTAACGAATGGATGAAGGAATATAATTATGTCTACGCCTACAGTCACGCGCCATTCTCATTTCACCTTTGCTAACACAATTAAGCTCCACAGTAATGTATAAGTTAAGTAACCTTGTTTATTTCCTATTATTCAGGTGAGGAAACTGAAGTCAGGTGGTTAGATAGATTTCCCAAGGCTCCTGGTTAGTAATTGGTGAATCTTGCCGGCTTCCCCCATGCTGGCCTGGGATCAGGTATTTTCCTTCTGAAGTGCTCAACTCACTGTTCTGCCCACTGGCTTCTTCCCGTATCTAACCCCCAGAGACAGTAATTGGGGCCACTTAAGCCGCCAGCTGTGGGCATTCCTCAGATGGTATAGCTGCGGCCACCATCCTGGCCTCCTTCCCCATAGGCTGTGAAAAAGAGGGAGGCTCAGTGTGCCGGGGCTGGGGCTGGGTCCAAGGGCAGGGGGACAGAAGGAGCCCATAGGCATGATCAGGCCTCAAATTCCGTGTCCTGCTCAGAATCCCAAGAGTCAGCGACTCCCTATGGAAGCGGAAAAGCACCGAGGATGACGCCACCTCCTAGGAGCAATGTGTGGCCCGGACTCTAGACACTATTAGCAAAGCTAAACCTCTACAGAAGATACACAGCCTGAAGTGGGGGGACAACCATGGGGACACCCAGGTCTGTGACTCCAGGAGGGACATTCCTCAGGGACCACCGAGGGGAAAAGGAAGTGGGCCAACTGGAGACTCTTATACTCTTTTTCAAAAGCCATTGAGCTTGGATACTCCAAATTGGAATTCAGGTGGTCAAGCAGGAAGGGACGACGCCCTCTCCTTCTTTTGCACGTCAGAAGGCACTAACCCATGGCTGATCGGAGTCCTGGCACTCACGCCCCAGGGGACGTTGGGCAAGTGCCAAGGCTCGTAGCCTCAGTTGCCTCAACCCTAAAATGAAGGAATCGGAAGTAATTGCATCTGCCTGGACCTCTAACCATTGTTCCAAAAGTGACAGAGGGCAGGGCAACTAAGGGACCCAAGGGCCATCGATTCTGAGCTTGCCTGTGGGTGGGGCCCAGAGACCCTGGGCCAGTCATGGCAGAGCCTTGCTCTGTTAGAGCCAGGGTGGGGGTGGGAGAATTTCTTAGAAAGTGTACCCCGCCCTGCATAAGCAGTCAGGATGGCCAGAGTTGCTGCTGGGGGCGGGCACCCTGCAGGTGTTAATACAATATCGTCCTGGTAAGGAGAAGGCACAGAGAGGGCTGTTCATACATCTCTGGGACCTCAGCCAACCCTATCACAGCCTTGAGAGTGAGGCTGTGAGCCAGAGGTGGGCGTGAGCAGTCAAATCAGGGTGTATCTTCCCCAGCCCCAACTCAGGCAGTTAAAGGTCTCCCTCACAAAGACCATGAAGCCTGCAACGCCCTCCCCCAGAGGCCAAAGAAGAAAGAATAAGATGGCTCGGTGTATTTGCGTCCTCTCAGCCATCTTTAAATTGCTCTCACCACGTGGTGTGGAGGAGCTCACAGAACCTCTGTCAGCTCTTCATTCTCAAAGGAGGACAATGTTCCTCAAAGGAGGGGAGACAGGGGGGCACAAACCAGAAGTGACTTGACCTCAGCCTCTGGTTTCTCGTCCCTATATCCAAGGCCGCCCCAGGCGCATCCTGCAAACGGAAAGTCTGTTTGAGGTCTCAAGGGCTTGAGAGGAGGTGGGGTCACATCCAGAGACAGATTGAAGTTCAAGTTTAAAATGCCCCCAGAAAGCCCCCTGCTGCAGGTCCTGGTTCCTAAGCGTCCCTGGGCACCCCCAAAACTTCCGGAGGCTGAAGTAGCCGCTGTGCCTGGGGGATGGGGACCTGGAGTCACCTTCCAGCAAGGACGACTTCCTGTACCTGGAACCAAAGGGACTGGCAGGTCAGTCAGTCATAATTCACCTGCTTTGTTCTGGCCGCAAAGTACGCAGAACACCCCCACATCAGACGCTGGCTACCGGGAGCAGCCACAGGAAAGATCCCAGAGCCACTGGTCCCCTCCGCGGGGGTCCTAGGCAGTCAGAGGGATCTGTGACAACTGGGGTCGGAGAAATTGCTCCCCCTCACCCATCATACACACAAAGACTTGCGGGAGACCATCTACTTGGTTGGTAAGCGGGCCACCGCCTCCCTTGGAGGCAACACCTCGCCTTGAAGTGGCGCAGGAACCAACGGCTTTCGCCTCTGTGGGGACTGGCCAGAAACCGCAACTTTCTCCCAACAACTCCAGGGATCGAGGTCCCTGTGCGCCCTTGTCTGACACAGACACATGGAGGAGAATGCAGCGCCAGCTTCAGTGGTTTGGTGGGCGAAGCTTGCAGCAAGGAAACCTTTAGAGACAAGCGGCCCACCCACGCACACTGGCTGAATAAGGAGGTAGAGGGCTTCTCGCTTTGTTTTGCCAAGTGAAGGAGAACAGGGAACTTGATTTGCATGGTGTTATCCACAAGGAGCTGAAATCGCCAATAGACTGTCTCTCATGTGTCTGTCTGAGTCTGCGTCCTGCGTGCCTCTGTGTGTGTGTGTGTGTGTGTGTGTGTGTGTGTGTGTGTGTGTGATGTATGTGTGTAATGTGATGTGTGTGCGCACACGGCCCGCGCCTGTGTACCCGATGGGGCGGGTATTAGACTCCCCACTTCTCTTTCCCCAGAGAGATGCGCACGGGTGGCCATCCTTCCAAATGCGCCCTGGTAACCTTGCTGAAAGGGCTCGGCGGCGCCGCGGGGACTGTTGCCGCTGGCGAGGAAGAGCCTTGCTTCGAGCAAAGAGCTATTACTGCTTTTAGGAAAGGGCGAGTCCTAGGGGCGCGGGGAAGGAGCCGGCTCCCAGGCCCGCGCGCACCCGCACCCGCGCCCGCCAAGCCCCAGCCCTGCGGGCCTGGCGTCCGCGGACCTACGGCGCCTGTCCTTCTCTTCCGTGTCGGAGAGATCTCGGTCTTAGTTCAAGAATTTCTAACTTCCCCAGCATCCAACGCCATCAGGAAGATTCCAGCCGTCCAGGAATGAGGTGACCTGGCCCGAAATGCCGCTTTCCTCCCCGCCACCCCTCCCGCCTGGAGAGGCCCTTTGTCCTGTGACTGCTCTTCTTCAAAATGAACTTCAAACTTCTCCGGGATTTGCGATACCGGGTCCTGATGAGAATGTGGAAGAACTCCACTGCCCCGCGTAAAGCCCCGCTAGAGTTTCACTGGGAAAGTGTTCAGGAACGAAAGGTGGGGGGTGGCGGAGAAAGGAGCGCGTCCTTCAAACCCCCCAGGAGCATCCCAGCCCCCACCCCCAGATGCCCGCCGCCCAGCTCACTTCCGTCCCATCCTCCCGGCTCCACCGGGCTCTCTTGCCTGGCTGAACCTGGCCGAGATGAGGCCTAATTTTACCTGACATCACATCATTACAGTCTCTGGGCGATTATTTTTTTCACTTCTGAAAACCCGGGCCCAGGAGGACGTGTAGTGGGGTTTAGGGGGACGGGCAGGTTGCGGGCACCTCGGGGCCTCGGGAAGAGCGGCAGGGTAGCTGCGGTAAAGCTTAAAGCACCAACCTCTCCCCACGTCCCCTTCCCAGTCCCGCTCCTCAACTAGGCTGTCACGTTATTCTCCTGAACGCCGGAACCGGGTTCAAGTGCCTCATAATTCGATGTTATTGGCACGTTCTGGTTTCAGAATTTCAATATTTGGGGGGGGGGAGGAAACAGATCTGAGTCATAAAGGCAAAATTGGGGTACAGAGAGAACTTGCAGTTGGAGTAGCAGAGACTGTGGAAGGCGGGAAGGAACCACCCCAGCCTGGGGCTGGGACCCAGGGCCAGTGAGAAAGCTGCCCACCCATCCTGAGGCACATTTAGGGGTAACAGCTGGCTCACATTGCCTTTTACCTTGAGGTCTCTCCTGGGGCTCTACCTTTCTCTTCTCATTCCTGCCTCAGACCATCTTGGTCTTCCCTCTTCCCTCACTACTGTGCACATTCCTCTAGGTATTCAGCTCCATTTGGGGAGGGGGGTGGGTGGGAGGTGGATGGGGCAGGAAATGGTCAGCGTTGCATCCCTGGGCTGTGCTCTGGGACTTGCCCACCACCCCCAGAGAAGGCTAAATCTGGGGGCTCTCCTCTGTCCCTGGGCCTATAAATCTAGAACAGAGGTTTTGAATGTGCTTAAGCAAATGGGTCAAAGTGGGAAAGAAGCTGTTCCTGAGTGGGGAGACGTCTCGCTCTGGCCAGGGGACTGGGGTTCATCCGAGGCTCACTGACCTCAGCATCTCCACAGGAGCACCACTCTCCACAGCTGTGTTCTTTAGGAGAACCAGCCCCCTGGAATGGATGGTTGGCCTGTCAGAGAGGCCTTATGCCCTCCCCCCAGTTTAGCGCCAAATAGACCCAGGTGATCAGGTTTGTCAGCAATGCCTATTTGTAAAAATCTCTGAGAAGAATTTTTTTACAAACTCCAGCCATTTTATACTTCCGAGGGAAGGAGAGGTGGGGCAGGATAGGTCTTGGAGAGTGGTTTGACTCTTCAGACTTTCTTTAAAAACTTCCAGTGGCCCATCCTGGTAGCAACGTGGAGGCAAAATGTATTCCAGCTGCAGTGTGATGGGGAAACTGCCTCTCAAATCGAAGCAGCTTTGGCAGGAAAACAGCTGAACCAGGTGCCTGCAATGGCCTGATTTTGAAGGGAGATTGTGAGTGTGTGGATTGAGGCAGGAGGTGCATTTTAATAAACCTATCACTGGCCAGATGTCAGCCAGGAGATCCGGGTTCTAGATGGGGCTCGGCCTTGGTGTGACCTTGACCAGAAGGTCACCTCCCTGCTGTGCAATTGTTTTGGCATCTTTCTCTCCGTCTCAGGCCCGACCTTCCAGCCCTAACCACTGTGGTCTGCCTGTCCTTTCCTCCAGGACACCACAGACCATACTCAAGCAAGGGACCCGTTGCACTGGAAGTGCCTCAGGGCTCCAGGCCCAGCACCGAGTGGCCACCTTGTGAGTCCAGGCTGTAGCATGACTGACCCTGACTGGCACCACCATCTTCTCCACCCCAGCTCTGCATCCTCTGCCTCCTCGAAAGCCAGCACACACTCATCGCAAACTCTTCGCCTACTGACTCCCAGTGGGGCAGCCATCTGCCCAGTGGGCCCAACAGATTCTGTGGCCAGCTCAGCTCTCGGGCCACACTCAGGGTCACTGAGTGCCCATTCAGTGGTGGTTGGCTTGGGCTATGGGTGACATCTAAGAACTGGTAGAACTGCTAAGCCCCCAAAACTGATGTCTGCTGCAAGGTGGTCCTGAGGTTGTAGCACATCCCCCAAAAGCTCTAGTCCCCACCTCCAGCCGCTGTGACCTGCAGCGCCCCAGAGCTAAGGTCCAGGACGGAGACCAGAGAGCTTACCGGCCGAATCTCCCCAGCCAGCCAAGCGGCCTTTACAAACCGTAGTAAACATTTTATTTACAAGTTTGTGGCATCCTTTGTGCAGCATGTCTTTGCGACCCCTACAGCAGGGAGGAGCTGTTGTGTCACCCACGTCACCGTGTGAGCTGCTTGTATCCAGGGAACTGTTGGGCGGGGCACTGAGACTGTCCTGGGCTCTGTGCAGTGTGGATTGCACCAGGCGGCCAGCGAGATGCAAAGGTGGGGAAGGAGTCTCCACTGCTGCGTCCAGGGCCCTGTCCAGGCCTCCACCATAAAATAGGCACAAGATCCAGCCACACTGGAAGGCTGGGGGTCGGCATGCAGGGCCCCGAGTCCCCTCTGCCCTTGGTGCAGTCTATAGGCCTCCGAGCGGTGGTTGGGAGGGCTCAGGGCTTTTAGGAGCACTGCTGACGGTGGGCTGGGGCGCAGAGAGCAACTCTGGGGCACCACCGCTTCCACTGCCAAGGCTGCTGGCGCTCCCCGCACTGGCGCTGCTGCTACTGAGGCTGCTGAAGCTGAAACTGCCGCCACCGCCACTGCCGCCACCACTCCCACCACTGCTGGCAGGGAGGAGCGTGCTAGCGGCCGAGGCCTTGATGACCGTGGTTTGGTGCAGAGACCTCTCGGCCCCCTCAGTCCGCTCTGTGTCGCTGGGGGCCATGTCCAGAGATTCGGAGTCGCTGCTGTCGCTCTCCGCCTCGCCCTCGGAGCGGCTGAGGCTCCGATCCTCCTGCTCTCCGTCCGCAGCTGGGGCTCCGCCTGCTGGTTTCTCACCCGCCTTCTGGTCTTTGTCCTTCTGGGCCTGGGCCTCTTTGGAATGACGCCACTTCATCCGTCGGTTCTGGAACCACACCTTTACCTGCGCCGCCCCCGCCGCACGGGGAAACAAGAAAGGACACCGAGATGAGACAAAGGCTCGCTCCAATCCGACCGCCGTGCACCTGGGAGTCACTCCGAAAGGCGGGAAAGCACTGCTAACCGTCCCCAGTGCCTCTACCTCACGGGCCTGTGCGAGAAGCAGGGCCGAAAGGCTGCCCAGAGAAACAATGCGATGGATCGATGGATCGCCAGGGATCCTCACCTACGATCCCACGTGGCATGTTTCTCAAAACGTGCTCCTCCAGACCTCGAGCCTGAGTGCTTGTTGGAAAAGCAGATTCTTGCACCCCGCCTGCAAACTACGGAGGATCTCTACTCTAAATTGATGCTTCTTCCTTTATCCCACTTGAGTCTGGACGCTCCAGAGAATCGGACTAAAATTATGGAACCGTGGCCCAGAAAAATGGCACACAATTTCAAGGGTTTGGTGAATCAGTGTGAAGAATTCCTGCTAAATTGGCCCCTCCTCTACTACCACTATCCAAGGCAGGTCTCTACAAAAGCAATTGTTTTTAAGGAGGAACCTTGGGAGGCACACAGGGGAAAGGGGGTTCAAAGAGTTAATCGCAGTGGGATGGGGGCACCACTGGGCCTTCAGAAGAAGAGCATTTCCTTGGCATGTGTGTACTCAGAAGCTGATAAGGACCCAGCCCCTGCCCAGGATAAGCTAATCCTGCTGTGGGCTCAGAAAACGCTGGAATTAAACCTGTGCAAAGTGGAGGAGGGGTAGGGATGGGGAGGAGAATCTATATAAATATATATGATCCCCTGGGGGACCCAATGCGTTCACACAAGTTCCAGCTTCCCTTTTAAAAATAACATCCACAGCTGGTGGAAAACGGCTGGGCTCTTCCACTGTGTGTGCTGGGGAGGGGAGTTGTGTAATGGAGGACGGAAAGACAGAGACAGAAGGGGGGCACCTAAGAGAGCTATGAAACAGTGCCTGCCTTTGGCTTCTGCCCTGCTCAGAGCACCCCAAGGAGCAAAGGCCATGGCGGTGGTGTGTGGCAGAACCGGACTCTTCCAGTTTCAAACTCAAAAAGCAAAAAAAAAAAAAGCCCAGCTCTTGAATTTGAGAAGAGAAAAAAATATTGAATTCAGACACAATAGATTTGCTATTTTCTTGAAAAATATTCAAGTATGCAGAACCCAGAACTTGTTGAAATGCTCTTAAGCAGTCTAAGAAAATCTTTTTTTCTTTCTCTCTCTCTCTCCCTCACTCTCCCCACCAGAGATTTTTCTTCAGAGTTTATGCCGTTAGAAAAGAGGGCTGTGGCCGCTCCAAGCGGACTCCTTGCCCTACTGGGGCTAAGTAATTCCGTTTGAAATGATGTTTTCACTTCCTCACAACTGGGGATTTCACAATCCAGCAACAGCAGAAGGAGGAGGAGGGAGGGAGGATGAGAGAGAGAGAGAGAGAGAGAGAGAGAGAGAGAGAGAGAGAGAGAGAGAAACAACAACAATCTCTTGACTTTGGATTTTTATCTCTTCCGAAATAAACTGCCTCCTACAGCGAACTGCACTAGAGTCGAGTACATAATTATTATCTCCTGCGGCCTATTTGCTATCTCGGGGATTCTTTCTGCCTGTTGGCCAAAATAAACAGGCAGTGCTTGTTGACACATATCTTTGGGGATGGGCTATGTCTTCCGTCCGTCTCCTCCACCCTCCTCCTCTCTCCTGCCTCAAGTTACTGAAGTCCACAAAGTTTCCTGAAATTCAAGACCTTGTGTTTCCACCACAAAAGGAGAGTGGGTCGGGGTGGAGGGGACCTTGGGGCTGGGATGCAGGGGGCTGCGCGCCACGGGAGACTGTCCGTTTAAGCGGGAGCTGGCTTACCTGTGCATCGGTGAGGCCCAGCATTGCAGCCAGCTGCTTTCGGTCCGGCTTGGTCACATACTTCTGAATCTCAAACCTTTTTTCCAGGCCTTTCCTCTGCAGGTTGGAGAAGACCGCCCGTGACCATGAGCGCTTTCTTTTGTACGTCTGTGGCATGGTGTCCTTCGTGAGCACAGCATAGGGACCTGCCCGGCGGGACCGGAGTAAGAGAGAGACACGAGGGCTGAGCTAGTGCCCAGTCCGCGGCCTGCGGACCTAGGGCTCATCGTGCTGCCTACAACTGGTTTGGGTTAACGGTCGGCCCTACCCGCGTTCAGAAAGCCCTCCTCCAAGGGGAATTTCACAGCTTTTAAGAAGACAATCGGAAGGCCTAAAGCGAGCATACAGTGCGTGGAGAAGCTCAGCGGTTGGTCTGTTAATTCCAAAGGAAAAAAAACGTAAACCTAATGCTTCGTCAAAAGGCAGGAAGAGTAAGCAAAAATGTCCCTTGGGGCCTGAAGGATCTACAGGTGACAGCCTCCTCGATTCTCGTGTGTGTGTGTGTGTGTGTGTGTGTGTACTCGTACGTGCCCACGCGCGCAGATGCAACCTCATGGGGCAAAAGGGTTTGAGGTCATTTCAAAATGTGCGTACAGTGATAAGCAACACCTCTTGCTGCTTCATTTTCAAACCACCCTCTCCTGCGAAGAGACTAGAGAAAGCCCTCCACGCCGTCCCACCCGCCCACGCACACACTTTCTTTGCTCCCCAGGCCCCCCACCCCTTTCCTCCCGGATCTGGCCAAAGAGTGAGCCAGCTCACAGAGAAATTTTTCGGTTTCTCTCTCCCGACTCGGTGGCCTCCCGCACCAACACCGGGATTGTTACACCGCGGTCGCCACGTGAGGCATTTTGAGTTTTCAGTTGGCGGACCTGCCCGTTCTGTACCTGGAAACGTGTCTTGAAACTGATGCTGAACTGAATTTCTCGGGTTGGAGCTCAAGGGATTGAGGATGGCAGAAGCCTCGTTAATGGGATCTAGGGACGCGAAGAACTGGCCGGCCGAGGGCTGCAGACCCGGGACATGCAGCCCCGCAGGACGCCCGCCGGTTAGCAGGGACGTGAGATCTGGGGACCAGAGAAAAAAAGAGATGGTTACACCTTGAGCAGACCCACGCTCTGTCCAGGTACTGGTTCCTCCCCTGCCCGTCGCCCTCGATTTGGTTTTCCTGAAGCGAAGTCTAGCGAGACCCGCGTCTCCACCCGGAAACCCCTCTCTCCAGACTGCGGCCACGGGGTGACACACAAAATGTTCCGTGTGTGTCCCGTATGTCCACGTCTATGCTGTTACAGCAAGGAAAGACTTTACAGAAAACGGCCCAAACAAAGTCACTTTCAGGTGCCTTCCAAGAATCCACAAACGTAAACCCTCCGCCCGAAGCAGCCCCTACTCTGCGCTCTCCTCTGGGGAGTTCAGAGTCGAGTCTGTTTCGCCACATTCCTTCGGTGTAATTTCACTAGAAATCAGATAAATGGCAGGGAAAGTGTTCCCCAAAAGGGCTTTCCCTGTCAGATCATATAGTTTTCTCTCTAGATACGTGATTAAAGGCAGGCAGGCGATAGACATTTTAGCAAATATTTACACCAACCATTTTTGTGAATATTGATTCTGTGACGTGGTTTTAAAGCATTCCTGGAGGGATTTATTTATTTATCTATCTGTCTATCTATTTATTTATTTATTTTTACACAGAGCAGGTGAGTTTTAAACCTAGTGTTTCATAGTCTTCTCACAATTCATTTTCTTCTGCCTTCTCTTGCCAATTTGTCCTTAATTGTAAAAACACTCAAAGACACCCCAAGCTGGCCCAGGGACCGAGAGTGCAGTCGGGGCCATGGTTAGCGGCCTGCAGTGTCTCGCCCAAGACTTACCTCTCAGCGTGTTGCCTTCCTTGACTTTTGGGTCAAATTCTGCAGACAAAATGCGATCAATTCCAAATTTGAGGTCCTTGCTGGAAGGGGCCGGGGCCGAGCCGCTGTGATGGGGGTTCGGGACCACCCGCGCCCCGGAGGCCGGGGGCTGCAAGGCGCCGGCCCGGGGTGTAGGCGGAGGCTGTTGCTGCTGTTCTTGTTGCTGCGGGTGATGGTGGTGGTAGACGGCGGAGAGCGGAGACAGCCGCTGCGGGAAGCCAGCCGGGACTTCGGAGGGCGCCACCACAGGGGTGGGTCGAAGCGGGGACCTGGCAGCTGCTTGAAAAGAGGCGTGCGGGTGAGCCGAGCCCAAGTGCGCGGTGAGGGCGGCGGCCGAGGCCCCCGCCAGGCCCTCCGGGGCCGCCCCGGGTTCTCCCACGCCGGCGTGCAGAATGTCTGCGATGCAGAAGGAGGGTTTCTTGACCGCAGCGGGATCCAGAGGGAAGGAGCAGCCTCCCGGGCCGGCCGACGAGCAGTAAGCAGCCGACCAGAGGCTGAAGTTGGAGGCGTAGAAGGGAGCCAGCCCGGCGGCGAACATCCTGGCGGGGTGCGCCCAGCGACCGCCGAGGCCTGGCCGGATAGAGTGGATGGGTGGGTGGGTGCGCCGGGAGGGGCGCGCGGAGTGCAGGAGGAGGCGGCCGCCCAGCCGGGGACGATCTGCTTTCGTTTCTCTGTCCGCACTGAAGAGAGACCGGGGAGCCCTAGCGCCACCGAGGGAGGAGGCGAGGCCCGGATCCCGGCCGGTCTCAGTCGTCCCAGGCCTCACTATAAAGGCGGCGCGGGACCCGCGCTCCCCGCGGGCTGCAGGCGAGCGAGGGGCGCTGAAGCGACGAGGCGGGCGGGGGCCGTGGCTCCGCACACTCCAGGGAAGCCTGGGAAACAGGGGCCGGGCACCGAAAGAAAAACCCAAACAGCTAAGCCCTAAGAGCTAAATTTAAAACAACAACAATAATAATCCGTTAGTTTAAAAAAAAAAAAAAGTAATAAGAGGGAAAAAAAACTCCTCTCTAAAAACTCCCAAAGTTTTGGCAGGAGCTTTCGAGTCAGACTCTGGGTAGGACCTCGATCTGAGTGCTCATTGGCCATCCTTGTGACCAATGGGAGCCGGCAGTGGAGGGAATTGGGGAAAGGGGGGCGTGACCCGCACCCTCGGCCCCGCCCCGCTTCCTCGTGTTGACGGGGCCGCTTGAGCCCAGCAGGGTCCTGTGCGTTCTTCACCGCCGTTTGGGGGCCCGGACGGCGGCTCAAGAGAATGCCGACCCTCCAGTAACTTCTGCAGCGCAGAACCGGGACCGGACGTGGAGAGCCTGTCACAGCGCTCCTGGAGCGTTCGCCTGGGGGATACTGATGCTCGGGCAAAGTTATCGCGGGTGCAAAGCCCGACCCCCGGAGCGCGCTGGTGGCCCTCTAGTTTCCCTACTGTGCACTTCAGTTGGGCCCAATTTTTCTTCAGATCGGGCCTTTATCCCGAGAGTCAGTATCCTCCGCACGCTCCATCTTTCGCGGGCCCGCGCCCTCGGCTGCCCGGCCCCAGCCCTCGCCCAGGAATGCTGGGGCCCTGCGTCTCCGCCCAAGTTAGCACCGCGTCCGCCTCGCTGCCTCCGAGATCCTCGGGGAAGAGAGGAGGGGCGGCCACAAATTAGCTTTATTCCGAGTTGTCGCACAGTGACAACTTGAATGAGTAACTTTTCAAACAACATAAGATGAATGTCTCCGAACGTCTGCCTTGGACGCAACCAAACCTTTCCCCGGAGCCTCAGAGACGACAAAACAGGCCGCCGACCGAAACCTGGGAGAGCGGCACGCGCGTCCCCTCCTCGGCTGCACCTTGTAGTAAATGTCACCCTCCGTCCTCCGCCAGATCCCCGGATCACATGGGCTCCGTTGTTGTGCAAGTGCCCACACAAGCAGATTTCTTGGGGTTAAACACTATTTTTAATTCAGTGACTGCTTCCCCAGGAACCCCTTGGGCCTGGTCGCAGAGGCTGCAGCGGCGGCCGGCGCCCTCCATTCGTTTCTCGCGTCTGTCGAACGCAGGATAGGTGCAGCGCGGGGTTTTCTGCAATATCAACAGCTCTATTTTAAGAACTCGTTCTCTTTTAAATTATAGTCAGAATGGATTTCCCCACCCCTCTCCCAAACAAACCACAGGCCACCCAGATGAGCCCTTCTTGCACATTTTCAGGAAGAAAATAAAATAATAATAATGAAACCACGAAATCTTTTGTTTTCGATTGTCCTAATAGGCATCTCTTCGCAGAGCTGCTGTGGCAAACCCCGCCCCCCTCAAAAAAACTTTTAATATAATTGTAATAAAGCTTCTGTGGCATTTTTAATGTCACTTCAACACTAGCACTTCTTACCAAATAAACCCAGGAAGGCAACTGAGCTTGCTATGCTACTATCTTGAGTTCAAGATTTGTGCTAATTAAATTAATTTCTAGTGGTTTCTAGTCCCTTGTTGCAGATGACGTCATTTTAAGCCTTTAACTTTCTCCTGGAAACTAATCAAGCACTGTCAATCATTCCCCACCAGCCAGCACTGAGAACACCGGCCCCCCTCGCCCGCCCCCCTCGCCCCCATCTCTTAGTCTCTCCCTCCATCTCTCTTCTACTAAAGGGTTTTCTTGCCCTGCTCCTTGCAGCCAGGAGAGAGATGTTATTTCCAGACATGAACTTGGAGGGGTGTGATGGACTGAGGGCCCCAGTACCAGGAAGACGAGTCCTTTTGTTTGTGGCCAGAGGCAAAGGAGTGACAAGCATAAGGCCACTTGAGGCGTTGGACCCTCCGTGAAGGGCTCCAGGAAAGGCGTTGCAAGCAAAGGCTGAGGATTCTGGCAAGATTCCGGTGGGAGAGAGCGGCCTCTGTAACTTCACAGCCCTCACACTAGCTCGAGTGTGTTTCGAGGTGGTCATAAACCCTCTTTCCTGTTTTCTAGTGTCACGGCCAATTCGGTTGCAATTCCAATTTGACTGCTAACATTTCAGCAGCGCAGCCTAAGCCCACCCCCCAGGCTGCATACCCCGAAATTAGACGCGACCCTCGGGATGGGCACCGAGTGCAGACTAGGCTGAATACGGGCCCTCCGGGTTTCTCGCTGCGCCCAGGACCCGCATCTGCCCCACTTCAAGGCCAGGTGCGCGGGACAGGCGGGGCGAAGGCCAGGCCGGGAGCACGGGGTTCCCCGCGGACTTCCAGCCGGGTGGCACGTTCCTGTCTCCGCAAAGGGCCCACAGCTTGCTGGCAAATTGCACCTTCGCCCGCGCGCCCCTTCCACGCCCTCAACTTCATTGCAACTGCGTTGGCGCCACCCTGGAGGAGCCCGAGCTCCCGGAGGGAAACGCGAAAAGGGAAACCTTTGGAACGACCCCCTGCCTTCCCCCCGCCACCCATCTTCTTCCCCAGGCCCAGGCCTCGTCTCGGCGGCCCTCTCGCCCTCTTCGGAGCCGGTAGACTCCCCTCCTCCTTACTCCCCACCCCTCCGAACCAAGAAAGCAGCAGGAAACCCTGGGCTCGCCGGAGTTCAGGTCACCTCCTGTTTTTTGATGGGCTCAAACTCGGACTAAATGAGCGGATGTGCCTGCGAGATTGGTCTCAAAATAGAAGCGGCCTTAGTATTTTAGGATACTGCAGAAATCCTTATTTCTTCCGGAGAAAAACTCTATAATGACTCCTAGCACTTCCCCTTTTAATATTTGTGCAACTTTATCTCCACCGACAAGTTGCTTGGGTGACGCAAATCCGCCCTTGTGTATTACAACTACCAAAATAAATGCGCGGAAATCAATTCCCTTCTAGCAATGAAAATATAAATATACAGCTGCGACTTTCCCCTTTAATCTTTGCTTTCCGAGCGGCTCTGAGCTGTGGCGAAATGAACTGGTCCAGAGCAATTGAGACCGGTGGGGAGGTCCTGGGGGCAGAAGCGAGGGCTCCCGGGGCCTGGTAGCTGCAAGGCGCTAGCAAATGTGCTCCAACAGGAGTGAAGAGCGTCTGACTAAACCATACTAACGTGAGCTGAAATGTGGCGGCGCTGTCCTTTGAGGAAGCTCGTTTCTAAAGATGATTTCGTCTGAGACTGCATAGCTGCACCAGCAAATTACAATTGACAACAGAGCAATAGAGGGAGTCCTTTACACTCAAAGGTTGAACAACTGTTTTGGAGGGTTGGGGAGGGCGTGGAATGTCATCATGTCAGGGGGTTCTGATCAAGTCTGCTGGCTGTCTTTAATGGATACAACCCTCTCCTTCTCTTTTCCTGGCTAGAGACACCCAAACTATCTCACCATACTAGGAATGGACAATGCCAGAGAAGGTCCATTTTATAATGTAACAATAGGGTTTGTGGGGATTTAGGATTGACAGAAGGGGCCTAACTCAGAGGTTTATGCATTGACTAACGCAACGGATGGGTTCCAACACCATTGGGCTGTCCCTGTCTTCAGAGCTTCCATATTTAAACCACCAGTGCAAATTCTTATCCTAAACCTGGGACACAGATACACACCGACTGAGCATAAACGCTCAATGAGAGTGGATGCTAAGCTTTGCTTATCACAGTCACATAACTCTGCAAGGGCTTAGGCTATCCAGATCTGCTTGCTACCTGCTTTTGCTTTTTCTTCTAGGTTCTGGGCAAAACAACGTACAAGGCAGTTGCTCTGTGGACTTGGGACTCGCCTCCTTAATTTTAAATATTCTTTCAAACATGCTGCTTACTTCCTGGTTTCCAATAAAGAAGTGGAAACAATGAAAGATTCACAGCCAGAAGAGAAGGAAACACAGCTTACCCAGCTGAGGATATGAAAGATTTGCAGCAATGTGGGAATCGGCTTATATTCTGCCTGTCATTCTGCCAGCTGAAGATTTATAGACTGCTGAACCTAGTGCTCAGATTTAGTGATAGGTGTGGGACTTCTGTTCCTTGTGGATGCTAGATACTAGCGTTTAGGACTTTAGAGACCCCCCATTGCCCCCCACGCAACACCCCTTAGATTATTCTAAGTAGGCCACAATGCCCTTTTCCTGGAGATTTTAGTATTCTAGAACTAAATAGTTTTTTTTAAAAGATAGACCTTTGATATAGGATAAGAAAAGCAAATAACAATGTGACAGGACCACGAGGTCCATAGTCCCTTGATTTATTCCTTTTTCCTTTTTCTCATTTCCCAGTTATGTCAGACTCACAGGTGACCATCTCTTTATGTGGCTGGCCGTAGCCCTGCCCTCGACCTCTTGCTGTCTTCAGAGCCTCAGACAGCCCTTTGGATCTGACCCAAGTTGTCCTTTCCTCTCACAGAGTTTCTCATATATTTCCTTTTCCCTATTAATAGGATATACCAGTTCACATACAGGTACCATTTCTCTCTCTCTCTCTCTCTCTCTCTCTCTCTCTCTCTCTCTCTCTCTCTCTCTCACACACACACACACACACACACACTCACTGGGGATCTTAGAGATGGGAGAAGGGCAGGGCAGGCAGTTTGGAGTTTTCTCCTGTTGCAGAGAGCAAGCGACTTCTCTCTCCCGCCGAGTCACATTGTCTACATCCAGCCAAGAAAGAGCTCAGACTTCATAAAACTTAGTGGTAGAACCTATTTCAACATGATACATCGTAACATAGACTAGCACATATTTGCAGTGAAATCACGTCCCCATAAGAGTAAAATATGAGAGACCATCTTTAACACGTAAGAGATTTAGTACTTCATTGAACAGGCTTCTATGTGGTAAATGGAAACAGTGCTCACCCACTCCCAATACATTAGTCATTTGCCTTGAAGAAGCTGGACTTCTTGCCTGGATTATTGAATCTAAATAGCTGGGGTTTTGCCTCCAGTGAGCAAGTTGACTGTGAAGGTAGAAGAAGGAGGTGTAATTGAAATTATATATTCAAAACAACTCTGGTGATGAGATAGGAGTAGAAAGTCATTCCCAGAGTAATACTTATCTAAACAAACAAGCAAAAACCTTCCTTTCCTTTGAGACAAGTTTCCCAAGTGAGAGCACAGTTTCTGAGGACAGAAAAAGGACTCAGAGCAGGAACAAGAGGCAGAAATGGGAAGGTACCCTCTGAAGGGAAAGGATCCTGGAGCCAACAGAGGGACTTTGTAGAGCTGAAGGGTTGTCCTCATCTGCCCTCCTGCACCCCATCAAAACTGGGATAGCTCTGGGTTTCATGGCAGAATCCTGCCAGCTCTGTCTCAGCCCACCACCAGACCCCAGCGTCTCCTTCACCCCTTCATGAGCCCGCCTACTACCAAAAGTTGGTTCTCTGCTGACACCTGCTGGACTGTCTCTACATTGCTGTCTTGCAGTGCCCGTCCTGTGCCAGCAACCTTGTGATGAAAGTTGGCTCTTCCTTTTGCGAAAAGGCGGGTTTCTAAAATTGGCTTGGACCAGCAGCTGTTTCCTTCCATATTGCCGACAATATGGAAGGGTCTTATATTATGTCTTTAAAATCACCAGACAGGGTGAGGGAAGCTGTCACCCTTCAGTAGTAACACCTTACATTTTACAGATCTCAAGGCCAGTCCACATTTATTATCTCACTTGTTCTTTAATATAACCAATTGTAAGGATGCAGAGGAGGTATTACCATCCAGTCTGAGTTTAGGAAGTTGATCCTCAGAGAGGTTAAGTGGCTTGCCCGAGATTACATAGTTAGGAAATGGTGTTCCAAGGAGCAGACGCTACATTTTCTGACTCACCAACCAGAGTTCTACCGCTCAGCCAATTTCTTTAGGGGAAACAGTTTAATCAGAACAAAAACTCTCTGCCCTCCATCAGAATGTGCACTGGTTTCAGGCAAGGGGCTGGAGAATAGAATTGTGTCTAACCCAGTGATAGTCACAGGAACACCATGAAACAAGGGCAGACTGGTGACCGTGTCATTCATTTGTGACTGGAGGGGTCAGGAAGACCCTCATTCACAATGGGTTCAAAAGATTTCTCTTCCTTTCCTCTCAGTAGCTGAAATTCTGCTCCTGGAGGGTTCGTTCTTTGGAGACAAGGCCTCATGCTATGAATTCATGTATCTGACCCTTATCAATGTGCCAATCCCTGAGGGCAAGGAGCCGTTTTGACAGGGAGAAGAGAGATGGAGCTTCTGAGAATAAGATACCACCAAGTGAACACACAATGTGATATATAGATGATGTATTACAGAATTGTACACTTGAAACCTATGTAACTTTATTTACAATTGTCACCCCAATAAACTTTAATTAAAACAATAAAAGATACAACCAAGGATGTAGGCATCCGTGGGGGCACAGAGGGAACAATGTGAGAGCATTGGGCATAGGTTCTTTGCAGGGTGCTAAAGAGGGAAGTTGGAGGATGGCCTTTTAGAGTTTTTCTGGGGTCTTTCCTCTCTGTCCTCAAGTGTCCTAAATGGCAAGAAGGGAAAATAAAAATGGGAGCCCTAGAGTTCTGTCATTCATTTCCCCCACCAGCACCAAACAGTTTTGCAGGATTCCAGTGCCCTATTGAATTACAAATAAGAATAAACTTTCACTTTTGAAGTTCATAGCTATACACCGGTATAACTATATTACAGTTATTTCATGCAGACACAGGTATTTTATGGTCAGTGGCTCTTTTGTCTGAGTCTTAGGTATAAAAATGTCCATCATACTAGTCTTTGTGGGTCTTGAAAGAGAACCAGAGTCATTACGACGTGGAAAGGGAAGCCAGGGGTCACCAAGGACCCCAGTGGGACCAGGATCCTCCCGCTAAACAGTGTCCTCCTAGCTCAGCCTGGTTACAGAAACTTTGTTGCCAAGAGCGATGGGAATGGCCTGAACTAAAGTGTGGGTGTCATGGGTGTAGGTGGAGACAAGGGGAAATATTAAAGACGTTTAGGAGGTAAAATTGACAAGATAGTCAGCAACTTCATTTTCAAGAGTCCCCATTAGAGAACACATGGCATTAGAACTGGGATATAACTGCATTTAATCACAAATTTGTAGACAAAGCACCTAATGATAATTTGACACCCAGCTTTAGGGTTAGTTTTGCTCTTCTGTGGCTGCTTCCTTCACCGGGAGACGTGAACAAAATGTGCGAGGTTCTTGAAAGCGATCAGTTGTGCTTGAGTTTATAGTTTTGAACTCTAGGCTAATTGTTGTGTCTGTTTATAATTAGGCATGCATAAACAAGCTGGTAGGTTCAAAACAGAAGTACTTACAGCTGATTTGGAATGGCCATTAGTCTGTTGAGGGAGACAAGGTCTGGAACATACTAGTGTTTCTTCCATATCCTCATGTTGTAGAAAATAAAACACAGTTAGGGTACATTTCATCTTCAGAGAGTTCATGTTATTTTTTCATTTAGTAGTTAGCTTTAGCAGCACTATAACAAATCACATTTCCACTGTCAATTATGACATTACTCTTGTTCCCCATATCCCTGCCAGCTATCAATGTTATTGGTCCTTTTCATTTTTACCCATCTGATGGATATTATTTCAATTTGCATTTCCCTGACTTCCAGTGAGAGTGCTTGATCCTCCTAGTCTTTCACAGAATAGATATATTCATAGCCTTTCATTTTTGCCACCCTAATAGGTAAAAACATAATAACTCTTCAAGAGGCCCCTGTTTCCCACATGTCCTTGTCAAGAGGAATCCCAAACTCCACCAGCGCTCCACACCGACCTGCAATCTCTCTCTCTGTCTCTCTGTCTCTCTCTCTCTCCAGCACCCAATGCAACACTTCCTGGCCTCCCACCTTTGGTACCAGGCTGGCCATGATCAGAATTCGGTGAGTGGCATAAGACTGTGTCCAATTCACACGTACAGATGAAAAGAAATCCCTCCATCCATATTCAGATGTCAGTGCATTACTAAAAGTGAATCACCCTGAATATTTACAATATTCCAGCAACTAGGTAGAGTTTGGAAACAGGCCTAGGAAGGCATTTATTCAAACCGTCTCACCCTCCACACTTGCCCTCAGTCATGACTTCCAGGTCATCCTTTTCCATTGCAACTTGAGAGTGGTGTCAATTTGACTTGCCAGCAATGCCCCAACTCCAGTTCCATGAGTGGAGCACTGAGAAATAAATGCCTCTGAGCTTCAAATGTTTCCTCCTCTCTCTGGTGCCCATCCCCCCTCCCTACCCCACCCTACTTTCTGCAGCCTGTACAACGGAGAATTCCACAGGAAAGGAGACATCTCAGGTCCTCAAGAGGCAGGAACCCAAGAAGCCTGCAGGTTGATTGTAAGGGGCTTCCTTGCAGGCTCTCAGAAGTGGGTGTCCTGGATAGCAGGGAGCGCCACACAGAGGTGGCCTGTTTTCCCAATCTGCTGGCAGGTACAAAGGTTTCAGCTAGCCCCTCCTTCCTTCCACCTTTCTTTCCTCTCCCCCATAACACGTACAATTTAGTCATGCAGATCATGGAGAAGCTTCTGAAATTTCTCTTAGAACGTTCCAAACCAGTTGCCGACCTCCCTGGGTCCGTCTCCTTGCTTCCCACCTAGATAAGACAAAAATGGTGAAAATGGTGAATGGGCCTCGCATTCTGCTCAGCACTTACAGACATTATCTCACTTGATCCTAAAACCAAGCCCAGGAAGGAGCTATCGTTAGTATTTCCATTTTACTTGGGGAAGTGGAGTTTTAAATGGGTGAGTAACTTGCCCAAGGTCACAGTTACATGCTTTTTTTTGGCCACTAGGGCCCTTGTTCATTTCTTCTCCAGCCTCTCTTTGCTCTGATTTTTCCTATACTTCAAAAACGAAGTAGAAATTAAGCCATTTCTAGATAAGTAAAACTAACTTCATCTATACAAATAACTTTATATATATGTATATATGAAATGAGAAGAGAACTGAAATGGTAGGCTAGAAAATGTCTAACACAAAAGAAAGCCATATTTAATACTAATGCCTCACAAACTCTTCCCAAAAATAAAAGAAGAGGTAACACGTCCCCACTTATTCTATGAGGCCAGTGTTACCTTGATATCAAAATCAGACAACGGTATCATCGGAAAAGTATACAATAATATCCCTTTGAATATAGATACAAAAATCCTTGACAAAATACTAGCAAACATAATCCAGCAATGTCTATTCTAATTTTTTTTTAAATATTAAGTGGCTACATTTTAATTTTTATTTTTTCTTAGTTGCAGGGGGCGCTGCCCACCATCCCTTGCAGGACTCGAGTTGTTGAACTGGCAGCCTTGTGGTTGAGAGCCCACTGGCCCATGTGGGAATCGAACTGGCAGCCTTCAGAGTTAGGAGCACAAGCTCCAACTGCCTGAGCCACTGGGCCAGCCCCTGTTCTAATTTTTTTGAATGTTTTAAAAAATAATATGTTAGTCAATGGTATTGTAATAGCTATGTATGGTGTCAGAGAGGTAGCAGACTTGTTGGGGTTATCACTTTGTGAGGGGTGTGAATGTCTAATCACTATGTTATTTTGCACACCTGAAACTAAGGATAAAAAATAATTTGTTGTCTCTGTTGAATACCAAGTTTTACATATATTGGCTCTATGTATGTTATTCTTATAATTATTATATAATTATAATGAATAATTATGCTATTATTATGTTGTTACTTATTTTTGTGTATTTAATCTTATTTTTTGTGTATCTTTATCAGTTTCTCCTTGAATTTCTATTGGTTTTATTTTGTGTATTTTGATTTTGTCATTAGGTACTGGGATTAACAACTTCCTCATGGACTATACTTTTAATTAGCATGGATCTGTCTCCTTTTCCTTTTAATGCCTTTTGACCCTACATTCCATTTTATCTCATATTAATACTCTCAGACTAGCTTGTTCAAATTTAACTTAAAATTTTTGAATAGTGTTATATTCCCATATTCCAGCCTTGAAAAGAAGCAAAAGCATATTCAGAGAAGTTGACTTTCACCTTGGTTTTTTTCCCTAGCCACAGAATTTCCTTCCTCAGACCCAAGTGTTTTTGTGTATTAAATATATATCTGGATTTGGGGAGGGGCAGGGAGGGCAGGCTTTCATGCTTGAGTTGCCATCTTGATTCAGTCTCTGAATATTACTCCAGTGGTATGAGTACAGCTAGAATGTGTTCTCTTGCCTCAGTCTGGAGTTGCAAATTCCCACTTTAGACCCAAAGAGAGTTTCTTGTGATCTATCCAACTTGGGGCCTTGTGGTCTAGGGAAGTACTTCCATGTTCTGGGACCTAGACTGTTTTCTAGCTTGTTGGTGGGAGGGGAGAGACGAAAGGGTAGTGGGTATGGAAGCCTCTCATCTGTTGACATACGTTTGAGCCTTGACTTAACATCCTGAAGGGTTTTCCAGTTTTAGTTCTTGAAATGTCCACAGATGAGAGACTTTCTGACATTTGAAGATGATGGGACTCGGTCAATTAAATAATCAATCAACCACCAGTTTTGACTGATACTTACTGTCTTAATAACCATTATAGACACAAGCCAGTTCCTAAGCTTTCGGAGCTTAAAATTTAGATGGGGCTAAAATTATTCATGAAACAAGTAACAACATGAAAAACATAAAACCAGGTGCATGTCTTGGGATGATGCTGTTGGTCTCAGAAAAGTGCTATTGGGATAGTTTACAGACCTGATAGATGATAGATAGATGATGACAGATAGATGGTTAGATTAGATGATAGACAGATGATAGATACATAGTTATACATAGCTACAGACCTATTCTATATAATATAGACAGTGTTATAGAACTCATATATATATATGTGTGTGTGTATATATATATATATATATTTTTTTTTTTCCACAGAACTACAATCTTTTTTCTTACATGAAATTCAGATTTCCTTTTTCCTGTATATAATTCAATATTTATTAATACCTGGGAAGCATAAAGTTACTTTAATGAAGAACATGTAAGTAATGGAATTAGCATTTTATATTTTAAATAGAATTACTATTTTTAAATGGAACATTTATATCCTGAAATGGAGCATTCTTTCCTGCTGACCGATCCTTGCACATAGCACTTGAAAAACAGCCCCCTGGTGTTAATGGAATCACACCCAAAGCATGATTTATATTAAGCGACCACATAGAGTTGCTGAATACTTATTTGTACCACAGATGGAGAATTAACTCTTCTCTTTTTCATCTGTCACCTTCTAAATCCCGCCCCCCCTTCTTAATCTTGTTCTTTTCTTTTTCTCTCTCTCACTCCCTTTCCTTTCTTCTCCACTATTTTTCTCCCACCAGGTCTGATGAAGTTACTCCCAACAAGCACTTTGAACAAACCCTCCTCTGTGGGCCTCCCTCCTGAGAAATTAGGTGGCTGTGTCAGTGCCTCTGATGCCTATTTTTACACTCGTGTTTGTCCGGCGTCTGACGTGGTTTATCACAGTCTCTCCAAAGGCCCATTGTTCAGTACTTCAAGAAGAATGTTGTTATATGGACTGTTAGTGCGTCAGCCCGGCTCTCTCTGGAGGAGCTCTTGGATGAAATTAGATAATTTCCATTAAGAGACCGTGCATTATTAGTCCCCGGTGCCAAACTGGAGAATGAGCCAAGATGACTATTTCTGGCCAGGCTCACCTCAGGAAGGAACCTTCTCGGCTTTAATGGGATTTTGCTATTGTTGGTTGCCTTCTGTTTGACACCAGGCCAGCCCAGGGTTGGAAATTGTTTAGAAAGCTGCATGAAATATAATAGAAATCCAGCCATTTGCTGAGGCACATTCCTGCACAATGTTTATTTTGAAGAAGGGAAAAAAAATATATTGTCCTTGGCAGACAACAATGAAAAAAAAAAAAAAAAGGCAGTAACTTGAATCTCTGACCATATGCTTCTTGTTGCCAGTTGTGTTTAAAAATTCCCTGTTGGTATCAGAGAATTTCACACCAAAGTGATACATCTCTTGTGATATTTATAAGCATCTTCATTACAGACCCAGGAAGGTATTTAAAGTCACCAAGGCCTTCAAGGCTGAGGCTGTCCGGAATGGGTAGGTGCTGAGGAGGGGGTCTCACAGCATATTCCAGCATCACACTCGTCCCAGTCTGGGCCCAGATGACAAGTTCACAAAAGTCCCTCTGCCCTGCTGTCTAGTCAAAACCTTTCTCGCCCAGCTGTAGGAGCTGAGTCTTTGTGAGCTGGTTGTATTCGGAGCAGAGTTAATCACTGAAGCACTGGAGGGTGGTAGGATAAACTTCTCTTCAGTCTTGAGGACACTGTAAAGATCTGCCTTTGATCAGAATGGTGGAGGGGTTTTTTTGTTTGGTTTTTGTTTTTGTTCAGTAAAAGCTGGCTCACCATCAGAGTTGAATTTGAGTAAAGTTGTCTCTATGTTGGCAGTGCTATTGCATGAACTGTCTAAGGATATTGAAATGTTGGACATTTTTAAATGAGATTGATATCTCTAAATTGCTTTCTTACAAATTTGTTTAGTATCACAGGCTTGGCCTTTTTTTATTGTCCAATCCTTTTTGGGCTAAGTGTGTGTGTGAAAATGGTAAACAAAACAAAACAAAACAAAAAGCAAACAAACAAAAGACCCAAATCCTAAAGTGGGATTTCAATAGACAACTCTTGAAAAAGCAATCAAATTTCATTTATAAGAGTCCCTTGTCTGAATTAAAATGCAGCTTCCCAAAACTGTTTAAAGATAAAAATCTTCAAGCCTAGAAGCCAATTCCATCAATTGACATTTAGATGTCCTCAGACATGTTGCTTCCTTTCAATTATTTGGCGTTAACCTTGGCCTTTTCCTCTTTAGCTCTTTCAATAAATAATATGAACTAAGTCTTGACTGTCAACAACAATGGGGGAGAGGGGAAGCAGAGATAATTAAAAGATAATCACCAAAGCTAATCACCAACTCAACTTTAGACATAAATGTCATCCTTTTCCCATGAAATCTTTCATCAGAAATGCTGACCCATGGCCAAAACTGACTGATGGGTGGTGGATGAGCCCTGCACATGAGGAAGTGGAGACGTGGAATTCCAAAGTGCATGCAGCTCATAGACAGACTCTGTGCTGGCCCTGCTTACATAATGGGGTCTTATTTTAACCCAAAAGAAGCCAACACATCCAAAGTCACCAGGCATGAGTTCCATGTGGCAGGTAGCATTCTAAGATGGCCTCCAAATTCCAGTCTCAGGATGTACGTGTCCTATATAATCCTTGCCCCTTGAGTGTGGACAGGGTCTGCAAATAGGGTAGGATATCATTCTTGTGACGAGGGTATATTATATAGCAAGGATGAAGAAATTTTGCCGATGTAATTAAGATCTTAAATCAGTTAGTTTTGAGTTCATTCAAAGGGAGATTATCTTGAGTGACTCTAACATAGCCAAGTGAAAAAGGACTTAAAAGGAGGGCTGGGTCCTTTCTCAGGAAACAGACATTCTCCTATTGGCCTTGATGAAGCAAATAGCTATGTTGGAACTGCCCGTGGAGAGGGGCAGCGTCTAGGCGTCGAGGGGTCCTACAGCTGCAAGGAACTGAGTTCTGTCAATGACGTGAATGAGCTTGGAAGCAAAGCCTGAACTCCAAATGAGAGTACAGCAGGCCAACACTTTGATGGTAGCCTTGTGAGACCTGAGCAGAAGACCCAGCTAAGCCATGTCCAAACTCCTGACACACAGAAACTGTGAGAGAATAATGGGTATTGTTTTAAGCCACTAAATTTGTGGTAATTTGTTATGCAGCAGTAGATGACTAATACAACTACCCTGTGGACAGCTTGACCAGTGTTGAAATGCTAGGAGCTCTACCAGAAGTCTGCTATTGCTGCAGGTCTACGGGTGGCGGTTCACCTATGGGGACATACCTGTAGTGAGCTGGAGACTTCTCAGGGTCCATGTCTGAGATCTCCCAATTGCCTTCAGCTGGACACGACTGCCTTCCTGGAGTTCCTGACGCCCTGGGGGACCACTGGCCTTTTTTTTTTTTTTTCTTGAAGCAGCATTGTGGATAATGGGGAAAATGTGACATATTTTGAGACCACACTTGCCAGGGTTTAAATGTCCCTTTTGATATTTATAAGCCATGTAACTTGGTGAAATAATTTAATCTCTTTTGAGTCTCAGATTTGTAAAATGGGGATGATAATATAATTTCCAGAGTTATCATGATATGTAAATGAGCTATCTATAAGCAACAGCTGGCCCAGAGACTGGATTGTAGCATGTGCTAAATATGTTACTTTTCTTCAAGATTCAGCTTATGCTGTCAGATTGTCAGCTTTGATTCTGCCTCTTCTGCTGGCTGGTAAGTTAGTAAACTTCTCTCTGCTTCCATATGATAAGTAAAATGAAAATAGCATTAGCACTTATTGTGTACAGTTATTGTATATAATAGGATTAAATAAGTGAGTTCAAGTAAAGCACTTACCACCTGCATGGCACATAGTAATATTAGTTTGTGTTACTATTATCACTCCTCTCCCAGTTCCCAAATCGGAATGCATCACTTCCTCCTCATGGTCTTAGGAACTTTGAGTGGATTTCTAAAATACCACTTCTCATATTCTCACATACCTGGATTCCCCAAAATTATATGCACCTCTTCCTCTCCCATCCCACCTTTCCTTTGTGAAGGCAGAAGCCATGACTAATTCCTCTCTGCAGTCCACCAAAGCCTTATCCATTGCCTTCCACTCAGTGGATGATCAAGAAATATTGAGTTGACTGAATTGAATTGAACAGAGCGAATATCAGGAGTTAATTATGGAACCCAAGAAACAGTAGCGATCTTGTAGGACCATTTGGTCTTTCCTTCTTGGGAGATCAAGTCAGCCAAGATCCATGTGTCTCTAGCCTTGGTTGAAAGATTCCTACATATGGAGTTGTCCATTCGACTCATCAAGCAACCAACTAAGCATGGATTTTCTGGGAACACATACAAGTATATCCAGTAGACGCCGTGGTGGTGAAACCAGGAGGCAGAAGACAGATGCCTGCTCTCAGGAAGCTTTCCCATCTCACGGGGAACACTACGCACTTCGATTGGGAACGCTTTTTCACTCCAATGTCCCTCCTTCCCTCCTTAAGTTCAGCTCACACCCTCTCCTCTGAACTCAGGAGAGATTCTGGGGACAGCTGCTCCCCATCCACAGCCACATGACCCTCACATATTTAAGGTCCATTACTGAGTCACCTCTCAGCCCTTGCTTCACTTCAGCTCTGCCTCTAACCCAGGGAATTGATGATGACCTGCCTGGTAGGGCGACTGTGAGAAATAACTCATCAAAATGGCTGCACGGTGCAAGGAAAGAGCCAGAGAAGAAGTCCAAGCAGCTTTCCCGGCACTCCATTCATTTTCAAGGGAAAACAATTCTGGATTGGAGCTATAAAAAGAATGCCGAAGATAAAGCGTGCCTCTCTCCCCACCTTGGGCTATTTGTTTTCAGTGAGGATCCCGGCCCTCGCATGGGGCTCCTTTCAGCCTCTATCACAGCACATTTCTCATCTGTTCTTTTATTCATGCTGGGTCATTTTCATTGTCTCCTGCTCAGAAATGTTTGATAACAATCTGGTTGAGTGGCATGAGGAAAATCTGCTGTTCAACAAAGGAACCTGCCATTGTGTCCCAGGCACTTCAAAGCTCTCACAATATCTTATTTTTATTATTTCTTCTCCTTCCCCCCCGCCCCGCCAATGTATGAACAATGTGTTTTGCATTGTTCTGTGGGAAAAATATATTTCTAATTAGTTGGATCCTGAGCTGCGGACAATTAACAAAAAGATATAGTAATTCATGCTAAGATTTGTAAAAATAGTTTAAATTCTGTTTTTGGTGTTGTTTTGTTTTTTTCTACATAGCAGAAAATAACACTGATTAGATCTCACTGCAGCATCAGTAGAAAGTAAGGGTCAGGATGTTGTGACGAGATTATTCCAGACCTAATATGGGCCATCTGTTTAATTATTAATTCAATATAACTGAGTATCATCACAGGTGTGAGGAGAGTGGAATGGACCTACATTCTCATAGGAAGGGCCTGACATGTCTGTGGTAAAGGACAGTAACAAGGGTTCCATGAACGGGATGGACAGTGAGTGCCAAGTTCAGGTGGATTTTAGACTCGCCTAACTCAGATCTCACAATTCTACACACCACTCTTAACAGTACATAGGGCAGGAGAACAGAGCCAGTTAATCAAAACAAAACTGACAGTTTTAGAGACACCTGGAATTAAGAGGGAATACTGCACATGGAAGGGACAAATATATTGAGGGGAAATGATAAAATGGCTGCATGGGAGCCATTCACAGAAGCAGAACTAAGAGTGCAAACTCAGCAAAAAGTGGTTATTCCTGACTTTCGTCTTCTCAAACACCACCCATGGCCTTCTCTAGAGACATATAATGAACACTCCCTCATCCAGGTTAGTTTCCTGGACTATAAAGTGAGGGCAGGGAACACTCCTCTCATTCAAATTATTTATCCAGCATATAGCGAGGTGTTTGGGGCATAATAAATATGTGTCGTAGGAATGAATCAATGAATAAAAATCTGAGTCTAAGAGGAATCTTGAAAGGGATGTTTTTCTTTCTTCAATCAACCTCCGGGGTACTTTGGACACCAGTGGCGAATATTTAATCATATTTCAATGATCACGGGGATGTAAAGTACATTCTATAAAAAATATAGTCAATAACATTGTAATAATTATATATGGTCCCAGGTGGGCATTAGACTTATTGGGGGATCACTTTGTAAGTCATATAAATGTCTACCCACTATGCTGTACACCTGAAACTAATATAACATTGAATATCAAATTAATTGAAAAGTTTAAAACAATGTATTGAAATAAATTAATCATATTTATCTCTCCATGTCCCATCACCATCATCAGTCCTTGCAAGTCTCCTTTCTTACATTAATTTTACCTTATTATTTCCTCCCCCGTCCCTCCATCCTGACTCTCATTCCCCTCTCCCTTATAACCCACCCCCGAGTACCTGATTCACGTTCTCTGTTATGTGCAAACTTGTAAATACCATGGTATTAGTTTGTATGTGTGTTTATTTTACACAAATTGTATTTGGCTGTGGATCTCATTGTGTTTCTTACTGTTTTTCATGCAATAGTATATTTTAAAGATCTAATCGTGTTATTCATTTTTTTTAAATTCTGACTACTACATTGTATTCCATTATTTGTGCATACAGTCTTATACTTATCCATTCCCTTAAGAATGGACATATAATTGCATAATTACTCCTACCAAACAATCAATCCTTTCCCCACTGATTTTTGTTGATAACTTATAATTTTGATATGATTTCAAACTTATTGAAAAGTTGAAAGAATAATACTAGGAAATCTCATATAGAATAAGACACTTAATGAGATTCACTGAGGAAGAAATATAGTGCATCGAGCGAGCTTTTAATCCCAGAGGAAAATGATTTTATAGACTCAATATTATTGATGGTGCCAGATTTCCCCTTCCCCCGAGGAAGCATTTCCTGGCCCTTCATCCAAAACTCCCCTTGCTCCCCCGTGCTCCTCTCCCAAACCTCCAGTTAGAGAATGCTGCTGGGTGAGCAGAGATGGAGAGGATCAGCCTAAAAACCCCCTGAAATCCAGATAAATATGCCAAGCATCAAAGTGCTGTTAAAACCTTGAGCTGAACTCTGGTGTGGTCTGTCAGTGTTTCATGTTACATTTCATTATGTTTGGACTAGTCCCTTAGTTTTCTAGGAAAAGAGAAGGAGGTGAGATTTCCACTCATTCTTCTGTCTTGTGGAGAGCAGAGCTCTGGCTGGCCACACTTTTAAAAGTAGGGATGCTTAGGTTTCTCCACATATTTCTTTATGTTGTTCTTCCTGCCAGGCTAGGTGGTCTCAGAAGAGGCAACTAATTGCCAGAAATCAGACCATGAAAGCCACAAGTCACTCTGGAAATCTCTAATCACCTCTCATTGTACAGGGAGGGAAACTGAGGCTCAGACGGAGTCAGTAGATTGCTCAAGATCTCATAGTTGCAGAGTTGGACTAGAAGCCTGGTGATCTGTCTCCTAAACCAGTGGTTTTTGCACAACACTGAGATTTTACATTAATACTGATTAATACTGAGGTCCCCTTTGGTTGAGCCTGAGCCCTGAGGGGGCCATGACCCTGTCTGTTACACTGCGTGGCCCTCCCCCAGACATCTTCTCCCACTTGTGTTAGGCATTGTGGACATTCACAGGAGAGAAGATCCATAGTGGGGAGTAGCAGCTGGACCTGGAAAACTAGGGAGGGGTTTCTGGAGTTCTAAAGGCCTGTGGAAATACAGTGTGGTGAATGTGGGAAAGAAGTGAGCTGGAGAGAGGGAGGCTGGCCTGGGGGAGAAGAGACCCTTTACTGATACCTAAATTGGCTTCACCCACGTGGTCTCTAGGAGGCCTTGCCTCCAATTTCCCTCCTGAGAAAGGAGAGTTTCAAGTACCCCTGGTTTTGCACATGGGACTCGGAGCTGCGAAATGAATTGCCTATTCGTTGAAGTTCTTCCAGGAGAACCAAGGAATGTTAGCGTTCCAAGGAAACCTGAGTCCTGCAATTCATCCCTGCCTTTTACACTTGAAGAAACTGAGGCTAGGTGGGGGGTGGGGGGCCTTGGCCAAAGTCACATAGCAAGGTCAGGAGCAAGGTCAACTCCATCTCCAGTTTGCTTATTACGACGCCGCCAAAGAAATACTGAAAGTGAGAATGAGGGAGTAAAGGCAGGTGTGAGGAGAGGATACGGAAATTTGGAACAAGGGCTCTGCGTTTAGAATAATCAGCACTCTGAATTCACAGGGGTTCTTCTTCTTCTTTTTTTTTTTTTAAAGAAAGAAATGTGTTTTTATAATCCCACTTCATGGCTGGTGGGAAAAAAAAGTCCTTCAAGTCCCCAAGGAATGTTAGGAAAACCTCCATTAAATTCTATTCTTCAAATCTGTCTGAGTCATGATAACTATAATAAACTCTGGGAGTGTGTGTTTTCTTTGGTTTTCTCTTTTGGCCAGTCATGTGAGGGGTAGGGAGGGCTGACAAAAGGGAATAGGCGAGTTTTACGAGTATAATAAGAAAATGCATAATTGGGAGGGTTGTGTAATGAGCATAGCCTCTCTGTGTTGCATTGTCCCAGGAAAAGAAGGTGTTGGGATGAGGGCTAGGATTGGGTTGGGGGTAGGTGGACTATTTATGGCATTACGTCATACACGGGCGTGTTCCCTTTGCTGGGAACGCTATTCCCCACTTCTGACCCCAACCACCATCATCCCGTCCCTGGGCTGAGGCATTATCCTCTGGGTTCAGCTGAAATGCTGCCTTGGCCCCCTACAACATGCGTTACTCTTCCAATTACTGGTATCCCCCACTTTTTGAAAGTTCACGTTATGCCTTCATTTATTTTTTAAATGAAAAAAATTATTTTTATTAAAATATAATTGGCACACAACATTATATTAGTTTCAGGTATACAACATACTGATTTGACATTAATCTACCTTACTATGTGATCATTACACTGAGCCTACCATGTTTTCCCGAAAATAAGACCGGATCTTATATTAATTTTTGTTCCAAAAGACGCATTAGGGCTTATGTTCAAGGGATGTCATCCTGAAAAATCATGCAAAGGCTTATTTTTCCAGTTAGGTCTTATTTTGGGGGGAAACACAGTAGTAACCATCATGCCTTCGCTTTTGCAAAGATCATTCCTACCTGTTTTTGCTAGCTGAAGGAAATCCAAAGACGATTTTGCCTTTACAAAAAAAGGCGAAAAGTGAAAAAAGCTTTGAGCGTTTGTTTTGCATAAGCCGTTATCAAGGCAGCAGGCACCACGAGCGGTGAGACTGGCCCCAACAAGCGTCTTCCTGGGAACGACACTCAGCATCTCAGCATCAAGCCCCAGAGCTCTGAACCAAGATAATGAACAGCTGGGTTTTTACTCGATTTACTCTGTGCATCTGTTAGCAAGGTGTGTCTTAAGGTGATTGCTTCTTCGCTTCATACCAGTTAGGCTTTCGCAGAACAGGTTTCGTAGGCACGCTCTGCTTTCACGTAGTGGGGGCAACCTGTAATTCTTTGGGTCATTAGTTGCTTAATGCCCGGTTTCCCTACTGCGTGAAAGGTTCCATTCGTGACTGCTGGGTCTGTTGTGTGCTGCTCGTGACTAACCATGCCTAACCCGTAGTGGATGTTCAATGTGTATTTAGTGACCAGCTTTAAGGTCTCTTCCCTGCCTCTAATACCTCAGTCTTTATGGAGCCCATTCAGAGGGACACTCCTGACATCTTCGCCCTCTCCATAGTACCCTGGCCCGTCACATCTTCCAACTGAGCAGGGTGCTTGACAAGTCAGGTCTAACAGAGACGGGGGTTTGCTGGCCTGGGTGTAAACGAGCAACGCAGAGATAACTTCTAGAGGCTTGACTGCTGTGGAAGAAGTGAGTTTCGTGCAGTGATCCCATCACCGCGGTGGACGTGTGGCCCAGCAGGACAGAAATGCCCCCCCGGGGGGACTGAGAACAAAGTGATTTCAGATGTAAGCCCCCAGATGCCACCCCAAGAACCTGGCTTTCTGTTGCTGCTTCTCTCTTCAGTATGAGCTCTGGGCAAGTGGTGGGGCTGACTGCTCTAGTCAGGGTAACGAGTCTCCTTAAAGATGCTCTCAAGTATTATAAAAGTAGACCTGCTACACACGGGTGTTCTCCGAGCTCTTGGTAATGACTTACTTTCCACACACCTCATAGTACGCAGGTTTCCAACCTGTACCAGAAAGCTAATATTCAGGCAGTCTGCAGTTTGCCAAGTGCTTCTAACATATACGCCATCAGATCCCCAGGTATACGTGAGGTATTAGCATCAGCATGTGAGATATGTTGTGTTATCATCATCCCTATTTTATGGATGTCTGAAGAAAGGCCCAGGAAGGTGAGGAAACCTGTCCCCGGTCACACTGCCAGCAGAGCCAGAGCTGGGCGTGGACAGGCTACTTACTCTCCCAGCCACTTACCCTTCCCTCTCGCCCGTCTCTTGAGGTCCAAAGTTGTTCCAAGGGAACCAGTTGATGTTGGTGTTGGAACCTGGAGTGCTCCTTCCAGAAGGTGGGCAGACCTGGCCATTACTGATCACTTCCAGTTGTGACCCACGACAAGGAAAACCTTTCCACAGGCCAACAACACTGGTATTAGGCAATCTTGACCCAAGACCCACGGTGACCCTAACATGTGGGGTCTCCTGTGTGTGGGGTCCGAGGGTCCAGCTGTTCATGTCGCCTTGGGCTCTTTGCACCTGTAGAGGTGGGGGCAGGGCTGTGAGCTTGTGGAAAGCCTGCCCAGGGCTGGCTCTGGGTAGCACGCCCAGCAGGCCATGTGGTGTAGAAGTTCACTGCAAAGCGCAGGGTGCAGGCCCAGGAGCTCGGACCCAGGCCTGCTTTTCAAAATCAGCCACCAGGCTGTTGTCCCCAGAAGAGGAGACGTCAGGGGAGACCGTGGTCCTGAGCACAAGACAAAAGGGCAATAAGGGAGGAAGCAAATGAAATGGCTTATCTCATTTATTTATTTTTCCTCCCCCATTTCCGCTTAGGCTCCTTCAACCCCAATCCCCCTCACCCCTGGTTTCCCGGCCACTATCTGGCTAATAACCTCCCACATTAGCATTGTCAGCCCCTCTCTGCTCCCCTAATCACTTCTCCAGGCTTGGCTGAGGGCTGTATTTACCACCACACAGGATTTCCGTAGGTGATAACCGCAGGGCCTGGTTACTCCCGAGCAATCCCTCCTCTCCTTGGGGGTGTCTATTTACAGCAAAGGAAGAATTCTAAACTCTCCCAAGAATGTGGCTGTCCTCGGGTGTCTCACCTACATCCACAACTGACCGAACCTCTAAGTAAGCAATACCTGACTCCCATGTCCCCTCTCCGTGGTCTCTAAGCGTGTAGCTGCCCCAAATGGAGAGACGACAGATAAAGTACCCAGGTGGATTTTCTGAGGTGAGTCACTCACTCACAAATCTCCAGTCTGAGGACTGTGGGCGGGGGGCACCTCCAGAGGCCACCTTACCTGGGCCTCCTTGACAGGCATCCCCAGGCAGCCATCCTCACGGAACACTCACCCACCCCACTGCACTCTCACTCCAGGACTGTTAGCTTAACACACAAAAACATATGCACCTCACAGGGTGATTGGTGTTGTGTTGTTTTTTTTTAATTGTGTGTTGATGTGCTATGCACATTCAAAAACACACAAGTCACTGGCTCAGGAAAGTTCCACCAAATGGACACGTTGCGGTAATCTGTATGGACCAGTAACAGAATAGTTCCCACTCCAGAAGCCCTTTTGGGTGCCCCCGAAACAGCCACAGCCCTCCCTGCTCACCCCCACAACCTCCAACGACCACCATGCTGACTTCTAACGTGGAAGGCCAGTTTTGCCTCTCGGGGTTTACACTGAAGAAGCTGGATTCCAGAGATGCACAGAAGAGACTTTAATTTTTCTTAATCAACATATCTGGGAGGCAGGGGAGCTTGTTGAGCCTGACCTGGGTGTTCTATTCTCTTTTCAACTGTCAAGATCCCTAACTCCTTAACACCACACAAACTGCAAGGAATTTGGGGTAAAGAATTATCTTAGTGAGAAACTTAGTAGTGGCAGAAGGCCAACTGTGGAGGAAAACTGGAATGAGATAAAGACGAGGCACCGTGAAGAGATAGGGACACATGAAGCTAAGGCCTCCGGGGCTGCAAGGATGGCAGGAAACTGGAACACATGTACAGATTTTTTAACAAACCGAGAGACAAAAGCGTGCCAACAGCTCCCAGCAGTTTTCAGCCCATCCCTGCCTCTTTCCACGTTTTTCCCTATTTCTAGAGACCCAGTTTTAAGCAAGGCCACACCTTCTGCCTCTTTACCTTAAAAAAGCATGAATAACAGAAGTATAATGTGAGCCACCTATGTCATTATTCATTGTGTTAAAATACACATGGCATAAAACATACCATTAGTGACATTTAGTACGTTCATAATATTGGGCCACCATCACCATTGGATCCAGAACATTTTTATCACCCCAGAAGGAAACCTCACACCCGTGAAGCAGTCACTCACCTTTCTCAAAACCATGTTGAGATGCTACCTGACAAGGAGATGGCAATGCCTTAGCTCTCTGTGTGTTATACAGGCCCAAGGGTGTTTCCATCCTTGTAAGAAGACTGCTAACTTTCTATCCTTTACACCACACCCACACATGTAATTTAAAATGTTCTAGTAGCTGCATTCAAAAGATAAAAAGAAACAGAGGAAATTCATTCTAATAATTTCTTTAACCCCATTTACCCAATTGGTTATCATTTCAACACGTCACCATGATAAAAATAATTGCTGAGGTAGCTTGCAATCTTATTTGTACAAGTCTTTGAAATCTGGTGTGTATTTTACACATACAGTGCATCTCGATTTGGACCAGCACATTTCAACAGCTCCATTTCAATGGCTACCATGCCAGGCCATGTGGCTCTCAACAGTCAGCAGAATACTGTCGATATCCTAAATCACCTTTTACAAGATGATTATTAAATACACAAACATTCTGAAGCTAGAGTATTTTTTATACATTCTTTTTTCTTAATTATAAAAAGTAATATATTTAGAAACTGCAGTTTCCAAAACCTTAAGAAAAATTAACCAGAAGCGCCAACACAAGAAAAACTATGATGACTTTTTGGCAGTCCGTATGTTATCACTTCTTTGTCATTCATTTCTCGCCATTGTCTGCACCATATAATGGCATAACCATCACTTGGAGGTGGATAACTGAAGGCCAATGACCACTTACCAGAAGCAAATATGCAACTTTCCCCAGGGTCATGATTGTCATCACACAGGGCCGGGCTCACGGACATGACCTGGGTAATGAGGCAGTTGGTAAACTAGATTGTGCCTAAGGTCCTTTCCAACCCAAACATTCCAGGGTGCTAGGATGCCATTCATCCGCTCCACATGACAGACAGACAGACACACACACACACACACACACACACACACACACACACACACACACCTCTGCCCGCTGCTCAGGTCTCCAGTTTGACTTCCATGGATTAGCCCGCAAAGGAGTAAGAACGCCTCTACTCAGCCTTGCAAACTCTCGGGGAAAATACAGAGAGCTAAACAGAAGGACTTTTCTTTAGCATTCATGTTCAGAAAGAAGAAAACCTAGCTACAACCAGGCTTGGAATCCAAGACTGTAAAAACATTTTTCTTTTTTAACATTCCCAGAAGCTTCATGCCACAATGCCCCAAGTTGGAAAAAAAATGTGCCGTTTCATATGTTTGTAACAACATCTGATTTAACATGATACAGTTTTGCTTAGTCACAAACCAGAACAAATACTTTCAGATTTATGACATCCTTCTATTCAGAGTCTTAAGTGATCGTAGCTAATAACGTGGCCATTCCACAGCCCAAGGAAAAGCTTTATAATTCTTTGGGACCGAAGATTCCTGAGAGACAGGTTATTTTCAAGGAAGTTTTAAGGTTTTAAAGCTCTCAATGAAGCTTAAAATTCATCTTTTCCAGTTCACATGAAAAGAGTTTCCTCTGAAGCTTAGTTGGGAGGTGGAAAGAGGAAAACCAGTTGGCACACACACAGTCTCCCTGAGCTCTTAGAGAACAAGGCAATCACTCACCATCTTTGCAAATCCTTACCTTGTCCTAAAAATAAACAAAACGCCATACCTTTGGCTCTCATGCTCTTTATATTGTTAGTGCTATATTTGGGGCCTCGTATTTGTCCATTCATTAAAAGGCACTATCTGGTTTTAAAAAAGCAAATATTCTTACAAAGCATCCTTTCCCATTATTTCTACCACCACACACATGCACACACAGGCATTTGGTACACAATTTGTACACCGTTATTAAGCCCCAAGCATTGTCTTTTCCTGGCTTATAAATTCAGGTTTAGTTAATGATGGGGTAGTTAATTCAGTTGATTGGAGGCCCAGGGTGTAGGTTTGGTACCTGCAGAGCTCTGCTGTTTTTCAAGGCACAGATGCTCCTCCACATATCCCACAGTGGGTACTGTGGTCCCTTGAGGGCTAGGGGATGTATGTTTGAATCAGTTAAACCCAGCACCCAAAATGGGCACATCCACGTTTAACCATGATATACTCAAGCGAGTTCTATTTTTCTAAGAAAGCCAGGATTTGTCATGCCAGTGTTTACATACCATTAAAGAGAATGTCAACATGAAAGTGGGGTGAGGATGTGTGAGAACCTGATCTACAGAACATCAGGTAGGAGTTTAGAAAGTTGGGTCCATATAAAAATGAGAATTCCTGGGTCTTAGCGCAAACCCACGCTGGGATGTCTGGGTGTCAGATACAAAAATATCCATTCCAAACAAGGTGCCCAGATAATCCACATACACACTACAGCTTGCACACACCCCAGTGTTACAGTTCTCTTTAACCAATGTTTCAAAACAAGATTGTAGGATTAAACCAGTTTCTAGTTGAAGACACTACCACTCTTCATATTAATTCTTGCCAACAAGTTAAATAAATTGCATTAACAGCACGTTGCCAGAAGTCAAAAGCCTTGAGTTCTAATTCTAGCCCATCACCTATAACACGGGCAAGTTACTTAACCTTTTCAAACCTCACTGACATGCGTTATGCAGTTAGGGACACACGTGATTATCATTCTGGAGCAGCTCACAGAAGGCTGTCACATCCATCTGGCCTCACTGGATTGTCAGGAAGATCCAACAGCATGCATTGGGCAAAAGTCCTGGGCAGACTTCTTGGCACTCCACAAATGTGAGGCACAATTAGAGTGTGGACGTAGTTCTAAAGTTTAAAACAATCCTTTTTTTTGAGATCAAAATATCTGTTTTATTACTGACAAAAGCTAGGCTGGAGGACTTGATTTAGGACGATAGAAGCGATGGAATTTCTAATACTGAGTCACAGTACAGCTGGCCCTTGAACAATGCAGGGTTAGGGGTACCGACTCCCACACAGCCGAAAATACCGATATAAGTTTTGCCTTCCCCAAAACTTTACAAACAGCCACTGTTGACCGGAAGCCTTACCAATAACATAAACAGCCGATGAACACATATTCTGTATGTTGTATGTATTATGTACTGTATTCTTACGATAGAGGAAAGAAAACGTTATTAAGAAAGTCATAAGGAAGAGGAAATACATTACTGTATGTATTTATTGAAGAAAATCTGCGAATAAGTGGACCTGTACAGTTCAAACCCGTGTTGTTCAACTGTGTTGAATTTAGCCTCCTCGCCAAGGCAGCGCTGGACAAAACTGCAGGCCTCTCCATGTAGGGCAGGGTTTCTCTGCCAAGTTCACACTTGGACTGAAGAAGTCAGGGTCCCAACACCCTGAAGGCAGCCAGAGTCCAAGAAGCAAGGGGGAGGCAGAGGAGCAGAGCTCAACTGTGCTCCCAAATTTACCAGTTAGATCTCTCCTGAGTAGGAAAGTGTGCAGAGGCAGACAGGGGCCAAGACTAATTACTATCCCTTCATTAGGACACATGAGGGATACGCGTGATTATAATACTGAAGCAGCTTGTAGGGAAGCTGTCAGCTCTACTCCACATTCCTCCGTTGTTTTTGTTCTTTGAACCCATTGTGTTTAACCATCATGCCTGTGGTCAACAGGAAGTGCTCACATCTTCAGAGAGGGAACTAACCCCCACCCCAACACCAGCCACTGCTCCATTTATAGATCTTCCTGGTCCCATAAGGTTCTGAGATGGGTCAGTACAGTACATGATATTCTTTAAGGTCTTTCTGTAGTAAAGAATTTCCCAACTCAACTCATTTCCAGCCACATTGACCAACATCACCTATCAGAGGTTACGCAGTGAAACCCAATGATATCATAAAGCCACCCCAACAATAAGTTGCCGACAGTACAAAGTTCTACCCTTGAACTTAACCCCCTCAAAATGTCAAATTACCAAGGAGTCCCAAGTCCAAAATTAAACCCCCTTACAAGTTAAGGTCCAAAGAAGTTAAAACAAGAAACTAAAGTCTGAAGTTAAATTATCTTACCCGCAATCAAGGTTAAGTTCAAAGACATTACATTTCAACTTCTTATTGTCTTTAGTCTCAGCAAGAAGATTCGTTCTTGATGTTTCTGGGTAGGGTTGGGTTCTTTCAGTGGCCGGGGCCGTCTTGCCAGGAAGGGGCCTTAGAGTTTGAATTAATTCAACTCCAAGTCTCTGATGTGCCTCATCTTATTTTCTTTATTATTATTATTTTTAATAGCAGTAAAATACACACAACTTAAATGTACCCTCTCAACCATTTTTAAGAGTACAATTCAGTGACATTAAGTACATTCACACTGTTTTGCAACCATCACCACCCTCCATTCACAGAACTCTTTTCATCTTGCAAAACTGAAAGTCTGTACCCATTAAACAATAATTCCCATCCTCCTCTCCCCCAGCCCCTGGCACTCACCATCCTACATTCTGGTCCTATGCGTCTGACTACACTAGGTCCCTCAGATAAGTGGAATCATACAGTATTTGTCTTTTTGTGAGTGGCTTAGTGCACTTAGCATAACGTCCTCCATTTTGTAGCATCTGTCAGAATTTCCTTCCCTTTTGAGGCTAGTATTTCATTGTATGGATATACCACATTTTGTCTATGCACTCATCTGTTGGCAGACACCTGAGACGCGTCCACCTTTTGGCATTGTGAATAGTGCTGCTATGATCTTCAGTATATGTGCCTCACTTTTAAAAGAGATCAAAAAGTTTTAACCACACAGCACATTATCACAGCACTGGCCTCACACCAACACAATTTTGAAAATAACCCAATCCCTAGTCCCAGAGACGTTCCAGGTAAAATCACATTTCTAAAGCCCAATATGTGGTGTTGCCAAAGGCCACAGCAGATTCAGAAGAGAAGATTCTTCTAAGAGAAGAAGGGTACATGGTTTTAATGGAAGTGCTCAACAGTTATAGCCAGGTGACCATCGTCCACACAGAGGTTAATTATGACACCATGTTTACCCCATCTGGGGGAGAGGAACTAAACTTCTGTGAACAGTCTGCTCTCTCAGAGAGAAGCACTTGAGACATTACGGTCTTCAATGCATTTTCATGGTTCAAAATAAAAACATGATTCAAAAGGGTTTCTTAAACAAGGATTTATATCCTGCCTGAGACGCTTAAAATGTGGACACCATGAATAAAGGCCAATACTTCTGAGTGTGGTGTAACGAAGAGGAAGACAGAGTGTTTGATCCATCCTACAGCTTATGCCCAGAACATCATCTGCCAACATATGGACTGCCAACTGGAATGATGCAAAATGTCAGACAAACATCTGAGGGAGAGGGTCTCCTCCCACAGGAAGCGCAATGTGGGGGCCAAGGGGATTAATATAATTAAAACTTGAAGACGCCGTGTAAGACTCAGGAAAATGTGGTTAAGCAATAGACTGCTAAGACTTGAAATCTTTATTTTATTTCTTTTCCAAAGCCCTGTGAGGATAATGAGAAGAAGATGGTTTTAAGAACTAAGATTAATGGTGTCCAGAAACTATGTGAACAATCTTACTTGACATCCCCGAGACGTTTATATCTGTCCAACGTAAAACGAGACGGGGAAACATGTTAATTTTCTCAGCCTTTTGATAGCACATATACAAGATCTCTTAGCTCCACAAAAAGCTCCAAATATATTCCCTAGGACTTCAACTGCCTTAAAATATAGACTTGCATTTGTCTTGGCCACATTAACGAGATCTGTTTGACCAATACATTTATATTTATGATGACTAAGGGCAGATTATGGTTGTTAAAATTTGTCCTTGGGACATGAAAACACTCCTCTGTCATTAATACATTTTGTAATATAAACTATGATGTCAGGTCAACGTAAAGGGTAAAAACGTTCCGAAAGTATGCACACATCATTTTTTAAAGCAATTGAGCCTAATGGAATAACAAAGGTCATCATAACAAACCATTACAGCCTTGGTCTTGGCAACTCTAGCCACAGAAGAATCTCCAAGAAACGATCATCATTCCTCCAATGTTATGGCATCCAGACGACAGGAATGGCTCGCAAATGAGTCATACGGGCTCAGATCCTCGGTAGCTATGTGAGCGCTGGACGATCAATTATTCATGTGTTTACAAAGAGCTTTCCCGGTTGATGTTAACCAGAGCTGCTTGCAAAGAAGAGCTCTCCAGCTGTCCTCGGCCGTCCTGGGCCTTCAACTAACGAGCCACTTTAATTGCTGGGCAAGTCATCTGGAAGGCGGCCCTCCCCTAGACCAAGGAAATGCAATCTCTCTGAGACTTTATTAGGTGTAAAAATATTTATCAAAAATAATTATGACAACAATACTTTATCGACAGTACTCCCAGCAAATCCCAAAGAGAGAGCTAGAGGTTAGACTTGATGCAGAGCCCACAAGACTCCACCAGGACTGGAGTCTGGACTATTGAAGACATAGGTCAGGGACTGATAGAGGGAAGAGAGAAGGGAATGCAGGGAAAATATCAGGGACCGTGGGCTTAGGAAGGAGGTAGGAGGAAGAGCAGTTTAGAATGTCCTGTGGACGTAAGGGAGCATGACTGAGGACCACCAAGGGTAAACAGATTAGGTTGGTCAATAGCCAGATGAGAGTGTGAACTTGACCTACCCATCAGCCTTGGAAGAAGTTGGATGGGAAGTCATTTCTCAGCCCTTTTTGTTACTTAATACAACCTACAGCCTGTCCATGAAGACGAATAATGCGATTAAGGCAACTCCTTCTTCTCCGCTAGCCAAAGAGCATGGGACCAGGTGGCCCCACCAGGCCCCCATCAGTTGTGTTTGAGGGAGAGCAGGATCATAGTCAAAGCTGTGGCCTGGGCTTCTTCCTCGGAACAGTGCAGTCAGAGCTAACATTGAGATACCTCAGATTTTTTAAAAATGCATTTTTATTATCCCAATTCCAAAAACACTTATGGTGCTGAGCCAGATTCTTCTCCTTGCTTGAAATGGGGTAACTTGAGATGCTATCATAACTCACTTGTCCATTTCTAAGAACATGGTGGAAGCAAACAATATCTGTTCTTGCTGATATGAGATCAGAGTATAAAGTGCATATTTGCATGTGGTCCTGGGGTAATTCTGTTCAATGTGGTGGGAGGTAAGTCTACGTGAGAGGAGTTGCAGTAGAGAAGTGAAGGCAGCAGACAGAAAAATGGTACCCCTCCCTGGTGCATGGACCATCTGGAGTGCCTACATCACGTGGTATTCCTGTAAGTCTGGGACTAGAGTCTAGGTTACTCCCTCTCATCCTACATCCATGAATGTAGGTTTAGAAAATGAGTCCAAAGAAGGGGAATGCTTCTCCCTAAGACCCGTAACAGGACAGCTGGTCTAAGATACTCTCTCCATACCCCCTTTAACCTTTTAAGCCCCAGTCCCATCCTTCCACAAGGAAGACAGAGGTAGCATTATCCCAAAAGAGGCCTCCTCCATGGGGCCCCTTTTAACTTCTTTGACCTTCCCATGAACACTCCTCTCCTGCTAACCACGATTCCATGCCCCTGACTGATGCTCCTTCTAGAGATCAGACCAATGTTTCTCAAAGGGAGTCAGAAATAGAGCTTTGGGGAGGGTGGTGTTAAATACCAATACAAGTCCTCATTGCAGAGCTCCAGCGCCTTCAGTGAGCTGCTGGCCTTTGAAGAAGAGTGAGGCATGCAGGACTTCCCAAAGTGACTGGTCTATGAGTTTCTTTGAGAAGCATCCCTTCAACTTTCAGAATTCCAGGGACCAATAACCCTTTTCAGACAAACTTTCAGAATTCCACGGACCAAAAACACTTGGGGAAGTGCAGTGTTAGGATATGGCACCAACACCCTGATTACACCTACAATGGAGAACTGGTCTGAGAGCCACTCTAGCACCTTGGAGTGACCTCCCACCTCTGCTGTCCGCCCTCATGGATTGTTTTAACGTATCACACACAGTTCTGGAGGGCACCTGCCTGGGGTTCTAGCCCTGGTGGTGCCAGCCCTGGTGGTGACAGCCTCATGGATGGTTCACAGATTCACACTTGGCTAGTCAAGCTCGCCCTGCCTCCACACCACGTTTTACCAAATTGGCGGCCCTCCCCCAAGTGCATCTTCTTCCCCTGCTCCCGCTCCATCACTAAGGGTGGCAGCAGTGGAGGGGTAGTTCCCCTTGTCGGACAGGTGCCTCACCTCCAGCAGCCCATCCTGAGTTTTCTTTCCCATCATGTGCAGTTGTTGCTGCTTCTACTTCCTGCTTGTGAATTTCTAACTTTTTCAGCAGAACAGCCATGAACGTGAGCCATTACACAACCTGCCTAGAAGTCCCTTTCAAGATCTCCAGGTCTAGGTTTGTAACTCTCTGCCATGACGGCAGGATAAAGTTGCCACCCAGAATGAAACAGCCACCAGGAGTGGATGTTTTGGCCTGACCTCAAGTGTCTACCACCCGCACGCAGCTCTAGGACCTTTCTGAAGGGCTGGAGGGTCTGTATCCCTGATCCTATATTTCAAGCGGAATTGTGTGCACACGTTCAGTATCCAAAATAAACGAGACCTCAGCCCTGCCTCTGGCATTAACCAACTCATAAATATAAAATAAACACAAGTAAATGGCTTTTAAATCTCACTGACAGAAAGCTTGGCAGCTAATCTGACATTCTAGAGGTCACTGGAACCTTTCTCTTCAAATAGGATCCTTCCGCACACTCTGAGGAACAGAAGACTCCCCCAAAATGAGGAGGGTGTCTGGGTACGCCCTTCCATTTTAAGATTACCCTGCAATGCAGAAAATGACTGGGTCTGCATGAAGTGTGGCCTTTGCACATACTGGGCCACAGGGGAAGTGGATTACTATTTACAAGGGGTTAGAAATTCATGACTAAGGCATTCAGCTTGCCACTCATTATAAATACCTAGGGATAGCCGCCAGAGTGACCTTCAGTTTCTCTGCAGTCCCTAACTATGGGCTCCTCTCAGAAAGCCAATACTTCTTAAATCCTAAAGAAATTAGATTTGAGAAGCCATGGTTTCTTAAATCCTATGGGCATTCTCCTATCAGTTCCTGAGGTCCCTTAGTAAGACTACTGGTTGAACTCTTATTTTTGCCACAATCTATCCATAGTTTCAGCATAAAGTGGTTTTACTGGGGAAGGTGATGGGCTAGAGGAGTCGATTATTTTAATTCTTCCCATCACATCAAGAGTGCAGAGAACAAATTGCAGTAATTCACCAACCAGAAAACATATATACATGTACCTGTTAACTTGTAACTTTACCTCAGAGCTTAGGTTCGTGTCTCATGTCTGACACTTTTTATAAAACCAGCGAAAAATGTACAGCTTTTGGTAAAAAGCATGGATACTTGACAGTCCTTCAAAAATGGGTGTTTGCCCAGGGATGCTGTGTGTGAGTGGACCCATCTGTAAGGGACCCAGCTGTGGTCAGGTAGCACAGCTACCTGGCTTTGTCCATTCACCTCAGTCAGCTCTCAGAGACTAACTCAGTGCCAAGAATTTAGTAAGATCTGAAACTAGTCAAAGTACCTTCTATTTATTAACAATTTTGAAATATTTTTTCCACGATTTAGTCAGCTTCCTCATACATTCAAGGAACAAACTGGCAAGCAAAGATACTTTATCAGATTTTAGTCATATAATTCCATCAATGGAAACCTTAGATACTGATTTTTAAACAAACTGACTTACGTTTTCCTTTTCTCCTGTGAAAGGTCTTCAGTGGTTCCTTCTGAATCACACAGTCACGTTTCTTCTCATCTGTGGACTTCAGAACTTTTTCACCGTGAACTTGAAGAGGAGTACCCAGTTATGCATAGATGGGACCGGCAAGGATCCAGGACTACATGACAGAACAGCCATCCTCCTGTGTGCTGTTAGAAAATCAAAAGCCTAACACAGAGAAGCACAAAACACCTGGAGGGCACCCGGCTTCCTTTAAAAAAAAAAAAAAATTATAGGATAAAAAAACTAAAACCTAACCATCCACAGGTATTTTTTCAATCTTTTCAACGGTTGGGCTGAGCTCCCAATCAACGCCACTAGATGGCACCACCTCCTTTCAAAAAGGTGCCTTTTTGCTCTTACGTGAAGAGGGCCATCATCATTTCCCTGGTAACATCCGACAGCATCTCAGACATCAAACTAGGGGTGTTGCCCTCTCTAGTGCTACTGTTCACTCATATATTGGGAGAAGTTCGGGATCATAAATGGGATATATTTGATACTTTGTTTCATGGCAAGGAAGGTTTTTGTTGGTCTTGCTTTTCACACGTTCCATGTCAGAGTCTGACAGCAACACTGCTCTCAGGAATTGGTTTTCCTGCCTCACATTTCTGCTGTCCCACAGCCCAGAGTCGCTGCGTGCTATGAAGGATTCTTCCAATCCTCTTGGACACTGTCTACAGAGCAATAGTGACAGATCTAAGATGACGTATGGTTCTTAAGTGTTTCCTGAAGGTCAAGCTCTACATGGCTTTTCAAAAGCTAGCCTGGGCTTAAGGAGAAAAATGAAGTGACGTTCCAGCCTTATTTGGGGACCTATTTAATTTCCATTGCATGCCCGGTGCATGAGATAACAAAACCTTCCAGGACTTTCCTCTCGCTCACCCACTATTCCCCTTTCTCTTCTCTTCTCTTTCCCTAAGGAGTGGTAATGAGATGATGAAAGTTAGCACTCTGGGTAGGTGAATGAAGAAGGAGAAAGAATTATTCCACAATCAAGAGTTAAGCAGGGAGTTTTCAGTATCTTGTCATTTATGTGGCTTCCTGAGGTCCTACTAGGTTATCAAGACGATATTTCTTGGCTTTGAGCACCAGGACACTGGAAGCATTGAAATACAAAGATGTGCAGAACACTTGGAAATCACAGACCTAAAGAAAATGCTGAGGTTCCAAAACACCACACTTCAAGTTGTTGACACGTTTGAGGACTTTTTAAAAGACATCTGATGATTCCTATTACTGGCCCAGCAGGTACATGGGGTCTCCCACTTTGTCCCTGGGTTTTCTAGAACAAAACACTGTCCATAGAGGTGATTTTCCGTATAATTTTTGTTCAGAAGGAGCCCACAGGCAATAACTGCGGTAGAAGAAAGACCATGATGAGTCCCAGCCAAACAGAAGCAAAAGCTCAAACAGCATGTGGTTTCTTCTGGATGAGGTCAGCATCCACCCCACACAGCACCGCCATGTTGCCCAGCTCCAGAGACCGTCACTCCCATCAAAGTCTAACAGAACAGCGCCTCCTAGCGCACACACTACAGAAGTGTCGCCAGTGGCAGTATCCCCATGTCTTCTCTCCACGTAAGAGTCCCTTTTTCAAGAGATGGGTACTTGATATGATAGACATAGGCTGTTACTTTTCTTTTCCCAGACATGGCTCCTTCTGACTCTTCCATGTTGTCACTAGAACCACCATCATACCAGTCACTCAGGCTTGGAGTCCTGGAGTCATCCTTTACACCTTTCCCTGGCTTTCCATAGCTTGTCCCTGGCTGCCAAGTCCTGAGGTCCTTCCTGCACCACCTCATTTGAATTTGCTCCCTTTTTCACCCACTATCACAAGCGTGCTTTCTGCACGCTTAGATTATGGTAATAACTTCTTAACCAACCTCTCTTCCTCATTCTCCCTCCCCCTCCCTTTCAATTCATTGTTGACACTACACTATATTACTTTCTTAATTTTGCTCTGGCCCAATCATTCCTAGGCTCAGAAACTTTCAGTGGCTCCCCACTGACTCAAAATAAAACATTCCAACTCTTTAGTCTAGCGTGCAAGGCCCCCTACCGGGCCCCAGCCAGTTTTTTCAAACCTGTCACCCTCTGCCCCTCATATATACCTATGCAGTTCCACATTGGATTCCTCAGTGTCCTTTCATCTTTGCATTTTATTGGCTCCGTGATTCCTCTGATATTCCCATGGAAGGCCCTTCCTCCAGTTCCCCGTGGATTAGAATTTTACCTTTCCCTCAAGGCCCAACTCAAATGCTACATCTCCTAGGAAGAAAGCACAGGGTCCCTCCGCTTTCTCTGCCTGCCCCTTGAACACGCACATGTCTATCTGTTCTACAAGAAAGGGAGTCCCTGGAGAGCAGGAGCTGTGTCTACCTCCTGTGGACTGCTCCCATCCACACTGGGCCCCATATGTCACCAGTGACCCAGAATCCTTTATGGACGGATGAATGTGTTGGTGCGTAAGATCGTCCAGTAGCAGCAGTACGAACATCTTTGTCAGGCAGAAAACACAAGAGGCTCCAGGAAGAGCGAGCAGATGTGTGAGAATAACGTGGCGAGAGTCTCCCCCTCCCCCTTCCCACCAGGAGAAAGTTGTTTTTTTCAGTTTCTCATTTCAGCTAACTCCAACTTTACATCATTTTTATATTTAAAACATTTTGATAGAAAGCATTCATTTCATTCTACCATGCTTAAAAAAAAAGAACCATGGCAACAATTTGGTCCTAATTTTGTTCTTCAAATCAGAAATGGCTAATGAGAAAACAGAGAGGGTGCAATCTAAAGCCTCCTTCAGCTGGTCCCCAGGCTGCAGGCACGAGGTGAATTAGCAGCACGTCTGTGCTGTTCATTGCTGTATTCCTACAGCCTGGTACCGTGCCTGGTATACTGCAGCCACTCAAACTAATGTCGGTTGAACAAACACATGAATAAATCAGTGAAGGAAGGAAAGCCATGAGCTGCTGACCCCGGCTGCCCTGCCTTGACAAGGGTATCCCCTTCCTCCATAGTCAGCTCTCTGCACTGACCTTGGATCCTGGGAACCCAGACAGCTCTCCTAGCCTGCCTCTCCTCTATTGGCATGCAATACCAGGGACATTTGGGGATCTGTGTCTGTCAGAGGGTGGTCTCTTCAGGATGAGGGATGGATCAGCTATTTTATGACTGTGGATTTCTCCTAGCTGCCAAGCTCTGCAGTCTGGGGCTCTGATGACCCCAGGGAGGGCAGTGAGAATCGGAGTTCTGTACCTTATAGATTGACAGTTTATAAAGAACACTACACAGACTCTCTTAATCCTTACAACAGCCTATCTGGGAATTTGTACTGTCCCCACTGTGTAGGTGGGTCTCAGAAGAGGAACAGCCTTGCTCAGGATCCCAGAGCTGAGTGGTCAGTCTGGGGTCAGAACCCAGGTCTGACTGACTCCATCGCCTAGACTCTTCCCACCAAGCATGTGACCTCTGGTCATGTATAGACTTCCTGGGTACACGCACGGGCCTGGGAACAATTGAGGGGGTTAATATTCACTCTTCTACACAAAGGTGTAGCCACTCATGAGTTTCACCTGCCCCTGCCCATTACCCACTCACATCACACTCACACCCCCACCAGGTCACTTAGGCCTGGGGAACCCAAGGGAAACCCTTTAAACTGTGCAGGGTGGAATGAGGGGGTTGGTTTGTACACATACAGACTTGGTCACCTGGTTCTCAGGTGGCAGTCCATTTTGCTGTCCGGGAATAGAAGCAGTAAGCTATGGGAGTGGAGAGGTGGCTCTCAGGTGACCCAGCCTGCCAGGGCTTCCCTTTGGTGCGGGCCTGCCAGGCCAGGCCTCCCCAGTTCTTGCCCCACCACCAGCTCCTGCTAATACCGCCTCTGCAGGGCTGTGGGAAGACTCAATAAATGAGATCGGCAGCGCCCCCTTGTGGGGATGAGGAGTTAGTGTCTGAGGTTATGAATTCCTCGGCACACGAAGCCTTGTTCAACAGACTGAAAACAGTATTGTCTCATACATGGATCTATGACGCCTTCAAATAGATATATATGTTGGGATTAATAAATTACAAACTCTATTTAACTTAGAGGTCTCCATACTTCAAGGGTGTAACGAGTGGAAACCCTGTTACCTGTAAAGCACTGTGCACCAGTGAAGGCTGCTCATTACTTACTCTGCCTGGTTTACTCATTACCTGGTCAGTGACTCAGCCACGACTAGAGACGTTCTCTGATCACTGCGGGGTCCCCACCCAGGGGCACAAGCCACTTCTGAGGATCACTCCCTACGACCTGTACGGTCAGGTTAAGACCTAAACAGAACTGTGGAAGTGCTGCAGACTGAACAGGCTGCGGCTGGGTTGCATTTAATGCAGCCTCAGAGAATGCAAAGAAGTGTCTGCAGGCTGCTCCTTCGCCCAGGTGTCAAGTTCAGAAACTAAGACTGTCAATGACCAGAGCCTACATGGTCATCGTGCATGGTATTTTATCATCTATTTCTAAATAAATCATATTTATTGCCTGACTCTGATCCACCAGGAGAAGTACTATTAGTCCAGTTTTTATAAATAAAGTAACGGAGACTGCAAGAAGCGAAGTGACGTGTCAGTGTCACACAATGAGCAGGTGCCGAGCCAGATTGCGGTGGCCTGTGTTACCACCACTATATCCTTCCCTGATTAGCTCAGCACAGCACAATCTAACACACAGAGCCAGTGACAATTGGCCTTATTGTCACAGTATGTATGCATCCAACAAAAGCCTTGCTTCCACTGAGCAAACGTGCTTCCTCGTTTCTATTAGGAGCAAGATACTTTGGAAGCACCAATGACAACCCCCTGCCACTCCGAAAGCTATGGGAAACCAGCGTGGAAGTCACTGTCCCATAAGAAAGAACAGACCAATTCCCTCTCCAGGTTTCCTGCTAGCACACAGGCCGCCCTGTGCCTCCTGCCTTGAGTGTTTTACAGACAAGCGCTCCCTTGCACCTCTGGCCAGGGGATGACAGGCATCCTGGGTAAGGCTAGCAGAGACATCTGCCTTCTGAGAACTTGCATTTGGAAGCAACACAGCCCTGGGGCACCATGAGGACACAGGAGAGGGAAAGCAGGGTGGCTCTGAGCATCCTGTCCTGGAGTGAAGAGGGTGCTCTCCACACACTGTTTCCCTTCCTTCCTGTGATTTATGGCATGCGGCCGGGCCTTTCTCTGCCCGATTTATGGCCACCTGTCCCGGGGAGGACATAAATTACTACCTCTATGGCAATTTAAATCTCAGTGAGAGATAGGAGAAGACACCTAGGCTGGCTGCTCTGTCTCCTGGGGGCTTAAGGGCAATTAGGGGGGATTGTGGGGCTGCAGAAAGTCTGCAGAAGATCAGGAGAGCTGGGCCGGTGCCCTGTGACCCCTGTCTGCCTGCCCTCACTCTGTGTTTGGGGTCGATTATCGTCGTTCTATAAACACAAACTCCCAATGCTGGAGGGGGTGGGCACTAAAGATTCAGAGGAGCAGCCCAACGTCACGACGTGCTTTTAGGAGGCTATTCCTGCCAGTGCAGACACTTTCTAAATCCAGAGAAAAAGGTGCCAGACACCAAGTGACATGTTGGTGGCTGAGAGAACAAGATGCATGAAAAAAGGTGATGGTCAATTTCCCAAGTCACTTGGCTGGTTTGGCACAGAATCATTGCATTGTGCCCCGCTCATTTCATGGGGAAGAACACCCAGGGCTGAGTGACGGGGGACCTGCTGGTGACCATGTGTGGCAGAGCCAGGGCTCCTGACAGAGAGGGGACACACAGTAGCTTCTGGGATGGCAGGATCAGCTGAGACGGTGGGTGCTGACCAGAGGAAACTAAATTGTTGGTACCGAAAGGGCCATGAGCTGGTGAGAGATTGAAAGAGAGGGGAGGCAGCATGGCTCCCATTCCAGGGCGGCGAGTGTGGTCCCACAAACCCCAAGCATAACCCCCCTCCCTTAATGTGCTCTTTCATGATGGCTTTGATGCCAGATGGCCACACTGCAACTTCATTCCTTCATCAAGTCTTTCAGGGCTTTGCCCCAGGCAGAGGTCACCACCCCCACGCCGTCCCCATCTACAAGTGATACCCAAGGACACAAGTCAGGGTCAAGGCCGAGATGGCAAGGAGAACTGACACCCCACCTGTGACCCTGTATTATGGGGGGGAACAAATGAAGACGAGCATCGTTAGTTCACTTTCAGAGTTTCAGTAATATCTTGGGCCCAGATTTGGCAGATAACAGCCCCAAAGTGTCTTAGAGAATGTATATGAACATATATATATATATATATGCAAATATATGTATTTTTTTTCATAATTCCATTACCAAAGAGCACCTCCATTAACATTTTGGTTTACAGGTATCCAGGCTTTTGCCTACTTATGTGCATTTACCTATTTTACAAAGCAAAATCAAATAAACAAAAACAATAAAGTAAATATTATATATGTTATTTTGTAATCCACTTTTTAAAATTAATGTTATCTTAACTATCTTCTCATGCAATTTAGTTATTCTTTGTAATTGTCTTTCACTTAAAACTTTTTATTATGAAAATTATAAAGCACACACAAGAGAAAGAATAGTGTAATGAATTCCCTCATAATTATCACTCAGATTGTATTTACTAAGATTTTTGACACATTTTTTTGTGTGTGACTTTTTCTTTTTTTTTTTTTTTTTTGGCTAACGTTACTATATAGCACATCCCAGACATCATGCCACTTCCCCTCCGTACTTGAACACCCTTCTCCAGAATATATGGACATTTCTCCTATCACCACAATGCCATTATCACATCTAATAAAATTTTGGTATCGTCTAATACTCAGTCCATAGTATAATTTGCCAAAATACCGAAACAATGTTTTTGTTTTTTAAATTGATTTGTTTGAATCATGAAATCCAAATGAAAAATAAAATTATTTGTGCGAGCATGTATTCTGGGAACCAAAGCACCCAGGAACGCTGCCCAGATTACACAGTCACAAGGACTGAATGTGTGTGGCTTTTCACTGCTCCCTCAGAGATATTGAACTGCCTGCCCTACCTCTTCAGGGTCTCCAGCGGCCCCTTCCTGCTCCTGACGCCAGGGCCTGGGTCCACTGTGGTTAAAATGCACCTGGAGACACACACACACACACACACACACACACACACACACACAGAGCATCAGGGCCAAAGCAGACTGACCTCGCCCCCACACCCCATCCTAGCAGCAGCAGAAGTGCCTTACCTGGAACAAGCCATCATCCTTTTTAGTTCCACGTTGTGAATAAGCTCATTCCACGAATCCTAAGGGACAAAGCCCAAAATTCACGTGAGCACTTCTGAGCCCTCGCTCTAACACACCTATGGAAGGATTTCTCATGAGTTGATACCTCATGAAGCCACTTAGGTCAAAAATGACAGACTTTACATCAGTCCTGAGAAACTACACACCTTCCTTTTCCCTCTCTCTGCCTTTGATGCGTCAGTTCATTCACTTGACATGAAATGCTTCCTCTCCTCTCACTTGTCAAATTGTGGTGGAAACTCACCTCCTCCAGGAAGCCTCCCTGACTGGTCCTGCTTGACTCAAGGGAGGCAGGGAAACAAGGAAGCAGAAGGAGTGGGTGAAAGAGAGGAAGGTATATGGAGAGGCTGTGTCAGACCCCTTTGTGAGTGACTAAGGTGTATTAAGATCCTTACACCATTACATGTGTGAGTTTTGTATCTCCCCTGGCCGCATGTGAACAAATCCAGAGCCGGCCCAACAGCCTCATTTCTCTTTGCATCTCCCCTGGAGGCCAGGAAGCTCCTCGGGCACCTGCCTACGGCTGGGGGTCACTGGAGCCTACTTTCAGGACAAATCAAATCAATGGATTGCGTCCCGCAAACCCAGCAGGAGAGACAGGATATACGTATATGAAGTTAGTGATCAATGTTCTTTTAGAAAGGTCCAGAAACACTGAGTAAAGGCTTTTAGAAAGTAGCCAGCAACAAGCATGTGCTGGTTTATCTGTGCAGGCAAGAATCGTTTTGGCCGTTTGGAGAACAAATCCCAGGCTCTCTGATTAGGGAAAGTTTGTGGAAAAGGTGGGGTCTGGACTGAGTTGTCCAGGGCAGAGATTTGGAGAAGCACAAAAAGAAGGGGAAGGGGACTCCAGACAACCCTTAGAAGGAAGGACACTAAGGAGACAAGAATATCTGATGGTAGCCCTGAATGTTCCCTCAAAAATCCGTGCGTTAAAATGAACCTGCCCAGTTCTTTGTCAGACATGAGTTCCAGACTCAGAACTTTAACTTTACTAGTGTGGATTATCCTTGAAATATATATTGCCGATTTTGTGGTGGTTGTTCTTAATCATGAAAAAGCGGGGCACCTACTGTAGGTTTGGGCAGCCCCTGCCGGTTCTGTGTACGTTTCACCACAAGGGGACACTGTGGTCACAAAAACCATAAAAATCCAAAAAGAGAGAAATGAGGGTTCCAGTTAGGAAATTAATTTATTATTACTTAAAGAAATAATTCCAGAGCCCCCTTTATGTGCAACCAAAACTGTTAAGGAGGGAGTCACCGATAAATAGGGTAAAAAATACCACCATAAAGAAATTATCTATTGGGCAAAAGGGAGGAAAAGGAGAAACTATTGTAAGTTAAAAACATACACTCTGGGTCCAGAACTGTGTTAAACACTGGAGAAGAGCCAATGAAAGTCTTCCAACCAGAACACGTTCCCTGGAGGTGGGAAGACATTTAAACAGCACCAGTTGGGTATGGGACAGGCACAGATACAGCACAGTGTGTGTGTCTTTAGAGAAGGGTGGCAGCTCTTCTGGGTCTGGTGATCAGAGCTGACTTTTCAGGGGAGATGGCTTTTTATCTGGGCTTTTAAAGAAGGCCAGGGGTTTCTAAGTGGGGCAAGGGGCAAGATTCAAGGTGACCAGCAGGGAAGAAGAAGAGGTAAGGGAGTGAGCCATACAGGGATGAGAGGGGAGGTATGCCAGGCAGAGGCATCAGCATGTGCAAAGGTCCTGGGGTGGGAAGGAGGCAAGTATGGCTGGAGCAGAGGGAGAAAGAAGGCAAGAGTGACAGGAAATGGAGCCCTGGAGCTAGCAGGGTACAGGGTCACGTTGGTCCTTGACAGTCAACAGAAAGAACCCATTTTTTACTTGAAGAGAGATGGAGAACCTTGAGAGGGTTTTGAGAATGGCGTGATGTGACTTACATTTATAGTAGTGCTTTGACTGATGTGCTGAGAATAGACCGTGTATGATGGTGGGGTTGACATTAAGGGCCCAAGGAAGCACAGTACCTGGCACACAGTAGGCCTTGGGCTCCTGCTGAGTGAAATAAGAAGACTGTTGCTGAATTGTTCGCAGAGCTTGGAGTTAAGCTGAGCAGCACACCACGTCACGTACACCTTGCCAAATCCACCCTCCTCTTTAAAAAAAAAAAAAAAATCAGTGTTTCAATATTCAGAACTGTGAATTCTGCAATTTACCTGAGAGGTCTATTGTTAATATGGACAGTATTTTTTCGGGGCCAGTACTCCCGGTCTACAGGTACTTCGGGGGGTGGAGGGGAGAGGAGAAATCAAAGCAATAGAAAAAACCATTTCCAGAAGAAGAACAATGCAGTTGTGGAGGTTACAGCTCCGCTACCCAGGAAGCTAAGCATATTGCCATTTTGGTAATTTCAATTCACATTGGATTGAACGATTAGAATCATAGAAGTGAGGATCATTGTGTTTCTGGCATCCATAGACGTTAGAAAAAAAAACAAAGGCAGGTCCTATGGTTGATGGGTTGAGCTACACTAGAAAAATGAGGCTAATGAAAGCCTTTCCCTTAACTGCCCTTTTATCAGCCTCTCATCCTCGGTGAGGACAGAGCTTTGCCCTGTGCCAAACTCTTGGTAGCAGCACATGAATAGTCTTTCTAGTAATTCTTCCCAGGAGTAGTGGTAGTCTGATCTTTCTAGAACACAAATCTGATCATGTCGCCCCCTCCTGCAAAGTCCCTCCATGCTTTCAAGATAAAATACTAACTCCTCAGCGAGCCAGGCAAGGCCCTTTATAATCCAGCTGCCCGTCCAGCCATTGTCACCTTCTGTGCCATCACACATGCCAGCCTTTCTTATTTTTTTAAATTTAAATGTATTGGTACAATATTGGTAGCAGAAAACACCTGACATCCTCTTAGGTATATACCCTGTTTGAAAACAGGCACGCAGGCCGATGCTTGTACATCCATGTTCATTATTCACAAGGTCAAAAGGTGGAAACAACCCAAGTGTCCACCAACAGAGAATGGATTTTTTTAAAAATGTGATTCTTACCATTTTTAAGTACACAGTTCAGTGGCATTAAGTACACACACAATATTGTGCAACCATCACCACTATCTATTTCCAAAATCTTTTCATCACCCCAAACAGAAACTCTGTACCCCCTTAAGCAATAGTTATTTCCCTCCCCCCCCAGACCCTGGCAACCTCTAACCCACTTCCTGTCTCTATGAATTTACCTATTCTGGACATTTCACATAATTGGGATCATACAATGCTTGTTCTTTTGTGTCTGGCTTACTTCACTTAACACAATGTAGTCAAGGTTTATCCACGCTGCAGTAGGTATCAGAACTTCATTCTTTTTTATGGCTGAATAATATTCCACTGAGTGTATAGACCACATGTTTATCCATTCGTCCGTTGATGGACATTTGGGCTGCTTCTACCTTTTAGCTATTGTGAATAATGTTGTAATGAACACTGGTGTACAAGTGTTTATTCAATCTCTGCTTTAAATTCCTTTGGGTGAATATTTAAGAGTGCACCAGCCTTTCCCCCAATATACCTGTACTCTTAAGCTGTGTTTACCCAGCTTATTCCTTCTCTCCAGAATGTTTGCCTCCCAACTTCCTTGCCTGGAAAACTGATAAACATTTTTAAATTTTCAGTTCAAACTATGAAGTCATTCCTGACCTCCCCTCTCAGTTTCAGTGCTTCTTTCTCTGTGTTTCCTGGCACTTGTCACATTGAGTCAGTTATCCCTGGATGCCTTTGTTTGCATCTCTTGGTCACACTTTCTGGTATTGTGATGACAAAAATAAAGAATTTACCATAGTGTCTGGTACAGATGCCAGTTCTTATTATAATATTATCCATTGTAATATGAGCTCACAACGTTTTTTGAATTGATACCATCCAATTACAATGCTCTTTGCCTCTGGCCCTATAAAAACAATGTTTACATGTTTCAGAGCCCGCTGTACAAGCCACGGAAGAGCTAGGATTTTTGGCTTCCTTCCTGAAGCATAGCTGCATAGCTCACCTTTCAGTTGTGCCACGAATTGCCTTCTATCCCAGGAGCTGGAAAGAGGAAAAGTTGCAGCCCCCATCAGTCCTGGGTGTTACCTGCAGAAGCTGTGAGGGCTGGTCTGGGAGGAAGGAGAGTGAAGTGCAGCTTTACAAGATGCAGCCTGAAGTCAGACCCACGGGAGGGCAAAGCCACTCCCTCCTCTGGGCCTTTGCAACCTCCTCTGAAGCCCAGGAGTTCACAGATGGTGCCTGCCCAGGTAGCACATTAATGAAACCACTGTTTTACAAAGCACCAGTGCGCTAAAGAGGAGAGTCCTGTTCCCACGTGGGGCCCTGGACCTCAGTTGCATTATCCGTAAAAGTGTGTTTGAGAGAATTAGGGAGAATAATCTATAGCGTTTTTAAGCGGCAGGAAACTTAAGCATCGACTGCTATCGTTATGATTGCGCGCTCTTTGAGAACTGGGCTCCGGCGGCTCCAAGTTGCCCCAACGAGGCAGTGACTAAAAATAAAGAGGCAGGGAATACTTCCTGGCTCACCTGCTTCCACTAGATGGGGCTGAAATTTGCTGGTGTGCACAAGCAGACACTTGGGGACCGATGCCACACCTCAGCGGGAACGCAAGATATGAAAGTGCCCGTGGGAGGTGGAAAGACAGCCATCCGGAAAAGCAGGTGGGGACCCAGAGGCCCAGCGTCCCCGCCCTGGGTCCGCTGTTGGGAGGTGATGCCCACCTTTGCTCTCTGTCCTCGCCCTTGCCTGACCCAGCTCCTGATCTTTTTGTAAGGGGAGGAACAACCTGGTGGTGGACTCTGCAGACCTCCCCCACCGCACCCCCATCCCCAGCAGGTCCCGTGCTGTCCCCTGCCCGGGCTTGCCATACCTGTCCGGCAGGTGGCTGCTGCGCAGAACCCTGGCCGTGCATTGGGCCTCGCTCACCGGCACCCCCTTGCAGGACTTGACCGGGTAGATCCAGAGCTGCGACACGGTGCTCACCTGCTGCAGCCGCGGGCAACGGCCGGGCCGCGCATGACCGTCCCCAGAGCCACCGCGGCCAGTCCCAGCGCGGCCACCCTGAGCCAGGCGGGCCGGGGCTGCGCTGAGAGGCAGAGGCGGGCCAGGGCCGAGGAGCCTGTGGTGCCCACGGCCAAGTGGTTGCGGGCGCGGCGGGAGCTGGGGCTGAACCACTGCTGTCGCAGGCCAGCTTCAGCTGGGCCGGGGCGCACCGGCCTCTGGGGGCTACTGAGTATGGTGTGACCCTTAGCCAGGAGCCCAGGAGGAGGGCAGCTGCAGAACCCTTCCCGGCCTATCAGAGTATGGAGTCTTTCTCCACAGGCTTGGGCCCTGGGAGCTGGGGGTGGGACCTGGTAGCTCAGCTCCCACACTGTCTTCTCAGCACTGCTTCCTCTAGCTTCCGCCCCCTGCGGCTGCAAGGCGATGAATATTCCAGGATGGCTACAAATGACCAGTTTATTTATCTATTTGCGGGTTGTTTGTTTAACCTAAAACAGACAAAAAGATAAACTTTGCAGGACAAAGTGTGATTTCGTTAGAAATCAGGCAGAGGGCAGATCCCTGCCTTGGGGGTAGTGGGGGGTGCAGTCGGCACCATGTGGCCTTCGGTGTTCAGCTGCCTTCCGCCACCCTCCTCGCGGGCCATGCAGGGGTGACGGAGTTTGTGGCCAGTGGGACTCCGAAGAAACAGATTATTTCTGTCCTATTCACGTTTCCAACCGCAGGTCACACTCTCCTGCCCCCAATCCTGTGAAATCCAAGAACTGTGTTCAGAGTACACAGGTCCCTGTTGCTTCAGCTATTAGGGTACATCCATGAGCTCACCTGGTCCAGGAAGGAGGGAGAAGGGGTTTGGGTAAATCTAGTCCTCCTAGAAGAAGTGTCCATTGATGGTGATTTGTGCCGTGGGGTGGGGTGGGGGATAGAGTGAAGAGCAACGCATCTCAGAACAGTGCAGAACTTGAGCTCCATATTCTCCATAGAAAAGACAACTCAGGAACACTAAATTTTGTGTATTTCTGCTTCTCTCTCTCCCTAATTTGTCTTCAGAAATTTAAAGGGAAATTTTTGCTTCTTTATGTTAATGGTTGACTTTGCTCCTCACTATCCCCAAGGCTGGGATCTGCTCGCTGCCTGATTTCTAATTCAAAATCACACTTTGTCCTGCAAAGTTTGTCTTTTTGTTAGCATGATTTTTCACTCTCATCATTTCTAAAAGTTACCCAGGGATCGAGCAAACTTAACACTTTTCCCTCAGAGGGCGCTGGGAGTGGAGGTTAATTTCAGTCCCAGAACTCAGCAAAGGAAAATGAGGAAGGAAGGGACAGCTGCTCCTGATTGGCCACTGGGAAGTGTCCTCACAATCACTGGCCATCATGCCTCAGATGGGCGGGGGGTGTAGCTCCTGAGGTCCCCTGACCCCCACCAACGACAGGAGGTAATGTTTGTGGAGTTCAGTTGTATCTCTGCCAGGCAATCAGAAAGGGGAAGGAAAAATGAATGAGTGACTGAAGTTCTAATATAAAATGAGAAGGCCCTGGAAACACACTCAAGTACCAAATAAAAAGTCCCATTTATTAATATTAAAGAAACCACAAAATTATAAGTGGGTATAATTCGGTCAGTGTAAATTTGTGTTTAATCATACAAAAAGAGTTCATTTCTCTTTGTTACCATAAAAAAAAAAAAAAAAGATTCACACCAAAAAATATGTTCGACTTCCTTCTTCCCACTCTAACTCTCAAAATTCCATTCTTCTAAATCCCATTTTCAACGTTATCACACCTGAAATTGCAGGTGGTGTATCCAATGGTTACACACAATTATTTTTATATGGCTCAACAGAGGTGTAATCAAATATAAAAACAAAGTCTATAAAATAGTTTCCATACTCAAGCACAAATTGATTCTATGATGGTTGGGTAAAAAACACATGAGCGAAACGTCAATAGGACTCAATAGCCACATAAAATCCAACTAATAGGATTTTGTGAGTGTGTTCACATATAAAGGCACATCAGGAAACCGACTGTCCCCGTTTCTCTTAAAACATGGAACGACAGGTAATAAAATGTAAACATTCAGAAAACTTTTTGCAGCTATTTAGCTCATTCTTTAAACTTTTAACAGTGTTAATGTCAGGGGTTGGAGAAGTACAATAGCTACAGCAACATTGAAAATAATTTTATAGATAATTTTATTTATTTAAAAAGTCTTCATTACCTAAAATCTATGTAACTTCTTATTATATAGAAGTTATCCAAATCACCTCTAATACTTTCCTCGCATTAACTCGGAGCATATGCAACTCCAACAAGTCAAAAATAGATTCATTTCCAGGGTGAAGATGATCAGAAGCTGGATAACAAAAATTTGCCACGGTGCTATTGCTGCTGTTGTTAAAATCCTGATCGCTGAAACCTGAATAGATAATAAGAATCTTTGATTATTTGCTTATTTTTCTGACCGGTCATAAATAATTCAAGTACCCACAAAACAGTCACGTATTGAGATTCAAATGCAGGAAATATAACCGTGTCTTGTACTGAATTACCTTTAAAACAAAGCAGCCTCAAGATGGAGTCACCTACCCAGTTCTGGCAACAGCCCAGAGCAAGGGCTGTTTTTGTCTCCCATGATATGTATACGGGGCTCAAATGGGAAGAACTCTTTCGAAAGCAATTTGTCAAGATGCTAAAAAAATATGCCCATGCCTCATGAGTCAATAATTCCACTTTAGGAATCTAACTTACAGAAAAATACAATTTTAAAATGCTCTGCATAGAAAGATGTATACTACAATATTATTTATAATGAAACTGGATATAGTCCAAGTGCCAAATACTGTAAAATGGTATTTAAAAAGTATCATATATTTATACAATGTAATGTTATGAAGCCATAAAAAATGACATTTAAAGACTGGAGGGCTATGAAAGTGCTCATGATATATACTACTGTATATATATCATACAACATATGATATATATACCTGTGAATATATATATGATATATAAAATTTGTATGATATACATTATATATAATTATATATATCTGTATGATATATTTTATAATGTATGTATGGTATATATCATAGACACCACAGCTACATTAAACAAACAAAAAAAACAACCAGAATAAAATTTATAAACACTGACAATGGATGATCACTTTCTTCTACTATTCTCATACTTTCTAAATTTGCCACCATGAGCAGGCATTGCATTCATAATGGAACAGATCAACTTTTATGTGATTAAATTTTAAATGGATAAATAAACAACTCAAGTAACCCTGGTACAAGTATGAGCTGCTATTTTTTTTTAAAGGCCTTAGTCAACCTGTTGTATACAGGAGGTCGTCCAGAATGCAGAAATGGTAGTAAGCTTCCACTTAAAGTAAATGAATAACAGCTCTTATTTTGAAAGTCCAACAGGAAGGGATCGCCACAGAGTACATCTCTCAGTGCTCTTGGGAAGCAGGCGGCAGGAAAGACTTTATTCCAAGTTCCCCAGCAGGGACTCCGAGGGACTGGCACTCATTGAGGAGAAGCACGCTCAGAGCAGGGCAGCAGAAGTACCCGGGGTCTGTATGGGGGAGTGGTGGGTAATAAAGCCGAGAGGGAGCTTGGGGACAAATGACAAACAGCATCTAAGCCACGCTGAGGCCCTGGGCACTCCATGCTTCCCTCTCCATGCCCCTTCCTCCGACTTTAGTCACATGCCTGCCCGACCTTTCACTTCTCCTCTCACCTGCCTCCTGTCCATCCCAACATGGTCCTCAGCAGAATCTTCCAGGAGCACAGTTTTGATCCTGATTTGAGCTTAGACATGTTCCACCGCTACCTTTCCCTGCAAACTAACTTTCAAGAACCGCCTCTCCCTCCTCATCTCTCTTTAATCTCCTACGTCCTTACAGTAGGTTGGCCCTTCTAGGAGCTTCCATCACATTAGACCCCTGGAGCACTCTCCTGATTTTTATTCTTCAGCAAGCTCAGGTTTCATCTCTACCTTCGAACTTTGCTCCATCGCCCCACCCGGAAATAATCTGTTTCACCTCTGAAGCCAGGAAGCGCTGTGGTCTCTCCCTGAGTTGTAATTTCTTTACACATAACAATGTCTGGCATAAGCTGGGCAAAGAGTGTGGTCTCAGCTCTACCTCTTACCAGCTCCTTGGCCCCAAGTCAGTTGACCTATCTGAGCCTTTGCTTTCTGTCCCTGAAAATGGTGATTCTCACACCTATCTCACAGAGACTCTAAAAGGATTAGGCTTTTTAACACACAAGCTTCCTGGGGAGCTGAGTGAACCCCAGGTATTCCTGGCCTCCATCCCCTGTGAAACAGGATGGGATTGAGTGGGTTTGAGATCCAGCAATTTGAAGGACCCCCACCTGTTAAAGTACCTCAGAAGCCGTGGGGCTCCCTCAAAGATAGACAACAAATGGAAGACCTTGGCTCAGGCACTGATCCAGGTCCAGTCCAATTGTGATCCAATTGTGGTCCAAACAGCAGGAACACAGGGTCAGTTTCACTCAAGCTACATGGCTCAGGCTTGGCTCCACATTCCCCAGATAAGGCTTTTAGAAACGGAAGGCATTTAGGAATCGCACAGTTTTCCCTTTAGTACGTACTGGATTTCATCACATCCTAAGATGGACCATCATTGTATGCATCACTAAGTATTTTTTCAAAAGGCATCCTGAATAGAAACCTTAAAATGTGGAAAAAGGAAGCATCTTAGACGTGATGGAATGTGGCTACGGTTATGCAAATGCCGGATCACAACAAGTTGCCAATAGAAGTTTCTCTCCTTTTTGCCAACCTCAAGGGCAAAGCCTGTCTCATCTTTATATCCACGATGGTATCTAGGGACTAGGCCCCATGATAAATAACTCAAACGAGTTAGGACATGTCTGGACCACTATCCTAGGTTATCCTTAAACATGGTGGAATGAGGTCAGGCCACAGTGAGAGAGAAGGGTGATCAAGAGTTTTGAACACAAGGTGACTTTCAAAACTGGGTTATGGATTTTACAAGACGCATTACTTAAAAAACCTCAATTTGAGGGCTTCCCACTGACTTTCTCATTCCTGTAATTTTAGGGTCCAGCATTATGCTCCAGGAGTCAGACTTTTATTCGGCCTGATGAAATCAACGTGAGAATATTACTTCCTACCTTATGACTCAGAATCCAGGCACCTTGATACAAGGAATTTTCTCAAACGTTAAATATCTTATTTTAAAAAGTTATTGGATACAAAGCATGTAACATTTCCCCCCAAGTTAATAGCCACATGAGGGAATACTTTAAATATTTTCCCTTCCTTTTTCTAACAGAGACAGAATAAAATAAGTATTTATCTCTTGAAGGCCACTCACTTTCATATCCTTACTCCTGAATAATATTCCTTAATGAACTGAGCACATACCCGTCTCCCGCCCAGGGATGGGGGGGGGGGGGGGTGTCCTGCATCCAACATTGCATAATTGAATGGGAAAGTGGGAAGGTGGGTGGGAGAACACAGGTTCCTGAGGGGATTAAAAATAAAGGGCACTTCCCAACGCCAAAGGTCAGAACACAAGCTGCTCATTCTCCCAACAGTTAAAGCAATAAAATGTAAAAATGTGTCCACACGAGACAACACGGAAGTGACTCAAGGCCTTTCAGAAGCAAAGCTGGCCATTTACCGTATCACGCTCATGGGTCCGTCACTGTACCATCAGATACACGGGATCACCAACTTTCAAGCTTCCAATTTTTTCCACCGCATAATAGACCCCAAAAAGGGGGGACGACTTGTATATTTGCTTCTCAGAAGGATCACACAGGCGGTAGCTGAAAGAAGCAAAAATTGACCATCAGGGACAAAAAGGGAATCATAATCTAAGTGCTTTCAATAAAATTCAAGTTTTCATCTCCACGTTGTTTATAAGTAAATAACCAGCCTTTTCTGAAATGTTGACAGAGAAGTCTGTGGGCCATTAGTCAAACTGCAAATAATTCTGCTGTTTCTAGAAGTATCCTGAGAGTCTAAATAATTTTTCCATGGCTTCAGTTTGAGGCCAAAAAGAAAAAAACAAAACAAACTTGTATGTGTTACTTAAAATAAATACGTCATTTATATGTATACCTCCAATTTTACAACTCATTGAAACAAATACTCATGCAATCTTAAAATGGAACTGCCCTGAACTCTCCAAATCTTCTGTTTAATGCATTAAGCACTCTGCTTTCCACCCTTCCAAGTTCATAAGCTCAAAGTTGAGGTTCTTTGATGACCAAAAATTAAGACAGAGACACAGTTGAAGGGTGGGCAAGACTATTGCTGAAATGAATTTTTTTCTAAGGGCCTATCTAAAGAAAACAAATTAACCTCACTGTATCTTAAAAAAAAAAAAAAAACAGAATTGTAAATCTGAAGGCTTCAAGAAATAACCTCTTTTCTAACCTAAACTTATTAGAATCCAACAACAAAACAGAGGAAAGGGAAAGCAAATAGAATACATCTCCCAAAAAATGTTAACTTTGGTTTAAAAATATATTCTATATTGTGAATAAAGTCAGCCCAAATTCTTTACATAAAGAAACAAAACAAATGAAAACACCCTGGCATAAAAGAAGCCTCTGGATAAACAAACTCTGGCAACTCATTACATTCCATTTTTTCTATTTCATTATACAACTTCACTTGTTCTCATATTCCTTCATATTGATTCTAATAAAGAAATGTGAGTTGCAATAAAAATAATACGTATTTGAGGTTTAATTTGGAAACTACACGTAAATGTTATTAAACTTGACATCAGAGATAGGCAAATGGCAAAACACACTATTATACAATTAAAAATTTGTCAAAAGCGCTAGAAGATCCATTCAGAAACAAAGAGGAAGCGACACTCACTCACAGATAGACACACACCAAACAGAAGGCAGCGTGGGAGCTGCTCACACAGAGCACCTCCACCACAGGCAGTTCTAGGCGGGCATAATATTAAAAACACACTGGCCACGTGGTCTACCTCTTCAGGGTTTCCAGCGGTTCCTTCCTGTCCATCACTCCAGTATCTGGGTCCACCGTGGTCATAATGCACCTGTCATGCAATAACCAAGGGTTACCTGATGATTAAGGACCAATGGGCCAGCCACACCCCAGAGGTGGAGTCTCACGAGCATCCTTACCTGGGGCAAGACAAAGCCTTTTTCATTTCTACATTGCCAATTAGGAGTTCATCCCAAGTATCCTAGGAGAAAAGGAACAGTTATCTTTTGAATCAAGAATTCATTCGTCTTTAAAGCCATTTATCCTTCGGCTGGTTCTAACGATGAAGCTAAGCAGAAGAGAAAAATGCAAGACGACACCAGGAAGTACCTCCAGAAAAGATTCAAGGAGAGGCAGCCCCAGGTTCCACCTGGGACTCACAGGCTCAGAAACCTGACTCTGTCAGCACCTTAAGAACAGACCTTCCCTGAGGGACAGTTTGCCACGAGAATCATAAATTAACTCCAATGCCAGTTTACTGATACACAATGAGAAATGGGTAGTTGCAAGACAAGTCACTCTCTCCTAAAAGCTAAGCTACAATGGAAGCCAAGGTAAAATCTGACGTTTCTTTGTTGAGTGGGAAATCCCCCGAGGAAAGGCAGTTATAAGACACACACTCAGCACTTCTGCCTCCACAGAGAGGCAACCTGCTTATGGGTCCGGGCATTCCACAGCCATTGGCCCTGCTTCTTCCCGAGGCAGACACCCCATCCTCCTGACCCCAGAGTGAGTGGGGACCCAGTGCGATTTTGCTAAGTGGCCTGGCAGTGGCTTAAAGGAGGCGGAGCTGTGGAGACAGCCTAAATTCATGGACTTCTGACAGACAGCTGGAGCACACACCCTCACATGGCACACACGAGCTAGGTGACCCTGGGCAAGTTACTCAACTTCTTTGAGTCTCAGTTTCCGCCTCTGGAAAATACTACTCACCTCAGTGGCTATCAAACATTTTCTACCATGAACCAAGGTAGAAAATTACATTTTACAGTTGCCAAAACCCAGAAGCAACCAAAATGTCCTTCAGTAGGTGAATATGGGGTTATATGGGAAATCTCTGGACCTTCCTCTCAATATTGTAAACCTAAAACTGCTCTTAAAAAGTCTTTTAAAAAATTGTATTTTATATTGTTTCCTAATGTTCTTTCACACACACACCCCAGCTACAACTTAAACAAGCTTTGTAAATAGTTCTTAACCTTTCTACATATAGTTTATTCTGATATCTTTTACTCTAGCCTTTTTTTTTTTTTTTTTTTTTTTTAAATGCTGGTCAGGATCTAGTCAACTGACATTATAACCCAATAATGGATTGTGGCCTGCAGTTTGGAAAAGGTAACTAGGGGCATTAAATGAAATGATGCATAAATGGTCTGGCTACACAATACGCATTTGATAACTGTGAGCCATAATTGTTATTGTTATTTTTGTTATTGGTTTCTATATTGTTATTTTTATCATTGCTACTTCAGAAATCCTTGAAGCCAGGCAGACTTTGCTGTTCTTATGTCAAAACATAGGGTTCTTATCTCAGCACCCAAATAAAATCCTAACTCATTCCAACTCTGGTTACTGGGGACAGAAAAGTCTGGTAATGATGATTTGCAAAAACTTTATCAGCAGCTGCAAAAGATCATCCTGGAGAACCCAATTTACATGGCAGCTGGAGAGTGGGGTTGGGGATTGGGGATGGAATTCAACCACAGCTGGCTGGCTTCAAAATCCACTGCCTTTCTAGAAGCTTCTTGGAGAAGCACTTTCCAAGGGACAGATACCACAAGGAGAGTTTTCTGCAGGCTTCTCCACTGTTCTTTCCTAATGTGGAATGAGGAATGATACAAATAGGACATTCCAAATAGGACATGTCAAGTCTTGCTCACCAGGACAGCAAGCAAAGAGAAACCCACAACAGTAAACTACAGAGATAAGAAGCATTGGTCAATTTTATTATTTTTAAATTTCACTGCTCTGCATTCCCAGAACTCAAACCAGTCCAAGGGAAGCTGTGTTTTAAAATATGCTTAATATTCTGAGTGACATGGGAAAAGCACAAAGTGCTTTGGGTCACAGAGAGTAAATGTTGCACCTTGTATTTCCCTATTACTCTATGTTTCTGCAATATGTATTGGCCTGAATTTTTCCACCATGCTTAGATTGCTATTTTTTATTATTAGTTAGTTTATTAAATATTTATGTGCCTTATCATTTCACATTAATATTTAACAGACTTCCATTAATTGAAAGGGTTATAGTTGGGCAATGGTGCCAGGTAGATATTAATGCATCAGACCACTAACTTCTGGGTTTCCTAATTTAAGAGAGAATAAATCAGCAACATTAGCATCATTTTACAGTAAGGATTTTTTTTTTTAATGTGTATAGCCAGAGGACTCTTCTAGAAAACTTAGAGTATTCTCGAAAAATAAGTATTACTATTTCTGTAAGCCCATTGTAATGCAGTAGTAATAAAACAACAAACGGACTTTGGAGCACAGGTCACTTAGCATTTTTTTTAATTATTAAAAAATTGCCTAAGAGAACATGATTGGGTTTACATTAGCCGTAGGTTCCGTTTGACAAGTTATAGGAGAGCAAAAATTCTTATTGGTTAAGTTACCGGAAAGCAAAAATTCTTTAGGCAGGAATGAGAGCTTTGTTTCTTCTTATCCCCCTGGCTCAAGGTCTTAAACTAAAATTAATATCAGAACAATGCACCCTCAGTGGAGACAAATAAAGAAAAATTGTATTCCCTAAAAGAAAGTTTCTACACTTGATCATAGCCAAGAGGCCGAGAAGCTATAAAAAAAGAGTTTCTCAGAAAATAATGGCCCAATTACAGGATTTCTGTGAAATAATGTTTGCATCGTGGACCAATTTCGGATCCAATCTTTAGTAACATGCATTACCAACACTGAGAACGAATTCATTCGGTGTTCAAGAAGCATCTAATGACCCCATACTTCTGTACATCCTAAGACACAACACGGGGAAGTGGAAGAAGAAGAAATAGGTGGGTTTAGCGGAAAGCCAACTGGACCCTTCCAAGGCCCTGCACCTAATTTTGTTTTTATTTTCTTTTCTTACAGAAAGTGTATACCACATGGTATACACTGCAGTTCTCAGAAAATCTGGGTGGATCCCTGAGCATAAAACCAAGTCCCTTCCCTCAAGGAGCCAATGGCCTGGGAAGAGCAGTACGCCTCCTCTCCCGGCCCCTCTGTATCCCTCCGCCACTTTTCACCCCTCCTAAGTCAGTACTTCTCCAGGCACCGTTTGCACAAGATTGACCTGCAATGGTGCTGCCGAGGCAGAGTCCCAGGTGGCGTCATGATTCTGATGTAGGTCCCAGGGAAGGCCTTCCCAATCCATAGTTTTCCAAAAAGACCCTCTGGGGATTAAGCATGGCGCTGCTATTTCTGCCTCAGGTTTCCCTACCTCCTGATGTCCTTTCTAGAGAGTTGCCAGAGTAACAGCATGTCTGGCACATTGTGGGCGTCAGTAGGTATCTGTTGGATGATTGCAAATCACAATGACTTCCTTATTCAAAATCATTACCAGCTCGTCAATACACACGATATAAAATTTAAATTCCTTGGCATGGTGGCCTCCAGCCAGCTCTGGGTCCAGTCCTGTCCCGCCACTTCTCCTTTACCCCTGTGCTCCTGTGCTTCTGAAATGCTTCTGGGGACCCTCTAATGTCATGGCCTCTCATGCTTTTAGGCCTTTCAGCTGGCCGTCTCCTCTGCCCACAATGACCCTCACTGGTCCTCACCAGCACACACAGCACACATACACAGCTACACACACACAGCATGGCTCCCCGGTAGTTTGATCTGACGCCTCCCTGCCCCCACACCTTCCTTCTCCAGGCAGATTTAGGCATTTCTACTTTTGAGCATCCTTGGTACTTGCTAAGTATGTGCATTAAAGAACTTCTCACGCTGAGCTGACATTGTCTCATGGGGTTCCTCTCACATCAGGAAATTGTGACGGGCAGAGTCTGTACCTTTGCAGCCCTGTATCCAGGGCTCCTGGACACAGTGCCTGGCCCATAATAGATGGTCAATTAAAAGACCTTCTTAACAAATGTAAAGATGGATTAAAGAAAATAGATGATAAATGACAGGATAAAATCAACAAGTAGACAACTTCTGTATACACGGTTATTTTTTCAATCATGAAATAACATGAAGTGCTTACACATGCAAGGATTTCTACTCGGCTCTCGGCAAAGGTTTCTGCTAAAGGACAATGCTGACCAGGAAACAGGGGCATGTTTTACTCAGACAAAAGGAAATGCAGTCACCCACGGGAGCAAAGACTTGAGAAGGTATTCAAGAGCCTTTCTAAATTGGAAACTTGACCTCAACACTTCAGAAACTGGAGTTGGCAAGGTTTGGGTTCTAATGCCAGAGTCACCACTTACACGCCTAACAAGTTGTGTAACACCTCCAAGCTTCAGTTTCCTTATGAAAAGGAGAAAACAATACAGACTTCACAGGGTGATCGTAAGGCTCAAACAAACTAATTTGTAGGAAGTGATTCCTTAGTTCAGTGCCCCGCACACAGTAAACACCCAATCAATGGTATTTGCCCCAGTGCTCATAGAGTTTAACTGCTCCCCCTGCCACACCCCCCCGCCCCCAATGTTTAACATGATTGATGGTGGTGATTGCAAGTTACCACTGGGTTCTGACGTGGTTGCCCCTTTAGGGTCCTAGGGGCTGTGTCTGGAGAGGGTGGAAAGTTCTGGTGGCAGCCACATGTGGGTGCTCTGGGAGAGAACTCAGGCCACAGCATGGAATGTCCCCAAGGCCCCGTTCACAGGCAGAGCTCCTGTATCCTCTCGGCCACCACTTTGGGATCTAAGGCTTCCAGGAGTCTCACATCTTTGAAAGCACTCCTGGGTGGTACAACAGAGGGAGAGATGGCTTTTCGTGTCATCTTCATTCCCCTTTAGTTATCTGTGAGCTATGATTATATATTCCAGCCTAGTCCCAGACTTCCCACAATTTGGAGTTCCCATGGCTTGCTTTGGGGGCCCTAGCATTAAAAGGTGAACAGCGCCCCCTGAGACCAGTGAGGTGATGACAGCAGCAATGAGTGAACTCCACAAGGTCAAGGTGACATGGGGAAGGACTTTCCCCCTCTGCCCACCTTGAAGTGTCTGAGCAGTTCCGTCAGTGTCTTGAACAGCACCTCTGAGCATAACGCACAAAAGCACAGAACCACTTACCTCCTCAAAAGCATCGCAGCCTGTCACCACGATATTTGGCCGGAACTGGTCCATTTTCACTTTCTTCTCCAGCCTGGTATTCAGATCTGCCAGGGAGGCTTCCGAGAGGATCATGATGGGACTGCAATCTGGGTAGGCGATCTGTGACAAGAACAGGGCATCCTCAAGCCTCACTGCCCCATGACATTCCTCAGACCAACAGCAAAGCTAAAGTCTAGAAGCGAAACCACCGGAGTGCAGAAAGGAAAGGTGGTGTCCTCCCAGGAAAGAGAGGTGGTGCTGCAGACTTAAAAAGATGGCCAAGACAGCTCTGGGCTCAGAGCGGGCTCCTCGTCCATGCAATGACGGCAGCAGTCAAGCTCGGGGCCAACCTTACCCTCCAGGTCTCACTTCCTTTCTCGTTCCCTGCTCTAGCGCCGGACAGGTGAGGCGCTTCCCACATCATCACCATCAAACAGGGGAAGGGTGTGCGGCCAGTCAGCTCTACTCTACTAATGATTTCTTTCAGCCGCCACTCAACATGCATTTAAGAAGCTCCTATTATGTATCGGGCACTGTTCCAGGTGGGGAAATAGCAGTGAACAAAGCAGATAAAACCCCCTGCATTCAAGGAGCTTGTGGTTCAAGGAGTATAGGGGAGACACCCTGAGAAGTTTGCATTTTAAATCTTTCTCACTGTACAATCAAAGGCTTTGATCTTTGGGCTGTAGGTGACACAGAGGGAGGTTTTCTTCTGAAGGAAGTGTCTTCTCAGTGTCTGAAATAACCATCCCATACTAACTGTGAAGGCAGCGCTGGGAGAAAGTCTGCTTCTGTAAATTCAGGAAACCCGGATTTAGTCCCGAACAAATCTCGCACTTTCACCTTCCCCTCCTATTTTCTCCTGAGTTCCCACCGCCCTGGGAGTCACTCCTGGCTTCTGCCTGCACAGTATCTCCCACACTCCATCCCACATGCATCCTGGAGGCCCCATCCCCCACGTTCTCATATCCACCTCCCTCTCTATCCCCAATACCTGCCCAGGTGGCGCCCTCGGTACCACTCACTTGGGCTGTGACGACACTTTCCTAACTGGGATCCTAAGACAGGCTCTTTGTGGGCCAAGAAGGAAGCCAGAAAGAAAAGGGCGCGTGGTAGAAGTGAAGGGCAGCCCTCTGTCAGCTCACCTGGTAATTCTGTACAAGAGTCGGGAAAATGTCCCTTGATTCTCTTCCCTTCATGTTCTTTTCAAACTGAACCAGCCTGAAAGCGTCTGTTTTCAAGAAGTTGGTGAACCACTGAGCTGCTGCGTCGCCACAATCCCTGCCCTTAATGTCAAGACCAAAAATCCTGGAAGGGTGATGAGAGAACACCAGGGTTACATTCTTACACCAATACACGGGGTGACAGTGTCAAGATGGAACAGCTGGGCCGTTGGGACCAGACTATCCCAGGGGGCCAGTGAGTGACCTGTGGGCCAAAGCTGGGCAGACGCAGTGTGCGAAGGGAGCCGCATGTGCTCCGGGAAAGAGCTTGTGACACCCCCTCAGGCGTGCCACTCACCAGGATCTTGTAAAAAAGCAGATTGTGTTTCTGTAGGTTGGGTGGGAGTCTGAGAGTCTGCATTCCTGACAAGCTTCAGGACGCCTAAGCTGCTAGTCCGTCCGTGGACCACACTTCGAGTAGCAAGGATTTAGGGTGCTCATCAGGTGTGGTAGGTGCACCCTGAGCTTGGAGGCTGGCAGACCCGGTCCAGACTCTGTTTCTCGAGTCTGTGACCTTCAGCAAATCATTGGACTCTGACCTTCTGTCTCCAGTTGCAAATTGGAGATAACAATCCAGTACCTACCCACATGGTAGGTACAGATTTCATTAGATAACACAATGGCCTTCAAGGTTTTTTCGCTTGAGTGCCCCTAAAAGAGTTCTTTGACGCTTTGTACCCCTCACAGAATTGTAAATTAACATGTAAACTTTTTTATAAGTCTAATTTGTTGTGAAAGATATCATTTCCATTGAATTGTAAATATTCATCTTTAAAATGAAATTATATTATAAAGTATATTCTATATTATTATAAATCTATAAAAATTATATTAAAATAAAGTTATGCTTTTAAAAATATGCGATGGAATCTAATACCATGGCAGTTTGATTTCTATCCCTACCCGTTTTTTAAAATACGTCATTAAGGTCTTCTTTTATGGTCCACATTTAAAAAAAATTTTTTCTAGTTTCATTGAGATGGAATTGACATACAGCACCATGTAAGTTTAAGGTGTATAACATAATGACATACATATGTTGTGAAATGATTACCACAGTTAAGTTTAGTTAACATCCTTTACCTCATAAAGATACAAATGAAAAAACAAAAAGAAGAAAAACGTTGTTTTTTCTTTGTGATGAGAACTCAAGGTCAACTCTCTTAACAACTTTCAAATATAGCACATGACAGTGTTAACCAGCCATCACGCTGTACCTTACATCTCTAGTATTTATCTTAAAACTGGAAGTTTCTACCTTGTGACCACCTTCCTCCAATTCACTGCCTCCCAGTTTCTGGGAAGCACAAATCTGAGCTCCTTTTTCTATGAGTTTGGTTTTGGCGGGGGAAGGGATGGAGGGTGTTTTTTTGTTGTTTAACTTTATTCCACACATAAGTGAAGTCATACAGTATTTGTCTTCCTCTGTCTGAATTATTGCACGTAGCATAATGCCCTCAAGGTCCATCCATGTTGTCGCAAATGTCATGAATTCTTTCTTTCTCATGGCTGAATAAAAGGACTGGTAACAAAACTTAGTTGATGAGGACGGGAGACAATGGAGCCTTACTCTGATAAAATATAAATCTGGCATTGTCTTATAAAAATTAGCACACACTCCCCTCAGTTCAGATGGCTATGTTCAAGCATTTCCTTTACTTTTTTCCAACTTGAGGTTGTTGGTTTATTTTAGTTTAGTGTAGGCCCTGGTGAGCTAGCTGTGGTAATCACTCTGTTTGTCACTGACCATCTATGTCATACCACTGCTTTGTGTTTTAGCATTTCCGATGACAACAAATCCAGGCCGGATTAGCATGTCTGAGTAGGATGCTATGCTGACTGCACTCATTCCCTCTCTGTGTCAATCCCGATGCACGGTTCCTAGGGCTGGTTTCTCCAAACTCCGAGGGCTCTCGACTCCCATGTGCTCCAGAAAACTTGGAAAGCTCCAGAATCTTTATCACCCAACCCTGAGATACAGCTGGAGACATCTCCACTAACTCCCTTATCTGCCTGGCTGGCGGGCTGACAACGCTGAACAGAAGTCCATTCAACTTGAATAAAAAGAGACAAACCCTAAAGATTGGTTCTTTGTATTCCCCCTGTATTTGTATTAATCATGCTTTTTTAAATTTTCTGTATTTTTGATGCTTTGACATCTCAGGGGCCTTGCTGATTCTAGAGAAACTGCCCCTCCTAGACCTAGTCAATTCCTAGAGCTAGTAAACCACTAGACTTTTGTATGCATGCCAACCAGGGCACAGCCCCCAGCCCCAACCACCTCCTCTGTTGTGCTCCTGACTATCTCCTGCCCTAATCCCCTAGGACCAGGTACCAGACAACTAGGGACGGCCTCTGTGCCCCAGAGCCCACTGGAATGATTCAAATTAGCCAATCCTAAGCCTGTTTATCCTGCCTCACCCAGTCCTTCCTGCACAAACCACACTAAAGGCTCTTGCTCACATTTTTCCCGTTCCCTCTGCCTCCTGACCAACCCTGGTTCTTCCCACTGGGCCTCCTGTTTCTAGGGACCAGTGAATATGAAAAACTTCTTTCTTCATGACAGTCATTTCCGTGTCTGCGTGTCTTCCTACACCTGATTAAAACAAATCCCACATACCCTAAAATAATGTTCTGCATCACCCACTCACACCTGACCACTGGCTGTATCCCAACCCAGACTAGACTTCTCTTAAATAATTCCTTTACCAATATCCTTACCTACTGTACCAACTTTAGCAAGACAGAGTACACAAAGCAGTGGAAATCAGGCTGGGTCGCAGGTCCCCGAGGCCCTTAGGCAGAGTACCTGCAGTCATGGAGCGCGTTTGAAGAAGGCAGCTTGCTCTGCAAAACCAGCGGGTCCACACCTGGAGCCCTGAAGACCAGGCAATCGTCCTCATAGGTGATGGAGACCAGGACCAGGCGTGGCTCCTGCCGGGCTGTGACCATATGTCCGTCTTCCTTAATCACCAGCCAAAACCTGCCGAGAGACAAACAAGGTTACACTCAGGAAACCCACTTCTATCCTCTCAACAGCTTCCCTCTAGCTTTCTATTTCTTCAAAACCCTCTCCCTGCTCCAACTTGGGAAGCAACCACTGTTTTCTAGACAATAATCCACATACAGCCATATTCTTTGGGTTCAAAAGTTGGTGCCCCTAAAGGGAGCTTCTGTGGCAGAAACAGACCTGGGAACGAGTGTCTGGCTAAAGTTTGAAAATGCCCAGTTCCAAAAATCCAGAAAATTCGGCCTTCTCTCACTGCTTGGACAACTATATTGATTATTTGGGGGCCTCTGCTTTGGTCAGAAACTTCCCCAGGCCTGTGGAACATGTCTCTGAGCCCCAAGTTGAAATGAAATGTCTTCCAGGTCTTTCTGTTGTGGAACCAGATGCAGTTGGCCAAAATCACGGGCCCAAGTAACCTGAAACCCTAGACAAAGGTCATGTAATGTTTGTGACTCCAAGAAGATGCAAATCGGCCTCTATCTTGTGTAACTTGCTGTGACAAGCAGATCGTACATCAGCAACCCCCTGAACAGGCTTTCCCTTCGTGCACACATTCTGACTCTGAGAATAAAGATTCATGAAAGTCAACTGTGAGATAAGAATTCCATTCCCCTGCTGGAGCAACCACTGTCCTGGACGCCCCCCCATATCATGTCCGCTGGGAACAATGGGGAGAACTGAAGAATGGGAAGGGAGGTTGAACTGGTTAGGCTGGTTATGTTTTTACCATAGTAAACTATACGTTTGGGGTTACACCACACAAATGATTTGATTACTAAGAAAAGGGGGGGGGGTACTAGCCCTAGGGGAAACAGATTTCAATATCACTATTTTAAAGCATAGAATTGGCAGACCAGTACATTGGGTGGGAAATTCTGCGACACTGATGAGTGAGCAAAGCAGGAAAAGGACAGCCCCTTCTAGAATGAGGGGCGCTTCCTCCCACTGAAGACATTGGAGCCAGATGGAGGTGTCTGAGGTAACCTGACGAGGACATGTAAGATCAGAGGGGAGGGAGCCCCTCTCTGCCCTCACCTCACCCTGATGGGTAATCTCACCTCTGGAATCTTCCGATCAGGCAACCTTTCCCTGCCTGTCCACGTGCTGGCTAAACTGTCCCTTCTTAAGCAGCACACTCTGGCTGGCACCTGTGCCCTGCTAACTGGCCTGTCTGTGTACGGGTGGGAGGTTACAGCAGTGGTGGTGACAACAGTGCAAAGACATTTCTTTTAGGAATCGTCTTGGCTACTCCCTTCCTGTGATGCTGGACAGTCGCAGGTCCCCACATCTCTGAGGAGGCCACTGTCTCCTTTCCAGGTGTCTTTCGTCCCCAGAGTTCTCTGGCCTGCTGGCCTGTGGAGTTCTGTAACCTATCGCAACCAGCCTCGTTACCCTGGCAATAGAGTACTGATTCTTCACCTCTTGCACACAGTGATGCTCGGTGAATGAGTAATTAGCTCTATTCTGCCAGATCTAAAAGAAAGGATAAGTCGGGAGTGTACATTTTTTCATGACCACATTCTCACAACCCAGTTTGACACACTAAAAGTCACACCTTCATTTCTCAGTGGAGAGCCCAGCACTGAGCCCAGCCCAACAGTGCCCCGAGCAGCCAACAGCAGTGGGGAAGCAAAGCCAGAAAATCTCATTTCTAAACTTACTTGTTGGCCTGGGAAGCAGGAAGGACTGAGGCTGAAAATGGGGGGAAAGAGACCCCACCACAGAAAGGAGGGTGAAGGCAGGAAGAATCCAAGTGAAAATGACACATGGGATAATAAAGTTAGGGAATTCCTTTCTCCAAGAGGTAATAATAGTCTGTGTAGAAGAAATAAGGGGCTGACTTCAGAAAGGGTTTGGACAGATTTATAAATGATCGAGTCTTGTGTGGCTGCTAAGGAGAGGGGTTATTTACAAGGTCAAGAAGGGCAGCCACCGCTGAGAGCTGGTGCCAGACAGCCCATGCCAGTGTTTTGCTGGGTGGACTTTAAACACGCTCAAAGCTCAGAGCGCTGAAGCCAGGCATTCACAAATCTGTTAAGAGCTCTGATAAAATATCTCTAGAAACGTGAGACACAGAGCACTTATAGAGGGAGACCCCAGCTTCATGGAACAGTTCCAAAGACACGAGTTCAAAATAGAATTACATAAAGAGGTCTTTTTCTGCGTTCTAGACTATTTGTCATTTTCTTTCTTTACTCTGAAGATGAGGGAACAACAGCAATCATTTAGCAGAGTTGTTTTTTTCTCCCCAAGCTTGCTTTCAAGTTTCAATTATCTTTCAATAAACAAAATCTAGATTAGATAGAATCTTAGGGTTCAAGTTCACCCTCTTTCTTTTGCAATTGAAAAAAAAATGAGGCTCGATATCTTTGCCCAAGGTCTCCTGATCCTGGGTGACCATCCTTGCACTTCCAAATCACACACTGGTTTCATAGGAAGAGCACGAGGGCTGTGTTCACAGAGATCTGAGTTCACATCCCTCCAGCACATAAGTTTTGTGATCTTGGGTGAAACACAGCAGGTACTTGCATAACGTCATTTTGTTCACCGTCATTTCGTTATTAACATTGATGAGATGCTGTAGGAACTTGACTCTTGTTTATATGTTAGCCTCTGGCAAAATTGGTTTCCTTATAAGTCCTTTGGCTTAAGGTCACAGAACCTATTGAGGACTTATTTTACTCATCCTCTCTGATACTGTTTCCTTATTTGCCAAGTGGAGATGCTCTCAAGCCCACAAGAAAGTTATGAAACTTAAATAAGATCATCTATGTGACAAGATTTAGCTCAGAGTCTGCTGCATATGGAAGCACTGAATAAATGTCCCTTCTACCGACTTTCCCTCCACCCCAGTCTCCACACCACAACACCCATCCCAACCACTTATTGTTCAAAACAAAGGAAAGTTGATACCGTTCCATTTATTTTAGGACGTCCACGGAAGCAGAAAAGCAAAGGACAAATATATTCTTTCTGTGGGAACAACAGTCACAGCAAGGTACTGACAACGAGAAGTGGGAAAGCAAGTCATTAAGATGATTTGAAGGAACATAGGTAAGCACTGGAACTCTCTCTGTGAAACAACTTCAGTCCTTCATGGAAAGAAGGAAGTAGCACAAATTCATTTTCCATGGATGAGCATCATGAAAATTTGCCTCTCCAGGCTTTTGGAGGGTGTCCAGCCAAGTGTGCCTGAAGTCTTTCCAGTAAGAAGAAACTTCTTGTAGTCCTTCACCCCTGAATAAAGTCTAAATATGTTCTTCTTCTTCATGGTCCCAGGTAAACCCTTTACTTCGAGCATCAGAGTCACCCTGGGAGATGCCAACACTACACAAGCCGATTTCCCTCTGGCTGATCCTGATCCCATAGGTCTGGGATGGGAATCGCAGGAAATTACAATTTTTAAAAATGCTCCAGGATTAGACATCTGGGGTACGAGGGGAATGGACAATCCCCCCATGAGTTACATGGTCTGCATACACAACTACAATAAGTTGAAGTTTTTCTACGTCGAGGGAGCCCGCATTTCTTTAAAGGAACAGCATTCTTCCGACAGGAGTGAGTACATGTGTTCTGGAGTGACCTCAGGGCAGCTGACTCCCTCTGCTAGAAGGTTTCTTGAATGACCAACTGGCAAACCTCCCTCCCCCTAGACACAAGACCGGAGCTAAATCATCCAGCCAGATAGGAAGGCAGCTTGACCCTAAGGAAGCAAAGGAGGTCTGGTTCTTCCTCGATCACTTCCTAGTCCCTCACTGTCAGTAGACCCCTCGCCGTATTCAGCTGCGTAATTCTGTGTCAGTGATATGTGTCTGTGCCTCACCGTTGGGGTGACGTAAATGACAGCGCACCTTTTCTTTTCTGAGAGAGAATGAAATGTCTATGTTCCAGGTCCTATGTGGGTAGGGACTTGACCTAAAGTTCTTCTCTGAGGACCATTCTGCCTCCGGGAGAAGGGGACACACTCTTCCCTTAATGGTAAATATTACACTTGCAGTCCCCCTGACACCGCCTGTCCCCAACAGAAGACTTCACTCTGCTCATTACGAATGAAAGTGGGTCAGATGTCCCCACCTCTTGGATCTCCCAGGCACCTTGCCCAGGACTGGAGGTGATGACCAACAAGCCCAGCCAGACCAAAGCCAATGTCCTTGAACAAGACTTGGTTTCAGTGCTGCTCAGTCCGCCCACTCGTGCCAATGGCATTTTACTTTTCTACTATTGTGTCACTCAGATAGAATCAGCAAGTTTAGAACTAATAGGAGCCTTGGAGATAACCAGGTCAGACGCCCTCCTTTTACAGAGGAGGAACCTCGCCCCCAGAAAAGAGCAGGGGCTTGCCCCTTCCTACCTTTCCAAACCTGAACCGGATATGAACTTGACCTTCCCAGCTAAGGGATCAAAGGCAGAGGCTCCAACAAGCAGCCCGGGACACCCACGTGGCAAACCTCTATTTTCCTTCCCCGGGACCAGCCCCACCTCCCCCACCCCATCAGATCCCCAGCAGGTCCCGTGCTGTCCCCTGCCCGTGCACACCATACCTGTCCCGCAGGTCGCCGCTGCATAGCCCCATGGCCGTGCACTGGGCCTCGCTCACCGGCACCCCCTTGCAGGACTTGACTGGGTAGATCCGGAGCTCCGACACGGTGCCCACCTGCTGCAATCGCCGGCGTCGCCTGGGTCGCGCTTGGCGCCAGACGACTGTCCCCAGGGCCACCGCGGCCAGTCCCAGCGCGGCCACCCCGAGCCAGGCGGGCCGGGGCTGCGCGGGGAGGCGCAGCGCGGGGAGGCCGAGGCGGGCCAGCGCGGAGGATCCCGCAGCGCCCATGGCCTAGCGTTTGTGGCCAGTGACTCAAGCAGGGACCAGCGTGCAGACTCCGAAGGCCTCGGCGGTGGGAGGAGCCACAGTTGGCCCAATCCCTGGTTGGGACACCGTGACCGCACGCGCAGAGCTGGCCGGATGGGTTACGCGGGGAGGAGGAAGGGAGGGAGGGAACGCGCACTAAGTGCGGTGGCAGGGACTAGGCAGCAATGGGGAAAATCGAGACACAGAGCAGCCGGGTACTCGTGCGCCCCGGAAGGCGGCCGTGATGCCCAAAGCAAGCACGCTGACCAACCACTTTCTCTAGGGTAGTCACTTTTGCTTCACTTCTCCCACTTCCTGGTCCCCCGCAGCAGGACAATCACCCACCAGCATAACCCCTCACCCACCCCCATCGATTGCCCCTTCCCTTCTAATACCGCCCACTTGGTTGCTCGCCTGGGGTGCACCCCACAGTGTAACTGATTGTGTGTGGGCTGCAGAATGGGAGATTTAAAAACGTGTACAAACTCCTTTTTCTGGCCCATCGCTCAAGAATGGCAGAACTTTCGGCCCTCAGCCCACTCCGTGGAAACTTGTACACTGTGACCAAACTCCAGCACGGCTTCCTACAGCCTGAGGCCAAATGCTCAGGGTGACCCTGACACAGGGCCCACTTGGCACCCCCATAGCAGAGACCTCGCAGAGTCACTGGCCTCACCCTTCCTTGACCTACCTATAGCTTAACAACAGATCATCTCCCTGCAGCTTGAGCTCAGAATGTTCCGTCCCACCCAGTTCCCTGTTTTCGAAAATTACCCTGAAATTTATGATGAAAACCCTTAGGCTTATTGATCACAAGCTCAATGGTCTACCAGGCTGATCCCACCATCGTTCCTGGGTTGCTGACTCCACCATAGAATCACGTGGCCTCCAGAACCCTCACCTAACCTCGGGAGAACACCCAGATTTTCCCTTAAAAACCCCAAGCCGGTCTGAGAATGTTAAGACAGTTCTTGGAGGTGTTAACCTACTGCCTTCTCACACCACCGGGGCTCTGATAATAAACGCTTATTCTACGACCCAACTCCTGTGTTCTGTGTTGGCTGAGCGGTGCAGGCAGCGCGAGCCTTGGACTCATTTGGCCTCCAGTTTAAACGCCAGCCCCCAGCCCACCCCATTAAAATGCATGCCTGAGACCCCCTCAGTGCTACCGGGAGATACCACTGTCCCAGCCAACTTGGGAGAAGAGCCCCTGGCCTCCTTTTCTTAGAGCACTTCCTACAAAGGGCTTATAATTGTGAATCCTTCCTTTGTCCCTCTGAGATGAGTGTGTACAGCCTACAACTCAGAAATGTCTTTCTCAAGGACTTGAAGCCATTCCTTTGAGATGTAATCAGCAGAAGGACGGGACCTATCTCCCAATTGCTGTGGGAGAACAGACTTCTACCTTCCATCGCCAGCCAGCGGACACAGCGGGCCTAATCCCATTTACACCTACTAACCCTTTCTCATTTTCCACAGAGCCCCTGCTCTTTCCTCCTCCCTATTCTCTGATTCTCCCTTTAGAAACGCGCAGTCACCACTAAGCAAATCGATGGAGCTCAGCTCTTTCCCCTACCGTCAGCAGGGTAACTGAATACAACCTGTTTTCACTGCTTAAAACTAATGTCCGGCTTGTTTATCTTTAACAGCTCCATTCAAACAGGCTATTTGGTGAAGAGCGGATTTTCCTAGATAAGTTAAGGTTTGAGGTCATTCGTTTATTTCTCAAAGATTGACCTATAAACTGTAACACAGTTAGAGGAGAGTTTAACGAGTCAGCCAGTGGGCCACCTCCCAAATCCAGATTAGTCACCCTCTGGAAAAGAGGGCTGTCCTCCAGGAGTGGGAAGAGACTGGAGGACAGACCGGAACCCCAGGAGCCACGCTCCCTTTGGCTGTTTCTAAAATAAAGCAAAAGTCAAAACTGGCCGGAAGTTCTCCCCAAACAGCCCCTGTTTGAAATCCCAGGCCAGTGAAATCTGCCTCTTCAACAAACACATACTGTCATCACGTTCACTGGCCAAGGCTTGGATTTCTTGTTCAAGCATGGTGTTGTGATGAGGGGTGTGTAAACTCACACTAGATCCCCTTTTTCGCTACTTGAAGAAGATCAGAGCCCTGCCTCCTGCTAAGCCTGCTGTCAGAATAAACTTAAGTAAACAGAATGCTAATTAAAAAAGCAAAAGTAGTCTCTTTAGGTCCCTTGCACAAAAACAATAAAACCATATATATATATATATATATATATATATATATATATATATATATATAGTGGGTTTTTGTGACACTCCAGAATCACTATAGTGTATGTAAATTTTGGTGTCAGTAAGTAACTGGAGTTAAAGTCATAATAACAGTAATGACCATAACGCCTTGCATTTTGCAGGACTTCACCATTTATGGAGTAATTTGACATTCAGTGAGGTGGGGGCTGAAGCTTGAAAGAACGCAGCAAGTGGCCCTGTGGTGGCTGGAGGAGTGGAGAGGACCACCAGCTGGGATGTCAGCTACAAAATCCCCTGGAGAGGACTGATGGGGGCAAATACACCATGGTTCAGAATCTGCCTTTGAGCCTCTTAAGGTAGAAAGTCTAACTTTTCCCTGCCCAAGAGTGAATGGGGCTCAGGGATACTAACCTTTGCTAACAACCTTCACGAGAGACTGAGGAGGAGAACATTCAGGCCGTTTTACTCATTCCCAATAAGTAATATCTTTGCATGCCCACAAGCTCGTGCACCAGTGTGACCCTTATTTCCTCTTCGTCCCCCCAGGGTAAACACCCAGCTCACAGGGTTACTTGTGCGTTAGCCTGGCGCCTCCTTCAGGCTGCAAGGAGGAGACACACCCAGATAATGTTAGAGTTGGGGGTTTGTGGTCCCCATACCCAGGGAAGTTGTGTCTCAACTGCCAAATGCCAGCCCCAGAATTCTGAGGCTGAGAGCTCAGAAATCCTCCAGGAAAACACATAAATTGGCCCACTGTTGTTCGCGGGGAGAGCGACTGCCATTCCAGCTAGATGCTGGTCTCGAGTCTTGAACTATGACTGAGAAACAGTCTCTGAGCTCAAGGAGTCAGGAGCCTGCAAAGCCTCACATCCGTAAACAATTGGTTACAAGGCGACAAGAGCTGGATGAGGGGAGGGGAAGGGGGCTCTTGGAACCCACTGGACACTGGGCTCCTACTTCAGACAGAGACACTGAGGACAGGAGGATAAGGGACATATTTTGCTAAAGGAAGAGAGAGTGGGGGAAGGGGGACAGAGAACATGGCTAAATTCAGCGCTGGCTCGAAAACAGAGGGCAAAGTCTGAGTGTAGGGAGAGGGCTGGGAAGATAAACAAGCCCAGGTGGGAGAGGGCGTTACACTGTGTGGAAAGGAATGTGGACTTTCATCCAGAGGATATTTTTAAAAAATGAGGAGCATGATTTACTGATAAGAAGAGAAACTGCATGGCTGGAAACATGGAAGCTATGGAAACTTTTCACTCATATACACATTTATACCTTTTGCATTTGGGGCCATAAAAATTATTACTATTCCAAAAATTCAAAAATAAAATTACTTTTAAAAATACTTTGAAATTACCCTACTTACAATGAGTCTGTCAGTATACTAGGCTCTGGGTGAGCAAAACAGACAGCAAACCTGCCCTACCAGCTTCTAATCTATGAGGAGTTTTCAAAGCTTTATGTCTTTGCATAGACTTCAAATAAACAAGTAATTATCACATAAACAATATGGTTGTGATAGTAGAGATACAGGCTTCCAACTCTGAGCATAGGTTGGGGTAGGCAGCTTACTATGCCTGAAGGCTTGGGGAGGTGTTATGTAAACAGGGTTTTGGTGGGAGGTAACCTGTAAACGGGGTTTTGAAGAATGAGTAGGAGTTTTAAAAAATGGAAAAGTGAGGAAGAGCACCTCAAAGAGAGATAGAAGTGTTCTTGGAGAAAAATAGTTTAGGGTGATGATTAGGGTAGCTTAGGAAATTATAGGAGGTGAGGCTATTGGGCAAGATGAGACCAAATTGTGCAAGCTTTGCATGTTGCATTAGGGAATATGAATCTCTTTCCTAAAAAGTTCAGACACACCTGCATGGACATTGTCATTCTGGAAGCTGGTGAATTATCTTTAGATGATTTTTTCCCCAATACTAGGAAGAAAAACTTAATGAAAATAATTTTTTCTATTTTGAGTTTTTCCTCCCATAATTTTTACTGAAACCTCCTAGTTTCCACTGGTTAATATAAGAAGTGGGAAAAAAATCAATATAATTAGCAGATATAAATGGGAAAAATCAGAAGTGAGTGAATAGGCTTGTATTTTTTTTCTCCTTATCAAGTATGTTCATAGTTGTGATTTTTACATTTTATATAAAATGTTTCTATTATCAAGATTGTTCCTCGTTTGTGTGTTGGGATTAACTATTATTAATGTTTCATCTTTAATGAAATTGAGGCTTCCTGATGGCTTGCAGGAAGCCCTGGCCTACCTCTTGTTTTCTTTGGCTTGTACAGTTAGTTTTGGTTTTGGTTTTTTTCAGTAGGCAAGTTGCTAACTTATTTTGAAAAACCAAAATAATTGGTAATGCGAGATTTATATTCTTCATGAGAACAATCAGCTGAGCCTGACTGGAGCCTGTCCCCTTTGGGGGGACTTAATTTCCTGCCCAGCCTAAATTCAACTGGACTCCTCTAGGCCTTTGGGTGCATGTGGGCTCTCCCAGGCAGTTGCTCCGGATTTCCACCAGGGGGCGCTGCCATCAGCGTTTTGGAGAGAAGGGCGGGGAGGAAGTGCTGGCCGCTGGTCCTATTGGGCAGTGAAAGGAAGTCCTCTTTTCCTTCCTGGCGAATAAGTCCTAAGACAAAACTTCACTTGACCCAACTCAGTGCAGATTCGGGACTAAGAGTAGTTTGGGGACTAAATATTTTGAAATAGACTGGGGAGAAACAAAGCCATACTTTATACTACTCTTGGTCATTGAATAATATTTTGCAGTCTATAAATTCTGTCAGGGACAGAATGTTATTTGGTCCTCACAGCAATGCCGCGTCAGAAGTAGGATAAGGTGTTTATTCCTGTAGTAGCCGAGCCACTTAGTGTGTCTTTTCTCACCTAAGAACACCCACCTGACAAGAAAGAGGCAGGCCGCCCACCATGGTGGCTTCCTCACACTTTCCCTGTGAGGAGAGGAAAAGAAACAAAAGCACTAGACAAAGAAAGACAGGGTGCCAAGAATATGTGGCTAGAGGCAGAGAGCAAGGAACGGACCGGCCACAAGAAAGAAGTTGAGATGTGTCTGTCACAGCAAATTCCCTCATTGCTTGGTGGCCTTCCATCAGCTGGAACTTGTGTGTCTACCTGTATATGTTGGGCACAGTAAGAGCTGTTTACAGTTGATCAATAAATGATCCAAGGAAATGTTGAGCCTCTATGTGTATACGAGAAGGGCACTGATATCCATTTGGCATCAAAGGCAAAATTGTGGGGGCTTGGGCTAACGACACCGAGGGCCAGGGACGTTTTCACCACTGGCCAACCTGGTCCTGAGTGTCCCCCAAGCTCCTTTGTTGGCTATGACCACGTGTCTTGCAGCTTTAATTTTGAGGATGTTATCAGCCAGGATGCAGAATCCTGCTTCCGCTCTCCATTTTCAGTTGCTTTTTCTCTGTGTTTGTTTTCTTTGGCTGCTGCAAGGAGGTTAGCTTTTCATCTCAGCAGCATGTGCCCTGCTCAGAGTGAAGGAGGAAGGGCTATCGTAGGATTCAGGTGTCTGGGAAGAGAAAGAATCTCCTCGCCTGGGGCTGGCCTTTCCAAAACATGGCCCCTATAAAGTAAATGCCTGTTGATATGGCCCTTCAACCTTCCTCTGTCCCTTCAACTTGTCACCCCCTCAAGAAACAATTATATAATGTGTTTCCTGACCCATGGTTTCTCACAAAATAACCTCTGTTTCCCAGGCTCCCTTTCATTCTATTAATTTATTAACTTATTTAACCTGCCAAAGTCTTGAACATCTTTCGTAAGTATGACCAGAAAATCATGGTTTAGGTATGATCTGCTAGAAGGCATGGAACTGTCTGCAGATGTCTGCCATAGTAATCGCTGAATGGTAGAATTACCAGCCTTTTTCATTTTCCTCTTTTCTTCCATTCAAATCTCCTCTGATTAAATATTCAGAACACAATAAATGTTAATAAAACAAAAGCCCTTTCAGGACATTTCAATCTTCAACGTTTCAGAAGCACGCATGCACAGGTACCTATGGGTCTACCGCACACGTTACGCCAGGTACGGTGCTTGCTGGAGGTGTTGGCACCAAAGTCCAAGTGGCTGGCGACCCCCCCAGGAGATCATCTCACAGTGTGATCCCAGAGGCCCCACCCAATCCGATCCACCTGAACTCTGTCTCCCCAGGGACGGCATTCGCCCCCCCCCCCTCTGCCTGCAACATCACAGAGGATCACCCCTTAATTGAACAACCAGGGTGATGGGGCAGGTAGAAAGCTCCCCCGCATATTTCCAGGAGAGGGGGATGCCACAGAATCCTCCCAATAGTTTGGACCAACGGTCATTTTGGACACCACACAACGTCTAAGCGTACAGATCCCCTGGGCAGCCAGCGCACGGTATGTGGGGGGTGGAGAGAAGGCTGACCAGAGCAGGAATAGCAGGCGTTTCAGGTTCTACCTGGAAGGAAAGCATGGCCAGGAGGGTGGGGTTTGGAATCTAGTGGACCTGAGCCGTCTCCTGTAAGGCTTGGTGCCCCAGTGAGGCCTCTCTGCCTCCGTTTCCTTCCTTAAATAATGGGGATAACAGTATCTGTATCATTGGGTTGTTACGAGGATTAAACCCTAGGTGGTACTAAACACCTAGCTGGGCCTGAATTTTCCCCACGCAAGAGAGTTGCTTTCCTCCGCACGGCCGTGCCTCACATGCTTGCACATAAGACACCCCACCCCCCACCCCCCTCAGGGCCTGGAATGTGCCTTTCAGCAAACTCCAGTGTTGGGAGAGACCAACTGGGAGAGTGTGTGTACAGTAAGTCCCACCCACCCTGGGAAGCCAAGGTCGGGGGCTGGGCCAGTCACGTAACTGCCCAGGCTCCAAGGTGAAAATGACAACAACGGCACAGTAAATACTGTGACAGCCGCAGAAAGCCCTAGCACTTGGCTTTGTACATTGTATTTCTGGCCCAGTGTGCAAATTAAATAAACAGCAGTCTTGGCCTGGAGCTCAAAAGACTTTTGGCATTCTTCTGTTTCTTCTCCCCGCAGCTGGTACCTTCTCTGCTGCTCAGGCCAGAATCAGAGAGAATTCTTTGATTCCTTTTTTTCCCTCATCCCTACACGCACCTCAGCAAATCCTGTCACTTCCGTTTTCTCAATAAGCTCCAGGGAGCCCTGCTCTTTCTCACTGTCCCAGGCAACAGGCTGTCTCTCCTAAAAAAACAGTGGCCCGGACACCCTTCTCACTTCAGCAATGCCCATCCTATCCCCACTGCAGCGAGGAGGGTCCTTTCAAAGCATGGAATTGACCCCACTGTCCCCTTCCCCCATCCTCACTAAGAACCCATCAGAAGTTTCCGCTTACTTACCCTCACCGCTGAGGTTCCCAGGGCCATTTGCAGCCTGCCTCTCACCTCTCCATGGGACCCCCCCCCAAGGTGCTCCAGCCACACTAGTTTCCCTTTCGTGAACAGTGCTGAGCTCCTGCCCCTCCAGGGGTCCCTCCTTCTGACAGCTTTGTGCAGCCTCCTCCACTCCTGCCCCATGGTCCTGTCTTCTGACAGGCCTCCCTGCCCACCCACTAGAGGCCCTGGTCCCCTGGTTTGCTTCCTCCACGGCAGTTGTTGATTCATTTGTCTTTTCCCTTTGATCTGCCCCTCACTAGGAGGCCAGGGGCGGGCGCCACGGACCTTGGCTACTGTGTCATGTCCCCCCTCGGTGCTGAGCACAGAGTAGGTGCTCAGGTAACACTTGTGGGACAATTGTCTGAGCGCTGAGTGTGTGACAGAAGGAAGGGACTGATAAATGAATGACACCATACGGTCAAGCATCGTTCCCTGACTCGCCAAGACACAGTGACATGATGAGGTAAGGGGAAGTCCAAGCAGACACCCACATATCCGACCTCAGGTTGGCTTAGAGCCCTAGGAATCCCCAAGGGAACCTTAAGTGCTGGGCCTCCAGTGCCCCAACCCCCCTCTCTGGACTGTCTGCATTTCGTCTGTCCTGGCCTGCTCATCAGCAAAGCCCCTACTATGTGCCAGGCATTGTCCAAGGCCTTGAGGATGCAGCATGAACCACAGTCCCGTCTGTCACGGAGCTTACATTCAAGTGGGGGGAATGAGACCCCCCCAAAAGCAAGCAATAGATGGAACAGGAAAAGCATGGGGGACGGCAGTCAAAGGGTGCTGGGATGGAGAGTCACACCCTCAGATGGGGGAGCAGCTTGGGTGAGATCCCCACCTTCTCTGCTTCAGTCTCCTCATCCATGAAATGGGCTGATGGCACCATGGAGCACTGTTAACACAAGTCAGGTCCTACCCTTGTCTGCTCAAATCCTGCAATGGTGCCTCGTCTCACTCTGAGCAAAAGCCATGACTTCACCACACCCCACAAGGCCTGCATGACAGCTGTCCCCAGCTCCATGCCCCCAGCCTCCTAAATGCATCCCTTCCCACTCTGTCCCCCAACTCCTTCTGGCCTACTTCTTCTCAGTCAGGCCAAGCCACACATGGGACAAAGTTCACTCACTTCCATATCATTCCTAGGGCAGCCCCATGACCAGACCCCTGAACTGTCTGGTCAGGGTCCCACCCTTCCTGCCACCCACACATACTTTCTATACACTCAGGACAAGGGGCCGCTGAGTGCAGCAGCAGGTTTGTTCTGAGAGACTTTTCTCAGTGCTGTCAACAATTACACAGGGAGACCTTGCTAACAGCCTATGTCCTCGTTCCTGCCTGGGGCTTCCAGTGGACATGCCTGGGGCCCACACACTCTCCACAGATTTTTGTTTCATGTTGGCCATAAAATTGATAAACAGGGGCCAGTTTTGCCCTAGAGGTACCACTAAGCTTCCTATAGAAATGTGTGCTATTTTTTTTCTTTTCTTCCTTCTTTCTTTCCCTCCCTCTTCCCCCCAACCCTTACCCCAACCAGTTACCCAGCACCTACTCTAAGCACACATCAGGCCAGGGACAGTATGCGGTACCACATGTGGTAACAACGCGTTCTAAGACAGAGCAGAATAAAATGGGGCTAGGACGCAGGACACACCTAATGCTGCCGTTCCCAGAAGAACTGACTCATTCCAGCAGCTGAGATCAGGGAAGTTTTCAGGGAGGAAGCGGCCTTGAGCCTAGAGAGAGAAGCATAGTTTCAAGCACCGGGCTTTGAGGTGGCTGACAGAAAGGCCGGGACAAAGGCCAGGGGGTGGCTTCCCCTGGCCAATCCCAGCAGTCCTTCTGCCACGGGGAACTTGGTCAGGAGAGAGAGCAGGGCAGAGGGTGTGGTGGGACCGGGGAAATAGCTGTGCCAGAAAAACATCTTGGTACCTCTCCTGGCGGGGGGCCAGAGGCTGCTGGGGAAATGATCCCCATTGTTTCTGTTTCCTCCTGGGGGGGCTGCTGGAGAGCAGGCTGCAGACCTGTGAAGGTCAGAGTGGCCTGGAGAGCTCCTTAAGAGGTCAAGAGGGAGGCAGAGTAAGGAATGAACCCCTTGAAATAGAAGAGAAGCAATGATCAAAGAGCAAAGATGTGAGACAATTCCTCAAACTCAGACTACCAGAGCAAGGGTGGACTAAGGCACTACAAACTCACTGTTTACAGAAGATGCCTGGGTCCAGCGAGGGGAAGCGACCGGTTAGTGCTCAGCTTACTTCCTGGGGCTGAGAGCAAGACCTGGATCCCTCCTCCCCCCATCCTGTGTTAACAGAGGACGGTTCTCAATTCCCCGTCAGGCAGGACAGCCCCTGCCCACGTGACCATGAAGACCCCATGGCCCAAGGCCTCAGCGGGGCTCCAGGGCAGGGGCTCAAAACAGGTTTGTTGAATAAATGAATGAGTGCAAACAAATGAGAGACTCCTGGGTGATTAACGAAAGTTCAGATTCACCTTCCCGGTTCTCACAGCGGTTACTACTGAGTCCTCTGCATGTGTGCGGTGAGCAGTGATGGAGACCCCTGCACCCCTCCCGAGAGCCCCCAGGACCTTCCCAGTGGTCCCCAGGCAGCCTGCTTGCCCTCTGAACACTGGTGCTGGAGGAGTTGACAGGACTGGTGCATCTCGTGTTCCAGATAAGACAGTTTGAGTTCTGGGAAACCAGCCACCGGCAAAACAAACTGAGTCCAGAGTGAAAGATCAGAGTCCTTCCTTTGGAAGAGACAAAAAGCTACAAACAAACCCTTTCCTGCCCATCGAGTCTCCCCTCTGGGATAAATTGTTCATCTCTGTCCTCTGCAGCCTTTGATCCTCTCGCGCCTGTAGCTCCAGGCAGGTTTGTTTTCAAGCAAAGGGAAAGGTAGGGCTCCAATCCCCGTCATGAACCTGGAAGCCACGCTCAGCGGATGCAGGATGAGTTTAGGGAGAAGAGGGGAAAGCAGCAGTGGTGGGTGGAGAGGCAGGTTGGGTGTCTTCTCTCCTTTTCCTCCCTCCCATTCTGCCACCACCGTGCTCTCTAAGGCCTTCTTTCTGTGCTTCCCATAGGTCAGGGGCAAGGGAAGACCTGACTTTCAGATAGGGGCAGCTGGGGAAGACCACTTGGTATCCTGCATACTCGGTTCTTAGTGCAATCCCTATTGAATCTTCCAAATAACCCTCTAAAGTAGATACTATTTACAAACGACACCAAATCAAACCCTGAAATTCGAAAGAGTTGGGGAACTTGTCCAAGGTCACACGGCTAGAGGATTTAAAGTTAGGCAGTGCCAGCACTCTTCCTGTTAGGAGGGTGGCTTCCTGCTGGCCTTGGGGCCTCGGCCTGTGGCTCCTGCGTCCTGGGATGAATGACAGAGGCCTGGCTCCACGGGAACACGGTTACCAGTCAATAGTCAATGGGAATAGTAACGCTGGCCGCAGAAATCACGCAAAGGAAGTGTGACAAAATAAATTCAACCGCACTGACTCAGGGGCACAGAGCCCTTCCCAGACCCATCCCCACGTTCTCCCTTCTGTACCCTGACCTTGGCAAGTCAGCAGCTTAGCAACCTCGGCACCTCAAAAATCCAGAGTAGGATGGGCTGCTGAGCACCTTCACTCTCATTTTGGAGTGTTTCTAAGCACTTGGACCACAATATTGGAGCCAGGAATGCAAGGGGGACGTGCTTACATTTAAAGCTTCCCTCTTCCTCACGTCACGGGTGGTAACAGGAGCCTGAGAGGAAACAGAAACGAGTGGCAGCTGAAACTGGCAGAACGAGAACAGCTGTGAGTTCTCGCCATAGCCTGGGAGCAAATTCCCTCCCTCCCCTCGGCTTTAGATTTTGCGTAAAACCCAGATAATTATAATATTATCTGTTATTATCATTATATGAAAGAGTGAAGAACTAAAAGGAAGTCACTATGGTCAAGCTGCTAAATTACTAAAATCAAGTAGATTGAAGCATGAGGAAATAATTCTATTCTTACTTTAACTAGCCTGGTAACTTAAACTTTTGAACTCCAGTTATGTGTGTGTATGTATACATATACATACACATACACATATACATATACATACACGTGTGTGTGTATATATACACGCTTATGAGTATGTGTATATATATATATATATATATGTATATGTATAGATAACCTTCGGATTATTTCCTGAAGGACTTAGGAAAGAATGTTGCGTGTCTAGACTGCCTGATATCCATTATCCAGACCACTGGACATGTGAAAAATGACCATCTCGGACCAATCCAGAGGCTAATGAGAATGCAGGACTGAGTGTCCTCAAGCATGTACTTTTTACTACAGGAACTCTTAGCTTTTCTTTCTTCTTTGGAACAGTCTGGGTATTGCCTAGTCATGTTTCTGGTTTTTAAACCCTAAGACCCTTGAATAAATCCTTGCCATTTATTTCTAGCAAAGGCCTCCTGATTCATTTACGCTCAGGACACATGTGTCATTGACTCTGTTAATGAGAAGGAAATAAAATTGGGAATCAAATAAACTGATGTCACTAAGGCAGCAGCACACCCCATCCTCGGAGATGCTGAATGCATCTTTGTTTCTCTTCTCTGACCCTACGGGCAGCAGAACCGAGCAGCAGGTGAACTGGGGGCTTGTGGGGGCACACGAATGGCTCTCTGATTTACAGCAATGAAAACACAGACAGACAAGTGCACGTCTGCATCTGCATGGAAAAATGATGGCGATAAAGAAATTTCACTTATACGCCCCTTTGTCCTCAAACACTAGAGATCTCAAAATACACAAAGCATCGTCCACAACAGAAAGTGTCTCTGCTTCCTAGTTTTGTGACTGTGAGATGATGATGATACCTAACTCAGGTTTCTTTCAATGATTAAAGATAAACATGTAAAGTGTTTTTTCCTACCCCTAAGTCCCCTGCCAAAAAAAAACAAACAGGTGTTATTTTAACCATCTTACCACTTTCTACTTCTGAGGCAATTCTAAACATCTCTCAGAAAAAGCCAAACAAAAACAAAACAAATTATCTCCCTCCATTTTAAATGAAGAAAGCGAGTCTGGAAGTGGTCCACTTTGGAATGAAAGAGCCAGTGACAGGAAGGGTGAGCTCTGAGGTCTACGTCTGCTGGCACTTTCGCCCTGATGTTTATGTCAGCCTTGAACCAGACGCATGTGTTTAGAGCCTTGTCAACGGGTTACGTGAGAGGGCTCACCGGGGAAACACCTTTAAAGAAAGCAAAGGCAGTCGTGGAGGTGTTCAATTCTGAGCATAATTTGTCTGTAGATGGAACTGCAGGGTGGAGGGCACCGAGCACCCCAGAGGCAGAGACCTTTCCCACCGCTGCTGTGAGGACTGAGGGGGCACAGGACCCATGCCCAGCACAGGGCTAGCAGCGGGCAGGCCAGACCCCAGGCTGCCACCTTGGAGCCCACGGGCAGGTGCAAACTGCAGCAGCCCCTAAAGGGCCAGCATTTCTCAGCTCAGGGAGAGAAACAGCTGCTTCAGAATCTTCTAACCTACTTGTGGAAAATCTCTAAATCCAAATCGGAGGTTCTGGAAATTTTCATTTTTAACATGTGTGTGAACTGAAGCTCCTGCACAGGGAAGCCTGCTCTGCTGGACTTGAGAACGGCCCCACCTTTACCAGCCAAGCAGAGTTCCAGGTGAGCCGGGGCCTCTCTCCCCACTCCTGGGCCTCAGAGCATCACTGGGCTTCTCCATGTGTCCCAGGGAGGTCCCCCGACGGGCCGTCACCTGCTGTAGGAAGTCCACGGCCTTGGCTGGCATCTCTCGGGCAAGGCTAGAAAGTGAGGGAACCAAAAAAAAAAATCTTCCTACGCAGAAAATTAAACCAATTGGAGTTTTATTTACACAAGAGGGCAAGAAAAGGATACAAAAGAAGCCTCAACGTCAAGCGTGTAAAGGAAAACCTCCAAAACTCAATCCTCAGTAGGGTGTGGACCCTGATATTTAAAAAAAAAAAATGAAGAGAAACAAGAGGCAAGAAGATCGTCTGCAATACGGGTGCCCCGTCGTGGAGTAAGTGACTACTCAGGCTGAGTGACAGGGTGAAGCTCATCTGCTGTCCCATGAAGCTGGCTCCCAGGACAATCCCTGTGAGGTTTCGACTTTTCAAATTCCTGGGTTAATGCTTAACTAGACTTCAGATGTACTTCAAGTACATGCAAGACCAAATGTACTTGACCTGATGGTATCTCCAATTTGGGGGGCAGGGAGGGAAGGTCTTCCTCTCACAGGCCTCAGTCACTCTTGTCCCTTCCTGGGCTCACATTTCCATTTCCCCAGAGACTCAGTGGGCATCTCTGGGGCTGGTCAGCATCCCCGGGCCCCGGGGGAGGGGTATCCTCCATGCCCACCGCGGGCTCCCTCCTTTCGGCTTCCTTCCTATGACCGGTAGGCAGAGCAGACCTGACTTTCCCATGAAACTGTGCTTGGCTTTTTCTCCAACTCACATCTCTTTTCTTTCCGAATCCCAGGGTGGACAGGCGAGCTAGAATTATCTTACATGTGTGAAAATGTGTCATTATCCGCATTCATCATTTGAGCGCAAACGAGGACATCTGTTTTCTCTTTTCCTCACAAATATTAATGATGCAGGAATTGGATCCAAGTTCGTCTCCACGTGAGCCTGCAGAATGGGAAGCCGAGTCTCGCGTCGTGGCTGCAGCTTCTTCCTCAACCCATTCCTTTTTCTGTCTGTCCATCTGTCTTCCCACTTCTCCACATCCCAGTGCCATCTGGTGGGGCTTGGTCGGTGAAGCATGACCACTCAGGCCTCCTTTCCATCGCCTGAGAAAACTTCTAGGAGCAACAGGTCGGTGTGGCCACTGACCCTGAGCAGCGGTAACTGTTTTGGACTTCTGGATATTCTGGAAACAAAGTCAGAATAGTGGCCAATCATGGGGGCATGGAAAGGGGAACCCTTCTTTCTTTCACCTCCCTGTCCAATGATCCAGTGAAGGTCCATGGGTCCACCTGGGGGAGAGTCAGGACCACGCCCACCCTAACGTTTGGATCCAAGTGAGATGAGGTCAAAATGGGCAGCACAAAAGTGGAGAGGATGCCACAAAGTCAGCCCATGTGAGCTCAGGGGCCTCAGAAGGTTTTCAAGCACCAGCCATGGCACCTCTGGCCACCCAGCTTCCCCAAGTCCCTCCTAGAGCCGGAGGCCTGGCCCACCTAAGATTTCCCAATGCTGATAACCCAGAACTAGATCCCGCCCTTCCACTTGCCTCGTCCAATGTCCTTTTGTCTTGTTTCCACTTCCTTTGCACCTGTTTCCTACTTACTGGTTCCTTCTCTAAATCATACACCATCGTTTCCAGACAGAGTGTCTCCCTCTCCCCCAAGCCTTCGTTGGCATGGCGTAGAGACGTTGAGCAGCTGTTGCTGGCACCTGAGTCAGGAGGCCCAGGACACCAGTCAGTGACGCATGTGGGTGAGTCTGGCCAGCCGCTAACATGTGGCTGGGTCGGACTGGGCCCGTGAGCCCTCAGGAGCACTCCCTTACTCGACCTTCCCCACCCACCCAGGCTGCACCTGAACTTGCCATTCCTTTTCACATTCATGTCAGAGAAGGGTGACGGTGACAAGCTTTCATCTACCTTAAACAGTCACGACACACTGTGAACACAGTTTCAAAGTGTGACAGCCTTCAAAGAGACTTTTCTTCCTTCTTCTCAAGACTGTAATTAAACTGCTGGTGACAAAGGGGTGGAGGAAGGAAGGAGATGGGGGACATGATTTCAGAAACAAGCCGCTCCTTTGGTGCCTTTAGAACCTAAGTCACCAAGGGCTGTGAATGCCTGAAGGTCATAGGTCATGGAAAGGTCATGGCCTATGACCTTTCCGTAGCAAATTATCTCACTCCCGTATTTTCCCACCTTACCCCCCCCCCCTTAATCCCCACTCTGCTTGCCACCTAGAGTGCTTACATCTGTCAAGGGTTTGCTTCCATGCCAGTCCCCTGCCACCTAGCAAAGTAACTCTAACCCCAAACCTAATACCAGCTAATTCTCTGTGGGATTGTCCATAGGAGCCACTGCGTCCAAGAGACATGAGCAGCTCAGCAGGTGGGCAGGGGTGTCCCATTCACGACGCTCATCCAGTTCAACAAAGAAAGGCCTTTTTTTTTTTCTTCCAAGTATTTTGTGGGTTCAAGTCTAAGATGCTTCTGGATTTGCATGGCTCCGGCAGTAGAGGCTTCCATTATTCTGGAGGGATCCGCCTCAGCAGCTCCCACTAGCGGACAAATGACACGACGCTGGTGGCCACTCCAAAAGGGGCGGAGTAAGCCGCGGCGAAACCCTGCAGCCCCATGACCATGTAGCGGCATCCTTTGGTGATGACCTTCCCAACGTTCTATTTTTAGGAAGAAAAGAGAAGAGCAGAGGGTCAGGTTAAGCAACTTTGAAATTCCTCATGCAGAAGGGTGACCTACATAAAGAATCACTGTGCCTCATTTTCCCAGGGCAAATTAGCAAGTTACCAGGTTTGTCTCAAGCCCACCCCTGGCCCAAGAACACGTGGGGGCTCAGGACAGATGTCGCCACCTTGCAAAGGCCTTTCCAGCACTGCGTATTTCCAGACAATTCTGAGGTCTTGGAGACAGCAGTGAGGCTGCTAGCAAAGCCTGCCTGGACCTCCCTCTACGTCCAGGGTATATTCCCATCTGACCCACACCTGATTCGGGGGACACTGCCCTGTGGACTTCTCAAGGAGACATTAGGGTGCACGCCTGTGTGTGTGTGTGTGTGTGTGTGTGTGTGTGTGTGTGTGGAGGGGGGAGTGATGTTGCTAAGAGCTACATCTCTATGAAAGGGTAATAAGAGTCAGTAGGAGGGGGCCGGCCCGGTGGCTCAGGCAGTTGGAGCTTCGTGCTCCTAACTCCGAAGGCTGCTGGTTCGATTCCCACATGGGCCAGTGGACTCTCAACCACAAGGTTGCCGGTTCAACTCCCGCAAGGGATGGTGGGCTGTGCCCCCTGCAACTAGCAACGGCAACTGGACCTGGAGCTGAGCTGCGCCCTCCACAACTAAGACTGAAAGGGCAACAACTTGACGCTGAACAGCACCCTCCACTACTAAGATTGAAAGGACAACAGCTTGACTTGGAAAAAAGTCCTGGAAGTACACACTGTTCCCCAATAAAGTCCTGTTGCCCTCCCCCCAAAAAAAAAAAAAAAAAAAAAGTCAGTGGGAGAATTTGAGGAACCTGCTTGAAACAACAACAAAGGTGTCCCTCTGGCAGCACATCTAACACTCAAGAGCAACCCTTATAAACGATGCCACCAGAATCATGGCTGGCCTGCGTTAGACTTGACATTTTGAGTACCTGCACTTCATTATCCTCAGCTTGGTATTCAAAAAAAAGGAATAAAAGGAAAAAAAAAACCTGCTGGTATTTTTTAAAAAAAGAAAAAAAACCCTGCTTGTCACTTCATCTTTGCAATTTAGGGGGAAAAAAAACTACTGAAATAGCTCATCAGTGGGAACACTGTCAAAGCACAGATTTGAGAATACGTGAGGCAAAGAACTGTGAAATATCTATCAACGGCCATTTCGGTATCATTCGCGGGAGGAGATTTGCATCAGCCCATGCTACAGATGAGGAAACTGAAGCAGAGAGAGGAGAGCATCGCCCGAGGATGCACGCAGTAGGTGTCCAGGCAGTCTGGCTCCAATGCCCACGCCTCATGGCAAATCTTTTCTCCCTCTTGAGCTAAAGGTTATTCCACACCCTACCTTTCCCCTCTCCAACCCTCTTCTAGCTGCCCAATTAACAAAATTTAATGACTTTCCTTATCCACACCTCCCCCTGTGGCTCTCGGAAGTACCTGGGAAAGGCACCTATTATTTTACGCTAAGTTTGGGGTTAGTTTCCTCACCCCGACTCCTCACTCATCCCAACTGCTTCTGCACAGGCAGGGACCAGGTGACACTGGCCTCCAGCTTTGCTGCTCTCTAGCTGCGCAGCCTTGAATAAATAGCTTCACTTCTTTAAACTCCCGTTTCCTTTGCTGCAAAGTGGGGACCCCAGTTGAGTGGATTCAGAGACAATGCACGTGACCTGTGCACAGAGCACTCGGCACCCTGCGGGAGCACAGCAAACTCATGTCGCTTCCCCTTCCCCGAACCCAGAACTGCAACAACAATGAAGGTACCATATCAACACTAGTATCATTTCTTCAAAAGCAACTGGGGACACTGGACCAGCTCAGCTCCGGGGTCGGCCCCAGGTTGGAGCCATGGGGCTGCAGGGCAGTGTGATCAATCCCTTCCCATTTCACAAGGGCCACACATTTTTCTTTCCCTAGGATCAGGAAGGGATGTGGGTGAAAAATTTGGGCAGTTCACAGATGAATGGGAACTTTAATCACCTTTCCTTGAAGGAAAAGCCACCCATGCCTTCAGATAGTCACGTGTCGCTTAATGGACAGGGATACATCTGAGACATGCATCATGAGGGAATTGCATTGTTGTGTGAGCATCGCAGGGCTCATTCACACCTATGTGGTCCAGCACACCTAGGCTGCATGGTCCAGCCTGCTGCTCCTGGGATACAAGCCTGCACAGCGTGTGACTGCCCTGAATACTGCTGGCAGCTGTCACCCAGTGGCAGGCATAGTACTTTTATACGTATGACAGGCAGCCCACTCTGGGTCCCTTCAGTGCTACAATGTTACGATGGCTAGGACCTCATTAGGGGACAGGAATTTTTCAGCTCCATTATAATCTCACGGGACCACTGTCGTATATCTGGTCCCCCATTGACTGGGTCATCATTACGGGGGCAGAAGACTGTGATGTGGAGCTGTTTCCAGGTCACTCGTGATTCACTGAGCCCCAGCAAGGTAAAGTTTCACCTGGTGACAAAAGCAGGGGAAAAATCCTTCCCACGTTTCTAGCTGAGCTGTGGCTGTTCTCCTGGGTTTTCAGCAAAGAAGGGTCAGCTGTCTCACCGACTCGGTTGTTTCGGAAAAACTGGAAGCTGAAGCTGGCTTTTGTTTTGAAAGGCAGAAAGGGCATGGCCAACCCTCACATGACCATGTTCTCTCCCCTGGCCTGCTCGGTCTAGCGAACTAGTGTGTAACACGCTAGAGCTTTCACGTGTCCTCACCTCTGCTCGTGCTCTTCCCTCCGCCTTGGATATCACCCCCTGTCTATCTGGTGAATTATTTTTCTTTTTTTTTAACTGAAGTGCAGTTCGTCTAACATAAAACCTAATCATTTGAAAGTAAACAATTCCGTGGCACTGAGTACATTCACAATGTTGTGTGACCACCACGTCTATGAACTTCCAAAACATTTTCATCACCCCGAGGGAATCCCCAGACCCATTAGGCAGCTGCTCTCCATCCCTTCCCCCTCCCCAGGCCTTGGCAACCACCAATCTGAGCTCTGTCTCTCTGGGTTTGCCCATTCTCGATATTTTATATAAATGAAATCATACATGCAGCATGTGACCTTCTTTTACTTAGCATCATGCTTTAGAGGTTCACCCATGTTATAGCGTGTGTCAGAACTTCATTCCTTTTTATGGTTGAATAATATTCCACTGTATGTATAAATTTTGTTTACCAGTTGATCAGTTGATACACATTTGAGTTGTTTCTACCTTTTGGCTACTACGAATAATGTTTCTATGAAAATGTATACATATACATGTACATATTATATGCACACATATATACATGTGTAAGTATATGTGTGTGGGTGTGTGTGGGTGTGTGTGTTTGAGTACCTCTTTTCAATTCTTTTGGGTATATTGCCAGGAGTGGAATTGCGGAGCTATAGGGTAGTTCTATATTTAACTTTTTTGAGGACCTGCCAAATTGTTTACAGCATCTGCTCCATTTTATATTTCCACCAAGAATTCACAAGAATTCCAATTTCTCCACATCCTTGCCAACACTTGTTATTTGGGAGTTTCTCTGTTTTCTTTTTTTTTTTCTCCATAATAGCCACCTCGTGGGTATGAAGAGTGGTACCTCAAAGTTACCCTGTGAAACCTTAAGTCCTTCTGAGCCCAGTTTTCATTTCACCATTGATTTGAAAACTTTCCTGTCTTCACAGCCTGGTCCCTGAGAATTCACTGCCAAGGTCTGAACCAGGCAGCCCCAGGGCGGTGCCCCAGCTATCCCAGGTCTCCCTGGGAGGCTGTGGACTTCTCTAGGGCAGGGCTGCATCGTATATCCACTTTGTATCTCTGGTGCTGAGCGCAAACTGTCGTGTAGTGAGCGCCCAGAAAGCATCTGCAAGTGCCAGCCTCTGAGCTGAGAGCTCCACATTATCAGCTCACCAGCTGAGGCAAATGATGGCCTCTTCGTGCTCAACGGGGACCAGGAAGAAGGATGATTAATCCTAGCATGACACTAAGCCTGAAAGTCCCAACTTTATAGTTTGTATTAGTATATTTTATCTCTGCTTGCTTGTATACTGCTCCTAAAGCTGCTGATATGCCTTTAATGAGGATGATAAACCTATGCTTCCCGGTATGCAGACTAGCTGGTTTCAGGTCTGCTGAGGGCCACTGGAGGACACAGATAACTGGACAATAAATCAGATGGGGCCCTCGGCCTTTGGCTTGGACACAAGGAGTTTTGGATTTCCCCCTGGGTGGCTGTGTTCAGCCCCAGGGAACAGCAGCAATAGCAGCTTCCAGTGCTCCCAGGCAGGGGCACCTGGGCTTTGCCCTCCAAGGAGGACACTGACGGTTTATCCCACATTCATGCCCCTATTCCCTCTCTGTTTCTCCACCCCTCACCCACACCCGAGGCAAATGGTAGTAAGTTTACAGGTCCCAGAACACACAGATAGCTGCATATTTGTGTAGTAGTTGAGTTTTCAGGCCCCGGAAATAATCTTGGGAATATTTGGGGAACTAACCCAAACAGTTCTCAGCTAGTGGGATATCCGGGAGAGACTGTTGCGGGAAAACAGATAAACTGGGCTGCAACTTTCTTCTTTCCAACTGGGTCACCTTCTACGAGTCACCTGACCACGCTCATGCTCAGTATTCCCATCTCTAAAGCCCGGACATTGACTTCTGTCCTGCCGATGACACAAGGGAGTGTAAGGCCCACCTGGGATAAGGAACCACCTTGCTAAGTGACCCTTGGGACTGTTCCGAACCCCCCAGCAACGGGGGTAGCAGGTGGAGCGGTGCCCGGCGACACCTCTGCTTTAGTGTCTATCGTTACTTGCAACTTACTTTTTCCTCACTTCCCAGGTCACAGAGGGAACCGTTTGGGGGGTTTTAATAATGAACGCTGGCGAGAAGGTGGGGGTGGGGCCGAGGGGGGACGCAGGGGCAGCCAGAGCAGCTGAGGACAGTCAGAGGGTGGGAACCAGGTCAGCGGGCGACCGGGGCCCCTACCTTGCCGTACTTCTTCAGTTTCTGCCGGTACCTCCTCTTGGGCTTGTCGCCCTGAGCCGGCTCCTCCAGAGGCTCGTAGCGCTCGGGCAGGACAGCCAGGTGCACCCGCCGCGCGCTCCGGGTCCCCGGGCGCTCCGCGCTCGCCGCGCTGTCGGTCACCTCGTCCCCCAGCTCCAGGTGCTCCAGGATGGCGGTCGCCTCCTCGTCCCCCTCCGCCCTCCCTCGCCCCCGGAGACCGCGGCGCGGGAGGCTGCTCGCCGCCTTGCTTCGGAGCCTGGCTCCCACCGTCATGATGCCGCGGCCCCTCCGGCGATGGTCGGAGTGTGAGTGTGAAGACACCAACCTTTGCTCCCCGCGGGCGGCACCACCCCAGCCGCCAGCCCGCGGGCAGCAGCCGGGACGGGGCGGGGGACTTGAGGTGTCAGCGCCCTCTGGCTGTGGGGCCCGGGATTGCGGCGGCTCCACCTGGGCCTGACTCGGGACCAGAGCGCTCAGCCCGCCTCCCGCACCGCCACCTGTGGGCGAGGGATACCCGACACGTCAATGCATCCAGAACTTACAAATCACGTTGAACCGCACACTTGCCACGAAAAAAATGAACCCCAAATAATGAGACTGCATTTGTCCACGTGCAAACTGGCGGATGATAATGACGATGACGACAGTAATGAAGATTATACTCCGTGCTGGTGGAGGAATGGCGAGATGATCGTGGTAACACAGTATTCATGGGATGCCAATTGGTGACAAGCTTTTGGGAAGACAATCAGAAAATACGTATCAAACGTCCTGAAAAATGGCCATACCTTTCTAGGTGCCTCTCTTAAGGAAATACTCAGGCGAAGCATTATGTCCTTGGTGTTAATCCCAGTCTGACGCCAGTGAAAAATGGAGCAAACCAAGGGGGATGGGCCAGCCAAATTCTGGTGCAATCATAAGACGTCATATGATGTAACCATTAAAACCACAATTTTCAAGAATATCTTTCTGGTAGATATGCATTCTGTGTATTGTGAATCTCAGCCTGTTCAGCATGCCTTATTTTCTTAGGTGGGCAAACGTCTTTTATTTCTTGGAAACTTAGAGTTAAATATAAAATAATATGGGTTATTATTCCATTACCATTTTAATATTATTAAAATGTGTAATACATTTAAGAATGATTTGGATATATTGCTGTAAATCGATAAGATATTTATAATTTAGCAGATTAAAATATCTTTAAAAACTAGTTTTGTGATTCCAACTTAAAATGTATATATAGTCAAGTGATTTAGACTTATAGATTTAAATGGAAAGGAATATAAAACTAAGTTTAATTTACTATATTTAGAAGAATTGTACAGTCTTGCACATGGTTGAGGAATTTGAAAGGAAAATCAAATACATTAAATTTGTAAAAGTCACTTAAAATGGTTAAGATAATTAAATTAAGTGAATGGTAAAAGTCCCTTACAGTGATTGTTAAATTCTGTTAAGTTTGTAAATAAAATAAAATAAAAATAGACAAGTTGAATTTAAAAGGTTATGGGAAGGTAGATTTGTGGATTTATAACTTTACTAAGGTAACTATTAATTTATACACTAAAGCAGATCTAAACAGTCCCTTTTCTATGTACAAAACTAATTTCAGAGATACTACCCTCCCAAGACTGCATATCAAACGGAGACAAAGGTGGAATGCCCGTGGGGTCTAAAATGTGTTTTGTCCAAAACACTTTCCAAATGTCACACCAACATTTAGCTTGCTTGTTAAAGGCAAAACACTACAGCAACTGAAAATTGATCTTCAGATTAAGTCTCTACAACCAGCATGCAAAGACTGAAGATGTAATCAGAAACCATCTTTAGGTTTCTTACCATTGTCTTTAAAAGTTATCCAGTGTGGGAGTCCTTCCTATGCTCCTGGGTGCAAACGTGGGCAGTCCTATAATTTTTCTGATCACGCAGTGGTAATCAAAAGTTCCCAAGCTGCAGACACGGTCTCAATTTATATAATTGTAAATTTTACAATGTCGAATTCCATATAATACTCAGAGCTTTGAATTTGGTTTAAAGTTAATCCTTGCTCCTTCTTCAGGCAGCGCCTGATGTGGGCTGTGTGTCTGTAAGAGGGGGATTAGAGAAGCAATAAGTTTCCCTTCTGTTCTCCCCACCTGATGTGTCTCAGCTCCCAAGCTTGCAAACTGATTTCTGGCCCTTCCAAACAGAGAAGAGGGCAGAAAAGTTCTCCCTTCACTGGAACTACCCAAAATGTTGGCTCAACCTCTGGACCTGGAAGGTGTTTGGATGGCACTTTCCTTGTTTCTTTAGAAGCCCCCACTGGAATATTCTATTCCACTGGCCACAGCCCAGCAAATGCCCACTTCTTCTGCCCCATTACCTACTCCTTCCTCAATCCTTAGCAGTCCTGCTGGTCATTTTGGCTTTCCTATCCTGAGCCTGTGTGCCCTTCTAGATGGCCATGTGGGACAGGATTCAGTATAGGGCATTTAGTGCTTACAAATGACCAAAAGGGCTGGGAGAGCAGGCTGCACCCTGGGCCACCTCCAGTATAACTCCTAGAACAATCACAGAGCGGTTGCTTGTACTTCAGTCAGGAAGCTGGGGCACCAGGAAGACAGCACCAGGGCTGTTGGCTGCAAGGACACACCACCTTAACTGCCATCTTCACAGAGAGTTCCAGCTCCAGCCATGCCTGCTAGGTCTACGCTGGCAAAACACAGACATCTCCTGCCAGGCTCTTGATACTCACGAGATTGGGGACCAGATCCTGACATCTGGCACAGAAAACATCCAACACCTGCAGGGCCACGTTTACTAGCAGAAGCAGCAAAAATAGCAAAAGCAGGGCTTTCACCCCACTCTGCCTTCCAAAGCTCTAGGGAGTGCGTTTGATTTTAAGTTAACTTGCTGAATTCCCTCCAGTACCCAAGGGACTGTTTTCACCTCCTAGCCTCTGCACACAGGAAAAAGAGTGGGAAGGATGCTGAGTGCTAATCCATAGGAATCTTTCCTTATTGCTAAGAATTAGGAACCTGCCCTCCAAAGGAGCAAAAACATTGGAGAGCTAAGACTCATGAAAATATACCATCAGTTACGGAGTAAAACAATGCTTAGAGATCTCAGCCTTAAAAACAGTCACTTATTTGGAAAAACTTGCACAGAAAGTGTTCCATATATTTAACTGAAAACAAAGTTTCCATTTGTAGGCATATGAAGATTTTACCTTTTAATCTTATTGTAATTATTACTCTGTAATAAATGTGTGAATTTGGAAAAACAGAAAAAAGCGGGGGGCGGGGGGGGGGACCTGTACGGACCTGAAGTTTTATGAATTAAAGTTGTTTAAAACTCTTAGTTTATTTTTATAGGAAAGGCTTGGATTCAAGAAGAAATACCTTTGGAGCTGATAAGAACTGATTATAAACAATGAAACAGATACAACAGGCTTAATTTTTTTTCAAAGGCTGCAATTTAAAGCAAGGGGGGAGCAGTTTTGAAGCCCAATTTTGAGTCCTAGCTTTTGAATAGCCCCAAAAGGGAGGATGGTAAACCCCCTCTCCTCTCAAGTTAAAACATTTATTTTTAAAAGAGTATTTTTAATTTGGGGCCTCCTATATTAACCATCATTCAATTCAAAAGGGGATTAAAAAAAATAGATGATCTAATAGAATGGAGAAATTTAATATTTGCATTGAAGTTTTTGAGTATTTTCTTTAAAACTATATCATGGTAATCCCATTCCTGCAGAGCTCATTGAATGCAAGCTTGGGAATTTCAGACACAGCACATTTTTATTTCAGTTAAGGGGTTGGCTTTCAGTACCCAAGATGGGGGGAAGACTTGAGGTAACTACAAAGTGAACATGAGACGACAGTTAAAAGATGTTACAACTAACATTTACTACAAGTGTAAAACAAGCGTCTTCCATAAATTGTTTCACCTGAAATCTGAAGAACTTTTTGAAATTCTGTTTTCTCTTTCCTAGAGACAGCAAGCTGTTTCCTGTCTTCAGGGTGCTGTGAGGAGCTGAGTTACTGTGAGGCCACCCGAGGGAACAAGACAGGGGTGGCTGGGCAACCCCTCTAATTAGATTGGGCTCACCTCTGGCCAGCCAAACCTCAAACTTCTGGGAGGCCACGTCAAGTGGCCAAAGTCTTTGATCTTGTCAGTATTTGGTCTGGGAAGGGATTGGAGCAGTGTCAGCATTTCGGTTCACTTTTGGCACCAACCACTGGGCAAACGAATGCTCCAGAAAGCTTCCCAGTACTTCTCCTCTGCCCTTTCTCAGCACAATTCTGGGCATGAGGCAGCAATCGTCGGGCTACGTGATTTGTTAATTTTTAAATTTGGGGCTCTTCCAGATTCCAGTACAGCCTGCCAGCCCACACTGGAAACTATAAAAGCTTGGCTGTTTGTCCTAGCCCCCTCCCCCAAGTGGCCTTACAGTGCCAGGCAAGGCCCCTCCTCTGCCCTCCCACCCAGCTCAGTGACTTGTCCAGGAATGCGAGCTGCTATGCCTGGCTGCTCATCCCTGACAGAGGCACATCCCTCTCTGGAATTCCCTCTATCACCAGGGCTTCCCTGCGGTCACCACTCCTGGATAGCACCATGGGATGAATTTGGTTTGTGCACGCACCGTCATGTGCGACAGGATTTAGTATGTATGGGGACTTTAGAGCATCCCAATGTGCTATGGCCGGATCCAGAATCCTCAGACTCATTCTGTATCAGAAGCAGAGCCAGAGTCTCCTGTGGAGGAAGCGTTAAAGCTCCGGGATACCTAACGTTTAAAAGAATTAACAGTATAACGGAATTATCTCATATTTGGTTACATTTATTCAAAAGCCACTGAAGACTTGCAAAATGACTGAGCTATTTGCACTTAATACCAAGAATAGAAAAAAGTATATGTGTACAGAAATAAGGTCAGAATTATGGCCTTATAAGTTAAAAGAATTTTTCTGACAAAACCTAAAAAATCTGCATTGGTATATATCCTTCCTTGCCAACAGTATTTCATTTTAATACATATATGTATATATATGCATATTCTAATACATAGAATATGTATACATATATAGAATACATATAGAATACATACATACAGACTATCTATACATATATACGTATATGTGTCTGTGTGTAAATCCCACACATGTAACAATGCTATGAGTCATTGTAGGTGAGCCAGACAGTGACCAAATGAAAGGTTCAGTACTTTGAAGATTGAACCGTTGCAGTATCTCTATTTACCTTGATGAAGAGAACTAGCAAAGCTGACTTAACCTTTGGCCAGGGGCTGAATACAGCCGCAAAGTAGAAAGTAGAAGTTAAAATCCTAAGCACTCAAAATGGTCAAATGCTGACCCCTTTGAAACTGAAAATGAACGGAAACATTTGGACAAAATCTCCATAACCCACAGAGTGAGAAATTATTTCAGAGTTTTCTAGAGCCAAGTAATTTTCTGCTCTGGCCTAGGTGTACCCTAAGGACAAAAGCATGTACAAATAAAAATTTGAATTTCATTTGCTTCATAATTAGTTAGTACTGGTATCACTATTTTGAATCTGTTTCTTTTACTGGCAAGTAAAATAAATAAGCTATTATGGTAACTTTGTTATAAATTAAGAGCTTCAGAGTGATAATTATATGAATTATTTATTACAAAAAGAGGTATAATTATAGTTTGAATATAGGATTAAGAACTTAAATATTGGGGTTGTGAAGTCATCTTAGGACTACAATGAAAATGGCTATGAAGTTATTACATAAGTGTGTGTGTATATGTACATATTGTTCCATCTCTGTCCACTGAAATAGCCTACAAGTCACATTACCCCAGTAGTACCAAGTCAGATAAGCACCCTTAGTGTTCACAGTTTGGTCTCTAATATCAATTTCCCCTGAAAGGAATTGGGGCTTAGAATATAAGCTGGGCCTGGGATGTCATTACCAGAAAGCAAAGACACTTTTACAAATTTATGTATTTTTTGGCGAAAGGCTATATGGGCCCGTTAAAGGATTCCTTTGGCTAAATTGTGACATTTTGATCACCAGAAAAGAACTAAGGACCACAAATAATGGAAACAAATTAAGTCAATGAAAAGCCATTGGTTCATCACAGTATTCTAAGAGAAAAAAAAAACCCACATATGCTATAAAAAGAATATGCCTATGAAAGACTATATTATTTTTAATATCATTTTAATATCTCTCGGCCCTGTTAGATTTACACAATATGAAAAGAAGGTAGGATTCCACCAAGTTCCAGAAACTTTAGGAAAGCATTACATTTGGATATGAGGGATCCAACGGAATGGAATTAGGTGCCTTTGTAGCCAGATGGAAAGACATTTACATAACCCAAGAGAATCAAAAAATTGCAAAATCCAACTTAAGTAGTGAAGGACGTGAGCCTCAAATTCGTGACTAGGGAGAAGAAATAAGACAAGCTACTCGTTACATCTAGGGGATGTGTGGGCCAGAGACCAAGCACTTTGTGGGGGGAGGGAGGGATAATGGGGTGTGTGTTGTGTAGACAGGTTTGTAGGTTCCAATCTTTGTGGGTGGTAGGTAGCCTGGGAGCATTGCATCCTGGACAGGGTTTTTCTCTGACCTCTAGTGGTTCTGTCTGGTAATAACTGGAACTAACAACAATTTCAATGTGTCCAAAGTTTGAAAGAAATGGTGTGGCCTTTCTGTGCTTTTCGCTGGAATTCTAACCATTTAATCTGGTAGCAGGACTGTCTCACACAGACCAGAATCTATCATTGATGAAGGCATTATGATTTAAGGGCAGCTCGACAGACCAAAGTTCTAAAATTGAGGCCACAAAGAGAAAGGTAAAAGGGATTGTTTTTGATGACTACATAGCATGGAAAATACTAGCTGCTGGGGTTCCAGAACCTTCCTGGGCCAGACTTTGGACCAAATCACTTACATCTTTGAATCCAGTTTCCTCAGTAAAGAAATGAGGGTGTGAATGAAATATGGTTTCTCAGGCCACATCTGTTCTTGATTTTCTGAAAAGACAAAGTGTAGAATAGTTTAAAGATGTGAACCGATTTCTGTCTGGATTCATTTCTTCCCATACTCAGGTAACAAACAGGGTTACACTTTTAAAAGAAAGAAAACATTACTGCTCATGTTTGAGAACCCATTTTGCACTTACCCTCTGAAACAAAGGGCTTGCATCAGTGCACCCTTTCTAGCCCCTTTACAAACAGCTGAGGGGAAAAAAACAAACGTCTGCTGTATGCCTATTTTGCGGCCATTTAATGTTCAAATAATAATAATAATAAAAATGCATTTTTCATTTGATGGGAAGAAGGGCTGCAAGAAAGCAGTAGGAAAAATGAAAAGGGGAACTGTCTTTTTACAGCAAGAACTGAGGTGACATTGATGCTAGATACCAAAATGCCATCAGGAAAGAAATCTCCAGCTTCGTGCTTCCGAGTAGTACTTGTCAGGTATGCTTTCCCCAAATGAGTTCACTCTAAATGGAGAGAAACAGGAGCCAGTGAGATTCCAAGTCACCCAAAAGCATACACATCTGGAATCGCCCATCTTGCAAGGAGAACAGCGGGTGAGTCCCACTAAATGAATAGGTACTGAGTTTTACGTGCTGATTCTAGAAAACAATAGTGATTCGGAAGAACGTATGTCTACCTAGGGCATGACTCCTGGGAGCTGGGGTTCCTTCTGCCTTTGCTGTTTTGTTTTTTTCTTTAAACTGTGGTAAAGTATACATACAAAATTAACCATCTTAACCGTTTATAAGTCAATGCACAGTTCAGTGCTGTTGAGTATATTCACACTATTGTGCAACCCATCTCCAGAATTTTTTTCATCTTATAAAACTGAAACTCTGTACCCAGGAAACAACTCTCCATTTCCTCTGCCTTCAGCCCCTGGCAACCACCATTCTTTCTGTCTCTATGAAACTGGCTGCTACTTAGCTACCTCATACAGCATTTTTCTTTTCATGACTGGCTGGCTGCATTTGGCATAATATCCTTCCAGGTTCATCCATGTTGTAGTATGTTAGAATTTCTTTCCTGTTGAAGGTTGAATATTGTTCCATTATATATCCACTCCATTTTATTTATCCATTCATCTGCCAAGGGACACTTGGGTTGCTTCCAACTTTGGGCTCTTGTAAATAATGCTGCAGTGAACGTGTGTGCGAATATCCATTTGAGTCCATTTTCAGTTCTTTTGAGTATATACCTAGGAGTGGCATTGCTGGATCATATGGTAATTCCATTCTTTTATTTTTTCCCCCAGCTTTTTGAGGTATAATTGACAAAATTGTAACATTTTAAGTGTACATGATTTGATATATGTATAAGGATTCCCACCACCAAGTCGATTAACATATCCATTACCTCACATACATTTTTTTGATGAGAATACTTAAGATCTACTCACTTAGCAAATTTCAATCACATAACACAGTATCGTCAATTATAGTCACCATGCTATACATTAGATCCTCAGATGTTATTCATCTTATAAATCAAAGTTCGTACCTTTTTACCAACTGCTCCCCATTTTTCCCACCTCCCAGGCCCTGGCCACCACCGTTTCACTTTGTTTCTATGAGTTTGGCTTTTTTTCTTTTTTTTCTTTCCAATTTCACATATAAGTGGTAATATGCAGCATTTGTCTTTCTCTGTCTGGCTTATTTCACTTAGCATCATGCTCTCCAGATTCATTTATATTGTCACAAATGGCAAGATGTCTTTTAAGGCTGAATAATATTCCATTGTATATATAAATACCACATTTCCTTCATTTATTGATTCCTACTTGTACACTTGTTTCCATATCTTGGCTGTTGTGAATAATGCTGCAATGAATGTAGGAAAGCAGCAGGTCTCTGTTCAAAATAGCGATTTCATTTCCTTTGGAAATAGAACCAGAAGTGGGATTGCTGGGTCATAGGTAGTTTGATTTTTAATTTGTTCCTGAGGAATCTCCACACTGTTTTCCATAGTGGCTGCACCAATTTACATTCCCACCAAGAGGGCGCAAGGCTTTCCTTTCTCCAAATCCTCACTAGCATTTGTTCTCTCTCATCTTCTTGGTGATAGGTCATTGTGACAGATGTGAGGTGGTATCTCATTGGTGTTTTGATGTGCATTTCCCTGATTAGTGATGTTGAGTGCCTGTTCATTTACCTGTTATCCACCCATATGTCTTCTTTGGAAAAATGTCTATTCAAGTCCTTAGCTCATTTTTAAATTGCGTTATTTTATTTGCTATTGATTTGCATGAGTTTCTTGTATATTTTGGATATTAACCTCTTACATATGGTTTGCAATATTGCTCCCATCTATAGGTTGCCATTTCATATTGTTGATGGCTTCCTTCGCTGTGCAGAAAGTTTTCAGTTTGATGTATTTATTTTGGCTTTTGTTTCCTTTGCTTTTGGTGTCAAATCCAAAATATCATTGCCAAGACCAACGTTAAGGAACTTACCTCTAATGTTTTCTTCAGATGTTTTACAGTTTCAGGTCTTACGTTCAAGTCCTTAACCCACTTTGAGTTGATTTTCTGTATGGCGTAAGATACGGGTCTAGTGCCATGCTTTTGCATGTGGATATCGTTTTCACACCACCATTTACTGAAGAGAGTATCCTCTCTCCATTGGGTTCTTGTCAAAAATTGACCATATATGCATGGGATTATTACTGGGCTCCACATTCTGTTTCATTGGTCTACATACCTGTTTTTATTCCAGTATCATACTGTTTTGATTACTATAGCTTTGTAATATAGCTTGAAGTCAGAAAGCACGTTGCCTCTAGCCCTGTTCTTTTTTCTGAAGGTTGCTTCAGTTATTCAGGTCTTTTGTGGTTCTATACTAAGTTCAGGCTTGTTCTATTAATATGCAAATTGCCATTGGAATTTTAATCGGGATTGCATTGAATGTGTAGTACGGATAGTTTAGTTGGGTAGTACGGATACCATATGAATTGTTCCAATCCACGAGCATGGAATACCTTACCTTTCCATTTATTTGCGCCTCCTAATTGCTCCCCTCTAACCACAGATGAAGTCTGCGCTCAGGCTGCCAATTGGTGCTTTACATAATCTGCTCTTCATTAACCTGTGTGAACCCTGCCATCCCCTAAAACAAGTGGTTCATTTTCAACACGTATCTTACAACCATGACTACTTCAGGCCTTTCTCACGTATTCCCTCCATCTATAGGGTCTTTCCCATTCTGCCTCTTAAACTTTATCCACCTTCAAATCACTCAGAAGGCCTTCCTTTCTCATGCTCACACAGAACTAACTCTTCTCTGAAGTCCTCTACCACTTACCTGTCGCCTGTGCTTGAACACATTCGTCCCTTCCTATTTGGATGTGGTTTTTGTTATTGTGTTTATGCTTTGTCTTCCCAAATCTTGGAGAAGAAGGAACCACCTTTGACAACTCCTGTATATGTCTTAAGCTGCAGTAGGCATCTCATCAGGTGTTTTAAAAATGAAGTTCATCTTGATTTAAAACAGACCATCTAGATTAATTTACATACGCTGATGGAATCACTTATTTACAGTAAATTGGTGTCTCACTCATCACAAATTTTTTGTTGCCCACATTGTAAAATGGTACTGTTGGTGAAAATCACTTCAGAATAAAGCCTTTTGGATTTTACATCAAATTCTACCTTAGAGAATATACAGGGCCAAGGTTCTGGAATATATTTCATATTATTTATCAAATTTTAATTTTTCATATTAGTACTGTGCCCCCGTCTCTACATGGTAATTAATTTAACATTAGGCATGTCCTATCAAATAATATTTAAACAGAAACCAAGGAAATCTGATCTCATATAGCCAACGAACATAAACTGGTATTTATTTATGCAAATACTGTAAAACTCCTTTAAATCTTCAAGTATTATGTTTTTATGAATATATGAAATGGGAAATCTAAAGTGACTCTCAAGATTTCATTTGTAGTTCATAAAAAATATTGAAGTAAAATTCCTTGATACAAACACAGAAGAGTAGATCAGAGTGAGACAATGTAAAAAAAAAAAAAAATCAGTTTCTACCTTGGAAAAGACATGATGTCTGTTTTCTTCAAAAAGTATTTCAATAGTAGGAATTTCTATAAAAAGATTAAGTCTTTCTTGTCATAATGACATCTTGAAAGCCTACATAGCTTCATCCCCTGCCATCTATATTTAGAACACATGAAATAACCTCCCCGTACAGAATACTTTTGTTCTAGAAAACAGATACTGCACATTCTGATAAAGAGCAAAAGACAAGGGCTTTATTATGAGAACTGTTCAAGTAAAATTTCCGTGTGCACCAGTGGAAGTGAAAAGATTTGCATCAATTTTCTTTGAATGAACACTAGGTTAAAAAGGGGCTACACAGCTGTTGTTTTCACCCCAAACACCACCCTTTGCTAAGGCAAACATACACTTCATTTTAGAACAGAATTGGTACAGAAGAAAGCTACACGACAGTACAGCACAGAATGGAAAAGTCCTCCTAGCCTGGAAGCCATTATGAAATGGCATCCCCTACACGTCGAGCGTTCTAATGTAGGTAGGAATTACAGTCTTTATCACAGCTTTTTCTTTAAACTGACAAAATTTGAATATACTTTCTATTTCTCAGGAGTGTGCAGATGGGGCCCATATGTAGATATTACAGTAATTACAACATTCAATAACATTGCACAGTCACCCTCCAAGGCTAATTCAGTATAAAATAACAAGTATTAAAGTGTACCTTTACTAGTGGTTTTACATCGCCTATGTCACTAGTTATGAAAGGAAAGTAGGCAAATGCCCAGTTTTACAAAGCCGCACATTATAGGCATAACGATGTGGAATAAATACAAGAAATCTGGCAAAATAGTAAAAACAAACAGGTTACAGGGGAACAAACCGAACAACCACGTAAGCGTAAATCAATAATATACTGTTATAAACAGGATGTTTTGCTCAAAAGTCTCTTAAGTGCTTACAGATATTACTGGGTTGGGGGTGGGGGAAGTGGAGGGGAGGAGAGCGAGGCAGACGTTCCCAGCGCCAGTTAATTCCTGAGGTGGCATTATTTCTTAACTGACGCATTGATCAACACTGGAAAGATGACTCTGTGCTATGAGACACTCCGGATGTTCTTATATTCCCGCAATGACACTGGGAGTCGGAAGCCAGCAAACCTAAGTGACAGTTTACATTATAACAGCTGGACAAAGTATTGATTCTTTTTCATTGTGCTGCTATAATTAGCAGTGGGCCAGAAAACACTCGAAAGTCCAAAAGAAATTTGGTGTAGGTTTTACTTTCCCCCAGGATTTCTTAGGAAGCTCAAGGCAAAGCTATTATTTATTTTCATGGACTTTATTTTAAAAACTCTAAGTGCCGACACTGTAAACATTGTGTATCTTCTCAACTAAACCTTCTCTGGTAACCAGGGTAAGAGCAAAGATAAACAGGTATAATTCTATGTATAATAAAGCTGATCTGTGGGTCAGCTTCTGCTTTAAATTTAAATACGACTTTCAAATAACTTGTAAAAGTCCATGCTACAATCATAAAGACTATTTCTGTGCACTTTTAATTCTGGACAGTTTTCAAAATTGCAGGATGGAGGTAAGAATTTAAAAAACCCACCAGAATGTAAATAACAGCGAAGAATATTTTCAACTCAAAGACTCAAACGTACATTTATATGCAGAAATCTAGACAACTATACAAGTTTTTGAGCAATCATCTGTTTTATTATACAACTCGAAAATGAACAGAAATACACAATATACTTACCTGTACATGTGAACCTACTTTTTTAGCTACAGATATTTATTATAGTTCACACTGACTTTAATTTTACAGTTCATAACTATGTATAACCTTATTGCATTAAGGGCAAATTCTACATGGGGAGATTCACAGGCCAATCACATTAGGCATTACCAGTACATTCAAAAACTGTACCCCATACTATGGTTATATCTTCCCTGATCCTGTAAATTTGAGTTTCTTTACAGTTTAAGCTCATTTGCTATTTTAGATGCAATGTTCTTAAAGGCAATAGACGTTCCAGATATTCGCTTGAAGCGGACCCCATTGAGTGACAGCCGCGGCAACTTGCAGACTTCCATCTCCCACTGCACGAGGCTGTCCTGTCTGGCATCTCCGTGGACACAGAAAAGCAAAAACCTCTCTTTCTGTTCATAATCACAGTTATTCGCATCTAGCACTTTCCGGATTTCTCTCATCATGTCATTGGGGTCCATGGAACTAGTGGTCTTCATACTCCAGGTGAACCGCAGAGAACGGGGTTTGGAGTCTCTACTCTCTTCCTTGTCTCTTTCTTTTGGTTCCCCGGATGTACTTCTGAAAGAAGAGGGCAAAGGGAAAGGATGGAAACAAAAATTCCATTCAGCTAGGAAATCAAGACACACATAAAATCTAAGTGCTTAATAAAACTACCTACTCTGCAGACTACCTGCAGGGTAGATGCAACGATTTATGCCATTTGCTGTTACAAAAACAGACCCCAGGTGGCCATCTGTTTTGACTATTAATATCTTGAATCTAAAACAGCATATTTTCTTAAATATATTTGTTTGTGGGAAACAAGTTTGCAGCTGGAAGTGAAGAACTTAGTACTTTTTCAGTTCCTTCCGGATTTTTCTGTTTAAGCTTGCAAAAGCAGATTCTCGACTTTCTGGGCATTTGGACAAAAAAAGAAACCACTAGCATTCTGCTTGTAAATACACATTTTTGAAATACAAAGAAAATGCTACCTTTCTTGGGGTAGGAGAGACTGGGGACACGGATAGCAGTAATGGCTGCAGAGGGCTATTTACCCCTGAAAGTGCTGAGTGAGGATGTGGTTCAGCAATGAGGGGAAGATATCAGGCGACGCCACACACCACAGTGCAGACACCGGGACCTCTAACGGTGTCAGCGTTTTGCTGAAACGTCCTTAAATAGTCTACACTCCAACTCCTCCCCCCAACCCCGCATCACCTATTACTGTCCCCCTCACTCACTCCTCTCGAGACACACTGGCCTCCACACTATTCCTCGAACACACAGGGTAGGGTCTGGCCTTAAGGCTTTTGCACAGGCTGTTCCCTTTGCCAGGAATGCTTTTCCCTCTGACGGCGGCATGACTAACTCCCTTACATCTTTCAAATCTTTGCTCACTTTGTCCACGTGATGTACACTGACCTTCCGATTGTTCCCTTTACTCCTACCCTGGCATGGCCAGCCTCCCTCACCCTGCTCCACTTTTACCTCCATAGCATTTATCTCATTCTAATAAACTATTATTTTATTTATTACGTTTATTACTCGTCGGAATCTACCATGGGACTGTACATTGTGGGAGGCCCAGGAGCTTTGCCTGTCATGTTCCCTGCCGTTCGCAGGCCTCTAGACCTGTGCTGGGCACACAGCAGATGAGTAACACGTATCTGTTAAGTGCATCATCAGCCATACGGAACTTTCCTGACTGCAGGCCTCCCATAAATAATAGAGAGCCAGAAAACTTAGTTCACACAATCAGAGGAAGATGAAATTAGTAGATTATTTGTGATTCAGAAGACGCTGTAATTAAAGTTACTGAGCAATTATCCAGATATAGGTTAACTTGTTAACCTATCTCACATACTTTGAAAGTTCATAATCTACTATATATTTCATATCAATATTATCATATACTGTACATTCCTGTATACATTTACATATATGAATTTTTATGTATACATGTGTATTTGTTTCCTCCTCATTCCCAAGTATCTGAGCCTCCAAAGCTGTATAAACTATGCAAACTTGAGAAAATAAGGAAAGAAATAAGTAGAGAAAATAAATTTCCAAAGACTATTAAATAAGTATGGGGAGTGTTTCTTCCAATGTTTTCTCTTTCTTTTTCTTTTTCCTCATCACTCTAAGCCACAGGCCTCTCTGGGTGTGTAGATCGGACCAGGGTCATTTATCAGGACCACATGTGCAACTCAGGTTATGGAATGAGCATGCTGGGGCTGCGAGGGACCCAAGAGACCACTGGCTCAAGCACTCATTTTAAAAACAGAACTGACGGCTAGGAAACTTAAATCACTCTTTTAAAGGGCGTAGAGCTAATGAGTTGAAAACTGAAGACTAGAAATTGGGTGTCTTTATTCCAAGTCTACTTTTCCGTGCATCCCAAGGAAACCTGGTGACTTAAGACAACGGGCACATACGAGACGTTTTGCTACAAGTATCTCAGAGGCATCAGCAATGGTAAGATTAACTGTAGAAAGGCCCTGGGAATGCCGATGCTAATAGCAACAGCTAACATCTGCTAAGCACTTAGTAGGTGCCAGAAACTGTTCGAAGCACCCAGCCTGTGTCACTTCCTCCTCACTGACCCTTCACAACAATCCCAGGAGAGAGTCAGAGTGAGGAACTGGGGACCCGAAGAGTGAAAGTAACTGTCCCACAGTCACCCAGTTACGTAAGCGGTAGAACACAGCTGAAACCAGGGTGGGGGGGGTCTGGCTCCAGAGCCCATGCTTTCCCCCATCATGTCCCATCATCTCTCTGGAAAGACAGAACCTCATTAGAATTGGTTTGGCCCTACATATGTTCCTTATTGTTTCTTCTTCTCTAAGATGGATGCTTTTCACCTGGTTGTGAGGATGAAACGGCCAGCAAGTACCTTCTAGGTAGTAGGTATTCAATAAGTTTGTTCAAAAGCCAAAAAAAAAAAAAAGGCCCGACAAGGACCAAACAAAAAGGACAGGTAGTCACCTTAAAAGGATGAAATGCATGCAGATTAACTGTGGTGTTAGCAGCCACTAGTGACACGGCACACTGTTAAGTGTCCCAGGGAGAAATTTAGTAGGAAGGATGAGATGCAAGAAGGGGGCTCAAGAATGATGACCCAGTGAGGGAGGGGCTTAAAACAAAAGTCCCTCATGTTCATTTCACAGGCAGAAGTGCGTTCAAAACATTTGTCCTGCCTGCTTGGCTCCCTACCATGGTGACTCAGGAACCGACCTCAATAAGCAAACATTTCAGCTATTATGATTAAACATAAACACAGCACAGTCTGTAGAAAGGACTGCACGGGAATGCTTAATGAACTTTTCCCAAAGCTCTTCATGTTTTATATTTCAAATGATTTTAAAAACTAGAAATTAGACTGAGGCTCGTGCTGAGCTGAAGGGAGTGGGGGTATTTGTCCTGAGGAGCGAGCTGCTTGTCAAGGTTCTGAGGTTTATATGGGCTTTAATGCCTGTTCTTAGACTTCCCATTTATAAATAGGAACACAAGTACTAGCTCGTCATTAACGTGGTTGCTAGATGTCCCAGCGCCCCCAATCACAGGCCCTGAGGGCGGGGCCCAGCCATCTCTTTGCTCTACCCTCCCCCCGCCCTCCTCGCGCCCCCCCCCCCCAACTTATTCTGACTGTGCTCAAGTTTGAGCCCCATCGCCAGAACAAGTCCACAACCAGTGCTAAATGTCAAAACCATAAAGTACGGCAGGGCGAGAGTTACCGAATTTCCCTCCACACTCGGTTATCTGTGGTTATCAGGTGTTTTGTGTCATCTGACTAAGACTAATTTTAGTTACATCATTTTAGTGAGAAAAGGATCAGGCCGTTTAATCTATTAATTCTTCTGCTAAGACATATTGGATAGGACAGACAGGTGATTTCTCTACAAAGCATACAGTGCAAAATAATGTTTAGAAAACACAACCTTACAGTGAAGGTAATTAAATGCTAGGCAACACTAGGAAAACCCATCCCAATATAAAAATGTAAAACACACAATACTATCTACTGATTAGTTCTACTCGTGTCTATTAAGAGCTGTCAGGATTTCAAAAGCATGTTTGCATCACAGGGTCCTGGCAGCGAAGTATTAATAGTGGCTCCTCACCTTGAGGTGTCGGTTCTGCCACTGGCTTCGCCTTCACTTGGATCCCTCAAAACAAAGTGAAGGTTGAGATTTAATGATAAGAGTGAAAAATATATCAAGAAAATCTACATCTGAAATGATTTTAAAATTAACTCAAGCAAACTTTTAGCATGACAGTTTTCTACTACTAGGCAGTCTAGTACTATTTCTCATGTTTTTCAACATAACCACACTTAACTGTCATTTATTTATTGAGCGTCTACTGGGTATTGTCATAGAGGAGAGGCCAGGTGACAGTTTAGGATTATTTTTTTTTTTACGTGATCTTCCAATTTTCAGACATGTTTTTAAAGTTACCGTTTTGGTTGAGTTTAGTTCAATCTAAAGTTAAAACTGTTTAATAATTATCAACAGCAAGATTCAACTTTATACCTGTTATTAAACAGAATTCTAGTAGTCGCTCAATTTAGAAAATATACAAATTAACCTTGCAATTAGAAATAAAGCTCAACACATACAACTATTTCTAAAAATAAATATCGATTTTTAAATAAGCAATTAACTTATTTCATAAGTTATGCTAATGAGTCATGAACATGACAAAACGTTAACAGCAAACCAACAGCCTATCCAAGCAGGTGAGTCTAAAAACATGAATTCACTCTTAAACAGAAATAGTGATCTTACCTGGATATCCACCTGTGAAATAAAACCAGGAAAACTACTAACTGTCCTTTTGTTGAATGTAATTAATATTTTTTAAGTCTACCAAGATTTTAACTTTGTCATTTTCAAAGGTAATTTTAAATATCTATACAGGAGTATCAAGTTATAAACCAGTTTAAATATATGAATAGATGGCTTGTGATAGCCAAACACTGTTAAATAGTTGGGAAACATTAACAACTTGAACCCTTCTGTCAATGTTTTCTTACTGTTTTAGCCACACCAGATACACTTATATTATTTATGTAAAATGACAGCAACAGAAATAAAATCGGTGCCACTTTCCTCATCCCACAAATTAATAAGACACATCCATCCACTAAGCTCTAACTCGAAGGCATTTTAACCTGGTGGTTAAAAACAGGGACGTCTTATGCTTCTCAGGGTCTCTAACTACAGGCCTTTCTTGACTAACACATTGTGTAACAATCATTTTCCTATCTGAGTTAAAAAGGATAATAAGAGACATTCTCACATTCAATGGGGGTTTCTTAAATTTCTATGTTTAATCACTGGCATTTTCACTGGGAAGCATAACGAAAATTCAATTTCATCTACACAAACCTATTTTTATTACAGCACGCTGAAGTAACTAAAACATGATTTGAGGAAGTGCAAAGGGAAACGCACAAGCTCAGGTGCACGTGGATGAACGGGTAAGTGCTGAAGGGCACGTCTGTCAGCTGAGCAACAAAGGCCGTCAGGCTGTGGGTTCCTGCCGCGAGGACACAGCTCCTTTAGGAGGAAGGCGCATGTGTCTCCCTGGATTTTTCGGTCCTGTTTATGCTTTGCCTCATAAATTGCTGCGAGCAGGCAGACACCTGCCCCCACCGCCGAACTTTCAGCGTTAGGAATGAAACGCCCCTTCGATGGTGCTTCCCCTGCTACAACTGTGGAAATAGCAACCGACTTGTCGCATCGTTTCCCATACCCTGCTCCTGCCTTCCTGGGTACCACTAGGAACAGGGCTGGAAGAATTTCCGTGCTTGGCAATGATTTTAAATAGTCCAGTAAGCCAGCCGTAGGCACCCACATGGGAGGCAGGTGGGGGTATAGAGAGCACAGTGGGAAGTAACAGCATATGCCGTGAAGCATGGCTCTCCAACACTTAAATGTTTAAAAACAAGCCAAATATCTTATATATAGGAACATAATCAAGTAACTAATTAGGTTATTTCCTATATAAGAGTCAGCTAGGGTTAAAAAAATCATCGGGTTTGATATAATCCCCAGTGGAGAGACTAGTTACATGGAACTTACCCAGAGCAAATGGGTTTAAAAGCTATTTAATAAAGACTTTTGAAAGAGTGCGTCTACAGCCTCCCTCGATAGATGGTCCTAGTGTAACTCGCTTTCCTAATTGGTAAACAACCCTCTCACATGGTCACTTTAGTGTACAGTCTTCTTACTGGCCAAGAACTACTAACTGGCTTCCTCTCCGTAATAATGGTTTTCAAGTACATGAATGATTAAGTCATTCTCTATCCTGCCCTTCGTAAAGCTTTACAACCCACATGCCTTTACTTTTTTCCCCCTATAAAATCATATTCTGAAGCGTTTAGTGCCATATCCACTTGACTGGTCTCAAAGTTTGTAAGGTGTCTTGGCTCCCAAGTTGTCAAGTCAGCCCTGCCCCTGAGCACACTCAGGTCCAGGGCTGGGCACACGAGGTGTCAGTGTGTGGGTTCCACTTCTCCAGGCTTTAGGTACATGAAGTGAAGAAGGCAAAGGGGACAGAGAGGAAAGGCCGGGCCTGAGCCCCGGATGGACTTAAGAAGAGACAAGTGAGAAGAACGGATAACCTGAGAAATGAGTGGAGAATAGTAAATAATAAGGCTCTAGTTTGTCTCCAAGCCTCCAACCATCCCCAAAGTTCAATATGCTGTGAATGCAGAAAGAGCAACTGTTATTTCCAGTCTGGCACTTGCTAAAGAACTTAGCAGGTTCATTCCTGGGACTGAAACCAATGCTTTGCTTGTCTCCCTGCATTAAATCATTTGTGGTACATTATATAGCCCAACCTCAAGCTACAAAATGCTACGTAAGGGCAGACCTCATGCCCTGTAGTGAACGCAGACACAGTTGTAAAGCCAAAGCTGTTCACATGGTGACAAGTGACCTTGGAGGAGAATTGAGATTTTTTTGTTCTCTTCTCCAACCAATCCAGAATTAATTAAAATGTGTTAAAAATCAAGACATTGAAAAACCTTATCAAATTGCTGATGACAAAGGATCGCACACGACCTCCCTACTCCCCCTGCCCAAAAATCCCACTCCTAAAGGACATTGTTCAAAATTTAATCAGAGCATTGGTGAAACAGGAAGTTTCCTGCCAGCTCCCCACAGAGGCTAGTTCTGAACACCCCGATCCCCCCAACTCATTCTCTACTTCAGGACCTGCTTTCTTCACAGCACTTACCAGAATTAATTATAACCTTATTTCTTTGTTTGCTTTTTACATTGTCTTCCACACGATTCATACATTCATTCAATAATGTTTACTGAATGCCTCTTTGTGTATCATAGTTGGCACTCAATAGTCGGCAGAAGATTCAGCACAGAACAAAGCAAACAAACAAACAAGTGCCTATTCTCATGGAGATCACCTCCTAGGGGGGAGAGACAGGCAACTAACAACGAACCTGGAAACTTATACATTATGTCAGGGAGCATTAGTGCCGTGGAGAAAAATAAAGCAGGGAAGTGGGCGACGGGAGGAAGAGGCTACGATTCTAAATGGGGGGCCGGGGAAGGCCTCGCTGAGGAGGACACTGAGCAGAGCTCTGAGGGACGCGCGGAAGGAGCCCTGACTGCAGGCAGAAGGAATGCTGACCAGGTGGTGAGGACACACGGCAGGTGCCCTTGGGGCTGGTGTGGAACTAGCAAGGGAAGAGTGGGAGCAGATGAGGTCAGAGCAGAAATGGGCGCCGCGCCAGATGACAGAGGGCCTCGGAGGCTACCGTCAGGGCTCTGAGTGGTATTCTGAGCAAGTCGGAAGCAAGCTGAGGGCTTTAAATCGAGGACTTACATCGTTGGAAACAGGAGGATAAGAACAGAAGCTAGGAGACCTGTGAGGAGTTAGGAAGCGGCACATTAATAGTGGTTTAGATTATGAAGGCAGTGGCGGGACTGAGGAAGCAGCTAAATTCTGGAAGAACTGTGAAGGCAGAGCCAACACAACGTGCTAATGGAACTGATGTGCGGAATGAGAAAAGGAGGCGTCAAGGATAAGTCAAGGGTCATGGTCTGAGCAACGAGAAGAATGGTGTTGCCATTACCCACAATGGTGGAGAATGAGGGTCGGGTTTGTGGAAGAGGAGAGGGAGGAGAATTCTGACACTCTCTGTTTGAGAGTCCATGACAGATCCAAGTGGAGAGGCTAAGTAGCCATTGGACATATGGGTCTGCAGTTCAGAGGAGAGATCTGGGCTAAAGACATACATTTGGGATTTGCTAATGGAAGATGGAATTCAATGTCATGGGCCTGAATGGGATCACCCAGAGAGCGAGGACGAGCAGAGAAGACGTGTCCAGACTGAGCCCAGGGCCAGTCTGATGTGTAGAGGTCAGGGGGAAAGGCAAAGGGATCTGAAAAGAACCAGCAACGGAGCCTGGGAAGGGACAGCTAGTTTGAGCGGCAGGAGGAAAACCAGAAGCCAAGTGAGGATAGTCCCGGCTGTGTCGAACATTGTAAGAGAGTAAGGTGCACACAGGAAGAGAGTGGCCCCGGTCAGTCTCATTGCTGATCAACAGCACCTAGCAAAGTGCCAAGCACGTAGTAGGTCTTCACGTATTTGTGAAATGACTATATGGCACTCCTTTATCCTAACCTACAAGACTATCTCTATAGCACTTTCTCACTCTAATAGTCTGTGCTGACTTCTTTCTTGTCTCTTGCTCCTAATTTCCCTCTGGAATCTACATATTCATTGCAAAGAGAAATATTGTGTACAATGTTTAATGCACAATTAGTAATCACGCATTAAACTCAAAAGCTTTTTTATCTTCAATTTAAAATTAATCATCACATAACCATGAGCTAGTACTGGCTTTTAAAAATGGCTTTACATTAGGAATAGAGACAGTGGAAATGTAATGGCTGTGTGTGATGCCAGAGGGGTAGTGGATGGGGGCAGGGGGGTTGTCACTGTGTGAGGGATATAATATAAATGATAAATGTCTAACTATTGCATTGTTTTGTGCACCTGAAATTAATAAAAAAATGTTTAAAAAAAATCACATACTGAAAAAAAAAAACCCACATAAAACCCCATTGGGCTTGGAGACATCACCTTAGATTCAAACTGTTTTCCTACACTAGGACTTTGGCGGTGGGGGTAATGGGCAGGGGATATTGTCAATGTTTCTGTCTTTTGGGGGCTTTATTATAAACCCAGTTACCATAAAAAAAATGGCTTTAAATAGTCAGCCCAATTCCAACAGCAGGAATTCCTAGTAATCTCACTAGTGCCCAGCAGATAGTCAGCCAGCAGCACCGTCTCACTGTCATGCTGACTCTGTTGGGAGCTTCTAGGTCTTTCTCTAGCAAGGTGTCATGCTGCCTGGTAATTGCCCAAAGGGTACGAAATCGTTGAGTGATCTGGTTAGAAAGCGATGTTACATTTGAGTATTTCAAGTTTTAAATCCAGCTGTGTGATCCTGGACAAACTGGTCCATGAGCTGAGTCCATAAAGAGCTCCGTGAAAAGGGCGAGAGACAGGAGCTGCCTATTCTCTTTTCCACATCCCTTGTTTGAAATGCTGGGGACACTAATAACACTGGAAATCAAGTATTTAATTAATATTTTTTGAAAGCGAGCATAATGATTTCTTACCCGTATTTTCTTGTCTGCTCAAGTAACTACATGGTCAGGAGTCTTAAGTTTCTTCCCAGATGGGAACAGTGTGCCTTCTTCTGGACGCCCAGCACGCTGCCCACGTGACTTGTTCAGCACATACTCGGTTTTACACCGCGGCTGGCTGTTTACAGGCCTGCTTCTTTCAGGACTGTGTGACTCTGGAGGACAGAGATGCTGCCTCCTTCGTCTTTGCACCCAGCCTAGCACCTAGCATAGCGCTCTGTACATGCAGGACTTCAGGAGGCTTTTGGTGGGACCTGGTAACAAGACCAAGTTCACATCCACCTGCATTGTGTTCAGCAACTTGTACCATCATTGTGTATCGACATATGCGTATGTTTTAGAAAAGAGTGCAATCTTACTATTTTGTTACATTAGTTTACTATACCTGTATTCATTTTGTGTTTACTATGCTTTGCTGTTAAGATTTTATGATGTTAAATTATAGAAGTAATCTATATGATGCAGTATATAGGCTTTTTACAAGAAAGAAAAAAGGAAAACTATATATTATTAGTGAGCAATTTAAAGGTATTCTTAAGAAATATTATTTGAAAGATACATGTAAACTAGTTTATTCCTTTTTCTAAATCAAGGCTTTTAAGTCGGGGTGAAACTTTTTATTAAAACACATTTCTGATGTCAAGTTTTGCTCTTTCCACTCTATTTTATAGAATTTTTAAATTCTCATGCTGTCCATTTTTCCCCCCCTTTCTCTTGAGGAGAAAGACTTTGTCTTCCTTGGTTTTTCCTTCAAACTTCTATAAAACATACAGCTCTAGTAAAAGGTCATGAAACCATTTTGGAAAAAATCACTGTCAAGATTAAAGAAAAAAACCCAGTTGCCTTTATAATTCCCAGAGGACACCAAACACCACTGTACATTGGAACTGACCTGCGAACGAATCTGGATGTAATTTTGCTTATGATGCCAGTTGACGTCCCCCTTCTGGCATGTGCAAATGCACCTGTTTCATGGGACGGTGACGCGGGGGGCCCATTGTAAGCCGCGCTGCGTCGCTCCCGGAGCTGTTCCCCATGGAAAGTGCTTCGGCTTGAACTTCCCCGGGGGAAGCGGGTCCGGTCTGGAGTGGTGGCACTAATACTGTGAGCAGATGGGGAAGCAGCAGGCACTCTCTGGGTTGTACTGTGGGGACAAATGAAGATGCATTATTCAGGATAATGATGGGGAGAGCTGTCACTCAGGCTAAACACGAGAATCACATCACACAGTGGGCAACGTGGAACATGAATTGCACGGCTTGTCCAAAAGCCTTTCCATGGGACCATTTCCCATGTATAATTTCCACCTCAGTGACAACACAATGCTCCACCAATGTGATTAACAAACCTAACAATCAAAGATGTTCCTGAAGTCGAGAAACCCTAACATAGGCAAATACTAGAAAAATAGTCATATAATTTTATACCTGAAAGGGCTCTTTGGAAGCATCTGCTTCATCGACAGGGAAACGAAAAGGCCACTTTTATTAAGAACAAGTACCTGGCAGGAGCCAGGACGACTGCACAGAGGGCTCAACTCCCAGTGTCATTTTCTTTTTCCTTTTTAAACCATAAGAAACTCAATTTACCTAAATGACAAATTAGGCAGTAATACTTCACTTTTAAGAATGGGTTTAAAATAAAATCCTTCAAGAAAGTTACTCTAGAAAATGATTTAAGTCATAAACAATATTTTTGACAACAGCTAGGAGATATAGTAAGTTTATGTTACAATCCAACTTTTCCCCTGCCACAAACACTGCATTTTTTCACAAAGCTCTAAATGGCATATGGCCTAGCGTTGTCTTTTCACACAGTGCCATATTTTTTAACAACTCCTAACAACAAACAAAACGAAATGCAACCAGCATGTTACCCGGGTCGGTAAGCTTCAGAGCTGTCTTTAATGGTTGGCAGTGTAACTTTTATAGGGTGACCAGAAGTGGACAGGGACTTCTGGTGGCGGGGTCGCGCTGAGGGGACAGCAGGAGCCACAGCAGAGCCAGCAGAAGATAAGCTACTCGCGGACATCTCCGTAAGGCTTTCGACACAACACGGTTGAGAAGACCATGGAAATGCAAGACAGAAGAAGAGATGCAGTTCACTAAAGTTTAAGGACTAGATTTTTAAGAATCTAAGTGGACTAACACCTCTCATGATGGAAACACAAGAAATTAACTTCAGTGGCACTGTTAGTGATTAACAAAACAATGTTCTTGTTAAAAACATACACGGTAAATGTACCACCACCTTCCGTGGAAAGGATGTCACACACACTTGTCCTCTCTGTGTGAACCTGAGAGGGTTTTTGTGGATCAATATTATGACTGGAGACATTGGTCACTTTCCAAAAAATAACAGTTTGTTGTGACGTGTTGCTGTGGTTCATTGTTCATGATACAATAATTCACAACTATAGCAAAAATACTATCGCTGGAAACATTATTAAAACACTTTTAGCTCATATCATTAATCGATAGGTTAACCGTTTCAGATGAAAGGAATTGCAGCTTAGGAATTGCAGTATAGGAAAAATAGCAAATTGGAAATCAATTCCCAATTATTTTTCTAGCCTAAAGGATCTTATGTGCAAGGAGATACTGTTCTAGCCTCGTAATAACACTTATTTTACGTGTCTATTAATGGAGAGGAAATAAATGGAAGAATGGTCTGTCCAGTCTACTGAAAGGACTAGGGATGGACCAAAGAATAGACTTTTATTAGAATTCTATTTTATTAGAATTCTAGGCCTCCTGTTCTTTTGTACTATATTGATAAATAGTCCTGTGTTACAAGTCATGATGAAAAAAAGCTCAAATTTTAAAATCATAAAAATAATACAGTTTAACATTGTTTAAAATGAAATACTTTTGATAACTTTATCGTTCTCAAGGGTCACCTGAGCTGGCCTCGTTTCTTTAGGGGAAGAAAAATCAAACCTTTGCTATTTGGATACAGTAATGAGTTGGTGGGAGGGGGAAAGGAAAGCAGGTAAGAAGGAAGTAGCAGGTAGTTAAGAGAGTGAGATTCAAATTACGAAGATCAGACTAGGATGGTATGATCTGCTTTGTTACAGGGAAAGAGGAAAGAACTGCACAAAAAAGATTTTATTTGGAACGTCTCAGGTTAAGACATTTGCCTCCTGTTTTCCCTAGATATTTTCCCACCCATCCCCTCTGGTACAGAAGGAGACGCCCCAGTAAGAAGGTTGGCTGCATCTTACTCCTTTGTGTTTCCTTTCCTCCTGACCCATCAGCACAGGAGTTTTAGCAAGAGCACTCAGCAGGATGAGAACAGAGGCAGGGCTTGCTGGCGCTCCCACGCTTACCTGCTGTCCTTCCCATTCTGCAGCGCCGTGTACCGATCTGTGGTCCGTTCACAGACATACGTATTCCTTCTTGCCATGCTACCTCCAGCGTACACATTGTTCTTTAAGAAGGAAAAAAAAAGTCATTTTCAAACTCTAACTGTAGTTATGAAAGTCAAAGAAATGAATTTAAGCTGCAAGTGAATGAAAAAAACCCCTGGTAGCATTCTACTTTACCAACCAGAAGCTTATTGCTAACTAGCTCTCTTAGCACTTGTCTCCGAGTGTAGGAGTGACAGGCAGAGCACAACAAGGTCACGACACTTTAGCTCCCTGTCTCCCAGCAGCTCAATGTCCTACCTCAGCAGCGAACAGTGGTTTGAAAGAAAGCTGAAAGCTGCGTTTTTTATTCTCTCCTTTGTAAGCTGGGGCGAAGAGCAGGCGAGTTGTACGGGTGGCTTTTACGGGACTAGGAGCGAGAGACCACGCCACAGAAATATTATCACAAACAGAAAACCCGGGGCGGTGAGGATGGTGGGTGCTTCGGGAAGACCCTGCTTCCCTTGCTTGGGAAGTGCCACAGCCAAGGGTAACACTAAGGAGAACAAAGGTTCAGGGTCAAAGGCATGAGGCCACCAACAGAGGTGCAAGCACTGCACTCTGAGAGTATTTCCTCATTTCGGGTTTTAGCCAGGAGGCAAGCCAAGTCAGAGAAGCTCTGGAGAAAAGAGAAACAATAAGCCAAAAGGGGTCAATTCTTACCATGGGTCAGGCTCTCCTTACCAAACGCCGACCCCTGCTGTGTGCCTCCACAATCTTGACTAGTTGTTAGTAAGTACTAAACTATGCAGGAATGGTTTTCAGAAGGGATAAGATACTCTTCTGCTCAATCCTTACTCCAACAGACAAAAATTTCCCCTTTTCACTAACCCAGCTTTCTCGATGCTTTAAGATACATAATTAAAGTCTATTTAATCACAAGGGTTAGACAGTTAACACTATGTTTCCCCAAAACTAAGACCTAGCCAGACAATCAGCGCTAATGCGTCTTTTGGAGCAAAAAATTAACATAAGACCTGGTCTTATTTTACAACAATATAAGACTGGGTCTTATCTAACATAAGAACAGATCTTGTATTAATTTTTGCTCCAAAAGATGCATTAGAGCTGATTGTCCGGCTAGGTCTTATTTTCAGGGAAACACGGTAGATAATATGCCTGAATTAAGTTTGGAGAAGGCAAAAAGCCTCATCTATACAAAATGTGTAAGGCAGGTTCCAAATCTTTCATTAGTTCAGGATCCTAGGTGGAAAGAATTTTGTCACCAGCTACATACAAAACATAAATTAAAAACTATAGAAGTATTGCAGCAAAACAGGCTAAGATTATTAAAAACATTTTTTAGGTAAGACTTGGCCCAGGCTGAGTTGAACGACAGGTTAATTTGAGGGTGTGGCAGAAACTAAGGGACTAAATTATTTCTTCCTGTTATATACTGGTAGGTGATGATGCTCTGGAATCTGTCCTCTAGCTGATATTTAGATGAGGAAAAATGATGGCTGGCCTAGGAAAATTACTTTTAAAAACAAGGTACTAAGCCCTATTATAGTTACATCACTTCCAAACACATCAGTTGAAAAGATAAGTGCTTATGTCCACTAATTCTCGAAGAGGTTACGCCCATGTATTCCATAGTCTAGGAGGTGATCATCGAATCGCATTTTAAAAAGCTGTGATTCCCATAAACTATACAAAACAATGGGTACAGGGGATATAACCCACCTGCAATTAAGGTTATGTGGGGCTTTTTGGTATCTTATTTCATGTTTCCATTTTAAATACTTTAAAAATTTTTTTCTCTCTTTTCCTACATTCCACAGGCGAGATCAATTTCTTTTGTCTTTGTTAGTTTAAAATTCATAAATTCTATTTCTGTTCTTATATTGTTTGCCCTGAAGTTTCTGAACTCAAGTTTGCTTACTACTCTTGCTTTCTTAAACTCATCCCTATTTCCTGTCTTCTGCAGACAAATGCATGTTTCCATTTTCCTTTAATCTCCACCCCATCCTCACCTCCTGGGTATCGTCCAGAACTTTGGTTCTGGATTTTCATTTGTTTGTTTTTGGATGTTACCACATGTACGCATACACTTTAATAAGCTAGTTGATCATTTTCAACTCCCATACATTACGCAGCAAATTTCTAGATACGGCTCTTACACTTCCTCTAATGGTACAGAGTTTTCAAATGGGGTCACTCACTGGGTAGCAAGAGAGTTGAGATATTTTATGCCTAAGAACTTGCCTACCATACCTTCACATTTAAATGACAATTCAGCTAGATATAAATTTCTGGGTCAGTGTGCTTTTCTTTCAATATTTTAAAAAAATATATGTATTTTAAAAAGATCTATTTATCTTCCTGCATCCATATAACTATTGAGAAATCTGATGTCAGTCTCAATCTTATTCCTTTTGAGGTTATCTGCTGCCTCATTTTGGGACCTTGTAAACATTCTGCATTTTGTTTTTGGTTCTATACATTGCACTTTCCTGAGTCCAAGAGTAGGTTTTTCCTTCTGGCCTCTCTTTGCTTTTCTGAGTCCTTTTAATATGGAGTTTTCTTCCTTCCTTTAGTCTTTATTATTTCTTCAAATATTTCTTCTGCTCATTTTACTCCCTTTCCTTTCTAAACTCCTCTTATCTACATGTCACCAATTCTACTTTTACCCTGTGTATATCTTAGTTTTCTTCTATATTTTCTATCCCTTTCGTCTTTCCTGCTACCTCATAGGAGAACGTCTCAATCTCTCTTCGAGCTCCCATTATATAATTTTTTTTTTGATTGCTGTTTTAAGTGAATCATGGGAGCTAATTTTATAAAGTAAGTAGTAACAGTCTGCCTTCATCAGACAGCTTATTTGTAAATGTAAAATTAAATGCACCGATATAATAATAAGTAAATATCAGAAACAGGAAAAATGAGGCGGTCAAGTTTAATGTACGATTCTGTGGTGAGGTTAAGTGTGATTTAAAGAATTCTTAGTTTATTTTTTTGTTCTTAAATTGCATTGATGAGAAGCTTGGCACCTTTGGCAGGTTCTTTAAATGTATGAGTCACTTTAAAATTTTGAAACTTTTCTTTAAAAAGATAAAGATTTAAAAAAAAAACTTCTCAGAACAAATACCCACCCCAAATGGCAGTAGACCAGAATATTTACTCACACTTGGGATAGTTGAAGACTTCTTCCTTTCTGGCCCTACAAGAGGGCTGGCAGTCATCTCACTTTTTGATCCAACTGTTGTGCTGCCAAGTTTACGAGCTGTGACATCTTTGTCCCATTCCTCTTTCTGTTCATTTTCCACACTGTTAGCCTGAGGCCTTTTTGTATACGATACGGCAGGGGGAATGGATGGACCAGCTATGATAATAATGAAAAAAGCACAATTAGCTACAAAACAACCGACATATTTTCTCCTTATAAGCAAACACTGTACTAAAAAAATCTCTTTACTTGCATATGGTACACTCTGAAGTAAGATTAAACTGTTTAATCACACAAATTAGGTCAGTCCCTGTAAAAGGGATTATAGTTATCATTCAGCAATAGAAATCTGTGGTAACTGGCATGACACAAGCACATAACGATGTGAATGGATAACGCTTAAAAAAAAAAACAGAAGTGTGGGCAGACTCGGTCCGTCTTTTCACTTATTTGACTTTTCCCCCACCATGATCACTAAAACGCCGCTGCTTCTGATTTGCTGAGATGCTTCGCTGAACCTTCAGGTGAGCAGGGGACTGGAGAGTGCTGTTGTTTAAGTCACTACTGGGCCGTGACCTCTGACTCAAGTTTCCGCTGGATAATGACTCACCGCCTTCAAACTGTAAGAAGAAGAAAGACGACCCGGATTTGAAACCCGAAAATGTTTATGCAAACAATAGGCACTCTTGATTTTCCAACCTATTCCAAGCCATACAAGGAATAATCAGAACTTAAAAAAGTTTAGATACAGAACTGCAAGCTGGCAAACAGGATGGGAAGGGACAGGACAGTGTACATCGGTGAGCACGTGTGACCTCCTGTTACCTTGTCCACAGGCTCTGCAGCCTTGGTTTTGTCCAAACACCAAAGAACTGGTACGATTATTGAATGGTTATTATGTCCTTGGCACTGTGCTAAGCTCTTTCTACAAATTACTTATTTAGTCATTATAGAAGCCTATGCTTTATTAACCTGCACTTGCTAGATGGAAAAACTGAGGAGTCATGGGACATCTCTGGATTCAAACTCAAGATAAAACCTAAAGTTTTAACTTTGGACACACACGTATGTGCACATATTTTTTGTTTTGTTTTGTTTCCTCCACCATATTTACAGAACGATATTTGGTTTATTGGCTCTGATTGAGAAACTGCACCGACTTAGAACTAAGCAGGGTACATTGGGGATGGGTGCACCGTCATTCCGTCTGTGATATAAAAGGTGTTTGCTGCCCGCAAGCTTTTGACTGAATCACTGGCATCCCAATGGGAAACCCAAATTCATATGTAAGATGTTAATGGCAAATAGCAGAATAATACAGATGGTGAAAATTATAACAGACAATAGCTAACACAGAGCACATAGGAACTGTTCCAAGAACCTTAGAAGTATTAATTCATTCAACCCTCAGTGACCCTAAGAGGTAGGTACTATTATTCTCATTTTCTAGACCAGGAGGCACAGAGAAATTAAGTAAATTGCCTAAGTCACACAGTTAGTGGCTGGCTGGGGTCGGGGAGGGAGGGAGAGGGGATTGCGATCCATTGAACGTGGCTCCGAAGTTCAGGCCCTTACTACGTACAGTAACCTCCTTAGTTTATATTCAGGATGGTTCAAACTTCATTTTAATTCATGCAGGGGCTGGATAATATACTTGTAAAATCAGTGCTTCCTTTATATTTAAATTAATAGGAAAACTAAAGATCTCAGGAAACCCAAAATCTCAGCAGAAACACTTCAAAGACTTGGGAGATAACTGTTTGTACAATTTCCCACTTCTTGTAATTCTCTTGACTCGGCTTCTCTGATGCCACTTCTCCAGTGAGTCTCCTCGCCTCCACTATAATAAGAGCACCTGCTAGCAGGGTGGTGGAGGGAACTAGATGAGTTAATACTCGTGAAGTCCTTAGAACAGTTCCTGGCACATGACTGTGTGCTCCATTGATGGTAACTCCCAAATCTACTAATGTTATTCAAATCACTCCCTCAAGACCCAGCTCTTTATATCCAAATGTCTACCAGACCAACCATCCAACAGCAATCTCAAATTCAACCACCCCAAACTGAACAAACTTCCTATTTTACCCCTGAAATCCACTCTTTTCCTGTCTTGGCAGTGGACCTTACAAAACCAGCCACCTAAGCTAGAAATCTGAGGGTCTCTTACCCTCATTTCCGACAGGGGCCCAAGTGCTGTTAATTCTGCCTCTAACAAGTCTTAACCTGTTGTAGCTACCCATCCTTCTCTGAGCTCCCAGATTCCCTGTACCCTCCCCCAATCACACACACACCACATTGCTCCCTGCTTATCTTCCCACTCGACTCAGGGCTCCTGTGAAAGCAGATACTTTCTCATCTTTCTATTCATAGCACCAAGCATAGCTTCTGGTCCCGAGTGGGTTCAACAAATGTCAGCTGAATGTACTGCTTCACTAAGAGTTACTATCTAATTATAAATAATTTCAGCGTATTCTATAAAATGCTTCCCACAGATGTCAAATTTTCAACAAGTTGTCAGTGTGCTGGGCTCTGTTCTTGACTCTCAATTTATACCTTTGTATTTGCTGTCCCAAAGGATCATTAGCTTTTATGGTTCAATCACCATTTGCATCCAGTTATTTCCTGAATCGATCTCCTTATTACAGATTTGTCCTGGCCTTGAGAATTCCCCACTGAACGTATCAAAGCCACTAGACACTGTATAAGGTAAAATATCACCAATCTTTTCCTGGCTTCCCACCTATATAAATCACTTGAGACATACACTTTCTTGTAAACGCTGTCACTTCCTATTGTTTCGGACACTGTCTTTCCTGCATACCCAGAATAACCCAATTTCCTTGGGCAGCACTGCTACATTTGGACACACAACTCCGGGGGACGCCATCCTCAAAGACTAGACTGAATGGCGCCTTCTCAGAGCTAAGGCACGACCGTGGCACAGCTCTTTCATGACAAACCCTCTTCTAGTGGTCGGAAATGAAGTCCGTTCACAACTTAGCATCCGGAGCTTTGAATTCTAGTAAGTGAGAATGTTTGGGTTTTTATATTATTTTTGCTTCCATGTAGAATACGTTTGCTAACATTGCCTCTTGCACTTAGCAATCACTAGCATAAGAAATGATTTACATTAATCTGAAAAGGTGAACACTTACTTCAGGTGGTTTTCTACCTAGAAGAATATAAGTAGCCATAACTTCATCGTACTTCTGATTTATTAAGGCGTCATTTATCTCATCTCGTGCAAAACCCATGGTGACCATGATGTCTAGAAATAAAAAATAAATAAAATGCAAATTTTCTGCAAATGGGTTTATTTTAGTAAACAAACCAACAAAAATGGGCAAGTTTGCCAACATTAGATATGAAAACTAAGTTCTTAAGTTTTAAAGTGTAACTAATTATATAACTTCTGGATTATTGACATACCATAATATACCATATATTCAGATACGGTACATTCACAATTTTTCCTACAGAAAGTTCATAAGTTATTATTATATATTCATGGACTCACTCCATTTCTCATTGCCTAGCACATTCCTGCGCTGAGTTCCTATGTGCAGCCAGAGACACAATATCTGTCTCTCTGTGACACACACAAAATCCCTTCTCTCTCCCTCTCTCTCTCTATCTGTCTCTCAACACACCCTCAGCCACTCATAGAGTGGTTTCTCTCATCTCAACCATCTCTGCTTTCTGATCTGAGGGCAGCTTGGTTCTTCCCTGGGAGGCTTGAATGCCACAGTTGTCCTGACCAGATTCCTAACACCCTAGAATGCTCCTCCCTCTGCCTTCAGCCTGGGAGGAGCAGAGTTGAGATGACTCAGTTGTGCGTTTCTGATGGCTTTGGGAAGGAAGAGGGACATGTGAAGAGAACAGGTGGGAAGCAGAGCGCTGGACGGGCCTGGGAGGATGGGCCCTGCTGAGAAACAGCAAGTGGAAAACAGAGAGAGCTAATGCGTTCCTCCCTATGAACTCAGGGCCTCTCCATTTCTGGTTAAAATACATGCTATTTCGCTGGTAATTATCAGTCTAATCAGTGTGGATACCTAAATCAATCATTGCCCCGTTACAAATTGCTAAAAGGAAAGAATGAGTTCTATACATAATTTTAATTTTTAGACCACTGTTGTCAACAGTTGAATTAGATAAGAATATATAATACATGAGAACAATCTAAGGAACTTGAAGTTTGTAATGTTCAGTGTGTATTCAGAGAAAGAAAAGATGAGAATGCAAGTGTTTTTCAATTGTTTCCTATGTATGCTTTGAAACTCTACTTTGTAGAATAAAGGACTTGTATACCTAGGGACAGCACCTCTCACAATGTTTAAATACTTACCTATTCTTTTCGTGTCATTGAAATCTGGCTCAGGCTCAGTATATGGCTTTAGTTCTTCTTCTTCATGACCAACATTCATCCACCGATCTTTCATTATTTGCTAGGAAACAAATTCTACATTACGTTCAGCCTACCAGAACGTTCAACCACTTAAGTGAGCTCTATTTTAGTAAATGTGACATTTATTGGTTCACTCATCAAGAATAACATGACGTTTTCAAACTAAAGTTACTGTTTCCAGCTTGATTAGCAAGTCAATAAGAGGTGCAGGACTTTGGGACACACTTACATATCCTATGACAATAATGACTATTGTCTCAAACATTCACCAAACCTATTGATTCAAAATAGCCAGGTGTCCATGTTCCTCCAAAGGGACTATTTTCACACTTGAAAGTTTTAATGTGAGAACCTACTGATTTTAACCTCTGCTTCATATTTTTACATTTAAGGTTAATGAAGAGATTATCATTTTTTTCCTGGTCTTCCACCAAAAATACACCTGCATTTTAAAACCACCACTTACTAAAACGTTAGAAGAGATCATGGAGAATGAAAATCAGCATTAGTCAGGAAAGGTAGTTCAGAGAACATGGGATGAGAGAGTGACCAACATTTAAGTCTGGAGTCAGGAATTGGTAAGAATCAGAGTGAAACAGGGGTTGGTATGAATTACCAGAGTCAAATGTCAGCTGAGGCTGTGAAATAGCTGTCAGTGCTGGGCTGTTAAAGGGCAGCCTGGTGGGGGCATCTTACGGCATGAGGGAAATAGCTGCCAACTGTACATCAGATAGAAGATTAATATCCAGAACACATGAAGCACTCCTACAACTCAATAACAGCAAAAGATGCCTGATTTTAAAATGGGCAAGGGACTTGAACAGCTATTTCTTCAAAGAATATCTACAAATAGCCAACAAGCCTCTGGAAAGATGCTCAACATCACTGATCATCAGGGAAATCAAACCCACAGTGAGATATCACTTCACATCTGTTACGATGGCCACATTGAAAAACATGAAAACGACAAGTGTTGGCGAGGATGTGGAGAAACTGGAACCCTTGTGCACTGTTGGTGGGAACGTAAAATGGTGTCGCTGCTGTGGAAAACAGTACGCAGGTTCCTCCAAAAATTAAAAATAGAACTACCATGTGACCCAGCAATCCCTCTTCTGGGTATTTATCCCAAAGAATTGAAAACAGGATTTTGAAGAGATATCTGTGCCCCCGGGTCACTGCAGCATTATTGACAAGAGTCAAGACATGGAAGCAGCCGGATGTCCATCGGCAGATGAATGGATAAGGGAGACGGGCTGCACATATACGTACAATGGAATATTACGCAGCCGTAACTTATTTCTTATAACCGCTTTGAGCAATGGTAATTTAAGTACATTATCCAACTAATTTAAGAAAAAGTAGACCCACTACAAATTTAAACGAGAAGAATGCTGCTGCTAAGTCTTGAGTGATTATTCATCAATAAAGAAAAAGTGCTGAGGAAAGTCCACAGCAGAAGAAAAAAAAACAAAGGACAAAGCAGAGCTGCAAATTCCCACCACATGAGTTTCCAGAATTGGAAGGTTCTTCCTGCCCTTCATCTCCTCCTTCTCACACAGGACGCCTGGCAGAAGCCTAGACAACAGTCAGGCGCCAACATCTGCAGAAGCAAAATTTTGTTGTTGGCAGAATTTCCTGGTTGGAAGGTAAATAAAAATCTTCAAAGAATAGAATGTACTCCATAAGGACAGCTACACAGCACCTATAATCCGTCCTGTACTTGTCAAGCTTTAATCTAGCCCATCTGCTCCTTGGACCTTAATTTACCTCCTTTTCCACCTGGACTGCACAGATGCTGCAACCAAGGGAGGCGTACGGAGAGGGCAGCTCAGGTGCTTAAAAACGAAAGCCTTTACGCATGTTTAAAATAAATGTGGAACAAATCCCAGCTCTCCACACACATGCATCAGTGCCAACAAAGGAATCTGGTTTTTCACCAACATGTTACTTTTTCATGGGAGCTCGTTGGATGTTTGTTGTTATGATGATGAATGAGATGGGGCAAACAAGAAAACTAACAAACATAAGCTAGACATAAATACGTCTGGTTTTTCAAATTAAGTCCTTAGTGATGTTCTCAAATTTAAGATTACAAACCTAAGAGTTTGAAAATAATAACTAAGGGAATGAGATTTCTAAATAGTAGAATCCTAAGTGAAAGTTGATTCTGGAAGAGTCATTAAGAGTTAATCACGCAACAAAGATTTGGGAGGGAGGCAAAAAAACCGGTGAGGACCCAGGTAGAGGCAATGGCAGGTGTGGAGGCCACGCGCAAACCACAGCAGGCCACGTGTGGGGGGTTCAGTCTGACTAGACAGCAGAGTATGACATGCGCTGTGGAGCAAGACTCGGGTGGAAAAGCAACAGGGACCAAATCCTGAAGGTTTCTTTCAATCATGTAAGGGATAGCTTGGAAGAGTGTGATTTTGAAAAGCCTCCCTGGCCAGTGTGTGGAGAGTGGATTGAGGGGCTAGAGGCACAGAACCAACTAAGAGGCATTATTAGCTGGAATCCAGAAGAGAGATGATGCCAGTCTGAATTAAAGGTAGGCAGTGGCAACAGAAGAAAAAGAAATTGTCAATATATGGCTGGTAAAAACCAACAAAATTTCATGATTGGATATGGGGCGTGGGGTGGGGGGAGGTGAAAGAGCTCAGAGAAATCGATGATCCCGGTTTCTGGATTCGACACCTGAGTTGAGGCTGCTAGCATTTCCTGAGAAATGAAATTCAGGAAGAGAAGCAGCCCGGATGGGGGAAGATGGAGCTCAGTTTCAGACAAGGTGAGTTTGAGGTGCTATGGGAGGGTCAGGCAGCCATTTTCTGGAAACACTCCTGAAGCTCAAGAGAAATCTGGGCTAGGGATGGAGACTTAGGAATCAGCCGGCAAATGATGACAGACGCTGAGGGAGCGGTGGGATTCTCCAAGAGGAAAGAATAAAGAAGGAAGAGAAAAGTGCTCAGGGGAGAGCCTCAAGGAACACCAGCATTGAAGGGTTAGAAATACAAGTAACCCAAAAAGTAAAGGGAGGCGGAAAATCTGCACAGAGTGACATTGACGGTGGCAAGGCAAGAGTTTTTCAAAGAGGAGACAGTGGTGTCCTGTCCGTCAAATAAGGTGATAACTAAAAAAGTAACTTATTGTTACTTTGGTGTTTAGCAACCAAGGACAGGTGACTCCACTGAGGGCAGTTTCAGTGGAGTTGGGAGCCAGAGGCAATGCTTGGAGTCACATGGATAGGCAAAGAATTGGTGACTACGTGGAGATGCCTTTTAAAATGTCTGGCCAGAAAGGGAGGCACGAGAAGGCAATACTGGACGAGGACAGTGAGGTGGAAGATGCCTTTTTTCCAACGGGAGATATTTCAGCACGTGTGAAGGTGGAGGGAAAGAAGTCAGGAGAGGGGAGGTTGGGATGGCACAGGAGAGAAAGCTTTACTGAAGGAGTGAGGTACCCAGCACAGGAAGGAATGGGTGGGTCCTGGACAAGAGAAAAGTCCCCTCTCCACTGTGACAAGGGACCCAAGGAGATGGGGGGAGGGGACGTCCAGACAGCCACGTTTGGAGTATGGTAGCGGGCGATGAAGAGGTCATGACTCCTGGTTGGGATTTCTTAGTGGCGAAAAGGACAAGGGTGTCTGTCTGGAAGGTTTCCCCGTATTTTTTCCATCTAAGTTCCTTTTTACCTTACAAGGGCCACACCAACTCGGGCCCCTTCTGCTACCACTCTCTTTCATGGCACTCTGATCTTTATCGACAATGAATGCAACATGTCATGAGGTAAATATTTTGGGTTTACCTGTTAATTATCTATCTTCACTATTAGACCATAAACCCAAACAAAGAATGACCTAGGTCTGATTTGTTCAGTCATGCATACCCACTCCTTAAGTGCTCGATATATATTTATAGACTCAATGAATAAAGCCTCTTGTCTGCATTACTCATCCGTCCTTCCTCTGTGTCCCCTGGAACTGTTTATGTCCTATTGTCACTATTATTACATTCTCCCTTTTATTCCAGTTAGTCGTGTACAGCTATCTCCCTCACTGGATTTAAGGACCTTGAGGATAAAAAGTGTGCTTTGTACTATCTTCCTCAGCACAATTGCTTGTTGTTACTTTTGAACCAGGTAGTATTTTAAAATGAGGCCTGCGTAAAATAAAACACAGAGAAGAGACTGACAATAAGAAGACAGCTTAGGAGGCTGGTAAAATGTCCAGGAGACAGACAACAAAGGACTGAACTGGACATGGGGAAATGGATGGAAGAAAACCTGCAGAGGTGACAAAATTCATTCTGGGAAGGAAGGAAAAGATGAAATCTGGGTGGGTTTTGAGGATTTTACCTCAGGGGCCTGGCAGACTAGGGTAACCATGAATTAAGTAAGAAATACAGGAACAATAATTGCAGATTAGCTGGAAGGTAAGCAATTAAAAGCACACTTAAGATAATCCAAAACTCCTGATGTTTCTAAGACTGTTTATTTGGTGCTCATCTCAAAATCACTATGTATTTGTCCACTTCAAGGGAAAACTATACACGTGGACCAAACCCTCACGTGGTTTGTCTTTTATATGGGTTATAAGATTCACTCATGAAACCTGAAAATATTTGAATACACGATAGAATTAACTACTGGAAATGGAGCTCTTAACGGTGAGTTTTACTCAAGACCAAAAGGAACAACTTGCAGTGTGGAATGGAGCTTTCAGGAAGGAACCCCATGGAGATAGGACTTGAACAGACTAGTGAACTGTAAGCAGTATGTGGGCTGGTGCAAAAGTCAAGGCAGAGGGATGTGACGGGGAACGGGGAGGGTATGCTCCACGCTGACTTGGGACAAACGCAATGGAAGAATGGGAGATACAGTTGTCCGCACATAAGGAACGCACATGTGATCTGACAGGCAGTGGAGAAGCGCTGTATTTCATCAACAAGGACAATCAGCGACATTTTAGAAACAGCCCTGGGAAAGGAACACTCTGAGGACACACAGAAGGAGCCCTGACTCTGCTGGTCCTCACACAAAATGAGGTTTGAGGCAAGGCTGATTCAGGGAAAGTGGAAAATCAGTGATACTGAAAGGCTATCGGGTACAAGCAGAGAAAAACACGGCTTTGCTTTGCTTTCTTATTATTTTCGTCATTGGGGAGCTCCAAGAGTCCACTCAGCGAAGTTGGTCTCTCAAAAACAGCTGTATGTCAAAGCAAAGTAAAGTTAATCTGAGAAAAATTTTCCTTTGATGAAAGGAATGGAAGGTAAAGGTGGGAAGAAAGATCTGCTTAAGGGAACATGTAGGGGAGTTAATTCTATTAACTCTGAATTCAAAGGTCTTTTCCTTTGAACTTAGAATAAGGCACAGAAAGCAACACAAATATGGATAAAGGAAAGAGAAGAAGGTGGAAGTACCCGTCCCTCAGCTGTGTGAACCTCATGCTGATACAAAATTCTTCAATGGGAACCCGAGTTCATTAAAAGCCCAGGAGAAATGTCCGCAGGAAACGGAGGTGCTGTGTGACAGCAGAGTGTTTAGGGAACCCTAGCTGGGTGGTTTCAGGCAGGGTATAAATCACCGGGCCAAAAACTGCACTAGACCAGTTAAATGAATCCATTTCTGATTTCTTTTAGGTATCTCAAAACAAGAAGCAAGAGTTCAAACAAGATTCCAAACTTAACAAAAGAAAGTTTACTCTAGCCATCACTCCAGCCAATGAACACAAATGACTACTTGCTGAGAAATTCAAACAAAATAATTGATTCAGATGGACTATAAGGAATTAAACAAATTAACAATGGAAATACACACCCTACACTTAGAGGTGCACGTAAAAACATTATGGATTATAGAATGGGCAGATGGAAATAATTTTTCTTAAATGGTTTCAACCTTTGTAAAGTACACCATACGCTTCTGAGTTTGTACTTAGAAATCTTTCATTTTTTAAATAAAAGGTTATTATTATTTGTTTTGCTTTACTCTCACTTGTAGTGGCCGGACTTCAACAAGATATTTAAGAGTATCTTAGCAGCAGCTGAAAAGTAAAAATAAATACTTTTTGAGGAGGACCAAAGATGACAGACAAAGGTCAATAAGAAGGAGCTTTGCTTTAGCTCAAATTTTGCATTATTTTGAAAGGTAACACTGCCCATCCTGGTTAAGCACTGGAAAAATGAAAGAAGATATATGTAGAGGGGCTAGCAGAAAAGTTTTTGAGTTTCTTTCTAATAAAAAAAAAAAAAATCTACACATAGCAATAGTCCAATACATAGGAAAAAATATTAGTTTCATTATTAGTGCAATTAGGAAGAGCATTTACAGTATATAGATATTTATATAGGTATATAGACTGAAAAAATTATAAAACTGCTTAGATCTAGAAAGAACTATACATCAAGCAAGTTGAACGTGAAATTAATCTCATTAGTTTTTATGGGAAGATAAATAAGGTAGTTTATTGATAAGGCTTTAAGAAATACTTGAATAAAGTATGCAGTCATATCTGAGAAGCAACAGGAAGGTGTTACAAAAGTGAAATAAGTTTAGTAAAACAATAAATAGCCATACCAGATTCTCTAAATCGATTTCAATATTAACAAATTACATAGTGAAGAAAGACTAGTATTTTATTCTATTCAATAACTCATGATCCTCAAGTAACACCTGAAAAAAATAAAGTTCCATTTTTTTTAAATATGAGAATTACCAGCAAATACTTCATATGAACATGCACAGAGGTGATACAAACACACAAGGCTGATTAACCAGCCCCCTTTGGACAAGCAGTTAAGGGGCACAGAGAGCGTGTACGTTAAGAAGTACTGTTAACCTATTCATTAAAAATATCTAGCATTATCTCTACTGCAATAAATACAAATTAGAGAAATTATGGCAAACTATATACTTTTATTTTTGACTACTATTTTTATCATAGTTGACTATCATACAGGTATCCAATACTAGAAATTATTATATCCAACACTGAATCAAGCTGTGGAGAATGCTTTATTTTCAAAGGCCTTGGGTCACACACGACAATGATGCACAAGGACCTATCAGACTGTTTGTACCCTCTGAGCCAGTGATTACGTTCTGGTGAATTTGTCTAACCACATATCCCAAAAGGAAAAAAGTATATCACATTACTTATTGCAAAAACAATGAAAACAACTTAAATGTACAATAAGTAGGGAATACTTAAATCAATTATGACATGACCCAAGGACGACAACCTTGCTATTGATTAGGAAGGCGCTCACTCGTACAACAAAGCAAAAAGTACATACTAAAACTTTGATGTTAAAAAAATAAACAACTTACTGGGGGATAAAATAACACAGAAACACTACTGTATAAAATTTTATGTTTATACACTAATGATCGGTGTTTAGAAAACAGCTATTTTTTTAATAGTTCATGAATTTTTTTGTTGTAAAATTGATAATAAAGTTGGTATGAATAATAAAAGTGAAGACTAATATAAATTTCAACATATTTCAAGGGCAATGTCTTAAGTGCTAGAGTAAGAAATCTTTCTTTTTTTTTTTTTTTTTTAAGGGTGTCAGGTTCCTCTGGAAAGTCATTTCTGGGAACTATGAAGCAGACCAGCCTTTGTATGGTAATATCTGCAATATTATGATAATATTTCCAATGCAGACTCATGGTTCCACAGCTGAAAAACTTAGTTTTGATAAGCTGGAACAGGAGGTTCCAAACTATATTCAAATATATCAAGTTGAGCTTCTGATGACCAAATGTTTTCATAATAACCATTTGGTTTTTAAATTCAGCTCAGAATTCTAATACTTTAATCATTCAAATTTTAAATGCTAAGGATGAAAGACTTAAATATTTGGCTACTGTCAATGAATCATCTTTAAGACACTAAGTACATCTTATCCCCTGTCCATAGAGATTTGTAACATCCTATACAATAATTTTTGTATGGTCTTTTTGCTCTGCTTATTAGCTGAGTTGATGCCTCAACTCTGGACATTTTATTAAGTGACATTCAGGTAAACCAGGCTCCTATGATAAAAGTGAGTCATAAAGCAGGATTAAAACTTTAGAACTGATATGAGAGTCAACAATTTTAACTTCACAGAAGTTTCTATGAATAATGGTTGAAAGTAAGTTTAGAAAAACAAAAGTGGGCTTCTCTATTGCACAGGTTTCTCTTTTAAAACATTATTAACATATCCTTTGCCACCCCAGAGGAAAATGAAAAATACAAAAATCATAGGAAGGAACTAACCACATTTAAACAAATAATTCAGTAAAAAAATATCTGATAATTGATTCAGTGATATAAAGCATTTAAAATAATTTCCCAGTGGAAGTCACCATCCCTTAACTTCCATCAAAACATACTTTTCGTGAAAAATACTTGTGGAAATAAAATGACAAAGCCCAAACTAACCTGAGAGCTCTGTACACAGGGATGGTTCACTATAAGGCGGCCTCCTAACCAGCATGGAGTCCGTGCCAGAAAGCCTCATTGCTACACTAAAAAAGTACAGTTTAAATGAGGTTAATGCTCTGAGTTTTTCTATCCTAGCTATTCAGGCAAATAAATAAAGACAAAAAAGTACTAGTGAACAATGCACGCTGAATCTCTGAAATTACGTTAGCACAGGCTGAAATATCACCTGTCAAAAAGAGATGGGCAAAAATAAGTGGTACTCATTGCAGTATCAGGATGTTATTCTGCTGTAATATACTTTGTACATTTATAATAGTGTCTATTATGAAAAATAACCTCACATATGGAACTTAAGGAAGCAATCCAACAGTGTTTTAAATGAAATACCTGCTTCCAATATGTTCAACATTTTTAAATATTTGTAAATTTTCTGTACTGATGTTGAGAGATTTCTATTGATTTTCTTTTTTTTACATCAGATACTAACTTCAGATACAGACATGAAGTACTTATTGGATTAGAATTTTCATTGTCTTCTTTTATCTTTGAAATATGTGTACTTCCTAAATACAAGGTTTCTGTATTGGATCAAGCAATTCTGCCAGAGGCTAGTTTTCCTCCTTTGCTAACTAAAAGTCAACTTTATCCCTATTTTTATGTTGTTTGAATTCCATACTTCACTCACTTCAGGACAAAGAAGAAACAGCAGTATTTAGAGGAACCTTTCTGCGAGAACTTTTTGAGTAGTGAAAGAATCATGTTACTTTTCTTTAGCTGTCAACACAGACAAATTGGATGATTTGGCAATTTCTCTAAAAACACAGAAGGGAAAAAAAATAGTAAAAATGCTCTTCGGTTCCTGGAATATTTTAATTGTGAAACTTTAAACCTGGAGAACAGGACACTACTTACTTCCAAGCTGCCTCTCTTAATCGGATTCAGCACTAATAATTTCTTCAGCAGATTTTCACAGTCGGTGGACATGTAGAAGGGAATACGATACTTCCCTCGTAAGACTCGCTCCCGCAGTTCCTTAGAAAAGCAAAAGAAAGCACGGATAACTGGCTTTCAAAACGACTGTGCTTGTGGATAAATCCTGAGTATCAAATGTAGCTGATACCTTCAAATTCTGGCCATCGAACGGCAGGGAGCCACTGACCAGTGTGTACAGAATGACGCCCAGGCTCCACACATCCACCTCGGGGCCGTCGTACTTCTTTCCTTGGAAAAGCTCAGGAGCAGCGTAGGGGGGGCTTCCACAAAATGTGTCCAATTTGTTCCCGACTGTAAATTCATTACTAAAACCAAAGTCAGCAATTTTAATATTCATATCAGCATCAAGGAGAAGGTTTTCAGCCTAAGAGGAAAATCATAAAAAGGACAATGTAAAGAACCTACATACCGGAAAATATTCATTATAATTGTTTCAGATCCCAAACGTGTGTTTCTTGCCCCTCATTTTTAAAGGTAATACCAAGTTTAGAGGGCCAGCATGGTACTTCAGCACATACCCATTCAGAATTACATCTACAGAAGATTAAATGTTAACACTGCAAAAACTCTCATTTAGATGCATAGCTGCAACTGTTTAAGAAAAGTTATTTAAAACTCATTTTGTTCCATAGGTTATTTTAAACCCACGTTTTTCTTCAATGTAAGAAACATCCTGGAACTGTATGTTTTGTGTTTTCTTTTAATTTTTATTGGGGAATTTTGGGGAACAGTGTGTTTCTCCAGGCCCATCAGCTCCAAGTCATTGTCTTTCAATCTAGTTGTGGAGGGAGCAGCTCACTGGCCCATGCGGGAATCGAACCAGCAACCCTGCTGTTCAGAACTCTCACTCTAACCAACTGAGTCATCTGGCCACTCCCTGGAACTGTATCTTAATATGACCTATTCTGAAGAACAGAAGTCAACATAACACTAATCTGTCTTGGGCTTAAAACTACCAAGTTTACCCAAAGGTGCTCTATTTATTTTAATAGAGTATCATTGGTGAATGCAAGGCTAAAGTAACTGCCAGTCAGGGCTTCTGTGACCCCTGAATTCAATCCTTTGTCCTCTCTTACAGAATGCTTCCTCGTGCTCTGTTCTTTCAATAAAACAATACACCGTAATACAGACTCCCTTAGATCTTGTCTGTTTTAAGCTTCCTTTTGCTGTTCTAAAACTAGATATTCTTCTGGTGGTATATGGTAGGAAGCAGTGTGACCCCCACCACCCCCATGTTTTGAAATGCTGGTTTTCCAAAATCCTAAATCAGGATCATTCGAAGAAAAAATTGTTCATGTGCCTTTTGTAAATGCAAGCAATTCAATAAAGGATTTGCTTTTGTACATGTTTTGTTTCAAACTGTTAACAACTGATAGATTAACAAAGTTACAGGTTACGTTGTAGATGTGTTTTATCAGGTTCCAAGAAAGAGTACAATTGGACCAAAATGAACATCAGAGTTCTGTGTCACTGGACCGTCCAATGGTCACCAGTCAGGCACTCTGCACATCAGGGCGTCCCCCCACCCCTTCTTCTTTTCTTTCCTTAAGGTATCCTAGTTTAGGATATTTGTTTTGGAAAATGGAGATATATCGAGCACCCAAAAATATATAAAAATGTGGTGTGATTTATGACATACTTATGATACCAGCAAATAAATTTGGGAGATTTAGATTAAATCATAACATATCCGGACTGCATGACAAAACCAGGTTATTCTGATGTCTTGGTGTAAGGGCTTGGTCATTGTAAACGTCCAAGGCCATCTGGGAGCAAGCTGGACTTTTCTTGGTCTGTTGAAAGATGTCTGGATGGACATCAAAGTACCCAGGCTGCCTTAGAAGGGCAGAGCGGGTGGGGGGCTTCTGAGAGCTGGGGGGTTTCTGCTCCTTCCAGGAGCACACGGAAACTCCCTGCACTGAACTAGAGGGAGGACACAGGGTGTTGAACATGATTTTTTGCATATTTTTTGTTTTCAAATAAGAAATGAGGTGATAAACTGGAAGTCAAACACACAGGCAAGAGAATAGTCCTTTCTCCTCCTCTGTAGAAGTGATTTCCCCTTAAAATAGCTGAAGGAGGACAGAACTAGAAAAATCTGGAGAACTGGAAAATCCAAGTTCAGAAAAATGGAGCCAAAATACAGGAGTAGACGTACTGTCTAAAACAGAATTTTCAATAAAACACAAACTAGTGCTAGTAATTAATAGAAACCGTTGGAAAAGAAGCAAAAAGAAGAACAGACTCCTAGGTAAGGGACAATTTGGGAGAAAGGAAAAAAAGACAAATGTTTTAGCCCAGAGACTTTCTACCTTTATAGTTACCTGTGTGTGTGTGTGTGTGTGTGTGTGTGTGTGTGTGTGTGTGTGTGGAGAGCTTCTGAAATTTCCAGTGTTCAACACAATACTATAAACTTTTTGGATATGGTATCAAAAGCTCAGGCAATCAAAGTGAAAATAAACAAGTGGACTTCATCCAACTAAAAAGCTTCTGTACAGCAAAGGAAACCATCAACAAAATAAGAAGGGAACATATGGATTGGGAGAAGATATTTGCGAACCATGGGTCTGATAAAGGGCTACTATCCAAACTATACAAGGAACTCATACAACTCAATAGCAACAATAAAACAACTCAAGAAGCTGAACAATAATGTCAACTACAATTTTATATATATATATATATAAAACATTGTTTTGTGCACCTGATCTAATAAAAAAAATGTTTAAAAAAATGGCCAAAGCCATTTTTCCAAAGAGGACATACAAATGGTCAACAGGTACATGAGAAGGGGCTCAAAATCACTAATTATCAGGGAAGGGCACATCAAAATCATAGTATCACCTACTACCTCTTAGGATAACTATCATCCAAAACATAAAAGTGTTGGCGAGGTTGTAGAGAAAAGGGAAACCTTGTACACCATTGATGGGAATGGAAATTGGTACAGACACTATGGAAAAGGGTATGGAGGTTCCTCAAAAATCTAAAAATAGAACTATCACATGATCCAGCAATCCCTCTTCTGGATTTATACCCAAAGGAAATGAAATCGGTACCTCAATGTGATATGTGTGCTTCCATGTTCATTACCACAAACATTTCTTGGCTATCATACATTTCTTATTCCAAAGTATGCTGGTTTATACTATTCACACACATTTGATGTTCATAAAAACATTTGAATAATTTCCTTATTACTTTGGGCTTTAATATAAACAATAAGCACTGACTCTTACATCAAACAAACCTGGATATGTGCCCTGACCTTGCTTCTGATTGAATGAAACCTCAGGCATTTTCAGTTTGAGACAAAGTCCCACATTTATCAATCAATATAAGCTTATTCATGGCAAATCAAATCCTCTAGCCTTTAATGCTAGATAACTTCCCAATTATCGTTTCTTCACTTTCTCAGTGAGACTATTGCTTTTTATAAAGTTGCTGTCAGGATTAAATAAAAAGTAATTTCCTTGTCTAATGCCTGACACAATTAGGCAGGCGATCAAAGATAGTTCTAATATTCTAAAATATCTGTTAATAATTAAGAATTTTATATTATGAAATCAGTGGCTTACCTTAAGATCCCGGTGAACAATGCACTTTTGATGGCAATACTGTACAGCAGATACAATCTGAAATAGTGGATAAAAGAGTAAAAATTACTTTATGGTAAAAAAAAAAAAATCACAACTTTCTCCAATTATCACCTCTAATTTAGATAAATTACTAAGTTAGATTTCCAAGTAATATTCAATAATTTCACTGCTCCTTTTAGTTCAGGAATCTATATATATTAAAGTGATGAAACTTTCACTGTTAAATGTGGAAAAGTAGTATTCTCTTACTAAAATTCACTATTTTTTTGTCAGAGTCCATGAAGATTTTTATGCGTTGTTATATTTCTCTGTTTACATGATCAAATGTGTATGAGATATAGTTTTGGCCAAATGGTTTATTTATTCCAGTGTTGGAATAAGAGCTTTAGCAAATATGAATCAGTATTCCAAGATGGTTCAAGTTCAAAATGCAAAACTCTGTCTTAGGAATTACATCGAATGTATTCAAGGCATGTTTCTTTAATGAGGCCAATTTATAATACTAAGAACTTGTCAGTGGGGTATTTAGCAATATCTTATATTTGTCTGTTCATATACAAAGAAATGGGAAAATTTTTGTGCCTTAAAAAGAAAATCAATTATCAAAGAAAAGAAGGGAAAATGAAATTTAATCTTAAACCTGTGACTAATTCAGCTGGGCCAAGTAATTTACACCTGTAACTAGATTTCGTATGTCGTCAACCATTACAGAGGGCTCTTTGGCGACACAGGTTAAACAGGGAGGAAGTGAACAGATTAAGAGCCAAAGGTACAAATGAGAAATAGGTTATAAACTTAGATAGTTCTTTACTACCTTAAATACAGAAACGGAAAGATTCTGACAGCCTTCAATAAGAGCTATTTTTTACATATAATTCTATCTGACGTAAAGGAAGACGACCATTTCAATGCACAGCAGAACATCCAATTCTGTGGTTTCGGTTAAATGTAAATACAGTGTGCATGTTGAATATTGGTCAGGCATTTACCAATGGAAAGAGAAATGAGATATTTAAAAGTCTGAAGGTGATATGAAGTATGACTATGGTAATAGGAATATGAGTTAAAAAAACAACTTCCAAGTAGAAGTGAAACTAATAGTTTAATAGTATAAAATTATTCTAATGTATATAAATGGTTCAAAGACAGAGAAGACATGAATTCAAAACAAAATCAATACACAATGAATAAGATGTCCATCAATTAAATTTATTTTGATTCAACAGTCAGTTTATTGAGTACCTGCTATGTGCAAGAAAATGTGCTGGTTGTAGGGGAATGCAAAACCTAACACTACATGGACCCTGCCCTTAAGGAGCTCAAAGTTGATCAGGAGGAAAAAACAAGTACATAAGTAACTATAATACGAGGCAGAATCATAGAAGCAGAAGTGCAAAGAAGTAAGGGCATCATAAAAACCAGAGAATCAATTCAGTCAGAAATGCTTCCCGGAGTTGGTGCAATTTGATCTAAGCCATCCCTGAAGGATGGTAATGTTTTGAAACGCAAAGATCTGGTGATGGGGAGGTAGGAGGTAAGGTGGATTGAAATGTGTTCATGTCGAGGCAACACAAGGTATTTGAAAAGTGGGTGGGAAAACGGTAATGGTAAACCTTGACAGACAGATTGGCAAGTCTGAATTCTCAGCTAAGAAGGTACCACAGAACCACTCCATGTTTCTGAGCAGAGTGATTGTGAAGAATTATGATCAATATATAGCAGAATCTTACAATGAATATTTGTAGTATTCGTCTTCTTAAATAATATGCTTCAAAATTCTCATATCCAATTTTCATTAAAGTATGTTTATTGGCCAATAAACAAATTTATTTATATGTAAATATTAATATCTTATTGAACATAATATATGGGCTATAGATGTTCACATTATAAGGCTATTTTTGTATCATGGATGACAGAAATTTGCTGATAATGACATTCTCTTTGTCTTGATACAATGAAGAAGGCACTTTATAGATAATGATTTGGTTACCAAACATGCATTTCGCATGAGACAGAACGACTTCTGTGAAAGCAGCGCTACAAGCACTGCTGGAATAAAACCCCCTTGAGCCTTAAGAATGCAAAGATAATTAAAGAGAATGTTCCGTATTAAAAGCATTCATGTTCCCCAAATTCTACGACCTCTGACCTCTAGCAGTCAAACGTGGTGGTTTATAATATTACCAGACTTACGTAGCAGGGTACCAACCATTCCTGCTCTGGAAGAGAACTTCTGGTTTCTGACTCACTTCAAGATTCCTCACCCACCAGCCCAGGATTTACTGTGTTATTCTATGGCAGCCTCTCCCATCTCAAAACATTCTGCACCTCCATAAACAGGATGTAGGAACTTTCCTATGGTCCTTCTGTTATGCATCTTGAAACCATCATTTACAATCAGCCCTGCACTGCCCCTAAGACCAGACATGTCAGTGTTTTGGTGTGAGGTGCAATTGTTGGGGTTGCTTTGTAGTTACTTATAGGTGAGTCAGGAATTCCCAAGCTTGAAGTTGTAGCCTTGATATTGGAAAAGTTGAGTTAGTTTTGTAATTTTCTTGCACATCCTCAAATCCTAAGGAATGCAGAAGCATTGCATGTTCAGTGGCTGCTGAAGTGGTCTTACACTGTCCTAGTATCTAAGAGGAGGTATATATGTAAGACGTATATACATATAACCTTGCTAATATAGTACATTCTTGCACTGTTAAACATTTTTAAATAATTTCAGGGATGGCCGGTTAGCTCAGCTGGTTAGAGTATGGTGCTGATAACACCAAGGTGGCCGGTTCGATCCCAGCATGGGCCACTGTGCAGTGCACCCTCCCAAAATAAATAAATAAATAAATAAATAAATAAATAAATAGTTAAAAAAAGTAATTTCATAAAATACGGAACAAAAAAAATAAAAGAAAATGTACATTTATTAATTCTTTAAGAGTTTTAATTTAATTTTATAAAGAAAAATAAGCTCCTCAAAAAAAATTTACAAACAAATATAACCTTTTGTGAAATAACTACAAAATGGTGTGTGTATGATCTGTATCCCTGGTTTTAAAACAAATGTTAGTTGGTTACCTTTTTTTTATTTGGGGGGAACATCGATAGACAGTAAATACATTTAATATTTATAATAAATAATAATTAGAAAATATTTCCCATTGTTTCACATTTTAAATAGCACACATTTGACACTCAACCTGTACAACGTAAAGAACATGAAGCTGATTTCAAAATAATTCCGACTTTATTTTTTTAAAAAGCCAATTCATGATTATTTGAATCTTTTTGAAAATATCTGTGCCCCAGCCTTATTCTGCTCCAACCCATCAGTAAAGACGTGCAGGCACCTTCACCTTCTCTAATTCAATATACTATAGTTTCTATACATTTTTCAATCAATAAATACAACCAGCTGACTAAAAAGAATAGAGTGACTGGGAACAGTCTTTAAAATATCCATTAAGATCCCAATGGGGATATTTAATGCCAACTGGAACTTTCTTGCTGGCCAGCTACTAACTAAAACTACCCTGACTGACAGTGAGACAATAATGATATTTAAGGTGATGTCGGCAGTGCTTTCCTTAAGGTAAGCCTGGCCATGGACGTCCATCCCAGGACGGGAAAGAATTTAACAGTATGTGGCTCAACACCATTCAGTTTCTCAACGTTTCCTCCTTATTACCGGTTGTGTTCAGATTCAGCTATTTTAAGATGAATGCTTCTAGGGATTTATCTGGACTAAAAGGGCTACGCATGTCTTTGGTATAAAGCATTTTGCAAATTGTGTTCCAAAAGTCACGAGTCTGTAAGATATTAACAGAGGTTTCACAACACAAAGTCACTCCATGATCAATTTGGAGAAGGCGATAACAAAAAAAAAATTAAACAGGTTTTTTCTTCCCCTTCTTCAGGGCTTCTCCAGCTGTTTATATGTTAACATGCATGTAAAATCTCTTAGAGGAAAATCTGGTATCAGTGTTTCCCAAACTTACTGATTACAGGACCCTTTTAATTGTAGAATCAGTGTTCATGCTTATAGAATAGGTATTGGGCTATTTTTAAATGAAATATTTTAAATTCCAAATAATTAAAATCCCAAAGTTTTGGGTATAGTGAAGTTGTCTGCTGAAACTTGACCTCAATCAATTTTATAAACAATTTACAAGTCATTAACTTGTCATTTCTACAGTAATCTATATAGCATGCTAATTTTAATCCCTTTATTCCTAAAAATTAAAAATAAAATCCTAGCTAAACTTAAATTACTTTTTCTTGTTTTATCATGTCTGTAACAAATCACATTCAGGTTGACCTGCAAATATAAACATCTTACCACATTCTTCTGCTACATTTGCAAGGTTCCTTGCCTACCTGACTAAATAAAATTGACCATAGTCTTTACATCTACAAAAATATCAGTTCTAACACAAAGACATCTTTAATTATGAAAGAAAATAATACAATAACCTCTTTAAACAGTACACATACATGCTGTGTACACATAAAGCTAACAATACTTGATTACCATTATTGGATAAAGGATTAAGTATTTCTTTTCTATTGTAGTCTAGCCTATATTTCCAAGACTATCAAAGAGTTAATGAGTCTCACCTATCCACATTTCACTATTTATGGTCATCTAAAAATAACCATTTGCAACTCTTTTAAATTTAAATTCAGGAAGAACAGATTTCCTTTTCAATTTTCCATTCTTAAAAAGTATAAGAAAGCAGGAATTTTTCTTTTTAAAATACCATGTACCCTGAAGCCCAGATTGTGACACTGTCCATTGTACATCACTAAAAAAAAAAATCAGCAAAACAAAGTTGAAAACTACTTTCCATACCTGCCTAAATTTTGCACGGGCCTCTTTTTCTTTCATTCTTCCATGGGCAACTAAGTAATCAAATACTTCACCTGAATCAGAAAGGTAAAGCAGGCAGTAAAATATACATAGATTTTCAATTAACAATATACGCAATGTCGAGTTTTTGCCTTGTTTTTAAAGAAGCTTTGGCCCACAATTTTCTGATAGTTCTATATAAATCATAAACTATTACATGAATAGGGAAAAAAAAGAATTATACACAGAATTGAGTATCTATAGCACCTTTATGATTTAGCAAATCTCTTTAAAAAGAAGTCATAAAACATAACCAAGAAAACTTGCTTTCTGCTTTCAACTATTACGTTAAAAAAAAAAAAATACAGTCAACTCTTTATTATCCGTTCTAATAAAGGGAAGCCACAGCATGGGCAATCAAAAATTGTATTTGGTTTTGTATTTGGGGGTCTACATTTCAAATAATATAACAAAAGTCATATTATGTTGGCTCTCTCTCCTTTAAATGCTCCTGGTCATGGGTCTTAGTCAAATTCCATCTCACTACTTCCATACACATTGATTTCTTTCTTTTCCTTCTGATTCTCACCAGACTCACTACATCTATTCTGTACTTAATTATTTATTATACAGAATTAAATCGTCATTATGCTCATCTCCTGTTGCCCTCAACAAACTGCGAACTACTGGAACACCATTACCACAGCCATACTTGCTTTGTTGCCCCGTCCTCACGACAGAACACAAAGTGGACAGACAATACGTATTTGCTGAAATAATTTAAAGACAACTAGAAATGGTAGAAACTTTCCTCCACTAGATCCATTACTTCATGTGCCTGTAAGTGTCTTCATTTTTCTCTAGTCAAAAATAGTAAGAAAACCAAATTAATGTTTAGTTACAACATCAAAAATGAAATCTCTCAGTGTGAGGGAGAAATTTGTTTCTTGTGTTCTTACCATTACAATTTGCACCATATAGATATACATGCATATTTAAAAAAACTCACAAAATGGCTTAGAGGGTTCTTGTAAAGTACAGCACAGTGATTAAAAACTCAGGCTTTAGAATCAGACCGATTTGGGTATGAATCCTGGTTTAGCCATAAGTAGCTACTGGGAGACACTAGGAAGATTTCTTAATTTCATTAAGACCCAGTTTCTATCTATTGTCTATCTCACATGGCTTTTGTGAGGATTAAATGAAATAATGCACGTGCTTATTAGCACAGTGACTGGCATATAGTAAGCACTCAATAAATGGTACATTTGAATCTAGATATACAGATATGTTACATATACATATATGCAGTATCAATCTTAGAATATAAATATTAAAAATCGAATATCTTATGGTATATGTCAGATGAAACTAATACATCTACAATGTCAGATGGCATGTTATATCAGGCATATTCAAATGATTTAATGGGATGATGAAAACAGAGAAATGAATGCATGCTCTAGATGACCCAAGAGAGTAGTTAATTCTAGATATGTGTGGTTAGGCTGGGAAAGATATACACGACAGTTAAAAAATTTGGACTACTCTTAAGTTCTGCCTGGAACGCTCAGACCCCAAATGTTGACATGACTCAGTCCTTCACTTACTATGTATCGTTTGTTTATGGTTTGCGTCCCCAACTAAAACGTAACCTCTTGAGGGCAGGGACTTTCTTTGTTCACCCATGTGTTCCTAGAACCCAGAATATTAACTAGTACACAGGAAACATTTAGTAAATACTGTTTGCATGAACGAAAGAAGGAATAAACACACCAATCCAGAGCAGCCCTCACACCTTCTTTTCATAGACTCTCAGACAAAACGTGGTTCAAAATGAAAAAGGAGTTCCTTGCCTTCCCATCACTGGGAATCTTTTGTCCCATTAAAAAACCAGAATCAACTGATCCACGCCTGGCAAAGAGGCCGTTTTGTGTGATCCCTCTTTGTTCATGCTAGATTTCTCTGTGCATGTCAGATTCAAACCTAAACTATCTAGAAACTTCGAAGGAAAAATATTCAGTGTTTTATTTTCCAGAGTCATCTTGCCATTTATAGATTAAAAGGGCAAGAAAATGATTCTAGATTTACTGCCAAAACCATGATGGTTTTGATACAGGACCGTTGACTGACAAGACGAAAGAAAACGTTATTAGTAGGAATCAGGATTGAATGAGAGACCATTCGGTTCAGGTTTGGGCTGAATTCCAGGACACGTCTCTCTCCAGTCCACTGCCCCTCCCAACTAGCTACTGAAGGAGAGCAGTGAGGACACCGGTGGTCTCTATTCCTGCAGCATTGCTCCCCTTCATTAGCACCAATAGAGAGTTGACTGTACTTACCATTCATTGTTAAAACCGGAGATGTATTCACACATACGTATTATGTGTGGTGGACCTTCATAAAAACAGAATGGTGTCCACAGATTTTTAGCAGTCTATAATTTCTCATATCAAAGCATGTCTAGCCCCTTTCTCTAGACTTCAGATGACTAAAATGAAAAAAAGTCTAACTAAACTAAAAATAACACTCAGGGTTCCCACGCTGACAAACTGTTATATCAATCTAACTAAGGGATAGAAAAATAGAGTAATAGTTCATCATGTGGTATTTGTAGGTTCATTCGTTTTATTATAGACCTACATTTTATATACATTTGCATGGCTGAGTAATTTTTTTAATCCAATAATAATAAACATTAATAACATAGGTTTTCAGGTTGAGCCAAAAAACCTACATTGAAATATTTTCAGGATGGAATAAAGCTTTGCAAAAATCTACTAAATCTACTAAAGCTTTTAATCTGCATAAAAATTGAAAAAGCAATGAAAACATATTAAATATTTGTAGTAAAAACTTTCTGAAATCTAAGAGTATAAAAATATGTAATTTAGATGCTATGGACTAGAATAAATCCTCTTTATTCTAGTTACACCAAATCTGAATCACCAGAAAAATCTATAAACTTTATCAGCCTAAAGGATACAACACTAAGTTTTTCTATTGATTAGCAAAAAAGTTAATTAGCCAAAGTGGTTTAAATAATTATAGCTGCCCTCCCTCTTTTTCAATTCCTTAAATTATCTGACCCTTTAAACTTTTCAAGTATTTCTTTTTTTACTTATCGAACGATTTAAATCCATGAGTTTTAAACCTGTTTCTAAGAAAATTAAGCCCTATCTCTGTCTGACAGAACTGTGATGTTTTAGCTGATGTATCTGTCATCTGAGGGAAAGTGCAGATGAAAATAACCAGTTTCTCTCTATGTATCAGTTTAAAAATCATTCCTATTTTTGACACTATGTAGTCAAAACATATACTACGTTCTAGTACAAATGCATCTTACTATTTACCTGTCAACTCAGTCTTCTAACTTAGAAAACATATAAATCAATACTTGCTTAAATTGAAACATTTCATGGATGATCTTGAAAATGCATGTATATTGAGAATCTGTCATATATGAACAATCAGTGAAATAAATATCTGACTTAGAATATGCTATTACCATACACTTTATTACATTCTGAATTTGAGATGTCCCGCCTACAGCCAAGAGCTTCTAGTCATCCTCACAATATGGTATGTTGCAATATTTAGATAACAGAATCGAAACATTCGTAGGTAGCAGTGCAAATTTAATTTTGAAAAATGTCCCTAAGTAATTTTTAAATAAGCCCCACATCCAACTTTTAAATATAGGATCATTAGGTCTTGAAAGCAAACACTGATTTTTCCTTAAGATATCGTTTAAAGGCATTTTAATAAAACTATAGATTCACTGACAACAATAAAGACATAAGTGTTAGGATGAACCTTTAGGTGTTGACAATTCTGTATGTCTCATCACAGATAGCTTTTCAATCCCCCTTATCCTTACCCCCACTTGCGTATTCCATGACTAAATAGAGGGTCTTCTCTGTTTCAATAACTTCAAACAATTTTACTGAAAAAGAAATCAGAGATACAACTCTGTAACTGTTAACACATATTGCAAATGTTTTAATAAAATTTAAGGTAACACTAAACCAGTGGAAAACCTGAGTATTTATTACAGATTATTAACGATAATTTGAAATTTAAAAATTTTCCCAGGGATTATTACTACTGTGGAAGAAAACTACTTACCATGAAGTGAACCAACTGCTGGGTCAAAAGAGAGTTAGGTTTCTGGGATTAAAAAAACCATTACTTTTTCTAATTAGAATAAGGTAATAAAAGGAAAATCTTAAAAATCAGAAAAAAATTATTTTAAAATAAAATTTTAACTACAGCTTTAAAAGACACTATATTATCATCAGACTATCATAAAATGTTAAAAAATAGTACAGACACAAAAAATTCTATAATTATGTGACATTATAAAAGTTTCTGATTAAAAACTATTAAATCATCAGGCTGATACAGTTGAAATTATACACCACAAATGATCACATTAGTAATATTTCTAATAAACAAAAGATTTTTAAATGTGCAAGAAAGAAGTGTTTCAAAAATAAACAGATTAAAAGAAGAATTGCTCTCCCCTTCTTATAATCAAATGACTTCATATAACATATGTAATCAATAAATGTATTGGTAAATATGGGGGGAAACCAGAATTTATGGAAATAAATTCACTAAAATTGAAATCAGCTCTTTATTTTCTTAAATTTAAATTAGTTATTTTGCCTATAAACTATGATCAAACCACAATGCATAGTATTAAATTATCTAGAATTCATTTTTCAAGAAATACCTAAATGGCACGAACTCTCTTTTTAGAAAGAATGAGTAAGGAGATACAAAAAACATTTATATGCATAAACGTCAAGTCACATCCATCATTTTAGTGGAGAGAAGATAACAAACTAGTAGAAAACAGCAATTTGTAGCCTTCAGTTAACTTCTTTATAGTCTATTTTTACCCAAAGTATCAGTTTCTCATGTTACCACTTTTCTATTTCTATGAAAATCTTTAAAATTGTGACTTCAAATTCTCTCAGATGAAGGAAAATCATTAATTTACTTCATTAATTTAAATCATTAATTTACATATAAATTTCATACCTATGTTAGGATGATTCAGTATCTTCATTATTCGTACTTCTCGAAACAACTGTTAAAGAAAACAGGTAGACATACTTCTGTTAAAAAAGAACATTATATGCAATGGAATACTATTCGGCGGTAAGAAAAGATGATATAGGAACATTGGTGACAACATGGATGGATCTTGAGAGTGTAATGCTGAGCGAAATAAGTCAGACAGAAAAAGCAGAGAACCATGTGATTTCACTGATATGTGGTATATAAACCAAAAACAACAAAAGAACAAGACAAACAAATGAGAAACAGAAACTCATAGACACAAACAATAGTTTAGTGGTTACCAGAGGGTAAGGGGGGGTGGGGGGTGGGAGATGAGGGTAAGGGGGATCAAATACATGGTGATGGAAGGAGAACTGACTCTGGGTGGTGAACACACAATAGGATTTATAGATGATGTAATACAGAATTGTACACCTGAAATCTATGTAATTTTACTAACAATTGTCACCCCAATAAATTTAAAAAAAGAGAAAAAATAAAGAATAGCTGTAATGCAAAACTATGAAAAAAAAAGAACATTAAGCAGAGAACAAACAAAAACATCCATTTGAAGAAATTAATCTGCTTGTAAGACACTACAGGATGAACTCGACACTGGTAGATGAATTCGAATGGGTTTGAGTGTGTGTGTGAGTGTGTGTGTGTGTGTGAAAAATATATACAACAAAAGAATATATACAATAAAACAATAAAATATATACAATAACTTCTTTCTGACTGCTCTTCATTAACTAGGAATAAAAGGAAAATACTGTGGAAATGATACTAAATGATCCTTCACATGATTTTTATCTAAAAACAACCTTCCTTAGGGGGTCTGACTCTCGTCATATCTATTGGTTGAGCAAGTATTTTATGAAAGATCAAATGATATAAACCTATGTTTAAATACAACTTGACAAGGAAACGAACTATTTTCAGTAGCATTTTTAGGGAGATTTGTGCAATAATATTAAAGAATAAAAATATATTTGCCACTTTATATAAAACCAAAATGAAATGAAAATAAGTCACTTGATATATGAATGTTAAAATTGCCCTTCCTTTTCTTTTACTTTTAAACTATATAAGGCTCGTTTTTAAAAGCATGATTTGGCATTTCTGTCCTATACATTGCCTTTGAGTATGTGTTAAGATTCGAAATCAAGCAACTAATTCTAGAAAATAGAACCACTAACTGATATTCCGAAAGAGAAAGTGTAGATGCTTTTGGAGGTGATTAGGGTGTTTTAAGTGGTGTACTGACTCAGGGTAATGAAATGCCAGAATCCTGACCCGTCCTCTCAAAGAAGCACTGAATTGTTAGCTAGATTTGTTTGGGTCATTAATGCTCCAAATCTAGAGAATTTGGGCCAACTGAACAGTAGCATGTGGATTCAGTAAAGGCCGAAGATGTCTCTTCCTCTCCATGTCTCCCCTTAACTCTTGCCCAAACTCTAGTATTCGAGTTGGCTATACAGAGGTGAGACTGGACTACTACCAGAGTTTTCTGCACCAGCTGCTTGCGTCAAAGGGAGCAGGGAGAGGGCGCAACAGTGACACACACACACACACACACACACACACACACACACACACACACACACACGTGATCTTTTAACCCAGTGCAGACCTTTAGCAGCCAGGGGGCCAATCTTATCCATGTCTGCTCTTCCTTAGGGAAGGTGGAGCGGGTTGAGGGGAGCAGGAGAGCTGAACATTTAGACCATGATAAAAAGTCTACCCTGAAATGGAGTTATGATTTAAAAAGTCAATTACTGTATGGATCATATGTCCAGGCACAAGGAAGAAAAATAGAGGTTTGCAAATATGTTGATTTTCTAATTTTCTACTTTTCGTTTCTCATTTTCAAACGGTGACATCGTGATGTTTCTAGCATCCATAAATTTAAGAGCTCTGAATTCATTTGTGCCCTTCAAACTTATGGTTTCAACTTTGTTGAGGGCTGGACAAAGAGTCTGCGTTTGTTGAACTTGTATGTTGAATTAGAGAAGTAAATGTTGAGTGAAGACTTGAGATGGGTCGCCTATGACTGAAAGGCAGGTTCTGTACTGTTCGGACCTGGTGACAGCTTTGCTGGTTGTTCAGAGGCCTTTTTTCCTTCTTGGTCCTTGGCCTGGTTCCAGATAACGGAAGTCAGTAAACAACCCTCAGTTCTGTGCAGAGGTATTTTCTTTTCAATTCCTGCTTAGAGCTTAGGGTCAGGATTAGCCAAACTGCATCAGTGTTAATCAACATTTGCCTCGACTTTGAGCATTTTCCTTTTCTCCTCTCAACTACTGCTCCTTCCATGCCTTGGGCCTAAGGAGGCAAGTGAACACGATTTAGACCATCACCCATTGCATCATAGCCAGGGGCCGGTCGAACGTACATCATCTCTCCCCCAGGCCTGCTCGCTGTATTGCCCTTGGGCTCGTCAGTGTCACAGGGCTTCTTCCGCTGCTGGCTTGATCTGGATGCAGAAAACAACGTTGTGGCCATTCAGAACTTGACAAAGGCAGTGAGCAAGCTGGTTCCTACAGAGAGAGCTCGTCCAGGCCATCAGCAGAGTCACAGTAAACTGGGCTCAGAAGGAGGATGACATCCAGACCTCCTTGCGCCTTTCAACACAATCTCATCGGCCTTGCAAGTATTTGCTCTGATTTGGGTTTGCCTTCATTGTGAGCTTTGTAAAAATTCTGTCTGTATCTTCGACAGCACCTTACTGGCCTGTTAATGTAAAGTGTGGGTGCTGCTTTACCCTGCACGTGACATTCAGTTCCAAGAGACTGTTAGGACCTTGTTTAAACTCTCTCGGAAGTACCTTTCAATCAGGGATTTTAATATGTGATTTGCCTATATTAACATATCCCTTGAGATTAAAGTTTCTGCTTTTTAGTTTTTGGGATCATACTGCTCCTTTTTCAGCCTTCAGACATCTTATTCGGATATCAAATATTTTATAAAGTTATTGCTCATAGCAGTATAACAACTTAGGCTAACTTTTCCCATGAAATAGTAGTTCAGAAAAAGAGACCTGAATATATTAAATGAATCTATATGATTTCTAACTAAAACAAAATGATTGTTCAGTCGTACTTCCCACACTTGACAACCTGTAGTCAATTATACATTGCAAAGTAGTAGAAGAAAATACTCTTTAAATGATAGGCTGTTCTACTTTCCCAAAGTTTTATCTTCATAGACTATAAGATTCTAATTTTTTATGAACTAGTACCTGCTTTATATTGCTTAAGTCATTTCCAATGCCTTACACAACTATGGGCTCAAACTGGTGCTAAGTAAATGTAATTGTTTGAGATATCAAATCAAATAACTTCAGAGAGATGATATTAAACATAAAATAGGATTACATTTAAAATATGGCCAACCTCACTAGAAATCATAGAAATGAAAAAAAAGATACCATTTTGCGTCCACCAGGTTGGCAAAAATTAGTAATAGTGGAGCAAGAAAGTGGAGTAACAGTAATTCTCAGACGGTGTTAGCAGAAGTATAAATTGGTTCAACCACTTTGTAGAGCAGTATGACAATATCTAGCTAAGTTGAGAATATGCATACCCTTCAACTTGGCAACTCCACTTGAAGAGATATATTCTTCTATACATCTTCACAGAAACATGTACATAATAATGATAATTGCAGCATTGTAATAGCAAAAAACAAAATCTAACTAACTAGAATAAAAACCAAAATAAAACACAAAAAACACCAGGAACAATCTAAATATCCACTAACAGAAAAAGGGACAAACTGTAGTATATATATTAAAAGGAGAATGGGTAAATTGTGGCGTATTCACACAATAATAGTAGTAAAAATAAATGAGCTAAACTATATAGACTAACATGAATAAAACTGTAAGACAGTGTTATATGAAAAAAGCAAGTTGCAGAAGGATAGGAAGTTTAAAAATAAATGATATGTAGTATTTTATGTACGGATCCACGTGTAAAAAAAATTTTAAAGTTTAATGAGAATAAGAAAGATCAAATTTAGAATAGTACTTTTTCCTAGGGAGGAAAAGATAGAAATAGAACCAAGAAATGACACATATGTTTCAACTGTATGTGTAATGTTTTATTTCTCAAAAAAAAAATAAATTCAGAAATGAAACATTTTAGTCCAAAAAAAAAAATCATGAGAAAGCAACTTTTTTAAAAATGGGAAAGACATTTTGAAGTCCCCATAGAAAAATTAAAAATAGACTAGTTTACTATGTCAACAAACTGCCCAACTTAGAAAAAAAATGTAACTATGACTCTTCAAATAACCATATGAGAACGTGACTTTTAGAACAGCCAGATGGTTAGTCTAAAATTCTTAGGTGATTTAAAGATTCCTAGCTTCCTCCATTTCCAAGAAAAAGATTCTTCCATATCTATTTCAGTAAATCTTATATAGTTTCTGGAGACTATAGAAATAGATGCATACTTTATAGCCAATAAAAGGTCAAGCAATTAGAGCAGAGGTTTTAAACATCAGAGGTAGAATACAAGTATCAAAAACAAAACCCAACAACACTACTACCAAACCCCAAACAAACCAAAGTGCTTCTTTATGTATAATTTTTGGTCATGAGTGCTTAATTTTAAGGAGGACAGAGGAATTTAACGTTGTAGAGGCAGGAAGGGTTTCCCTAAAGGAATGACTCCAATAACTAAAGAGGGCCAACAAGGTTTTAAAAAGTCAGATTTTTCGTCAGTAAACTGCTTAAAACACAGTTTGGTCTTTTCAGAAAATCTGGTTATCTTATCTTACATTTAAACTGCTGATATTTTAGCTAGACACCAACATTACTGGTGTCACCTTTTAAAAGAAACTTGTTTTAACACCTTTTCCCTCAAAATCTGTCATATTTCAGTGTGAAAGTTACACTTCCTGCCAATTCTTCACACTGTTTGCTAAAGAGACACATCTTTCAATAGCTATGATTTTACGATAATCTCTGTTTTCAGCATTTCCCTCAAAATCAAGATCAGAGGCATGTTGCTGACCACTAACTTCATGCAGAATGAAGCAATGAGTGACTGGGCATTCGGTATCACCTTATTTATTCACATGGCAGTATGACTTCTTGCAGAGTACAAAACAGGGCCTCCTGATATTTCGTCATTACTGATTCAAAGACAGCTCTTACAGTCTACAGCCCAGCTCACAAAATGCTAACTCTTCTTTTATCACGTAGCTTTTCATTTGACCCATAAAAGAACTGGTCAAGACTATTCCTTCAAATGAGTTACACACATGAAAAGAGCTATATGGAAGGAGAGCTCGGCACATAAATGGTTTTGTTCCGCTGTAAAGTGAAACATGCTATAAAGCATGCACACGTGAGAGTAACTGATATTTTAACATATGTCCAACAGAGATATTGGTAAAGGAATATTGCCAGAGAGCCTTTTCTGCTTTCTCCTTGATCAAAATATTTGTCAATTTTGTGATTGGTTTTATATATTTGGTGTCTTGATAATTTGCTAAATTATTAATTTGAATATTGCTTTCAGTTCTCTCCTCTTCCTCTAACTTTAATGACCAAATTTATCAACATGACAAAGATGATTTTGCAGATGTTCTAGAAAACTTAACCAGCTTACTAGAGAGGCCTATTGGTTTTATCTGAAAATTCACCCAAGTTTAAGTGGCGTAGGTCACCACTTGACAACATTTTATGCAACAGGAAACACCAGATACTAGCAGTAAATGTCAATTATTGACATTTTTGATACTTTCCTGCTTATGCAAAATCACTATCCTAGTGCAGAGACTGACATTCTCTATGACTTCAACGCAATAGTCCTCTTTTATTTAACAACATAATTCTGAGTTGTCTCAATCTTGTTTCTATTTTCATTATGGTTTTACTACTCAGTAAATCATTTCTGAACCACTGAGCCATTTTTGTGAATTGGGAATATAACGTACATAGTAAAATAATAGAAAGTGCAAATTAATGAACAGTATACAGACAATAGATACACTGCACCTGGTGAGACAGGCTGAGCTGTCTGAGCTGAGACCGGCTGACACAAACTCTGTCATCTGTGTACACATTAAATGTGTCCAAGTTTCAAAACCTGGTGAAGTTTCTGAGAAAATGATAATGAATCTTACATTTCAAGTGTCTGAATTATGAATAAAAGTGCTTCATTGTTTTGCTTTTCCTCCAACATCACTAGGTGGCTTAAAAGATCCCCAGGAACCATTAGTAAAGTTGATAGCCTGCTCTAAAAAATACTAATATGTGAGGTGGGACCAGGGCTCCAAAGAGGAAGAAGCAAGAAGAGCATCTATGCAAATACTTTGAAAACGATGAAAACTTTTCAAGTCGGATTCCATGAAATCAAAATATGGAATACGAATGACAGCATATTAGGTGAACAATGTTGAAGACAAAGGTGCCTAACAATTCCAAAGACCAAACTGTTTTTAAGAACTTGACAGTTTAGAAGTTTTGAACAGTTGAGGTATCAACTTTAGATTACTCTCATCTACCATTGATGTTGGCAAAGAAAGTAATATTTCCTATAAATATATTATACACAGAGGCCGATAAAGGAAAAACAGCTTAAATTCAGATCAAGTCCAGGACAAGATTTAACCAAACACTTGTGGGTGTAAGATGAAAATGAATCCTTAGTTCAAATATATGTGCTGGCATGATCGCCCTTTTAACCAGCATACCTAAGACCTGGGGAGCGCATTTTGCTATATTTTACGTATAGGACTTAAATGTCAATGCTAAGGAAAACAAGTGAGTTACTTTTCGTTCCATTATTTATTTTTAGATCTTTTATTTATTTTTAGATTTTTAGATCTGACTGACCGGGAAATGCTACTGGCATTTAACGGGTAAGGCCAAATGTTGCATGTTCCACAGTGCATGAGAACTAATCAAGCCTTTAGCTGTTTTTTTCCCAAAACTTTTAACGGAAACGAAATCGATGGACATAAATGAAAATTATTTAAAAGACAACATACACACAGTGGACTGGTTACATTTAGTGAATTTCCATGTTAGCTTTTATTTTCACAGATTAAAGAAAACAAAAATTTCATTCTTTATATGCCTGTTTAGAAAAGCAACACTATATCAGCAAGACTAGCACATTTGTAACAGAAATTTCTTGTCACCAATAAGAACATTTTTTAGTCATTCAGATAAATAAAGCACTGTTCAGCTTCATGTTTGCATGTTTCAACAAGCACTTGGGTTCTATGATCTCCCCTGGGCCCTCTTGGGAAAGACAGAGTGGGAGTTACATTACTGTGTATCCAACTAGCACAACAGGCCTGGAATCGTTCTAAACTTAAAATCCCTCAATTTAGCACAGTAAACCACAGCTTAATCCAGGAAGAGAGGAAAAGCTAAATGCACCATGGACAGGGCCACTGGGCAGAGTTCTGCAGTTCATGCCTTTAAAAGGATTCCTAGCAGAGGGGCTAGCAAAAATTAGCTCCACTGTGGCTCCAGCCTAGGAAAGAACAGTATCTTTGGAGAATTCATCCACCAAGGGAGCATGCCTGTTTATAACTGTTTCTACCGCATCGTGGTGAGCTGAAAGACTGGTGCTAGAAGGTTCTCCCTCAAGACATCCCTGAGGTATATTATCTCACACTCACAGAGAAACAAGAATCCAGCAAACCTTTTGCGTTCTCACTGACCAGAAATATCAATGCTATGAAGAGTTACATTGGTTGTCAAACTTAAAAGGAATCTCAGTTAAGTGCAAAGCCAGATATCTAAGGAGAAATATAAAACAAACTAAGCTATCTGGCACTAAACCAAGCGGAAAGCCTTGATATCACAGATACAAATTTTTAATTTAAATGTTAGAATCACAGCAGGTGTAGTTAAACACACGATACTAAAAATTTCTTATAAGGTTCGCTGTGTTTTAGGAATCCAAAGTTATTTATGTAACACTGACATACTCGTATGTGACTATCATCCTTTTATATTCTAAAACAATCACAATGTATATTATCTCACTATACACAAACTTAACATATATGGCAGAAATGTTAACATATCTGCTTCATTTATAAACAACTAAAATGTCTATCTGAGAAAGTTTTCCCACATAAGCAATTAATAAAGCAACATGAAACACTTTACCAGGTTTACCAGGGCAACCCCCATTCTAACTGCTTTATATTCTCTCCCCCTGTTGTTTTATATTTTTATACTTTGAAGAAATGTTCATATCTTTTACTGTAAGTTAGCTGAAAGACTAGATCTTATGGGAGAAGGACAAAAAGCCAGTGAAGTAATTAAAAGGAAACCCATCTATGAACAATATTAACTTATAAATAGATTTTTAACAAAGCAGAATCCTGAATGCTTCAAAATATGACACAAAGTTTTATTCTACTGAATTGAAATACATGAACTCCTTTCATATCGTCCATGCATTTTAGTAGTAGATATTTTTCAGCCACTTGATGAATGTTAAATAGCAACTATAAATATTATGTTTTATCTCATGTCTTTTTTTCATATATTGATGAAGTATAGTAATGTACCTAATCAGAAATTTAGGATAAATGGCTTTATAGAACTCATACATTAATAAACTTACATTCTAATTACTTACTATTAAAAAAATTAAATACCTTTTGTAGACTGGTGGGATTTAGCTGAGTTTTATCTATTATTTTCACAGCAACCTGAAAAAGAGAATCATTAAACTATATTTCCAAATATATATATTTTAATGAACAAAAACTTATACAGAAAACGTCTTTTGTTTCATTCCTAACTGGGATGTAATGAAGCTACATTTGGTTCACATGATTGGATGGTAAAGTCTTGGTAATTTGGCAGCCTCAGAATATACTCCACTGATCCAAGTTTTTTACCTACTTCTTTCTGAGTCAAGGAAAATATGCTTCTGTTCTCTCTTCCAAGTTTCCCCTTGTAAAGTAAAAATCATTTGTATCTTCATCTTTTACTCATGATCCTGATAAGTTACAATTATCAAATGGTAGGGGCTTATACATTTTCAGTAACTTAAGTATTAAGTGAATAAAATGATTACATGAGTAGAAAAATTGGACACCCAAGCTTACTTACAGCAGACTAACAAAATGGATTTGAATGTCCTCTAAGTCTTTGCCTAATATAGCCTGTATTTGAACAGCTCCTGAGGTTAGAATGGAAGAGAGGATTCAATGTAACTGGAAGTGACAGTAATATTATGTAAAAAGCAAAATGAGAACCTCCTAAAAACATTTATGACAGATTTTTCATAATGTCCTAACTGGATCCAGTAAACATTATGTAATATAGAGCATTAGATTTCAACTATTTGTAATCTTTAACATATAATTTATGAAATATATCAATAATTATTCAACATATAAAATTTTGCTACATTACACAACTTAAAACACATGGGATTTTAGAAACCCAATTCTCTTATTACCTGAGAAAAACAACACTTGCTCAATGTGGTCTATAACTGGATAAAAATTAGTGGGTTACTTTCTACATATTTATATCTAATTTATCTTCTGCAGTAATTAATAAGAACTTACCCTAGCCCTGATCTTGGGGCTGGGTAGCAAATGTAACCAGAAATATTTACAGAAACCATATAATTAAAGACAAGTCTGAGAAAAGCTCACTTGCATCAGACCTGATCTTTGAGACGCTGCTATGTACGGATGTTTCTTTTCTGCACGTTAAAAAGTCAATTTTTTATGCTATGATATAGCTCTGTGTGTGTGTTCCACTCACACATACTCCATTATTTACCATATTGAAACTGTCATCTATTTCCAGCATCAGCTATTGGAAAGGTTGTTAACAAGACTCTGGAAAGGTAGATATTCAATATTCAAGTAAATATTAAAACGCATCATAAAAACTTACCTCTCTACCAGTTAGAACATGTCTCGCCAATTTCACTTTGGCAAAATTTCCCTTCCCTATTGTTTTTTGTAAACGATAATTTCCAATGTGCGGCTGTTCGTCTGTAGCTGATGTAATGGAGTTTCTACACCGAGGGATGTTCTGTCTGCTACTCGATTTGGTAGACGGGATATGTGGTTCAGTATATCCATCCACAGATGTATGCTAAGAAAAAGGTTACAAGGTTTCATTGTTAGTTCAATTATAAAAGAACAGTTAAAAAGACTACAAATCATTTTCATTACTAATTCATCGTCAATGAAAATACATTGCACTACACAATTTTTAAATTTGAGCATTCTATTTATAATTTCTACTGGACTTTAGCTCTGTTTGCCAGGGGGAATATAACTATTTAAAATGAAATGCTCTGCATAGCTTTAGGTACATGCTTTGGATTACAAATGGTTAGACAGATAGAAGCCCCGTAGGCCATCACTCCTCTAAGGCTGTTGTTAGCCCTTCAGGTTGAAGGGGTAACAACCACAGTCCAGGATTTCTTCATTAAAACGTCTTTGATGCCAAGACAAAAACCTCCTGAGTACAGTTCTGTTTCTCGAAACTAGACCAAATCCTGGTCATGTCCACTCTTTCATTTACTGGCCATATAACTCGGCCATTGACCAACCAGCTGCCCACGTCAGCTGTGTGTCGAATCAGTTCCTGCTGACCCCCTCTCTCAGCCTCCTGTGCCCAAACAAGAGCCACTGACAGCCTTGGCTCCGTGACCAGATGGATGCCCACTGCACAGCTCCTCAGTGCGGTTCTGGCGCCGGTGTCGCTGTGTCTGTCGCACACTAGCCCACAAGGGCGACGGCCAGCATGGCCTCTCCCCCTGCAGGTCCAGCACCTAACCGCCCAGGGAAGCATTTCACCAGCTCCTGCTCACATCAGTTTTAGCTACATTCCTACATGCATAGCAGTTCTAGCTGCTTTTGTGAAAACAGAATCACATGTAACCAGAACGTCTTCCTCTAACTGGTACCTTTTTTTATTTTTTTTTTTAGTTTCAGGTGTACAAAACAACAGACATTTATACCCCTCACAAAGTGATAACCCTCCCCCTCCCAATCTACGACCCCTCTGACATCGTATACAGCTGTTACTGTTCCATTGACTCTACTCCCTATGCTCTATTCCACATCTCAATCATAAAGAAGAACGAAATGTCTTACCACTTGCAACAACATGGGTGGACCTAGAGAAAACAGTCTGCTAAGGGAAGTAAGCCAGATGGAGAAAGACAAATACCATATGATCTCACTTATACGTGGGATCAGAATAAGAATAAACGAACAAACAAAACAGAAACAGACTCAGAGATATAGTGGGGAGAACCTGATGGTTGCTAGATGGGAGGGCGGCGGGGATGAGGACGACGGTAAAGCGATTAGAAAGGACAAATCAGTAGTCACAGTATAGCCACGGGGACATGAACGACAGTTTGGGGAATATAATTAATAATGTTGTAAAGATTATGCCGGGTGTCAGACGAGCACTTGTCTTGTTAAGGAGACCACTTCATAGCCTGTGTAGACGCCTGACCACTGCGCTGTGAATCGAAATGGCTTCTTAAAAAGAGCTGAAGGCGAGTAGAACAAATTAGCAAAAGAGGGGAATATCTTTGATTTGCAAAGTAACTAATTCTGACTCATGTTGTCCTATCTACACGACCAAAGCTTGCCTAAAAATTTGTGATCAGGAAGTTCTTAAAGCCACCATAAAGATGACGATTCCATTACCAGTCTCATGCAAAGCATGGCTCAAGTTCAGCCATTTTCCTATATGTCACTACTTTCTAATTTTTTAAACACTCAGCTCAGGATAAAATTAAGTACATGACCAGAAGGCAAAGTTAACTCTATACAAGAAAAATATTAGTTTATCACCTCAATTTGAAAATCATAGAGTAGCACTCAGTGATAAGCCATAAAAACAGAAACAAGATGAGAATAACCTATTAAACACTCTCATTCAATGTTATTGTAGTGCTAGATAGACCAGCAGTGCTTTATAAGAAGAAAAATAGACAGGAGAAAGATTTATTTGTATCATCTTTCCACCACTGGCATGAATATAAACCTAGAAAATGCAAGTACGTCAATACAATCTTTTGGAAGCACTACTTGAGTTCTACAAAGTTATAAGAGGGAAGAAACAGCATTATTAGTCAATTACATTCATAAAGAATAATTTGGTGAACTCTGAACTCACCCTTTCATATTCAGCTGAGACATCACCACCCAGGAAAAGCCACACATATTATCAGTGCGTCTATTCCCCTCACCTAAGTTGGGTTCGGTGCCCATTTTTGGTTTTGCTATAGTTATTTCTAGCAATTCATTACCCCCAATTTTTAAATTAATTTTTATTAAAATGATATACACACATGGTCGATAGTATCAAGTAACTCTAATAGACTACTAAGAAAAAATGTCAGCCCCCTGGACCACCCTTCAGACTTCAAGCTCCCAGAGCCTTTTCCCTTCCTTTTGTTCTTCTAGCATTTGCTTAGATGTTTCTAAACAAAATGCTTTCATTGCTAATTCTTGGTTCACCGGTCTTAGACATTCTCTCAATTTCCTACGAGGGTCGACTATGATTAAGATCTTTTAGCCCCCTTCCCTCTTCTCATCTTCCTAATGTAATTAAAACTTCAGTTAAAAAGTATCGTGTTTACATGATGACTTGTAAATACTAACTCACTGGAAGCCAAATAGTATAGTATGACGCTTCTATTAAACTTTGTCAGCTTCACTGTGGTATAAATAACACAAAATGAAATTCACTGGATTTCAGGATACAAACACATAAAGTCATGAAACACCATAACGACGTAAATGTGTGAAACGTTTCATGTCGCCAAAACGCTCCCTGTGCCCCTTTGTTGTTGATGCCCTCGTTTCACTAATCTGCTTTCTGAAACTACTGCTTTTCTAGAATGTTACGTAACTAGATCACACAATATAGAGTTTAACCTGTTATGTTCATTGTAATCCCTGACATATGCGGTCTTATTTCTGCATTTTGTTTTGTGTTTTGTGTTTTCTGCTTTATTTTTCCTATATTTATCAGATTTTCTTTGTTCCTTTTTTTTCTCCTATAGCAATTTAGGAGCTCCACCCCAAGGGTCTAACCTACTGGTGGTTATTTAAACAATTTTAAGGGGAAAAGTCAAGTGCAGTAGGTGGGGGGAAAGTGGAAAATGAGGAAATGGAGGTAGCGAGGGCAGATAATGCCCCTGGGAAGTCAGACTTTGAAGAAGAGGCAACAGGGTGCCAGGGGTACAGTGAGGAGGTTATTGTTCATTTGCTTGTTTTAAGATGGGTGAGACGAGCATGTTTAAATGCCAAGAGAAGGATCCAGTGGAGAGAGAGAAGCTATGGCAACAAGAGCGGCAAAAGTTGAGTACGTTTCCTGGGAAGGTGGAAAGTGAGAAGATGCAGAGGAAAGATGGAGAGAGTGTCCTAATGCAAGAAGAAAGACATCTCTTCTATAACAAACAGAAAGGAACAGAAATCAGGTCTAGATGTAGAAAGGTGTGTACATTTGACAGTAGGAAGCCCAGGTAGCTCCAATCTGATGGCTCGTACTTTCTCTGTGTGGTTGGAAGGAAGGGTACCTGCTAAGAGTGAAGAGAGGCCACTGGTTTGCAGAGAGGAGCAGAGACCTGAAATGATTTCTGTAAAGGAAAAATGAGTTAACCGAAAAAGCCCAGAGGGCTACTGGGCAGTACTGGAAGTCTAGTTGAGATTGGTGACCGCGAATTTATTGTGGATCTAATCTGTCCAGTCGCATCTTTTCCTCAGTAATACTCAAGCACCCAGGGACAGATCTGAGGAAGCAGGTATATGAGTTTTTCCTGGTCTGAAGTTTGCCAAACAGGTGTACCCAACAACGAGAAAGTGGCAAAACATGTTAGTTTATTGGTGAGTTACTGAAATGATGGATCATAAAGTCTAATCTGGACAGTGAAAGAAATGAAGACAAAAAAAGCGTGGACGGATGGGGAGCAGTAAAGGCCCATATACTGGAGGGCCCGATGAGATGCGAGAATAATCCCAGCAAGACTAGCTGAGAAAGCTGCTAGATGGCGAAGTACTGGTAGTCAGAGATACGGGTGACTGGATTAGGGACACTACAAGACACGCACCAGATGCTACCAGTATCGGAGGCTTTGTTAAAACCACCAGACATTGTTCTGCATTTTCTCAGATTTTTTTAAACAAGCGCCTATTCTACTCTTAAAACTTTTTAAAGAATTGCATTAAACCTCATAGCCACATTAGAAATTATTTTTAATTAGCAATAATTTTCACTGGTTACATTATTCATGGTAGTTTCTTATATCCCTGCATTTCCCTTTCTTAGATTCACTTTTTCCAGTTTGCAAAAATATTTCAGATAGGTATATGGTGTAGGTAATATACTGTCTGAATCACTGCAGCTAATTTTTCTTTATTTTTAACTTCACATATAAACAATAATTCAGTTGGATATAGGAGAGGTACAAAGGAACATTTTCCCACTTATTTTTGGATTTGTTCCAGAAGGTTGAATTTTTTAGAATCATGACTTACTGAAAACCAGAAAATCATTACAATTAAATTGTGACTCATGAATGATAAAACAATAAAGGAAGAGGAAATTCTATGGAATTTCCAGGTGACGACAGTTTTATAAAATTTTATCTAAGGAATAGATGCAAATACAAGGGAGAATTAGTGATATGCCAATATCAATGTTGTTAGTATCTCATATCAATGGGGAAATAATAGATTATTCAATGAATGGTATTATAACAACTAGAAAAAAAATTAAGTTAGATCTCTAAAAGTGATGTCTCACTCCTTACACCAATATTAATTCTCAATGGATTAAGGACATAAATGTAAAAAAAAAAAAAGACTAAGAAGCCATAAAAGTAAGGACTAGAAAAAATAAACAACAGGCTAGCAACTGTTTTTATAGTCTCAGCATGGGAAATGCTTTCCTAACTGTGACACACAACAAAAGCCATAAAAAATTTTGACATCATAAAAACAAAAAAAAAACACTGGATGTTTTTATAAAACTGCCCTTAAATCAAAGAAGATACATAATAAACTGAGAAAAATATCTGTAACAGGTAGCAAACGGTTGATTTTTTTAATATGCAAACCTTTGACAAATCAATAAAAAACTCTCAATGAGAAAGTAAGAACAAGCAAAGGTTAGGTACAGATAGTTCACAGAAAAGGACGTATCCATGACTTTGAAACATACAAAAGGATAGTCAATCATAATAAATTAAATACAAATTAAAGCTACATTGAAATGAATTTATCAGATTAGCAAAGATTAGAGTTTGACAGCATTAGTCGGTAAAGCTATCACAGAAACAGGCACACTCGTATATCATCGAGGGATCTTACAATATCTATCAAATAAACTCCTACAGTCATTGGACTAGAAATTTTACTTCTAGTCATTTATTTTACAGACATAGTCACAAATGAGCTAAAACAATAATTGCATGCAGAGATAATTATTGCAGTCTTTTCTATAATAGCAAAAAATAAAACAAGCATAAATGTCCATCAACAGGAAACGGGTTACATGCAGGGTATATGTGTGTGCGCGCATGCTTTGATAAGCACAGACTATCTCCGGAAGATTACACCAGAGATAAAAAGTAAGTTCTCTCTAGGAACAGGAACTAAGGGGCTGGAAAATGGGAGCAGAGGGAACACTTTCTTCTTCTAATGTATTTTTATTAATATTGGGCCTGGTGCTCTAGATGCATCTTAACTTTCTCCAGCTCAACTTCCTAACTAGTAAGAACTGTCAATCTGCTCATTCTGGAAAGGCAGGACAAAATCCAAGGTGCATTCCGCTATGGGCTAGATGGGCAAAACCCTTAATATTCAGTGAAACTGTTCTAAGAAAATGCACCTTACGTGAGGTTACCTGCACACCTTTACCTGAGGTCACCCGATCCCTTCTGCCCTAATCTCCCCTCACCACTCACCATTTACCTCAAGCTCAAGCTGCTGAGGAACTGAAAAGAGACTACAAACCTATGAACACTTATACCCACCGTCAGCTCAAGTTCTATTTCCACTGAATGGGGAGGTGAATCAAGGAGCATCCACCTACATTATCCTTGAGCAAAGAGCAAGTCTAGAGGAAACTCCCCATTCAGAGGATGAGCTATACGTAAGGGATTCCAACACGGCACATATGCTGCCACACTGGATGGTGGAGGGAGGGAGAACCAGATGAAGAAATCATGAATAAGAGCTACTCCAGGAAACAGGAAAGAAAAAAAACACTTTAGATGAATGTATTCTACAACATATATATACATGTTGGCTTATATTTGCAACCCCCCCACCGCCCAACACACACACACTGTCTGGGGTAAACTGAAAACTAATGAAAATGGCTACGCAGATGGGAGGGAAGGAACAGGAATGAGAGACAGGCAGGGAAGTAAGACATCTCTGAATATACCTTGTTATATAGCTTCAATTTAAAATCATGTAAATAGTCTAAACATTCAAAACCTAAAATCAAAACTGAAAGAAAAAAGTAATCTTGAAATATTTAAAACAAAATGAAACAAATGAACTTAATTATATGCTAAATTAGTAACATAACCAGAAAATTATTTTAAGTGACATTAGAACTGTATTTTGCCTGTGTATCCTTAATGGAATATACTTATAGACAAAAACAAAGTACTCTTCAATATCATTCAGTAATCTGATCAACAGTGATATTATTTGGAGACTATTTTATATACGTATATAAGATAACGCAAATAATTATATATTAATGTTATTTAAAATTTTCAACATAAAATCAAAGCAAAAATCATACAATATTAAATTTGAAGGAAAAATATTAATATGAACTGGTGTTTTTTTACTTTAACAAAATGCCCATTTCCTGACTCTGTCCACAAAAAAGGCCTAGAAATACTAATAACCCAGTTACAATGGCACCCTCTTGAGAAAAATGGCTGATTCCAGGTCTGAGGGGGCAGAAGATTTACCAGACAAACCTGGGACATCCGGTGTGAGAAGCAAGAGAGTAGGCAATTATTAATGAAGTTGTGTCAAAAGGACACGGGAGCCAGCCTGACAGAGCTGCCAGTGCTCCTCAGCTATCTACTCAACAGCAGAGCTGGGATTGAATCCCCGGCAGTGTGAGTCCAACGTCTGTTAACAACGTCTGTTCCAGACGATGTCTCAAACAAGAGAGTGAAAATGGGGGGTGAGGAGGGGATGAAAACCAGAGACCAGAACAGAGGAAAAATATCTTACTTGACATACAAGCATCTTTTGAAATAGTTGATCCATTGTTCCTTCTTTAAACACTTTCTTTACTTGCCTCTCACATTCTCCTCCTGCGGATTGTACCTTCCCAGACCTTGTTGCTGGTTCCCCTTCTCCCTGACTTCCTAACAGTGAAGGGCCCCAGGAAGTCAGACTTGGTATCCGCCTTCTCTGAGTACACTGTATTAACTCCCTTGGTGGTCCCATCGAGCCTCAGAGCTGTAAGTAATATGCACATGCGGACGGCTGCAAATTTCCTATCTCTGCCACCTTTCCCAAACTCCAGACGGCCACCTCAACATGTCACTTAGATGCCGCCTGTTGATCTCTCGGCCTCCACATGTCCCTACTTGATCTCCATCCCCAACTCCTGCAAAACCTGCTCCACCAGTCTCCTCCATCTCAGTTGACAGCAAATCCATCCTTCCAGGAGCTCAGACCAAACCCTGTGGGGTCATCCTTAACTCAGGCACTTCCACCCCCCACCTCATCTCACATTCCATCTGTCAGGAAATCCTATTGGCTCTACCTTAAAAATATATCCGGAATCCAGCTACTCTCACCCTCCCTATTGCTACCACCCAAGTCTGAACTACCTGGATTATTGCATTAGCCTCCGGACAGCCTCGTTTCATGTCTCCCTGATCTAACCTTGCCCTATTGTACTCAGGGTAAAAATCGAAGTCCTCATAAAGGCCTGTTAGGTAGGCCCGGCAAAATCTAGCCCGCTATTCTCTCAGGGAGGTTTAGTTTGACCTATTTGATACACATTCCCCTTTGCTCTACACATATACATACATATGTATCTCAAGATGAAATAGCCTCTATTTATGTCTTAAATGGTGGTTCTCTCATCTCGCCCCTCCTCCCTCATTTTCTCTTGCTATGACCAGAATACACGGACCATTAGCTGTACTCCTCGAAAACAGGAATAATGTTACCCACCAGTCCAATAATGATAATAATAGCAGCCATCATTTACTCAACACTGACAGTGTCCTCCATGGTAAGTGTTTTTTCAGACATGACTTTATTTAATCCTCAGTGTAAACTTGAGAAGCTATAACACTATTCATCTTATAGATGAGAAATCAGAGCTTGGCAAGTAAAACAAATTGCCAGTGGCCACACAACCAGTCAAGGTCAGTTCCAGGAGTCAAAGCCAGGTCTGTCTTATGCTAAAGCCTATGCTCTTCAGTAAATGTTACGTTACCTCCCTAACCCTCCCTCCTCCCCAACATTCACCGGGTCTGGAAACACCGGAAGCCGTCTCCCTTTGGGAGCCGACTGTCCACAGGGAACCTGTGCCCTCATCGGCTCTCATTCATGCGACGGGTGGGGCTCTGTTGTAACCAGAGGCCTGTAGTTGTCCACCCAGGTCTGCATATAACTGAAAACAAGATGGTAGAGGAGAGATCAAAGGTCTGATGAGAGAGTTCTCAGGTCACGGACAAGGAGAAACCCCCTGGCATCTCTCACCGGCCACCATGACACTGGCAGTCTCCGGCTGAGTCCATGGCCAGAGCTTCTGGGCTGGGCAGGCCTCTGCCTCCACCCACTCCCACTCATGCTCTGTGGCTCCAGATCCAGGATGAGGAGCTCACCACATAGCCCACCTCCCAGAATCGTGCAAGCACAGCACACTCACATCTCTTAGTGTTTCCTGCTCTTCCTCTAAAACATGGAAGACAACTTCAACAAGTCGGGCTTATGGACCAGTTTACCCGAGCAAGTGTTAAAAAAGAATTCTCTGGATATTACCACTCCCAGAAGGACCTCACAGTATTGGCATCATCAGAATCAGTGGTTAGCTCGTGACAGACGTTCACCGGCCTCAAGCAATGGTCACTGCTGAGGGAAACGATCATCCAGCACGACTCTGAGCTACAGAGTAAATGCTCAGTGAGAACAGAATGGAAAAATATCTGATGGATGTGATTAAGTGTACCAATTTCCCCCCTAAATTTGACTCATGCAAGAGCTAGTGCAAGCACTGCCTTACTGAAATAGAAAAGCAGAACCCTTGGTACACACTTGGTACACACAGACTTTTGCATAAAATACGTAGCTTTGTGCTGCTCTAAATTATGAGCAGAATTTTCCTCCTCAAAAGAAAAAGAAAAAAGAAAAAAATGTGGTTTACTAAAGAAGAAGTTGAAAATAAAGAGGAAATTATTTTGGACAATTTCCTCTTTGGTAACTGAATAAACTCTCTTGGGTGAAAAAAAAAAGTATTATTTCAGGAATAAGATGAAACCACTTCAACATCACACTGTTTAGTTTAACTTAACAAATATTCATGGAGAATCAGCAATTGCTGAGGAATAAACAGAATGATAAGAAATGACCCTAAATATTAAAGGTTAGTGAGAAAAACGAATACAGTTTTGATATGAAATGGTAATTAATAAGCTAGGTACACAGAGTGCTGTTTTTCTGTCCACTAGAACTGTTTGCAAACATTAAGCAGTTATTCTCAGGTCGCCAGACCTGTGATGCAGTAGATCTCCTTTCACCCACCTGTACCATGTGGAACCTATGTGGATAAAGCATATAGGAAACAACCTGCATATTCATCTGGTTTTTCACCTTTCTAGCGATTATCAATATAATTTAATAATAATTAATCATCCATCTCCAGAGGGCAGATAAAAAGTGCTGCCTTGCTTGTTTCATGCTAAGCAGAACACTTTGTACAAGATACCTGGCCTACGACAGGCTCTCGTGTGTGGCATGAACGCGTGATCATTGCACAGATCTGTGAATGGGTATCCTTAATACAGTCAGTCTCTAATACTCATCAGAGAAGAAACAGCCTTTAGTTGAATACAGCTTCACTCCAACCCAGAAAAAGAAGTTATAGACCAATCATAAAACAAGAAACTCTGAAGTATTTGTATTAAATGAAAATCACAGCGAATAGGGAGAAATTAAATCCACGGGCTATTTACGAGCCATTTAATGCAATGCTTTCTACTTTGTCCTTCACCAAACTAAGGTTTTTAATAAATAAGTATGCAATCCATTTTAACTTGGCAACCTTTCTCTTCTCTACTTCTGTCCTCTAATGTGCTGATTTACAAGGAAATGGCCAAAAGGAAGTCAACACACTGAAGGAATACATTCAGTCTGTATAAACATGATTATCTGTTTTTTTATTTTTAAAGAAAAAAAAAAAGGCTGGGTTCAAATAAAACATTTCCATTGAAAACATGATTTAATTATTCATTTCCATGCGCTTCACCATAGTGATTAAGAGAAATGGGTCTGGAGTCAGGCTGCCTGGCTTGAATCCTGGCACTGCAACTTATTAGCTGTGTGACCTTGGACAGGATATTTATCTTGGGTATTCCCAGGTTACCACAGTAGAAAATGGTGTGATAATAGTACCTACTTAAAAAACTACTGTGTTTCCCCAAAAATAAGACCTAGCAGGACCATCAGCTCTAATGCGTCTTTTGGAGTAAAAATTAATATAAGACCTAGTATTTTATATTATATCATATTATATCATATCATATCATATCATATCATATCATATCATATCATATCATATCATACCCCGTCTTATACTAAAATAAGACCGGGTATTATATTAATTTTTGCTCCAAAAGATGCATTCGAGCTGATGGTCCGGCTAAGTCTTATTTTTGGGGAAACACGGTAGGTTCAACTGTCACTTGACTGCACAGAGGGACCTTCTCCGACCACCATTTCTAAGATCCTTCCGCCTGTTCCTCTCCATCCTTTAACTCTCCTTCATTTTCTTCATATCACTTCACTACGATCTGACATTGGTAGTTTTAAAAACTGCCTGTTTTCCTATGGCCTCCCCTGCAAGAGTAAAATTTTTGACTGTCTTATTTACTTCTATATCCCAGGTGCCTAGACTCAGTGCCCGATACACACAAGTAGGAACGCAACACATATTTGTTCAGTAAAAAGATGAATAATACACAATAGAGTGGGAGGTACTTTGTAGCCATTCAATAAATGCTAGCCATTATTATTCAGGTGATTATCAGGTAAATAACTCAAGCTTTTGTGTTATCTCCTCAAATAATTTTCTTCATTGTCTTTGCAGGTTTTACTTACTATTCACCAAAATCAAGAATTACATTAATTTACTGCTTACAAGAATTTTTCCTTCTACTGTTAGAAATTGCCAGTCCCAGTTAGCCAAGTAATTTGTGCCGTATTTTCCTGTCTGCCTCTAGCCAAGTTACCTGCTTACACTTGTATGAGGAGAGGTACGGATATGCACAAAATGCAACTGGGTTAGGAGAGGTGGGAGTTTGGAAAGGGTCCTGACCATTTAACGGAAATCCTCACATGGTTCTATGTGGACCTTCAAATTACTTAATTCCTTATGGCTAACATTCTACCTTGGCTACTGGTTTTGTCGATAATTGTATCACCAAGAGGCAAACTAGGTTACTGCCCAGGTTTTCCATAATCAAGTTAGGTGTTTCCGAAATCATCCCAAATAGACAGAAGTTTCCAGAGGTCCTCAGGAAAGTAAGGAAAATATATTTGGGTGTGTATGTAAATGCATAGGCATATGCTGGGATAAGATTGCCAAATGCTCTTTGGTGACGGGCCATCCTTTATTCGGAGGTCATGTCCTGCTACTTGCTGGCCTTTCTTTGAAATAATTATGTTGATAGCTCATGGTGAGTTTTCCCACTTACTGGACGAGAAGTTGGCAACCTCCTTCCATTTCCAAAAGGTTTTAACTTTTGTTTATTTGTTTATTTACTTTTTATTTTATCAGTGAAATTCTGAAATCTGGAACATTAGAAGTGAACAGAGCACAATTAATAGCTGCCTAGCAAACTCCAAATGCAGAATACTTGACCTGTTACTCACTGACACATTGGGTTCACTCAAACCCAATTTATCATTCCAGAAGCTCTTAATTATAACTGAGACAACAGTAACAAAATTGACCATGTGTTTGAGAATAGTAAGAACCTTTCCAGAAAATGCTTACATCTTGTCATGCACTGATAGAAATAATCTATCATCAAACTGTGCTCTTGACTTTGTGACATTTTTACTTTTCATGTATCCTCTCTGAGTAAGTCTTGTCATAGAGAAGCTGAGAGCATTTGTTTGATGCAGTTAACTCTTGTGCCCAATACCTCGCACTGGAATGTTCAAGCATTCTTCAACCTCAAAATCTCTAATCCACTGACCCTTCCCCGTTCTCACTAGTGGTCACCCCTGTCCCGTCTCACTTATCTCCTGACCCGGGGGCCATGCCATGATCCTTTGCTATAACCACTCCTTTGCAAACGCTTTCCCTCTTTCAAATTTATCTGGTAAACCCTCACCATTGTGCAACTCAATCATGCTCTTCCACACCTGCCCCTAAACAGCTCAACACCCCCAGAGACACATACACCTCATTTCACTTCCATTTCTGGCCATCAATTCCAAATGAAGACTCAATACCACCTGACAACCCTCTCTACTGTGAGTATACTCATGTACCCTTCTCTAAAACTTCCAGGTCATGCCTTCTCCTCCCTCTTCCTATACCCTCACTTGCCAGCTGATGTTTTCCTTTATCGTTTACTAATAATAAGAAATAGTCAGAGAGCCAATCAGTGTTCCACTCACAGCAGAACAACAGGCTACCCACAACCTTCATGAAATGCCCCTGCTGTTATCAAAAGTGAAAACCACCTCCCATGCTCCCATTCAGTTTCACCTTTTCAAGGGCTTTGTTCCTGGACTTACTCTTGCTCACCCACATCAATTAGTCCTCTCAAATGGACTCCATCCAGTAGCACCTGAGATACATACCCTTGTATCTCATCTGAAGAGAAAAAAATTCTCCCACAGCCAAATATGCCCTCCCAACTACAGGTCTATTTCTATGCATCCCTACACATAAAAAGTTCTTAAAATAAGTTTTTGTGGGTGTTTGTAAGGCACTGTTGTCACTTCTCAATCTTGCTTCAACCCACCCCAACCATGTTTGTCTCCACCAACCCGAGACGAGTCTTGTCAAGATCAGCAGTTACGTCAACGTTGAAAAATCCAACAGTTGCATTTGACACAGTTGACCTCCCTTTCTTTACTCTCTTGGCTTCTGCAACACAACTCTCCAGATTTTCCTCCTGACCTCACAGTTATTCAGTGCTCCTTGCTCCTCTTCTCTGGTGCCACACGCTGGGGCACTCGGGCCCTGTCCTTTCCACCTCTTGCTCTTTTATTCATCCTTCCAAAGAGCCAGCTTTTGGGGTTACTGATTTCTCTCTTTTTTCTTTGTTTTTCTGTCTCATTAAAGTCTACTCGATTTTTCATTATTTCCGTCCTTCTACTTTCCTTATGTTTAACTTGTTCTTCACATTGCAAAACTAATTTGAACCTATTTAGTTTTATTTCTAAAACTAGCTAATTAATCCCTTATTTTCTAATATGTGCAGTCAGGATAATTCATCTTAATTGTACATTAGCTGAAATATTTTATATATGTTCAAAGAAAAGAGTATATTGTTTTGAGTATATAATTCTATACATGTCAATTGAATAAAACTTATTTTGCTTGTCCAAATTTCGTTTACTCTTATTATTTTTGTTTGGTTCATCATTAAAAGATTTTTTTAAACTATTTGTTCATTTCTTTAATATATCACATTTTTTTGTTTTATATATTTGGGGACCATGTTGTTATATACTTAGAGATTTATTAATATAGCTCCTTGTGAATATCTTTGATTATTTGGGTTAATGACCTTCTTTATCTCTAATAACGCCCTTTATCTTACTGGTCTGATATTAATACTAATATACTTGATATTTATCACCTTTTCCAACCTCTCATTGCCATCATGCTTTAGTCACTTAAACAGTTAGAGTTGGGTTTCATTAGTTTTTTTACAAGCTGAGAAACCCTTTCTTTAAACGGGAGAGTTTAATCCTCTTATATTTATTTTGTGATTATTTTACTTAGATTGTTTGTCTTTTTCTTCCTTCCACTGGATATGATTTAATTTTCCTCCCCACTCCAAGCTGATATGCATTGTATTTCTTTTGGTTAAAATTGAAACTGCACACTATACCTTAAATGTAAAAATAATCAATTTTCCATCCTTCTCCCATAACCCCAACACCCTGAATGAGCACAGTATGTAGGGACAGTTGTGTCCCTTGTGAACGCTCACCACAGGGCACTCGTGATGTAGATACCAGTCACCTCGATTCTCCAGCCACCCATCTTCCTAGCAACACGGACCAAGGCTAAACTGCCAATTGCATAGAATAATACTGAGCTCCCCAAACAGCACCATGATTCCCGGGAGGAAGAGGAGAGGATAGTCAGTTACCTGGTGGCAGGTTGATTAAACTGAACTACTTTCATCACAGAAGGGGCAGTGTTTTGATCTCACAGGAATACACACTTGCTGTAAACATAAATTTGCCTTCCCTGTCCATAAGACTTATCCCAAAACCGCCACGGGCAGACTTACAGAATATATTTTTCACCATCATGCTATTCCACACAGCACTGCTTCTAAGAAAAAAACTGATTTTATAGCAAATGAAGCAGGGCCATGGACTCATGCTTGAAGAATTCACTGGTCTTATTATATTCCCCAACACCCTGAAGCAGTGGAATCGCCTTTTGAGGATTCTGTTACGAGGCCAGCTGGGTGATGACACCTTGCAGAGCTGGGGTAACATCTCCCAGAAAGCGATACACACTCGGAATCAGTGCCTAGTATATGGTGCCATTTCCCGCACAGCCAGGATACATTGGTCCAGGAATCAAGAGTTGGAAATGGGAGTGGCTCCTATCACTATTACCCTTACTGATCCACCAGTGATTTTTTTTTCTTCCTAGTCTCTGCAACTTTGGGTTCTACTAGCACAGCAGTCTCAGTACCTGACGGAGGAATGCTTCACCAGGTGTGACCGCGATGTTCCATTGAATGGCAAGTTGAGACTGCTTCACCGCAGTGAAGCAATAGGCAAAGAAGGGGGCCATTATACTGGCCAGGGTGACAGATCCCGACTGTCAAGAGGAAACTGGGTTGCTGTTACATAACGGCGGAAGGAGGAGCATGTCTGAATGCAGGGTCCTCTGCGGCACCTCTTATTACTCCCATGTCCTGAGGGAAGTCCACGGAAAATTACAATAACCCAACACAGGCAAGACTTCTGATGGCCCCGACTCTTCAGGAATGAAGGTGTGGGTTACCTCAATAGGCAAGGCATGAAAATCAGCTCAAGTGTTTGCTGAGGGCAAAGAGGACACGGAATTAGCAGCAGAAGAAGGTAATTATAAGTGCCGTCTACGGCCATATGACGAGTTGCAGAAACAAGGACAGTAATAGTTGTATTTCTGCCTTATGAGTCCATTTTAACCAATGATTTCTTGCTTTTTATTCCTCTTCCCCATTTCCCTATCACCTGATATTAAAGTGTTAGCATTAGCTAATCTTTTATGTTAATATTGAAGTTATAAGGTATAAAAAGGAGGGTCTGACTAAGAAGAGAAATGAACCGCATCCAAAGATGAATAAAGGGGATTCATGTCTTCTTTTGAGGAGAGGGTTAATATGGTTTTGGTCTACCTAATATGTTTTGGTAGTTGAATCATATTAGGCAAAAGCATAATTTTTCTATTTTTATCTTTATTTGGAAGTTATGTACGGTTAACAGAAGTGTGGCCACATCCCATACTTAAACGGGGTGGCCAAGGTGACAGGAGATGATGGCCAAAGGCTTCTAGCATGGTAACTCAGCTAAGCTGGAACTGGACTTCCCAGAATTCCCTTCTCTCTATGGCCCTGGGTGAGTATTGGCCAACGAGAAACTGGCATCAGTGGCTTTTTGTGTGCTCTGAAGGTCAGACACACTTGCATCTCACACCTGACATAGAAGACAGGCTGGCACGTCTTGTGGGCACGGAGCAGCAGCCAGGCTCCGCAGATCCTTCAGCGGTCACGGGGTCACCTGCTCGAGCTGCTCTGAATCCTGGTCCAGCTGCTTGTGCAGCTCTGTGGTGAAGGGCGTCGGCCTACCCTGCAGGTCAGCCACCTTAGAGGTGGGAACGCAGTGAGAGATAGACACGGGAGGCCACTTTGTCCTCAGAGGTTCCAATGTCTTGTTCTCTCCCTCTTCCCATTCATCTTTCCTTCCGGCCTGATGGCCCGGGGGATTTCAGCCTCTTCATACCAGACTCCAAAGCAGCAACCACATACAGAGCACATGAGCAGTCCCCACAACTGTGTAACTTTCACCCCACAGCGAAAGCCTTCATGTGTATGGCTCATAGGATCCTGCTTCCAGGATTGAACTCCGATGGAACAATACAGCAAAATTGCAATATTCTTACTCTTAAAAGGTAGTGGAACATGGGACTGTATTTCTAATTTAAGTCACTATTATATAAACTTGACTGTGGTGAAGTTAATTCCTCTGAATATAAAAAGAAAAACCTATCAAGCATTATTTTTAGTAAAATGACGAGAAGTGTATTTCCTTAACAGAGAAGAACAAAGGCAGAATTAGAAGAGCTTTTCCTAACTGCACCAAAACCGTGCTCATCAAGCCATTATCTGTCATTTCTAAGGGGCAAAAATATAAGCATTGTGATTCCAAACAGTCAACAGAAAAACGTTATTTTCCACTATACACAATGACATTATCAAAACTATCTTCAACTTGTAAATGCCTGACAAGACTAGGTTTACATTTGGGGTAAGATCAATGCAGTCTCGAGAGAGATTCTATGAGCATGTTTAATGCAGTAATCAAGTCCAACCATATCTATACTCAGTCTGAAGAATGAATGTACTGACATGAAGAAAATGGTTAGCCTGGGGAATAGGGAAGCCCGAAGAACGTGAGTTTAGTTGAGTACTTTCATCGCCGTGGACAGGACCAAGACCATATCCTGCTGAGCAACTGTGAATTTCCTCATCACCTTCGTTTTGACTCTTTGTTTCTTTGGTACCATTACCGGACACCTACCATTGCCAAGTATGTAATACACACCTAATAACTTGAAACTGACAACCCCTCCGACCAGGTTATTTTATACGTCAAGAACGATGCCTAATGGCATACACTTTGCAAATGACCAAAGCTGGGAATAAACCAAGCCCAGGGATGTCACAAACTACGATGTTTGTGCTCTTTAGTACACAACGTTACGGGAATGTCCCCTGCCACTGAGAACACCGATGCCACCTGTAGATAACTCAGCTTCTCACTTGGCTTTCTTACACCCAGTGGGAACATTTCAGCAAACCAGAAAGTTCACTTTACATTGTAAATCTAATACAATTTTTGGTATTAAAATTTAATACAATTAAGATTTTTTTTTTTGGTATACAAACATAAACCCATGACGTAGAATACAGACATCTTTAAAAATTAAAGTCATGTATAATCCAGTAACCCTGAGGTAAGCACTTAAAACTCCGGCATACTTACTTCCTCTATCTAAATGGAGCAACGACAATAATAACAGCAGCTGCTAACACTCATACAGCTCTCGCCAGGCACCAGGTACTATTCCAAGGGCACTGTCTGTGTTCCATCACTTAAACCTTACGACAACCCTACCCTGTCAGGTGGGCACGACTGTTATTCCATTTTGCAGACATAGAACCTGAGGCATAAAGAAATGACATGGCTTTCCAAGGTCACAGAGCTAACAACTGGCAGAGCTGGGATTTGAATGCACATAGTGGCCCTTCAGAGCACATGCCTTAACCATGAAGTTACGCTGCCTCTGTGACTGAACTGGCGTGTACAAAGGGCAGTCACCCCTCTTCAGGAGACAGACAGAGTGGGGGAGCTTGCATTTTATTTTTAGAGGCACTCTTCCCTAAAATACTCTCCTGTACACCCCTCCACCCCCCGCCAAAATCCTCTGGGAGGTCTTTCACTACTGCTTGCCAGAAGTCATCAACTGAGTCCCCAGGGGATAAAAGAAAACTTTGGTCTAAATTATATCTAAAAATATGGTATTCAATTCTTTTAGAAACCTCCTAGTTCTTTCACTGCCACAAGTACAAAAGCATGCCAGAAATTACAATGTTTGTTCCTTAAATCATTAAATTTGATTTAACACTCTTGTAGTCAAAGTTCTATTCTAAGCCTTTCAGTTGGGGTATGTTGACATATCCATAAACGTAACAAAATCTAGTAATTATTCCCTAATAAAAGCTAATAATCATCTCAACATAATGTCAAAGCGCTTGCTAGATACAGTTTTTGGAGTGCAGTAACATTTTAAATGATGACTTTAACTTATGAACATGAATGTGAGGGGTTTGAGGAAAATCTCTCTGGAAAACAGGTCAGAAGTTCATTTAAAAAAAAAAAGACCAGAATGTAAAAAGCAGATTTTGTGTCTTCATAGCACCCCCTCAGATTTTTAAATTACTTCAAAATTTTGCAGAGAATGAGTGAATCTTAACTGTATATATTTACTAAACATTCATCAAGCAGCTACTTTGCACACAGCACTTTCTAAAGTACTTTGGGGGGGGCGGATTTATTTTGCTGACGTATTCTTACTGTTTTTAATACAAGACAGCAGGCAATTCTGAAAATTTCTGAAAGCCAGTCATGCCAGGCACCACTGCTTGGCTGATACGGGAAGGAGTAATGGCGTTCTTGCCCTCAAGGAGTTTGCAGCATTCAATGCGGGACAGGTTTAAGAAACCTGCAGTACTGTTTGAAAGTACTGTCACAAAATGCATACCTGGTAGAATCAGCAGTGTGACAAATATTCAATTCCAGCAGAAAGGAGAGTAGAATCACCTCTTTGACTTGCCCTTCCCTCCCCTTGGTTTTTCTCCCCTCCTGGAGAGGAAGGTAGAAGAAAAGGGTGGAAGTAATCAACCAAGCTCCTTCCAGTCTTCTCTATTCCAAGGCTTTGCTCATTAGCGTGTCTTCTAGGCACTAGCAGGTAAGGATTTACTGGGAAGTCTATTCCCTGGGTTTAAACAAGTGGCCACTGGTGCATAATTTCTTTCCCTCTAGTTTTTGATATTTAAACAGTAAAGAGAAAGAATCTAGACTGGCCAGAAGGATCGGTGACATGGTTTAGCAGTGCTATTCAGTCAATAAATAATTTCTATAGAGCAAAGTATGCAAGACAGTTTATAGACAGGTACCAAAATGAGACATACCAGTAAGTGCCAAAAGGAAGAAGGGTTTAATGACTTACCCAAGTCATTTAATAATAAACAGCTAGTGACAACAAACTAGCTAGTGACTCCACAGCTAAATAACCTTCCCCCTAGGTCAACTGTATTCACCACTGATACAAAACACAAAGACAGGATGTCATAAAAGGATAATGAATTGCCAGTCCTAGCATTTGCCAAATCCTTGTCATTAAAGTCCGGAGAGGCTCTAATGTTTTTATGGTTACTATGGTCTTCTCTAACTTTCTTCCAATATATACTATACCATGTGTATGGGATCTCATCAAAAACTGTGGCTCTTTTCTTAACTGGTATTAAAGAAATAATTATTCTGACACTTATTAAAATGGTAAGGAAGACTTTATTCAAGACTACTGCAAAAGGGGTATTACGATAGGGCAGAGAGATTAAGTTCTGAATACGGCAATGACAGCCGGAGATTTATAGCCAAAGTGCAGAATAAGGGGGTCAGTGGATGGAAGACATGGAGAGGGGGGCAGGGGGGGTTCTTGCTAAACTAGGGCAACAGGATTCTTGCTGAAGGCAGGCCAAGAACTAAGAGATCAAAGGAATGGGCTGAGGAACTTGACTAGGTATCCAGGGTGGTCAGGTATCCAGGGTGAGGCATCCCAGCTAAACTGACTCGCAGAATTCCTTGCTAAGACTGGGCTATGCAGGCCCCTGCACGGGTAAGACAGCCAGGAAGGCCAAGGTGAAAGAAAGCCTGGCTGAGAAGATGGCTCCGAGGAGCCTAAATGAAGTTTAGTCCAGGCATCTTGGTCACTAGCATTGCCACCTCCCCTCCAGCAAACCCTTCTCCCAAGGTGTCAAATAAAGTTTTCATAAATACTGTGTTAAAGGCTCTTTCATGGACCATGAGAAAGCAGGCCACTCAATTTGGAAACTGGAGTGTTTCTAAAACACATTGGCATCCAGAGAACCCAACTCTAATCATGATGGACCCTCTACGTAAATGGTGACCACTGCTTCCAGGACCGATTCTTGCTAAGGCATGCTAGGCCCTGCCCAGTCTCCAGCCCTGGTCCTCTCACTAAATGTTGCCCTCCCCCTCCACCCCCACCCCCACCCCAGCTCCCCTCCTCAGAACTTGACACTCAGGGCCTGTGCTTCCTGCTCCTTCAGCCCCGTATTCTCCTCTTCCCGCCAACTCAATTTTCCACACGACCACTTGGCAAGGAGAGCTTATCTTTCAGGCCTTACTATGAACCTGTCCTGAGCACTCCCTCCCGCCTCCCCCTTCCTTCTTTATTCTGTGTCCTGATCACTCAGATGACAAGGCACTGGGACTTTCTACTGCACTCGTCTGTCTCTCTGTCTGTCTCCGTCTTCAGGCGTTGATTCCCTCCAGAGCAGGGAACAGGTTTCATTTGCCTTTGTATCCCTATCATCTCCCATTGAGATGAAACAAATAGAAAAGGAAATAAAAGCAAACCCTCTTTTGAAATTGTGAAAGCAGCACTGTTGATCCCAAAAAGAAAGGCAGTCATGCTTTAAAGTAAACCTGTTACTATATCCTTTACAGGGAGTTCATTAAAACTTGGGGTGCTTCTCAGCTTTTGGTTTGTTTACAACCTGAACTACACTGCTACAGTGATCAAAACGGTACGAAATAATACTCTGCTGCCACCCACCACTCCCAACATGGTTAACCAGATAATGCTGGGAGAATGTGGGAAAGAACATGAAATTGCTTATCACCCCTTCCTCAATAACAGACCCACAAACACCACACACATCTACCTGATTCTCTCCAAGCCAGACAATTCACTGTTATTTTCTACTGCTCTCATCACCTACTAAAAGGACTGACTCATCGTCTTTCCCACCTCACTTTCTATAATAAACATCAGCCACAATTCTTTTTTCATTTTAATCAAAAGATGAGATTCAGTACAACATAATCATCATCATCACATAACTCACTGTTTTTCAATCCTAGCCAGTGCGTATCAGCATCAGAATTACCTCGGGTTTATGAAAATAGAGACTCCTGGACCCCACCCTAGAGAAATTGAGGAAAACACAGAGTGGGAGAGAGCAGGGGTTAGGGAACGTGAATTTGAAATGATCTCCCCAGCTGGTTATAAACTCACTCTACTTGAGAATAAATCACCTTGATTTATGAAATTGTTGAGTGCCTGCAAATACATAGGATATATAGAAGTAATGTTGGAAGTAACCCCTGACCCCAAAGTACTTTCAATTGAGTTAGGAAGATAAAGTTTACACACATTGGAATTACAGCACAGTGCTAAACTCTACGGTGTAGAATGGTCTTCAAACTTTATATCAAGTACCCCTACCTTTAACAATTTTTAAGTATGGACCACTTTAGAAATGCTGACATAAAAAATTACATATATATTGATTTACTAACAGATTATGCACATCAAAAAATACAAAAAAGACAAAAAGATTTGGAAATGTTAAATTTTAATGATACAAACTTTTCAGTGACTTATAAAACATTACTAATATTATGCAATATAAGTGTGTTTCTTGATTTTTTTCAAATCATGTCACCAGGTTTAACAGAGATTTGAAGGACTGATGGTAAGTCCAGTTTATATTGGTACTTGATTTCAATGACTATCATAGCTAAAGATAGTACCTCACACAAATAAAAGTAGTATACTATTGGTTTCATTTCTTTAATTACGATGCTCATATTTCAAACTATCCACCAATTATGTGGAAATTTTTTATAAAAGCAATGCTTATAGATACCCTCCCTGATGACAATTAGCTGTTCTTGAAAACTAATCATTTTAATACTTACAACAAATGACTTCTAAAATGTACTAAGGTGTTTTTTTTAACCTGGAAGTTTTATAAACAGGTTAGAAAATTATCCACCTAAAACTCCCTCACTGAGACAGGATCCCTAAAGGAGACTAAAGTGTCCCAGGTCAGTAGGGACTCCCAGTAGGGACAAACAAACCTTCTCTAGAAGAAGTCATCCTTAATTTAGCCTCCCAAGTTTCACACAGATAAAAATCAGGCAAATAAGAATTTATCAGCAAAGACCAGCAAACACAAAAAGAAACAATGAACAAGAATCACTAGATACAAACAATAAAGCTAAATCCCCAGGGACTTCAGATAATGGATTTTCCGAGTACACAATGTAAATAACTATATAATAAATGTTTAAGAAAATAAGGATGAAATCACAAAAATAAGCGAGGAACAAGAGACTATAAAAAAGGCCAGACTGATTTGAGAGAAAACCTTAGAACTTTTAGAAATGAAAAACAAGAAAATTAAAAATTCAAAAGATGGATAAAGACAAGAGTGGCACATACATCCAACACTCTGGCTTTTCTGGGAACTGCCCAAGGACTGGTTTCTATACAACTCTACTCAGGGTGCTGGTGGGAATCAGCAAATGCTAGATGCCTGGGGGCTGCTGAGAACAAAAAGCTGCTCAGTGCGCTGCTGCTTCAGAGGAACTACAGTACAGCAGACACCAGAGGGAGCAAGAGATTCAAAGCTCCCAAGAAAAAGAAACCACAGATCCCTTTAGTCAGGAATCTATGCACACAAGTTGAGAAGACATATCTACAGAAAAGATTTGAGAATCCTGAGTATCTCCAGCTGGACTGAATGGTGAAGATCTTTCCATGTATCAAGCCAGTCTAAAAAGACTGGGATAGGTAGCCAATTTTTCAAATGCATGGATACTAATACAAACTTACAAGAAGCACAAAGAAACAGCAAAATGGCTCAATCACAGAAAAAAATAAATCTCCATAAGCCAACCCTAAGGAAACAAAGGTATGTGTTAGGGTTTCCAGGTGGAAATTCCCACCCGTTCTCAGGAATTTTTTTCACTTTCCCGTTCCCGAATCCCGAGATATAAACTGTTTTCTGTTCTCCATGATGAATCGTTTCCACAAAGTGACAGCCAATACTACCAACCACTTGGGTTCAAGGAGCCAATTTTCCTGATTTCCCAACCAACTTTTCTGAGGATTTGGGAACGGAGAAGTGAAAAAATTCCCAAGAACAGGAGGGAATTCCCACCTGGAAACCCTACCGATAAATAGGAAAAATGTCTAAGAGATACATTGTGAGTAGTAAGTTTATTTCCCATCGTGGGTATTACTGGGTTCAAGGAGCCGATTTTCCCAATTTCCCAACCAACTTTTCTTGGGATTTGGGAACGGGAAAGAGAAAAAAATTCATGAGAACAAGCAGGAATTCCCACCTGGAAGCCCTAGTATGTGTATTACCTGACAAAGAATTCAAAATAACTGACATAAAGGTGCTCAATGAGTTCATGCAAATGATGCAAGAAAATGAGAATTTCAACAAAGAGATAGAAAACATATATTTAAAAAACCCAGAAATTTTGGAGCTAAAGAATGCAATAACTGAACTGAAAAATACATTAAAGGGGTTCAACCACAGACTTGATCAAGAAGAGAATCAGTGAATTTGAAGACAGGTTGTTTGAAATGATCTAGTCAGAAGAGCAAAAATAAATAAATAATGAAAAAGAGTAAAAGCCTAAGGGACTTATGGGATACCATAAAATGAACCAATATACACATTATGGGAGTCCTAGAAGGAGAAGAGAGAAAGGACAGAAAGCTTATTTAAAGAAAAAATGGCTGATAGTTCTCAAATATCGGCAAGGAAATGAACATCCAGATTCAAGAAATCCAAGAGAACTTAATTAGGATGACTGCAAAGATGTCTACGAGTACTTGTCAAAAATCAAGACAGGATTTTGAAAGCAGCAAAAAAGCGCAACTTGTTAACACATACAAAGGAAACCCCATAAGCCTAACAGCAGATTTCTCAGCAGAAAACTTGGAGACCAGGAAAGAATGCGATAATACATTCAAATGGCCGAAAGAAAGAAAAAACTGCCAACCAAGACACTATATCCGGTAAAACAGTCCTTCAGAAATGAAGGAGAGATACAAAAACTTTCACAGATAAACAAAAGCTGAGGGAGTTCATCACCACCAGAACTGCCTTATAAGAAATGCTATAGGAAGTCATTCAAGTTGAAACAAAAAGATGCTAAACAGCAACAGGAAACCACATGGAAATATAAAGTTTGCAGGTAAAGGGGAATATATAAACAAATACAGAATACTATACTACTGTAATGACAGTGCATTTTAATGCTAGTTTAGATGTTAAAAGACATAAGCATTTAAAAAATAACAAAAATATGTTCATGGTTACACATACAAAAAGATTCAATTTGTGGCATCAATAATATAAAATGTATGGGAGGGAGTAGTAAAACTGCAGAATTTTTGTATGAGATTGAAGTAGTTATGAGTTTAAAATAGACTGTTATAACTATAAGGTGTTTTAGGTAAGCCGCATGGTAATGACAAAGAAAATACCTACAGAAGATACACAAAAGAAAATGAGAAAGGAATCATAGTATGCAACTACAAAAAATCAACAAAATACATAGAAAGAGAGCAAGAGATGTTAAGAGGGACAAAAAAAACCCTACAAAACAGACAGAAACCAATTAAAATAGCAAAGGTTAAATCCTTCCTTATCATAACTACTTTAAATAAAAATGGATTAAATTCCCCAATCAAAAGACATAGAGTGGCTGAACAGATTTTTTAAAAAAATTCCAACTATATGCTGCCTAAGGACACATATACGCTGAAAGTGAAAGGATGTAAAAAGATATCCATTCAAATGGTAACCAAAACAGCACAGGTGGTCATACTTACAGCAGACAAAATAGACTCTAAGTAAAAAACTGTCAAAAGAGACAAGAAAGGATATTATATAATGATTAAAGGGTAAATTCACAGAAAGATATAGCAGTTATAAATATTTATAGACTCAACATCAGAGCACACAAATATATGAAGCAAACATTTTCAGAGCTGAAGGAAGAAATAGACAGTAACTCAATAACAGATTTCACCACCCGACTTTCAATAATGGATAGAATATCCAGACAGAAAATCAAGAAGGAAACAGGACTTGAACAATACTATAGACTAAATGGAAATATACAGAATATTTAACTTAACAGCAGCAGAAAACACACTCTGCTCAAACACAAACGGCACATTCTCCATTATAGATCACATTACATCAAAAAACAAATTAACAAATTTAATTATACTGCAATCATACAAAGTTTCTTATCCAAACTGATAATATGAAACTATAAATAAATAACAGAAAGAAAACTGGAAAATTCACAAATATGTGGAAATTCAATAACGCATTCTTAAACAACCAATGGGGCAAGGAGGAAATCAAAGGGGAGATTAGAAATTTCTTAAGACAAATGAAAACACAATATGTAAAAATTTATGGGATGTAGCAAAAGCAGTAGTAAGAGGGAAGTTTATAACAATAAATTCCTATAAATTAAAAAAAAGAGATATCTCAAATAACCTAATTCTGCCCCTCAAGGAACTAGAAAAAGAAGAAAAACCAAAGTCCAATGCTAGCTGTAGGAAGAAAGTTATAATGAAGATTATAGTAAAAATAAATGAGATAGAGAACAGAAAAATAATAGGAAAGTCAACAGAGTTGGTTTTTTGAAAAGATCAACAAAAGACAAATACTTAGACAAACTGAAAAAGAAAAGAGAAGACTTAAAAAAAATCAGAAATGAGAGGAGATATCACAACCAATGCCACAGAAATAAAAAGACTCATAAGAGACTACTATGAACAATTATATGCCAACAAATTGGATAATCTACAAGAAATGGAGAAATTCCTACAAACATACAATATGCTAAGACTGAACCATGAAGAAATAGAAAATATGAACAGATCTATAACTAGTAAGGAGATGAACGATGAAGAAATAGAAAATATGAACAGATCTATAACTAGTAAGGAGATTAAATCAGCAATTTTAAAACTTTCAACAAAGAAATGCCCAGTACCAGATGGCTTAACTGGTGAATTCCACCCAACATTTAAAGACAATCCTTCTCAAACTATTCCAAAAATTGAAGAGTACACTTCCTAACTCATTGTATGATGCCAGCATTACTCTAATAGCAAAGCCAGAAAAAAAAGACATTACAAGAAAACTACAGGCCAATAATCCTAATGGATATAGATGTAAAATCCTAAACAAAATATTAGCAAACCAAATTTAAAAGCGTATTAAAGGATCATACCCCAAGACCAAGTGGTATTCATCCCTGGGATATAAAGATGGTTCAACATACAATAATCACTGTGACACACCACATTAACAGAGCAAAGATAAAATCACATGATTGTCTCTACTAATGCAGAAAAGGCATTAGACAAAAAATCAAACACGCTTTCATGATAAAAATTCTCAACTCTCTAGGAATAGAAGAATTACGTGAACACAACAAAGGCCATATATGAAAAGCCCACAGCTAACATCATATTCAATAATGAGAAACTGAATGTCCACTCTTGCCACTTACATTCAACATAGTACTCTAAGTCCTAGCCAGAGCAATTAGGCAAGAAAAATAAATAAAAGACATCCAAATTGGAGAGGAAGAAGTAAAAGTATCTCTGTTCTCAGATGACATGATCTTATATATAGAAAACACTACAGATTACATACACACACACACACACACACACACACACACACACATACACACAAACTGTTAGAACTATAAATGAATTCAGGTAAGTTGCAGGATACAAAATCAACAAACAAAAATAATTTGTGTTTCTACACTATAACAATAAATAATGCAAATAGGAAATTAAGAAAACAATCTCATTTACAATAGCCTCAAAATCAATAAAATACTTAGGAATAAGCTTAAGCAAGGAGAGGAAAGGTTTGTATACTGAAAACTACAAAATGTTGCTAAGAGAAACTAAAAAAGATACAAATTAATGGAAAGACATCCTGTGTTCATTGATTGGAAGACTTATTGATAAAATGGCCATACTATCTAAAGAGACATACAGGTTCAAAATAATCCCTATAAAAACCCCAACAGCATTTTTTTACAGAAACAGAAAAACTAATCCCAAAATTCATATAGAACCACAAGGACCCTAAATTGTTTAAACAATCTTGAGAAAGAACCAAAAAGCTGGAGGCCTCACAATTTCTGACTTCAAAACACATTACGAAGGTAAAGTAATCAAAACAGTATGATACTGACATAAAGACCAGACATAGACCAACGGAATAGAATCCAGAGCACCGAAATTAACCTATGCATGCACATATGGTCAACTGATCTTTGACAAGAGTGCCAAGAATATACAAGGGGGAATGACAGTCTTTTCAACAAATGGTGCGGGAAAACCTAGATATCCAGAAACTGGACCTCTCTCTTATACACAAAAATCAACTCAAAATGGATGAAAAACTTAAATGTAATACCAGAAACTATACAACTCCTAGAAGAAAACACAGGGAAAAAATTTTATTATGTTGTCCTTGGAAATGATTTTATGGACACCAAAACCAAAGGCAGCCAAGGCAAAAATAGGTGGGACTACATCAAACTAAAAAACTTCTGCACATGCTAATACAGAATAATATCGAATGTCCACTATAATTGAAAATTAATTAATTTTTTAAAAAGCTCTGTACAGCAAAGGAAATAACTAATAGGGTGAAAAGGCAACCTGTGTATGAAGAAAATATCTGCAAACCATATACCTGAATAGTTAATATGTAAAATATGTAATTCCTACAATTCAACAGCAGACAACAAAACCTGATTTTTATAAAAGGACAAAGGACTTGAACAGATGCTTCTCTAAAGAAGTTGTATAAGTGGCCAATAGACATATGAACATCACTAATATCAGGGAAATGCAGAACCACAATGAGATATCATTTCACACCTCTTAGGATGGCCATTATCAAAAAACAAAACAAAACAAAACAGACAACAACAAATGTTGGTGAGGATGTGGAGAAATTGGATCAATGGTGCAGTGTTAGTGGGAAGGAAGGTAAGCTGGTACGGCCGTATGGAAAACAGTATGGAGTTCCTCAAAAAGTTAAAAATAGACCCAGCCATCCCACTTCTAGGTATTTATTGAAAAAAACAGAAATCAAGATTTCAAAGAGGTATTTGCACTCCATGTTCACTGCAGCATTATTCACAACAGCCAAAAAAGGAAAACGACTCCAATGTCCCACAGCAGGTGAACGGGTGAAGAAAATCTGCTATACACACATTCAATGGCATATGTCTTCTACCATAAAAAATAAGGAATTCTGGTATATGCTACATGAATGCATCTTGAGGACATTATGCTAAGTGAAATTAGCCAGCCATAGAATGACTAATACGGCGTGATTCCTCTAAAACAAAGTGCTAAAGTCATCAAACTTATAGAAGCAGGAAGTTAGAACTGTGGTTGCCAGGGGCTGGGGAGAAAGAAAAATGGAACTTGTAGTTCAGTTCAACGGGCATAAAGCTTCAGTCACGCAAGACGACAAAGTTCTAGAGATCTGATGTAAACATCGTGCCGACCATTCACAGTACTGTACTGTACACTTAGAAATCTGGTAAGAGCACAGATCTCATGTTATATGCTTTTTTACCACATAAAAAACAAATTCAACAGAGGGGTTAACAGTGATTTAAATGCAGCCAAAGAGATTTAGCTAACTGAAACAGATCTAAACGTATTATATGCAGTAACAGTACTGTGGATTTTACTATAGATTGTAAGGCAGAGAAACAATAAAACAGGGGAAAAATGAATAAGAGTTCAATTAATACATAGGGAGGATAGACTAAGAAATTTTAGCGTATCTAATCGGAGCACTAGAGATAAGAGAGGTAAGACAATATTCAAAGATATAATAGTTGCCACATTTCCAAAATTAATGGAAGATATAAATCCACAGAGTTTAGATCTAAATAAATCATACAGCTCATAGAACAGGAGGCAACGAACTCATGGGAAAAAATGTATGAGAAGTTAAGACATATGGAAGAGTTAAGGTCTAACATGATCTAATCAGAATCCCAAAATGAAACTCTAAAGAGACCAACAGCCAGGCACCAATGTGTTTTGATGACAAATGAAAAATTCAAACAGGGAAAGTTACAGCACTGATCTCTTGTATATTATTCCTAGTCACTGGGCTGACCACTGGCAAATACAGAACAAAGAAGCCAAATAAATCAGCAATTAGAACGCAGCGTGACAGGTACTGTGACGTGAGGCTGCACAGGGCACTGAACAAACCCAAGGGTAGTAGTTATTAACCATGATTCCCAGAGGACAAACTACTGATGGCCACCTCAGTGACGTCCATTACTTGTTACAGTCATCACAGTGAGTTTGTTACAGTCATCACAGTGAGTTTCACGTCTACGAAAAGAATCACCAGCAAGAGTTTTGTTAGTATTAGAAGTTTCAAAATAACTTGAACCAAGATCCATTTTAAAACAACCCCGAAAGGAAGCAAATCGATTTTTTTTCATACTCATCAAAATTTCATCACAGAAAGCCAGTCTGGACATTTTAGATCCATAAAAATTAGCATCATCGGAGGTTTTCCAAAACATGAAAAAAACTTTTTTCTTGCTTCATTTAAAAGCGCATGAGAATAAGGGTAATATATCTGATCTATATCCATACTGGAATTATCCAACTATCATCTAACAGAAGGAAGCACTATTTCAAATATCCATTCTTTTTCTGGACTTACTCTTCACAACCTAAAATCAAAACCTTTTTGCATAAATTTAATTATATCATTTGCAACATGGCTTTTCTACTTCACTATGAAGTGTTTGTTGCTTTTAAAGTGAATCATTGGTTGTTCTGTTGTATTTAGCTATTTGAGGCCTGTTCATAATGCACACACAATAACGCATATTGAAGAAAATACTTCTGAAAAAGTACACACAGTATGTTCTCAAAGAAATCAATTCTTTCTCACTCTACTATGTACAGTAGTGGTATATCAGAGACCAGCACTGTAACATCCCTCTTTTGAATTTTTAAATTTATCCTCAACATTTGTTAGTGACATGGAGAAGGGCACATATTATGAGACAAAATCCAAATACGTTCCTGTATGACTAAACAAATTTGCATATAAACTATAAATGATGTCAATAAAATACCAAGATGGTTTTTTAAATTACCACATTTATTTTAATTCACACTCATACGAATGTAACTTTTCACAACCATTTTTTAACTGGAAACGACCGCAAACAAATGTACATTTTGACTGCAATACTGGCATTAATCTATTAGCTAACAAGCAGGTATGTTACTTTATTTCATTAATGAGAGGTAAGTAAGACCAGATAATGACATTTACTACCAACCAGAGAATAAAGAGAGACAGACCAATTGGTGATTTAAATAACCATCACCGACGGTCCCTTCGCTCAATACCTATAGCACTTATAAACCAACTTAGCCCTATTTACATAGTGTTTCCTACTGTACACTGTTTGTTTGGGATTATATGTATTTACCTTTTCTGTAAGCTTCTTGAGGGGAGAGGCCTTGTCTTAAATACTACTTTTGTATCCCATCCAGCTCAAAAACCAAGCTAAGTGTATACTTTTATTGATAAATTAACAGCTGTAGTATAATAAATATTTTCCACAACAATTAGGAAAAAATCAGGATGTGAGTAAAGTTAATTATAGGTATAGTTACATACAACATAAGGGCAACAAGGGACAGGACCACAAAAGTCTTGTTCAGAAATAACATGTTCAGAAATTGAGCAAACACCTTTTATACAGCATAATCATTTTCAGAAGGTACAACAAAATTTATCACATGATTATTGCTCAGCTTAAATATGCTTTTTTGTCTTACATATGATGCTGCATTTTACACTATTCCTTGCTGCATATTTCTATAATGCTATCTCATGTCTGAATAAAGTACCTAATTCATATAAGCATGGAAAGAGCTATACATACTATTCAAAATGCAAAACAAAATAAAAGCAATGTATTTTTCCACCCTTCCAAGGTTAATTAACACACACAGTGTTTTGCTGATAAAAACGAAGGTCTTACTTTTCATTCACACTGAAATGACACACTGAATGACAGGAGTCTTTTTAGAGTTCCTGTAGGAAAAATTCTGCACCAACTTGGCTTTAAAATCAACTTTAATCGGAATGTTCACCTTTTTCCCTGACCTTCTTCAATCTCTCAATCAAAGTTATATATCAATTATGTTTTTTAAGACAACAGTTACGATGCAAATTAAGTGATAATGTATGATATCAGCAGACTTACATTATCTTTACCATTTCAGTAATGGTACCACACTAGAGAGGACAAAAGCACACCCTGACATATCTTCCTAGGTCTTCTAACAATAGCCTCTTCCTAGAATTTCTTCTCCCTTTATATAATTATATTAAGTCACTGCGCTCCACTACTCCCTAAGATCAAATAATCTGTTCACACTTCCCTCCAAGGTGAGTTTGTGTGTCTTCTCCCTCCTACCTTTTGTCTAAGAACGCCAAAGGACTTCATTATTTTATTTTACCAACCCTATGAAGGCACCGGTACAGCAAGAGCTGGAGAGTCCAGGAGTTAACTAGACCACTAGAGAAGACAGCGACCAAAACTTGTCACCCCCGCAAGCTCCTTAAAAGAAGTCTGAAAATCAGCCAAGACCGTATTTACAGGTCATGAGAGTTTTTGTTGTTGTTTTTAAAAAACCTTTTTTCACAAAAGAAAACACACACACACTTGTACTTTTCAGAAGGTGGAAATACACACACTTGTACTTTTCACAAGGTGGAAATACAACTGACCTTGTTCCCTTGGTTTTCAAGAGTTTAAACACCAGGGACGTCTGCATCTAGATAAAAACTCTTGAGGGCAAGTTGATCAAAAACACAGAAAATCGTTCCTTCAAAGACATGCACCTTGTGACGCTCCAAGGAGGAGGAGAGATAAAGTAAAACCTGCCCTGATTTATTATCACTGACTTGAGGAAGAGAAGGCAAGCCCTTGGCTTCCTTGGGCTTTTAAACATTTTGCTGTAACCCCAGGGCCCCAGAAGAAGCTGTTGGTGAAATTCTTCTCCTCATCACTACTGAAGAGTATCACAGCACTGCAAACTCCTGTGCACAAACACACATCCATCTCTACTACCATTCTCGTCCCTTCCAGCCTGACCTTCCCTCTCGGTGCCCACGACCCCAAATGTGGACACAATGCTACAAAAAGCAAAGTCATGGGGCAATGCGGAGGGGAGGGGGTGTGCAAAGGATTGAAAGAGACAGAAAAGCAAAGAAATAGTCAGCGGGCTCGTCTGCGATCCGAAAGCCGGCTTTCGGGTGGGGATGCGGAATGCCGAGGAGCAGTCAAGCAAGCCGGGATGCCCACTGTGCCATCGCCCGCCTCTGTGCCCTCCATCACCCTGTCCTCTCCGGGAGGACCCCTCCGAGCAGAGGGCGCCACATACCGCCCGCCACCCTCGCCCTGGAGGGGAAAGAAGCGGAATGGGATGGGGTGAAGAACGGGCTGAGCAGCGGGCGAAGGTCAGGCGGGCTCCAGGCGGAGACCCTGCCGCGCGCGGGTGTCCCAGCGGGGACCGGGGCGGCGGGGGCAGCGGGGGTCGGAGGAGGGTCTCGCCCCGGCCGCTCGGGGGGCGGCTCCGGCTACTCACATTCTCCGTGTCCCGCTCGTTCACCGTCGGCAATGGCGTCCGGGCCGACATTTTGTGCGGGCGGCGGGGTCGGGCCGGGGTCTCGCCGGCCGGGCTGAGGTGCGGGCTCCGGGGATCGGAGGAACGGGGTGGCCGAGGCCGGGCCGAGCGCTCCCACAGGCCGCGAGGAGGTGCAACAAGCGGCCCCGGCGCGGAGAGGGGAAGAGGCCGCGGAGGAAGGGGAGGGGGACCGCTGCCCGCGGCGGCGCCGGGGACGCGGGCGGCAGCGAGGGAGGGCTCCGGGCGAGGGCGGTTGCCGGCGCGGGCCGGGCGGCGCCGCGGGGTGGAGGAGCCGGGGGCGGCGTCCGGGACCCGCTAGGCTCCCGGGGCCGTGGCTGAAGGTGAACTCGCGCCTCCAATCACGGCCCGGCGAGCGCGGCCCTGACAGCGCCCCCCGCCCCGCCTCAGGTGAGCGGCGCTCGCGGGCCCAGCCGCAGCCACGCGCGCGGGGCCCAGCGGCGGCGGCGCCCGGTCCCCGGCGCCCCGTCCCGGCTCGGTCCGCGCGCTCGCCCCCGCCGCTCAGCCGGGAGGAGCGGCGGGCGCGGCACGCAGCGCCCAGAGGCACTTGGCGGCGGCCGGCGGGTGGGCGGGCGCCAACCGCGGGGCCTCTCCATTCATTCCCTCATTAGGGATGCGGGGCCGCCTCCTCCTCCCTCCCGCTCTTGCTCGCGCTCCCGTCCCTGTTTATTTTTGTCCGGCGCCCCACCCGCGGAGTACGGTCGTCTAGGAGCCTCGGGTGCTTTTGCTTTTTCTCGGTGTTTGGGTTTTGCCGGCTGGAGGTGGGAGGGCGCTGATGCAACGAAGCGGCCCTTGTATTGTCCGTTTCGTTAGGAAGCACTGGGTGCGATCCGACACTGGGTCCTGCGCCGCCGATTTGCTACCCTGGGACGTCTCGCGTTCTTCAGTTCTTCTCCTCCGCCCCGGTCGCCAAGCTTTCTCAATTCCTGCCCTTCCTGGAGCCCTCTCTCAGTCCCCTCCTGCAGGGAAACCTTGGGGTCAGGGTCACCCTAATAGTTGGGCAAACGGCACAAAAGCCCCGAGACGCGCCAGCAGGGGGCTCAGGACTGGCAGCTAGCCCCGGTGCTCCGGGCGGCGAGGCCTCTTGGCAATGGGGCCCATGAAAGAGGTCGCCCAGCGCCCACCGCAGCACCCCGGAGTGGATGAGACCCGGGAGTGACAACGTCTACCCTGGCTGATCGTCACTTCCTGGGACACAAGGAAGCGTCACTTAAGCGAGCTCGTTTAGGGAGGGAGAAGAGCAGTCTCTGATCTTGGCCCTGTCCTACCTCCTCCAGGTGGCCTTTTCACCCTTCCACCCACCTGCCACTTCTCACATCCTGCGGACATCCCTAAATAAGGGGCCCATTAGCCTCTTAGAAAGCAGTGCTGCTGCTTACTATCTTATTCGAGAGCTTGCATTTTGTGCACTCAGCCTCTAAGACAAAAGCCTTACCATCTCTCTGTTCCTCTTACCAAGATTTCTTTTTCACTTCCTTTCACGCGTGGGCAGGAAGATAAAAGGAGCAACGATGGAAGGTTATAGATCCAATTTTTGAGTCACTTCCATAAGCCTCCAATGGGAATCTCAAGATGCTGGGCAATTCCTCCTCTCACCTGAAGTTCATACACTGGAAAAAAGAGCCCCTGCACCAGATGGTTTTCATCCTGATTCATTAGAGGTAGTTTCCGGAAAGTTAACACTTGACCCTTACAACATGTTCCCAAAGACCTAAAAATAGCAAATACAGAGATCCTCAGAAAAAAATTCTCACCCAGTGTGTCTTCATTTCTAGAACACCATCTATGTATTTGTTTCTTTAGCATTTTATCTTGCAAACACTTGCCAGTTTCACAAAGCAAATGAAAATCACAAGATCCCTTTGGTGTTGCCGAACCGAATTCAGGCTTTGGAACTGCACAGCTGCATCCTGAATTACAGTGTGCAGCCTGGAATGCCAACTTGTACAGTCTCTCTGTGGACATCCTGAATCACCAAGGTGCGCGGAAGTTGCCAGGGCAGAAGCTTGCACTTTTCTGTTCAGCCAGAGCCAGGGCTGCCTACAGGGGCTGCTAACGCAGGGTCAGCGCCACCACCGACCGTCACACTCCAGTGTCTTGCGTTACAATAGTGCTCGTGTTAACCTGGGAATAAACAAGTATCTGTGAAAAGGTGTTCAACCCCTTTGGACTATCAATCATTTGCTTTTCAGTGCCCACTCACATATCATCCTATAGGCCTTTAACCCTTGTGTTGACAAAGACAATCATATTTCCATTTTACAAAATCCCCTCAACTGACTTATTACACCAAGTTAATATTGTACAGAAGAGGGTAACTGGGCTATGGGTATTGTTAATCTTGCACCAGTCACAAAACCTACAGGTTCACCCCATAAGGCTCATCATACCTGAAAGGTATAACAGCTAATTAGAGACCGAGCTCAAAGGAGAGCCCAAGATTCGAGCACAGTGGCTTGCTTCCAAGACTCTAGAGTGTACATTAAAAATCATGGGCACATCCCTTAGCTATATTTGCTCCACCATGTTCACATATTGACACTAAACTGAAAATTGCGTAACAATAGTAAGGGATACTTACCTTTTTAATTCTATTAAATGTATTGGGGTGACATTGGTTAATAAAATTATATAGGTTTCAAGTGTGCAGTTCTATCATACATCATCCATATTGCATTATGTGTTCACCACCCAAAGTCAAATCTCCTTCTGTCATCATATATTTGACTCCCTTTACCCTTTTCTATCTCCCCCCACTCCCCTTGAGATACTTATTTTTTTTAAATCAACCCATAAATACAGTTTTGTAACAGTGGAGCTAAATTCAAAGGGAGTCTTCATTGGGTGGGTACCTCTCAAGTGCATAATTCTGGTTAACAAAATAGACTAGAAACAACTCTGTTCAAAAAATGGCATTCAAATAATACATGCCTACCATTTTAGGCTTGTTATATAATGAAAATTCACATGGCATAGGTTATAAAAAGTCATTATGTTGGTTAAAAGGAGTGTGTACCCCTACGTAAGCTCTTACCCCCTTTAAATGGCATGAGGCACTGTTGTGATTAAATCAAACTGTTTAGCCATAGCCTTAATAAAGAATGTTCATGAGCAAAATATTCTGGTGTCACTATATATAGCTTCTTGTGCCTGTGACTACAAAAAAATGACCAAAAGAATATTTTAAGGCTTTGAGTAATTTTCTTTAGGATTATTAACCAAATGTGGCATGTTTAATTTAGAGGTTTCTAACCTAAGGTATTAGGGTAAGAAAGGCTTCAGAAAGAAATTGAAGTACTGAGAAAACAAAAGAAAAATAAGATCTACAGGTGCCAAACCCACGCTGAAATGTCCTAAAAGAGCAGCAGTCTTATGGAGAAGAATTCTCTAGAACTACACTGTCCTATAAACTACATATGAACTACATGTGGCTGCTGAGCTCTTGACATGTTACTAGTGTGACTGAGGGACTGAATTTTTTATTTGATTTCATTTTAAATAATTTATAAACTGATATTTTATTCAGTTATTCAAAAATTTTAAATTATGTTGGAAAAGAACTTTGGTACATGAACCTACCTTCTCAACTATAAATATTCTGAATTATAAAAGCAGATCAAGTATTTCTGATGAAACATTTTTCATCTGAATTGAGACATGCTGTTATGAAATGCACACCAGAATTTTAAAGACTTAGTAGGAAAGAAGAGTGTAAAGTATCTCTTCAATAAATATTACATTGATTATATATTGAAATGCTAATATTTTGACATGTTGGGTTAAATGAAATACATTATTCAAGTAATTTCAACTGTTTCTTTTTACTTTTCCAAATGCAGATATACTGACAGACATAAAATTACATATGTGACTTAAATGATATCTATTGCACAGCACTTCTCTGTAAGGTAACAATTGAGAATAAAGAGGTTTAGTTGCTGAGGAATCAAAGACCTTGATTAGAAGCTATTAATACTTCATCCTCTGACTCAACATTTATTGAGTACCGCTCTACCACATGCCAAGCACTGTAGTTTTCAAAGGAAATATTCTTTACCTGATAGTTACCAGCAGTTAGCAAGATAATTTTCTTTTTTACAGAGCTAAATGCAAACCATGGTGAATTCATACAAATGAGTGTCAACAGATAGCACTCATTTGTAAACAGAATTTCTCAAATGTGACAGGTTCAGCAGAGTTCATCATAAACTCATAAAACTGAACACTTCTTATAACTCAAGCTGGTGCTTTAAGTGTACTAAATGTCTGATAGACTTGGCCAGTCAGTAACTATTTCTTTTCTTTCTTTTTTTTTTTTAATTAAAGTTTATTGGGGTGACAATTGTTAGTAAAGTTAGTAAAGATTTCAGGTGTACAATTCTGTAATACATCATCTATATATCACATTGTGTGTTCACCACCCAGAGTCAGTTCTCTTTCTATCACCATATATTTGATCCCAGCAACTGTTTCTTGAGGGCATACTTTGTTTCAGTGGGATACAAGGCTATCTGCAAGCTTTTATTTAACCCACACAAGAAAACTACAAGATGGGCCGTTCTGTAAGGTAACAAAGAGTTGTCCCCTCTGAAGAGAAGCGTGATTAATGGCCATCAGGAAAAGAACAGTCTGTTGTTTTTGTAACATAAACTGGGTTCCAGTTGCTCTCTGATGGTTAAGAAGGTAAATTTTTTTGCATATCAACAGTCACTACCTAAAATGTAGAATTACTGAAATGGCAAAGGGCCTCAAGAGAAAAGATATATTTTATCTTAAAGACTGGAGTAAGGCTGTTGCCTCTTACATTGTATATGTGATCCTAGGACTAAAAAGCTTTGTGCTGATACACACTGCACTTGTCTTCATAGCTTTGTAGCTGTCAGTGTCAGCCCAGAAGTCAGCTCAGTGGGGTTGTTCAGGTGGGGTTACCCCGCACCTCACAAACACAATCTATGTCTAAGTGACATGTAATCTCCTCCCGCTGTCCTCAAGCTCCCTTGACTCAGCGATGTCATCCTGTTTGGAATCCCCCAGTCACACCACCCGGCTGACTCCTCTGCGCCATTGTGTTATCCGTTCTCTCTTCCTGGAGTATCCTCCCCTCTTCTCTGCCTGATGGACTCAGAGCTGGTCTTTCGAAAGCTTCTCTTGGAAAGCCTCCCTGACACCCCTATGCCTCCCCGACACCCTTACAGAGTTAATTCGTCACTGTGGGCACCACCTCCGCACCCTGGATGTTCTTTTGCTGTGGCTCTCCTGGCTCTGTGTAACTGGCTGGTCACCTGCCCAACTGAGAGCTGGCTCAAGGAAGGGAATATGTCTTATTAATATTTAGCGCTTTTTGCCCAGAACCTAACGCCGTGCCTAGCAATTAGTAGATATCCACAATTTCCTAAATGACCTTCATTGACTTGTCCCATGTAAATCTTCCTGCACCTCCACATTCTTTTGAATTTCTAAGAAGCATCATATGGGAATTAAATATATATTATAGAAACATCATTAAAGTTTGCAATAGGGACTATAGAAGTAGATGAGAGTTCATTTGGGATTCCAAACACCTTCCCAATAAATGTCATTGATGGGGTAGCAAAGTGACCCTGTTCTGTTTCCTATAGAGTAGCTGCATAACAGTGCTGCTAAATTTTACTGCTCTGTGATTTTATGGTGATCAGTCATTTTTGTCCACACATAGGAGTTGCTTATCACTGATATTTCATAAAACTGTCTTTTAAATGGGCATCTCCATACACCAAGGTATACTGCCAGCAAGTACTTCCTTGGTCAGGAGGAAGTGCTTCAAAGGTCGGATGAAAAACTAAAAGTGCAATGACGTGATGATGGAGTGCTGAAATCAACAGCTGGCAGATCTGCCATGGGGGAGTCATCAGGAATTGGGTGGCTCTCCCCAAGCAAAAGATTTTCAGCAGACTGAGTGTCACAGCATCACTTGTCAGTGCAAATCGGGACAGCAAAACAAAGGGCACAATATGTGGAAGTGACTATTGGTAGTGTTACACACTGGTCTTTGGCAACATGGAAAACATGCAGGTGAAAATCAGCATCAATAGCTCCATCTTCAAACAAAGGGACATTGGTTACGTAAGACTCATATAGTATGAATACACCCATATTATTGTTCCTTCCAAACTGCGTTCTGGGAATGTCACATAGGAAGCAAAACAATCCTTTGAAAGTCTTATGGTAGCCATTCCACAGTAAGAGTTTAGTGTCTTTCACTTGGCATTTGCACTACAAATTGAACATAATGCAATTCAATACCCTTTTAAACAACCTTGTAATTTGATTACCTGATTTCATGGACGGCATTCTGGGTGAACTGTTCCTTTATATTTTTATACTAATTTTGTTAGTATAAAAATATCAGTTTTGTAGTTTCTATCCATAAACTCCATTTAATTTATTCAATCCCTTCCAATTGTTTTTTTCTATGTTAAATGTTATATTACTTGCATTTTGATGATTTTCTTTCTTTGCTACATAAATATTGACACCATTCGTTACTTTGTTATTCATTCATTCATTCATTTGAAAACATTGAGCCCTGCTGATGCCAGGCACTAATCTAAGATCTTCAGAAAAAGCAGTAGACAAGATAGATAAAAATCCCACCCACATGAAGTTTATAGTTTGATAGGCACTTTCAATGTCTAGACAGTTCGAAACCAGAAGCTCCCATAATACAAATAACCCTTTATGTTATTCATTGGTTATTTTTTCTTTGAACAAACAGAAACAAACAGGTTTCTTTTTTGTTTTGTTTTTTAAGTAATGAATTGCAGTAGCTAGATCTTCTCTCCCATCCAAAGGTAATTGCTTTCTCTCTTAATATTTTGGCCTTTTTCCAATAAGATTTTGTATAAACGGCTTCAACTGGTTCCACGAGTAGCTTGGGTACTTTAAAGCCATAATAAAGATGGCTTCCTGACCAAGTGACTTGCATTTGATCTACCTTTTGTAATATTATGTCAGCTTTTATTATCCTGACACCAGTAGACTTCCATATTTCATCATTATGAACTGCTTTATCTTCAATCACTGGTCATTTTCTTCCTGTTTCCATTAGCCCCAGATAAATTGTCAATAGTTTAGTAGTTCTGCAAGAGTCGTGTAATAAATACGACTCTACATTTATAGCCATTTTAGCAGCACTTTTTTTCAGATGAAGAAACAGCTTTAGAAAGTTCTTCTCTGTCCTATAAAACTTAAGCCCCCTGACTCACTTTGGTGGCATATTCCACTTTTCTTTCATAGCTCTTACAGGAATGACTAACAGGGAGACACTGTGAGCATTCTTTCTAGTGCTATGCTTCTGGGGCCTAGTACAGTGCCTGGAATATGGAAGTTACTCGGTTAACCTTTGAATCATAAATCAAATAATTTCTCTGAGTTTGAACATATGTTTTTCGATCCCAGATTTCTTCAGACAACATTAGTATCCTGACACTCATAAGTGAAGGATTCAGTTTAAGTGACCCCATAATCTTTCCAAACTGGGTCTCCATAGTCACCCCCTGGGCAAGTGCCACCCATTGCTTAATAGCTCAATTGACAAAGCTCCAGATTAACTTTTTCCACTATTTGCCTTATCTTCTTTTTCTAGTTGTAAAACAAGTATCCAAATTCCTAAACTTATAAATGCCCCTTTTTAACAGCATTAAAATCTTGGAATATGCATCTCAGAATATTACTATGGCTAGAATCCAGGTTTACTTATATGTGAAAAAATGTATTTCCTTTGTGATATTTTTAACCATTCTTTTGCTATCTACTGGTCTCCGATCCAACCTTAATTCCACCTTAGCCACAAATCAATTGCATACTATTGAGCACCTACTATGTGCTTTGTACTATACTAAGAGGAGCTGTGCACAAGATTTGACTCTAGCATGTCGCAACTCATTTTTACACAAATATGGCAAGACTTATGTAACAAAAGTAGAGTTGAACCTTCACTCCAAAAAGGAACTCCCCTTTTGTAACCGCCTTTGGAGCACGTGGCATGAGCTTTTGTGTACTCTCACAGGTGGTAAGTCTTTGTCATTCAAGGTTTTTTTTAGTGCAGAGTCATGTAGAACCAACTTTGATGAGTAGCATGGATGATTAAATTGCATAATCTCACATTTGATCAAATATTAGAAGTGTAATACTTTCAACAATATTTTCCTGTATTCATCAAGTTGTATCATGCTTTAAAGAAGCACTTATAACACACTGAAAGATTTAAAAAAAACAGAAAACACGGAAAGATGACAGCCATTTTGGAATAAGCATAAAACCTTGAAAACTGACTATTTTAAGAGATGTTCTCATTGTTTTATAACCACTTCTACACGTGGTCACATGGCTCATGCAGTTAAGAAACATGAAATCTTGATAGAAAGATATGAAAAGTTAAAGAACAAAATAGAGTGTTAATTGCTAAGTGTCAATGGGTTCTAGAGGCAGACAAAAGTGAAGAGACTTGGGGCCGGCCTGGTGGCCCAGGCGGTTAGAGCTCCGTGCTCCAGGCGGTTAGAGCTCCGTGCTCCTAACTCCGAAGGCTGCCGGTTTGATTCCCACATGGGCCAGTGGGCTCTCAACCACAAGGTTGCTGGTTCAACTCCTTGAGTCCTGCAAGGGATGGTGGGCTCTGCCCCCTGCAACTAAGATTGAACACCACACCTTGAGCTGAGCTGCCGCTGAGCTCCTGGATGGCTCAGTTGCTGGTTCGACTCCTGCAAGGGATGGTGGGCTGTGCCCCCTGCAACTAGAAAATGGCAACTGGACCTGGAGCTGAGCCGCGCCCTCCACAACTAAGATTGAAGGACAACAACTTGACTTGGAAAAAAGTCCTGGAAGTACACACTGTTCCCCAATAAAGTCCTGCTACCCTTCCCCAATAAAAATCTTTAAAAAAAAAAAAAAAGAAAAAAAAGCGAAGAGACTTAATATAAGAGCATCAGTACTATCATAATCAATACTTATCATCGTCTTCATTACAGATGACCAACAGGTACATGAAAAGATGCTCAATATCACTAATCACCATGCAAATGCAAATAAAATCCACAGTGAGCTATCACCTCACACCTGTGAGAATGGCTATTATCAACAAGAAGAAATAACAAGTGTTGGTGAGGATTTGGAGAAAAGGCAATCCTTGTGCTTTGTTGGTGGGAATGTAAATTGGTACAGCCACTATGGAAAATAGTATGGAGGATCCTCAAAAAATTGAAAACAGAATGACCATAGGATCCAGCAATTCCACTTCTGGAAATATATCCAAAGAAAATGAAAATACTAATTTGGAAAGGTATCTGCACCTCCATGTTCATTGAAGCATTGTTTACAATAGCCAACCCATGGAAACAATCTAAATGTCCACCAAAAGATGAATGGATAAAGAAAGAAAAATACACACACACACACACACACACACACACACACACACACAAAAACACGATTTATCATTCATCCATTAAAAAGAATGAAATCTTGCCATTTGTGACAACATGGATGGACCTCGAGGGCATTATGCTAAGTGAAATAAGTCAGACAAAGAAACACAATTACTGTATGATCTCATTTACATGTGGAGTCTAAAAAAACCAACAAGCTGCTCAGAGATAAGAGAACAGATTGGTGGTTGCCAGAGGCAGGAGGTTGGAAGCGGGTAAGTGGAGTGGGTGACAGGGCCTAAAAGGTACAAATTTCCAGGTGTAAAATAAATAAATCGTGGGAATATAATGCATTGCATGGTGACTATAGTTAATAATAGTACTAGATCAACTATTTAAAAGTTGCTAAGAGAGTAGATCTTAAAAGGTCTCATCATAAGAAAAAAGATTTGCAACTATGCGTGGTGACCAATGTTAACTAAACTTGTGGTGATCATTTGACAACATATACAAATATCAAGGCATTAAATTTTACACCTGAAACTAATATAACGTTACATGTCAATTATACCTCAATAAAAATAAAACAAAAAGAGCTAATGTTTAGGTTTATTTTCTAAAGCCTTTGTGTATATTACCTCTGGTAATCCACACTAAAATTCTGGTAAGCAGACAAATACTCTTAGTTCATTCCCCAAGGAAAAAACGAAGCATCAAAAGGGGAAATGATTGCTGAGTAGCATACATTTCGTGACAAACTGATCTGGAAACACCGGCCTTCCAGGCCAGAACCCAGGCCTCTTTTCATTTATTTCTGGGTCTCTGGCCTGGATGCTTGGAAATCTACGGAATCCCATATCCTTATTTCTCTTTTCCACTTACTCTTCCTAAAAACCATTGTCAGCCTCCTGCATGTGAGAACATAAGTGCAACTGAAACATGGCATTGAGGATTAAGGGCAGAAAACTATGTAAATAACTGCTGTGAATTTATCTGGTACAAATGTGAAATAAAATCAGGTCTGGCCCCAGAGACAGGATCCAGGCCAAACTGTATTATGTAGCTTGTTTGATGTTTTTATCCGGATGAAATCAGATTAGAATTATAATCAAGAGCAAACTAAAATTAAGAAAGAAATCATGAAAAGATGTAACACGCATCCTGGAGAGTATGTGTTTGTGTGTGAGAGGGCGGGTAGGGAGGGGAGCACACTTACATGCAGGAATGGAGAGAAATGTTGCCTGAATGATGGTTGGGAGAGAGCTTGTGGCCTAATTATGCTGCTAAAGGATTTAGGTCTTTTCTTTTAGTGAGTGCAGGTCAAATTGCTCAAGTAACTATCATGCTAGAAATGACTATAAGGGTCTTCCATCAGTGCACACTTAAGAATAGACAGGCCACCACTGAGCAAAGGTATTGATTAGAAAATGCCATCTAGATTTGCATAACGGTGTGTGGAAGTTTGAGAAAATGCCTGAGCTGGTGCACTGAGGAAAGGCCGGACAGGGTGGGCTGACCCTCGGAAGATTTAGAAATGCTCTAGGACTCTGTCAACTGGACAAAAAGAAATAAACTGCCCCAAGTGGGAATAACAGTACCTTTCCTCGAATAGAAGCATGAGCTTCTGAAACCAAGATGGCTTTAAAATAATGCTGGGAACCACTGCTTGCTCTTTTCAACTCCTTAATAGTTTGCTCCCACTGGGGCCATTCAACTCTTCTTGGATTTGGGCGACACTAAATTCTAGCAGCACTCACTCCCTTGGGTCTACAGACTCCCAAAATAGAAGAATCACGAAAGTTTCGAATTCCCTACGTGCAGAACGCAATTTTAATTTAGAGTTGAAATGTATTGTTGTGTGTTTGCTGACTTTCTTTCCCAAAATAAGACCACAACTATTTGTACTGCAAGAATAGTTTGCTGTTCAACATGTGGAAACTCATTCTGGTAAGATGCTTGAATGCATTACTGGAGAAATATGTTTGTTTTGCTTTGCTGTCTGTTATTTTTATAGACCATGTATTTGTGATAGCAAGAGCTTTCAACAATAAACAATACATGAACATAACCCTAACCCCCCCCCAGCATCTCCTCTGGGGAGGAAGTGGGCTCTGGATGTTAAACCATACCAGATGGATGGAATGACAGGAACTCTGGGTCTGATGGCCGGTTTCCACATGGCTCGTGATGTTTATTCTTGGTGCCTCAGTTTCTCTATCTGGTAAATGAAGACAGCCATTTTCACTTCTCAGTCAATGCACCAAAAGGAGGTTCAAAGTCCTAATGAAGTTCAAATGTAAGCAAATAATGTAAATAAATAGATGTGTAAATATAGGCTTAAAAGTACTCTCTTCTGTTAATGGTGAAAATACAAAAATCTCTGTGATGTCAGAGGGAAAGTCCCCAGAATAGAGTACTGCTCATTCATTCACCTGAGCCCTCACAGGTGAACGACCGAAATACCACTGAAAATTCCACTCATTTCCATGTGGCCCAGTTCTGAGGGTGGGGTGCCTAACAGACTCTGGTCTTTGGATTACGCCCCTAGGCTTCTGACCATGCATCTGTTGCTCTATCTGTGCCAAAAAGCCAGGTTCCCACAACCCCACACACCAAATTTCAAATCTGTCAAAAATTGGCACTTTTGTAAAATGCAATAAGAGTGAATTCATAGAAAAACTTAAAAATGTTAAATGTAGACATACAAAAGCTTACATGTATTATTAATTTCAACAGACATAAAATCACTCTGCCGAATTCTATATGCTTCTAAACACTCTCCATTTGTATGGAGCTTATCGCCGAATGACAATGAACAATGTGGGGTTCAGCACTGGTGAGGGGATGACCATCCTTTGAGCAGCTCTAAAGCATCCTTCCCAACTCTCCATCACGCCTTCCTGTGCCCTCCCCCAAACTCTTCCCAATGCTGACCACAGGCTTATGCAAGTAGGCGCTTGCAGTCAGGGCTGGGGGTGGGGGGCAGTTACAGACAGCATCTTCTCAGCTTTTTTCTCCACCTCAAGGTCAGAGCTGCATCTGAGGAGCTCTTGAATCCCTGGGAATAGAGATAGCCTTCTTATAAAGAAAGCTAACTATTCTAGGCTTGCCCAAACAACTCCAAGGTTGCACACCACTCCTGGGCAATCTCGGGGATTCCTGAGACGTGCTATGGCTGTGCTTAGTCAGAGCGGAACACGTCCCGTCCCGGGGGGACTGCTCTGTCCTCCTTGCCCCAGTTCCTGTGCTGAGTCAGTGGGGCCCAAGTGAGTCAGGGACCATCCGTGTCCTTTCTCTTTCCCACCCTTTGTTTTTAGTGACCTCTGCCACCTCGGCTAACGACCTCTGCCTCCTTTAGATTGGGGAGGGGCGTTGTCACTTTGTGAGGGGTGTAAATGTCTAGTACATTGTTTTGTACACCTGAAACTAATAATAAAATGAAAAATGAAAAAACAAATGCTTCCTATCAGCTATGCTTATCCTTTGGCAACATTTTTCTGTAATGACTACATTCCTGTGAGATCAGATAACTAGAAAATAAAGACCAGCCAATGGGTATCAGGCTTTATACTTTAAGACTAAAAGGAAATAAATTCCTGGAACTTCAAGCCGCCACCCCCCTGGACCCCCCAAGGACAGAATGATGGGAAGCTGCCCACTCTTTACTCTTGCTTCTGCATAGAGCTCCAGTTAAATGAAGAAATATTTATCTGCAGTCTGAGAAAGAGGGGGACCCAAAAACTGCCTGAAAAGACATGAGAAAGTCTGTGTGCATGTGAATTCTACTGTAAAATGGGGCTTTCGTTTTAATCAGATTTTTAAGAGTTGCATTAAAAACGTTTAGAACTTCTCATTGATGCAATTCTAAATGGAATGGTAGCTTTCTTTCTACCTCGGTTCTCTGCAGTGTTAGATTCAAGCCTTACGTAATATTCCCTGTTCCTCTAGACACTGTGTTTTCCAAATTACAAGTTGTGATCTGTACCATGAATCATTATGGGCATTAAAAACCAAATTAGAATAGAAAGAAATGATCAATGCCTCACGTGTAGTAAGGGCAAGTACAATTTCATGACACTTAGGTCATATGTGTGTATACTGGGTCTTGATGTAACATGTATTTCTTACATGGGTGGGGCCAAAAAGGCTGGAAAGCCACAGAGGTAGAGATTTGTTCCCAGACTTGAGTGCAGACGCATCACCTAGGCAGTGAATGCAATGCGTATTCCCAGGCCCTGCTTATTAGAAATCTGCCCGTGACAAGCTCCTCAGGTGAACCTGATGGAGGGAGGCTGTGACTCACTCGGATACACACACATCTGGCAGCACAGACTGAGAACACAGGCTTGGGAGTCACGCAGGCCAGAGTGGAAAGACCAGCTAGTTCGGCGGGGTTGAAGATCGTGGCAAATTACTGCATGAGCGCCAGTTGCCTTATCTGTGCAATGGCATTGGATGTCCTATCACACAGAGTAGTTGTGAGGAGTACAGAAAACAGCGTGTATACAGGATCAGCTACATAGTATGTGAGGCCCAGTGTTAAATGAAAATGTGGGGTCCCTCGTTCAAAAATTATGAAGAATTTCAAGATGGTGACGGCAGAGCAATAAGCCAAATGGGGGGCCTTTGTTTCTGAGCCCAGGTCTCATGCAATTGTGCAAATGCACACCTGTGAAGCCAGGCTTCTGGGTGCAAAGCATCTAATACAGTGCTTAACATGGAGAAAGCAAGCATAAAGGGGCAGCTCGATCTAGTTAGAACATATACGAGTATAAACATAAGGTATTTTACAGAAAGGCGTTTCAAACAGCACTCCACTATAAACAGACCAAGGCATCATTAACTGTGCTTAAGCTAAGTATTTCCATGCTGAGACGAGTTGATTGGAATTTTCTTAATTTGGTTCCAGGATGCTTTGTTGTACAGTTTGGTTGCTGAAGAGCCAGTGCATAAGTACATCTGTTTGGGACCTGTCCTAGATGTGCCACCTCTAGCAGTGCCCTCCAGCGGTGGTCACAGGCAGACAAGATGCCACCTCCTTTCCATGCCCGGCGGGTGAGGGGAAAGTAGCTTCCTGTCCCCTCCCCTCTACTGAAACCTCCCAGGAACTTCTCAGCAGCCAGAGGAAAGCTCACTTCCTTTGATCAGTCAGGACAAGTTAAATAAAGCACTTTCAAGATCTAAGAATAATTCTCAGAACTTCACGTGAAGTGGAAATCAAGTATTATCAACATTGGTTTACAGATGAGAAAATAACATGTAGGAAAAGTCACTCACAGCCTCTGGGTAACTTATCTCCCTGCTTCAGTAGTTATCTTTATGCCCCGCAACTGGCCAAGTTACATTCCCACCAAGGGCACTCATTTCTGATCTACCTCCAGTGAAATTGAATGCCTTACCCTCAAATGGCCTCAAAACCAAATTTTGCATCTTTGTTCCTCCTCATGGCTTCTTTTCCTGACTTTCCATTTTGTTTCAGTATCCCAGACCGGAACCTTGGAACGTTCTGGCCTGCATCCCTACACACACCTATCGCACCTGACATATTCGTGCATTGGGTATGTGTGTGCTCCTGTACCGCCCCTATGGGATTTAAGTGCTCCGGGGGCAGGCACAGTGATTCATTCTTTTACACAAGCTCTGTCAGCATAAAAACAAGTCCATCATTCATTTCTTTACTGACAGAGGGTGGAGGGCTCTTACAGCAGGCCCTGGCTGTATTTCAGTTGGTATTGTCACCTCTCCTTGCTTGCTGCTGGTTTGGGTTGCCAAGTACAGCTCCAGTTGTCGGCTGGCTGTGACATCAAATGCCCCCCGATTCTTGGGACCCATGACAAATGTCACAATTTGCAATCCTATGTTCCCATTAAGGAAGATTTGCCTGGAATGGAGTTGAGGTGTATAGGACTTCTATTTACTCTATTGGATAACAAGGTAACACTTAATTTAAAAGAACTTAAATTTAAGTACCTTATACCATTCTTGTATGACTTTTTTGGATATCCATCAGTCAACTGGCTTAAGAACATCATATTATATCAATCAACCTAACATGCTAGGTCAGGTTCGGATACACTATTTCAAGGCATAATCCCTGACTTCAAGCGTCTTAAAATTGAGTTGAGGAAATTGTCTATGAAATTAGAAATAAATGAGAGAGTGCGAATGTTTTATAACTGGCTATAAATTTCAGAGATGGTTATAAGATTAATGCACGCATGAATGACTAAAAGAAGGACTCATGGAAATGGGCTTGAGCTTTGAAGGATGCGAGGGTGTGGAACCAGAGAAGAAGTTGGGGGAACAACAGAGAGTAAATGAGGCAAGCCTGATTTTAGCACGTATGGGAGATTAGCAAGGACAGCGACTAGATAGTAGCCTGTCGAGGGATAGGTGTTTATATTTGGGAATAGAAGGTACCCGAGTTTGTCTATTCAGGTAAGCCTGGAACATTAAAGTCTTGGGATGATGAAAGGACTCGCAGCTTAGTCTGATAGGCAATCGAAAAACAATCACAAACTCTTCAAGGAAGTGACAGGAAGAATATGGGCGTAACAATCGGTCATTGGTGCATATGATGATTTGGGGGGTTGAGGATTATGGGGTGGTGAGGGGCATGGAGGTTTTGCCATAATCCATATGTGAGATGATGAGAGGCTGGGCAGTGGTAGACAGTAAGTGGAGTGGGGAAAAAAGGGAAGGAAGCGAGAGTTGTTGAAAAGACTTAATTCTTAGTTGCAGGATCTGAAAAAAAAAAAAAAAAAGAAAAGAATTCAATTCACAAGTATCCACTGAGTGCCTGCTAAGTACAAGTGCTTCTGCTGTGTCCTAGGAGATCAATGGTGAACAAAACACCCACAGCCCTGCCGTCCCAGAGTTTATCTTCCAACGAGGGAGGCAGAGAATTAAAGAAGCCAGCCATCACAGTACGACATTTTAGGGATTCTGATGGGAAAAGTGGAGAATAATCTCTGTAGACACATACGGAATGACTTTCAACCCTGACAGGTCAAGGGCAATGGCAGAGAGTTAGGGAAGACATCTAAGTAACATATTAGGTTGGCGCAAAAGTCATTGCAGTTTTTGCAACTATTTTCAACCTTGTAAGCTGCAATGACTTTTGCACCAACCTAATAACATCTGATATTGGAGGATAGAGTTACAAGAAAGAAAAATATTCCAAGCAAAGGAAATCATATGCAGTAAAATGGAAAATAATGTCATGCCCCCAAAGCAATACACACAGAAAACAAACATACCTTAGAAGCATCTCTCAGTCTTCAAATCATTCCTCCTCGACCAATGACAGCATCTTGGATTTAAGTCTTCTTTTGGGATTGAAAATAACGGAGACTGATACATTCGTACTCCTGCCTTTTTCTCTGGAAATGTAGACTATCAAAGTATAGCAGAAAGGTGTCAAGATGCTTGCTCTGGGTAGCCGATGGCTGAAACAACAGCATGGTACACGTCACGATATATAAAGACTAACACGGCTTTGGAGAATAATACATGCCTGGTTTTATATCTACAGCGATACTTCATTATATGCAAAAGGCTGGATACCAAAATACTTATCCAGACCTGAGCCGTTAAATCAATTTATCCAGAAACCACAAAGGCCAGCAGATGAAAAATCCACTCATTTTCTTCTCTCCCATCTCTTGCCCCATCCTTTCTTCCTGGTCCGCTCTCTCCTCCTTCCCATTTTGTCATGCCCCTCCCTCTAGCGTACCTTCCCTCTTCTCTTGACCATCGTCATCATCTCTGTCTGGTATGGACCTTACAAGATGTTACCTTTCCTTTTAACAAGAATAAGTTCACGACAGCTTCCTTGCATCACCCCAGCTTTCCACAGCCCATGAGGGGGACTGAGAAAAGGATGGTGACTGACCTGTACAGCGCTCATCTCCCCAGATGTTTCCTTCTTTCTACCCTAAAGCGCTCCAGCCTCTAAAAACAACGTGTGAATACCAGCCATTGTCCCATTAGAAAACACTGCACTTGGGTCAAATACCAGGGGTGCCAAAAAAATGTATACAAGTGGACAATTTGGTCAACGTTGCTCAAGCAGTAGTTCACCGTCATTCAGAAGTGTCTGGAAGCTGATGGTAACCACTCTGAGCACCTCTTGTCATTGCAGAAATCAAACGTGACTTGTATTTGTCTTTTGTTATCTGTATATAGTATTACAATTTTAGTAGTGTTTTTCCTTTCTTAAAATGTATACATTTTTTTGACACCCTCTATATATGGTGATGGAAGGAGAACTGACTTTGGGTGGTGAAACACAATGTGATATTACAGAATTGTACACTTGAAACCTATGTGATTTTACTAACCATTGTCACCCCCAATAAATTTTAATTAAAAAAAAGAAAAAAACACTGCACTCCAGACCAACCAAGTGCCATTCTGTCGCTGTGTTGCCATGTTCTTCATACCGATCTTGCTCTCAAACTTCTGCTCACCTCCTAATTTCCTCCTTAGCTTCAAAGATGAATTGAAGTCATTCACTGTGGTCCCAAAAGACCAAACGTTACTGTCAATGCTGGATCCCTCGGCATCTAAAACTCGGGAATAAATATTTTAATCCCCCTCGCCCATGAATATCGTGATTCATTTGGAGGTCTCCATTTTTAATCCCTGTTCACCTTTTAAATCTTTTTTTTTCCTGACTCTCCAATCCTCATTACCTTAATACCTAAATACCCAACTCTTGCCTGAAATTAATGAAGTAATATAATCTTGCCCTTGCTTGTATTGTGATAAAGTTAATTCACCTGAGACTTTTGCTTCCCTTCCATGTCCTAGAACAGTGTTTATCAAGTTTGTTTGGTTGAAATATACATTAAACCATCCTCATCTCTATCTTGGGAGTGTGGGGGGAGGTATGATAAATGCCAGCAAATTTTTATGGGAGCATTGGGGAGTGACAAGTGCTACGTCCCCATCAGCCTGCCTATGTATTGCACTGCTGCCACATAGCTTGGAGCGTCAGGGGCTTACATCTCCTGGGTCATTTAGTCCTTGGAAAGAACATAGAGAGGGACACAAAAGGGCAGGACAGACACCGACCCTGCAGTTTCCTCATAGATTTAATGTTCCCAGTGTTACATCTCCCAAGAGGCACTCGTTTCTCATATCATAAATTGTTATAAAACACGCAAGCAGCCATTTTTTTCTAATGAAATTTATTTTTATGCTTCCTCTGAAATTTCATGATGACTTCAGTGAGAGTAAATGTGAATTCAAGTGTAAACTGTAGATGGTCCAACTGCCTATTTAGGACGGAGTAAGAGGTGAGGGCTTATTTAGGTAGACTAGATGATAGATAGATAGATAGATAGATAGATAGATAGATAGACAGACAGATAGATAAAGAATATAATTTATTGAGCACTTATCTGTACCATGTGCTGTGCAAAATCTACTTCACAGATTATCCCATGGGGTGGATATGTTATTACTATTTTAGAGGTGATGAAACTGAGAATAATAGAGGCTAAGCAATGTGCTTAAGGTAACATCTAGAAACTCAGAGGGTCAGGATTCAATACCAGATGGTCTGGTTCCTGAGTGCAAATTCTTAATCCTTTACACTTAATGTTCTTTTGAATATAAAGAGGAAGTTCAAGTCTACCAAGTTCTCTCTATATTTTTACTTTATTATCGGTAAAATACCTGAGATGACTAGAAAAGTTCTTTCTCAAGGACGTTGCATAGGAAATTTGGGCACTGGAGAGGCCCATGACAGCTCTAATATCTCCTCCAACAATAAGAGTTATCCTCACAACTTATTACATGAGGAGACCAAGTTTCATGAGTATTAAAACTGAGCGATCGATATAATCCCTCGGGAATTATTTTTAAAGCGCTAAGGAGTTAGAATTGTATTCGAAGTCTTTGAAGACATGGCATGGCAAAATTGAAGTATTTAAGAAAACTGCTTTAACCATATCCTTTCCCACACACCGTAACACCCCCATGCACATATTCGTCCAGCTATTTTCTCTTTCTCCTTCAAAAATCTCTGTTCAAGGATTGTCTTTTCCAGGAATCCTTCTCTGACCTCTTCCACCCAGCAGGCTCTCATCCATGTCCATTCGATGCATGCCTTTTTCATAGCACTTATGACACTGTCCTGTAGTCACTGATTTGCTTGTTATTCTCTCCTGCACGTATTTCAGGGTACTGTAACCGTGTCATGTTTGTAGAGTATTTTCTAGTCTAGTGCATGGCACTGAAAAAACACATAGTATGTGCGAATAAAGAATTAATACATAAGCATGAACAATATGGAGCCTGAGCAAAGGACTGGTGTTGCTGGAAAGAACTACTGCCTGAAGCATATTCACAGCATTTCCAAAGTGTGGACAGGGGCAGCCTGTGCAAGACCTCAGTGCAATCAGAGAAATCCCCAATTTGCACATTCTTATGGTTTTCACGGTAGCAGACCTCAGACAGCAGCTGTTCTCACTTGTCACTTCAAATACAAAAAGAACGGATCACCAGATTCTCAGGGCCCGCTGCTGTTGACAAGCACCGTGGACAGTCGTTCCTCTGAGTTTTCTCACCTGCTAAAGGTGTCCAAGGACAGAAATGTTCGAGAAAGGAACACGGCTTTGCTTTACCCTGTGTTCTTACATAGAATTTTCTTGCCACGTGTTTTTTTAGAGAGAGATTTTTTTCAAGGTCATATGCGTGACATTGCTGGATACAGAATTCAGTTTTCCGGAGCCCCCATGCACCCACCCCCCCACCTATCTTCCTACCAACTGTTTCGAACTCATCCTTCAAAATGAGCTCAGCCTTACCTCCTCCAAGGAGCATTCAGTGACCTGCTACACAGTCACATTTCAATGCCCTCCTCTCTGCTCTCCGTGCCCCAGGAAAGCTTCTAGAATAGCACTCATTACCCTGGTCAGAAGAGGGGCAGGTTGTCTTGTCAGTTTTCCTCACCAGAAGGGCCAGAACCACGTCCCATTGCCCAGTGCCCGGTGCTGTGCCGCACAAACAGACCTGGCATCACTCCCTCCCTGTTTCTTCCTGGTAGCGGGGTGGGCAGAGAGTAGATATCCTCTGAGGTCCCTCCTGGTTCTAATGGTCTGTGCTTTGGTCAGGTCCGTCTTTGTATGTCCCACAGCTGCATGCAGCAGAGAGAAAGATTTTAGTGTCACGTTACCATGGGAAGATGAAGACTGGTGCTGAAGATAGCCTAAATGAACTCCAAGAGCTCTGCCAGCGCCAACAATCTAAAACGCCATTTCATTAGATGCCACGTTTCTGTGGTCTCCCTCCTGCACAGTCCCACTTCCCTGCCCAACCTACGTTAGAGAAAACAGAGCTGCTTTGTGCGGAGCGGCCATCTGAAAGCTGGGGTTATGAACACTCCCTGGGATTCCTAACAGTGGGAGGGCTGCACTGCTGTTGATTCCATGATGAGGCCAGCTGCTATCCTGGGATGAAGGATCACGGGGAGAAGATGCTGAGGCAACTGTTACAGATTTTACCGGCAGTGGCTTTCGACAGACTGGAATCGAAACAATAATAGGTGGAGACGTCTTAGAGGTCACCAGTGAATAGAAGAAAGCTCTCTGGCTTTCTATTCTGCCTGAGCTGGATAATAACCTTGAGGAAGGTAGCTTGAAAGATGAATTCATGTGGGGAGAAAGTCTGGGAATACCTCTAAATGGCAAGGCTACAGCCTTTCAGAAACAAGGGCTGTAATGAGAGTAAAGTATTTCTCTTTGAAAGACTCTTTGGTGCCAATTAAGGTAGCCAAATAACTGCATTCTTGTTTTATCAGGAAATAAACCTCCTAAATTAACAAATAAGCTGAAGTCATTATTGGGTATTTTCGGTAATGAACATATGTTTCTCGGTGAAGTAGGGACGACAGAGAAGTTAGCTTCTCCGTCCTGGCTGCAAATGACCTAAAAGGCACTGCTAAATAATAAATGTCCATTAACTAGTCTTAAAATAATTGCATTTAAACCAATCTTATGATCACGTAGAACCACATTTTACATCACAGTGCAGCAAGATGAAAGGGCACTGTATTGCAGGTATTAGCCAATAACAGAGGCAGTCTGGTGAGAAGGATTAACTCTCAGGGCATCGAAAGACCCCAAGTGTCCCCCAAATACGGCCTCACTAGCCTGTGCATCAGTCTTTTCATCTCCCATCAAGAGAAGCACTAGGAACCAGATCATAGAGGTGAGAAAGTTGTTCAAAATGTCACTCTTAAAAAGTATATATGTGACTCCACGGAGAAGGCAGGCTCTTTTTCTAGCCTTCACCACAAACGCAGGTTGTTTTTTCAATTAGCTGTTCATCACTTGAGACAGTAGTGGAAATCTGCTAATATTTATCGACAGCCTCGCACATCGAGGAAGCAAGCTATAGAAACACAGGATGTCATTTTATCCTTGGTAGTCTCTTAGCATCTTCTCTTTGCACATTGATTACAATGTTACCTGAGTTTTTACATACATATCAACGTGGACGTACATTTCGATGTACTTATCTAATAAAGTGACGGTACTTGCAATGAAAAACTAGATGGAGAAAGCTGACCCCCTTCACCTCTATACTCCAAGCTGAGAGAGAGAGACAGGGTGGGGGGAGGTATTGTGATTTCCTTCTCAAAATAAGACATTCTAATTGACGTTACTGGTAGTCAGTAAGAGTGTTCTTAGGCTTCTTGGGAGATACAGGAAAAAAAATCTTTAGGGATAAAACTAGCATGTTGTGAAACTATACACAGTCCTGCAAAGAGTTCGAAGTGTGAAACCTGTGGCAGGTATAACCAAAGAGAACACAACTGCAAATACATCAGTTGCCTTGGTGGTAGGTCAGGTGGGTATAGAGTATGCCTGCCTGCTAAGTGATGCCCTGCCTTAATGGGTTAGCACTAGGCTAGGTGCTCTCCCTGTGCCTGTTATGCCATGCGACATAAAAGTATGTTTTGAAAGAAAATATGCCTCGTGCTTTAATGAGGATAATTTTCCCCCCTTGGTCAATCAATCTGAACTCTCTGCTACACAGTTATGGTTCCTGTGTCATGGGGTTGCTATGAGCATTAAATGAATAAATCAATGTACAGCATGTAATACAGTGCCTGGCACTTGTATATTCTTGATAAATATTAGCTGTTGTTGCCTTTTGTCTGGATCTGAAGCTGCCTAAGTAGAAACTAAAGAATGCAGCAAGGCTGTTTGACTGGGATCTGCCTGAAAAGGGGCTGGGGAAAAGTCCAGAGAAGAGCTGGACATTCTCCTACAGTCAGTCTCTGAGGATTTCTATTTTATTCACTCATTTTAAAAGGGTGAACTGAAAGCCGGATCATTTAACAACCATAACATATCAATTTATGTCATCCAAAGGAACCAGCAGTTGCTCAAAGAGAAAATACCTTCCCTGTAATTCAGATTTTACTTGGAAGTCCCTGGCTTCATGAACATTCTTCATAAAACCCGAAAAGTTCTTGGTATTAATATTTAAATTCTGACTTAGAACTCAGGTCAGGGCAGTGTTTTTTTGTGTTTTTTTTTTTTTAATCTATTACTGTGTAATAACCACAACATTAGTTGCTTAAAACAGCATGCATCTATTATCTCATGTTTTCTACGGGCGGAGAATTCAGGCACTGGGTGCTCTGGTTTCTAATCTCTCCCTCTAAGAATGACTGAGATGCCTGCCATTTGGGGTCGCATATGAAGGCTTGCCTGGTGAAGGAGCTGCTTCCAAGCTCACTTGGATGTTGACAGAATTCAATTTCTGGTTAGCTTAGGCCAAGGCCACTCTGCCGTACTTTGCCATTTGGGCTCCTTCAACATGGCAGCCTTCTTCATCAAAGCTAACAAAGGAGAGAGTCTGCTAAAAAGGCAGAAGTCACTATGTTACGTGACCTAATCATAGAAGGGACATCTCATCACCTTTGCTGTTCCCTGTTGGGTAGAAGTAGGTCACAAGTCCCATCCACACTCAAGGGGAGGGGATTACACAAGAGTATGAATACCCGGAAGCAAGAATCCTTAAGCTCGATCTTAGACTTGGCCCGAAACACTATCATGTCTCAAGACATTCACTGGTGTTCTAGAAAACAAAGTAAATTGGACCAATCTAGTGATTGTTTTTCATCTAGATGTTCTTAGAAAGAGAAATGCAAAATATACTTTAATATAGTGACCGCAAATATTATGTAATAATCTGCCATATCCAAGAAGACTTTCCTTGAAAGATTAATACTTGATATAAGAATACAAAAATGTTCACCTTCTCTATGATGCATAAGCAGCATCGATTTCAGGTTAATCCATGTCATTTATTTAATGCCGCTGCTGTGTGTTATGTATCTTATCTTACAATTTCAACATAAATTAATATTTAATGTTTCTTATATATTAAATATTTATGCTACACAAACTCATTCTCCACAGATCTGTGGCTAAAAGAAGCATATTTTCAAAGAGTACTGAGATTCCCAAACTGCGCCACAATCAAATAATCAAAAGCTAGAACACATCAAAATGGTTACACCTTTGCTGTCTAAAAAGGCCTGGAAGCAAGCTGTCCACAGTAAAACAATGAATTATACGGGAACAATGTTAGTCAAGAGCACCAAGATTTCGTAAAACATGCAATTTGGGTTCTTCCTTTCTCTATCACACACATGTACAACATAGATTTTTTGCAATGAAAGGAAAATATAATTTTAATGCTGCACTTAACATTTGGATTTTGATTCAACAATATCATTATCACAATTAAGACAAACTGCAAAAAAAATTAAAAACACGAAAACACTGTGTTCATTGAAAATGTATTTTTGATGTCATTTTATATTAACATGTAAAATAAGATTTTTATGTTTCCTTTCAAAGTATTTTATTTTTCCAAATTTTGTTGTGACAGTTTTATAAAAAGGATAAAAATATTAAACTTTCAATACCTTTTTCCTTGTCCTATGTTCTAAAGACTAGTATATGTTTTATGTTAGTTCCTTGTACTTTTGTTGCACTGATGGCATAGAAAGGTGGGAGAAACAATGAGAGAGTCAATGAGTTAATAGAAAATCACAAAGAAAAGAAATTTAGAGACAGAGATCGGTCTTCAGAATTTTTGAAAGACAGAGACCAGAGCTGGAAGCAGCATCAGTGAATAAGGTAGCTTGTATATCAAGAAGGACGGACAAAACCTTCCTAGTTTTCCTCCGTGCTTTGCAGTATATTTCTCCTGCTTACCCCCTCAAGATAACCTTCAATAATAATCATTATTAGTCTTTCAGGCTTTTGAAGCCAGATATATTTATTTTAGATGTGGCACTGTGTTGAGTTGGCCCTTCCAGTGAACACTCAGAAAGTTGCCTGTTTTCCCAGCATCTTTGTTTTTTTCCTGTGCCATTACTGACAGCTCTTCTCCCAGTTTCTGTAACTGAAAATCCACTCAACAGGGCCTTGGTGTGCAAGGTACATTTGACCGAAGATTTCATGGCGGAGGCCATGACATGGAAATGTTTCCTTCCCGTTATGGGTAACGTCGTTACAAAACATCTCCTGGGACCTCACTCTCCAAGACTGTTTTCCAGTCTGCCAGCTGCCAGATCTGCTTATCTTTGTTTCTCTATCTGCTTTCCATCCTTCCCTCACTAGTAGACCCCTCTGGACCTCAAGGTCTTCCAGACCTGCCTAACTATAACCTACATGGCCAACAAAATATCCTCCCTAGAAACCCATGTAGGATTATGTATAAATGTTTTTCACTGTCTCATAAAATTTAAAAACAAAAATTCAATGGACTACATTTTAATCATCTATTACAGAAATTGTGTCATCAGTCGTTTTTCTGACATGAATATAAACCAAGTCCTCAACACATCTTTTGACCTCCTGTCAATGTCTTATCAACATGTTGTAATTTTAAAGGGGTTTTGATGTCTAAATGGTTTGGGGACTTTTACACTAGGATGTATGGCCGGGAGTGACATTCTTCAATTCAAGTCAGACAAGAGGGGCCAGGCAAAACTTGGCTCACGTTGTTAGGTCAGAAGGGTAAGTTACCTGTGGAGGGAGAGGCTGAAAGTCCATGCCTTCCCTAAGCGTCAGTGCTACACCTGCCATGAGTGAGATGTGAGCTGCGTACTGGGGCTGCGATGAGGAACAAGATGGACGTGGTCCCTGCCATGGAAAAGTCTGTGGTCTGGTGAGGGAGATGCAGTTAAACAAGCAAGAGGGAGCAGGAGTACAGAGTGAAATGGAGCAGTATTCCCAACCCCCAAGCCCATTCATATGTTTCATCAGGACATATAGAGCAGGGGTGAGGGAAGGTCTTTTGAGCAGAGGTAGCGGCTTGTACAGAGGTAAGGAAGTAGAGAAAGCATGGGCAGCTTGCGAGGTGCCGAGAAAGGAGCCCACGTGAGCTGTGACGTGGGGTGTGCGTGGGGCAGGACTGGTACAGCCAAGGAGAGGCTGGAGAGACAACTTCCAGGTTTGGCTCTGACATCCTCAGGTCTCTAACCTTTCACGATGCCTCTGTTTCTTTCCTTTCCCTTGTGCTCGACTGAACCTTAAGCTGAAATCTATGCTTGTACTTTGCGTCCCTTTCTCCTGGAGGAACCCAGGGTTTCTGAGACAGAGAGGAATCTGAAAGGGTCCCATGCGCCCTGGGCATCAGACGTCAACGCTCCAACGTCAGGACACGTGATCAAACTATGGTTTCACTTGATGTTCCTCACCTTGATCACATGCCTATCAGGGGGAAAAAAGGAGAGTGTCACAAAATACATGTATGTTATTGATACCAAATAAGTTGCTTGAAGAATTTTTCTTAGAATTTCTTGACCAGCCTTCAACATCCTGGCAAAATGCAGGCGTATTACAAATTGGGTTTGAAAATCCTTTTCCTTGCTCTGAATATTATGCAGTTTGGAGAAGAAAATAATGGATTAACACACTTGGTTGAATAACTAGGAATAACCACCTCCTGGGGTTACACAGAAAATATCCAAGGTGCCCACAGCCTAGGCAACGTCCAAAGAAACATGGTCTATTCCCGTGACAGGAGACCTGAAAAAGGGGTTATCATCTAAGCCAGGCATCGGGTTCCAATGGTCAGTGGCCGCCTGAGGCTCACTGAGGACACCGGGGTTCAGACCAGTGGAAGCTGCTTCTCTTTGCCCTTTCTCCCTTTTCCCCTATTGCCTGGTTACTGCTCTTCACGCTGGCTTTCTGGGGCCACGTGCTCAGTTACCACACAGATGTAGTAATTAGGTAAAAAGACTCCGAAATGAAAGTGTTCTGGGCAGAGAAGCTGAAGTTTGAAGGAAGGGCTCTTGCTCTCTATTACCGTCGCCTACTCGGTCTCAAGCTCCTGCTCACTGCTATGACGTACCCCCAACATGTTGGCTCCTTTGGCCAGGGAGGTCTCCTCCAACCAACAGGCAACTGGATGGTAATCCAGATGCTTCCTAGATACTCCAGCACTTCCCAATCCAGGAGTAACTGTCCAGAGCAGACAGAGAGCAGCTGACCAGAAAAGACCTTTGGAAAGACATGGAGGCAGAGACCAAAGGAGACACATGTAGCAGACGTGAACAGGGCAGCCCAGGTAAATTATAGCAGGATAAATGTCCTATCCACACTCCAGCCTCAACTTCTCCACACATTTTTATAAACTTGGTGTCCAAATGGAGAAGGACATAAACCCCTGGGACAGTGAAGCAAAGCCAAATGATCTTTTTTTCCTCTCTAATACGTTGTAGTCACACTGAGAACAGATGACCCTTTGAGCGTTGACTAGGAAAACGTGGATATTGTAGGTCGGCTTCGTTATTTGCAGAAGTTAGCTTTTGCATTAATTTGTTCCACGAATCAATTTCATTAACTTGTACAACAAAAATATACAGAACGCCTACTATATGCCATACATATATTTCGGATCCAAAATATAAATAAGATGAGGCCAGTCTAATAATGGAGACAGCCAAGTACAGTACAATGATTCGAGTACAATAGAAGTGTCACAAAGAACTGGGACCATATTTATCATTCAGAACTCCATCCCTAACAATGTCTGACCTATAGTAGGTGCTCACTAAATACGTGTTGAATGTGTACATGTGTTGAATGTGTACGGTGCTATGATAGCATGGAAGTAGGACACATGGTCAGGCAGGGTTGGGGGGTGAAGAGCGTCCAGCTGAGTGTGGACACCATATCTAGAGTGGAACCATTCTGCCTGATAAGTGTGACTTTGTGCAGCAGTGATTACAAATAGACTCACTGAATGATAAATAATAAAGTAATAAGTTCCAGAAGGCAAACTAGACAGAAAGGCAAAAGCCCTCATGGAGAGGGATGGACATAATGAAGCAGAAAGTCTAGAACGGGTAGAGAAGGGACTGAAGCTCAAAGAGAAAGAAAACAGACTGGGGAAAGAACCAGCGACTTCCAAGTGGTTTACAGATTGGAGAACAGGGCAAGAGTGAGGAAACGACAAAGAGAGGGTAAAGATGGGATTCTGATGTTTTTTCGTTAATAACTTTTATTTTTAATTACAGTTGACATGCAATGTTATATTAGTTTCAGGTGTACAACATAGTGATTAGACATGTATCTAACTTACGAAGTGATTCCCCCAATAAATCTAGTACCCACCTGACACCATACGTAGTGATTACATTATTATTGGCCATATGCCCTTTGCTGTGCTTTCCATCCCTGTGACTATTTTGTAACGACCAGTTTGTACTTGTTAATCCCTTCCCCACTCCACCCATTCCCCAACCCCCAGGGTACTGATGTTTAAGATTTCAGAAATGGAGCCACAAGGGTTAATGTCAATTTCCAGTGGGGACACCGAAGTGGCGCTGAGGCCATTTAAGCAGAGAAGGTCAAAGAACACGTAATGCCTGGGCGGTGGACAGGTCACCCTTGCTGCGGAGGACGATGGCAGTAGTAGCAGTAGAGGGGAACAGCCGGAGGCCAGCGAGGCCAGCGGAGCATAGACAGGGAAGTCAGGAAGTGATGGCATCCAAGAGCGAGAGTCCAGATGGAATGAGGCTCTGGGGTGATTCTCAGCCAGCGTCCCCCAAAAAGGAAAGCAGAGCCTGAGTTAAAGGTTTGCATGCAGTTAGTTGCTTTTGGGAAGCAATCCAAGCAAACAGGAGTAGGGGGATGGGGAGGGGAAACCCATGCCAGGGTATGCTTTCGAGTGATCACCACCGTGGGCGAGTAAGGATGGATCCTGCCTCAGGAACTTCTCAGGAGCCCTCTAGCATGAACTTCAGAGTTGATCACTGGCATCTTCCAGTTGCCTGGTAGGGTTTACACTCCCCATCGTCACGCCTGCACCAGGCTGCCAAGCAGACTCCTGCAGTTGTCCGACGCGAAAGCCTCCCATAGGTGCCAGGGAGAAACGGAAAGACGACCAAGTGCAGCTGAAGAAGCTCTGTGCCGTCAGGTGTACGCGCGCCTAACGCTGGTTGTCACAGCAGTGGCTGGCGTGAAAGGTGGACGGAGAGAATGTGGAGTGGGGCACAGGAAGGGCCTGCTGCAATGGGTAAGCAGCAGATGGGAACAGAAAGCCAGTGCCGGCATAGGCGCCATGGGTGGCAGAGATGATGGCATCAGTGGCACCAGTGCAGTCAGCACTCGGCAGCTTTGGCCCCAGGACTCAGAAGGAATGTGGATGAAAAGTCATCCTGTGCCTGAACGGGGCTCAGCCCTAAGGAAGAAAGCCAGGTGGGAAGACCCATGCTCGTTTGGGCTTTCAGGCGTCTACTAGGACCAAGCAGGTTGAACCAGATCTAGAAATCTAATCAAGCCACAGCTGGTTGTGAAAGCAAGCTGGGGCCTAATCAATGGCAGCGTGAGCTCACAGAAGGCTGTCTGAAAGTGGAAATGTATGAGATCTCTCTCTCTCTCCCATATCTGTATCTGTAGCTATAATCCATAGATATATGTATATAGGTGTGTGTGTTTATTTGAGATTTTTGGAGGGAGACACTAGAAGGAGAAAAAAGGCAGCGAGCCTTGAAAACCTCCAACTTATAAAGATACATCTGACCCACTTGGCAGTTTTATTCCTCAGGGTAAATGAACAAATTAGCATTCAGATTTAGATAGCACTCTCTTGGGAGTTTGTTTAGCCAGTTAAGCTCCCCTGCGCCTGCACAACTCTGGGCTTACTAATAAATCCAGAGGCTCCGCCTTGGACCCCCACAACCACACTGAAGGACGGATGCCCCGTGAGGTCCCATGTGACCACCTAGCTCACCTCCTTCTCTGATATTTTACTGCAAGTGTTCTTACTTCAACGAACAGTGGTGGCATACCATTGTACAATTCTGATATTAAGGAAAAGCATGTCTACACGGCATTAGCTAACTACTGCTGTAAACCACATTAACCGAAAACTTAAAACCACCCACATTTACTGCCTCAGAGCTCCTGTGGGTCTGGAACCTGGGCATGGCTCAGCTAGTTCAAGCATTTTGGGGGCTCTCACAGACTACATGTGAAGTGTCACCTGGAAACCACACGTCCAGGGAAAGGCAGAACCCATGCAAAAGACTCTTGCCCGCGTTAACTGCATCGCAGAGGGTGTGAAAAGGGAACTGTCACAGGCTGTAATCGCAGTGAAAAGGGAACTCTGTTCTTCCTCAGCGGTGACATCATCGCACATAGAATGGAAACCATGGCAATGGGTTAATAATGAGAAACAGTCACCTGAATGCCGCAACTAAGGGAAAGGTAGGACAATGGAAGGTGGCTGGAAGGAACAATGTCATCCAGGATAAGTGTGAAACACTGGATCCTGGTGTAATTAAAACTGGGCCCTGGGGAACATGGCCGAGGGTTACAATGGTGCCACTGCCCAGGGCCTTACTCATCTGCTGCCTGTCAGGTGAGTAGGAACATTGTCTGACACCATAGAAACTCTGTCCTCGGGTTCAGTTTCATCAATGGGGAAGTTAAAAATTAACCATGGCCTTTACACCACCACCACACCTTCAGACTTCAGAAATGTTTCCCAGCAGAGGCCTCTTTGGCCTGGCATTTCATCCTTCGTGTAGTTGTTTTTCATTGTTTCATAGCAAACAACAACACTAGTTCTGAACCATTACTGTTCCTATGGAAAGACCAAAGCTGTCTTCTCCCAGTGTCATGGGGCCCTGGAGGGTCGTGACAGTACTGGGAAGTGAGCAGTTGGTTCTTCAGTGACCTGACTTCTGGAATTTGCCTCAAATGCCCTCCAGCTTCCCGGGGCCTCTTCTGACTAGGGTTCGGGGACACGTTTACCTCAAAGTGAGTGCGTGGATGTGGGGAGTGCCTGGAAATTCTCTCCAATTCTTCAAACACTTCAGCCATGAATTAACTCAGGCCTGAAATTCCATAATTAGTGTCATTCCTATCCTTTACCACAGTTCAAATTCAAATAACTCTACAAGTAGAGCACAAAAAGAGTGAGTGAAGGCAATCCAGGCCCTGCCCCTTATTATGGAACTCTCCAGATCTCTTAGGCCACCATGGTTTCCCCCACTTCTAACTCCTACGTGGTCTATCTTTGCACACTCAGCACCCCCGTGTCTCCGGATACTCCATACTGGATTGTTCTCCAGCTCAGTGATTCTCAAATTAGGGCAAGTCAGTCCTCCGGGAGCTATTCATCAATGTCTGGAGACATTTTTGGTTGTCACAACGCGGGAGAGTGCTAGTATCATCTAGTGGGCAGAGGCTAGGGAGGCTGTTAAACATCCTATGATACCCAGCATGGCCCCTACAACAAAGCATCTTCCAGCCCAGCCTGTCAACAGGGTTGAGGTGCAGAGACACGTCACCCTGGCATTTTCAGCTACTTTAATACTAGTTCAAAGAAAAATAAATTCAGTTAGCCCTAAATTGGAATAAGTATTAAGTCTTATCAGGGATCTACTCTGTAGTGTGAACGGCTTTAACAGATCCTTTATGAGAGCAGTTTGAATGGGTGGAAACTGGACTATGGATACTGGCGGCGGTAAGGAGTAGTGAGGGTGGGAAGAGGTCTTTCAAAATGGCAACTCCAGAGGAAATTTCACCTTCCCTGGGGTAGGTGCTGAAGGGTTACTCTCTGATAATTTGGTATTTTTTTCTTTTTTAATGGATTTAGTTAATCAGAATATATATCAAACTTCCCATGGGGAGCTTTTTCAGAATAAATATGCTGAGCCCCTCATCTTTGAATTATGTGCAGAGTTGGCTTTGGACATGTATGCTTAAAGGACTCCTCAGGTGATTTTGATGTGCACTCCTGGTTTCCAGCCAGTAAAGAAAGACCATTAACCAGTACGGCCCCCGCCCCCGTGCCAGAGTTTCTTTTCCAAACATGAAGGTGCCCCTTTACAAGAACTAACTGTGATATTGTTCTGGTTTATGGCCCCTGTCAGATTAAGATAGAAAGGCCCTTCCTGCCTGGGCTTGAATCTGCTGTCTTGAGAGATAACAGCCGCCCCCGGGCTATCTCCCTTGGTTCCATTGCCAAATCCTGGAGCCGAGGTGGTGTTACCTGAAACACGCCTTGACTTCTACTCTAAATGATTCCTGAATCCTGAAGATGAGACAGAGGTGGAGCAGCCACACTGAGCAATTGGAACTTTCTCATTATGTCGGGAATCAGAATTTCAAGACAACTAGCTTGCCCTTCAAAAAAACATATTGTATTTATTTGCGTATTCATTCCATCAGTCAGCCAATCGCTAGCTGTGTTTGAGATTGCCTGTTCATGAAATTAGGCCACGTGTACTTGAGATGGTGATATGACAAGGATAGCTTCCTCAGGGAGCTTACAATCTTTTTAGGGCATAGAACAAAACAGAAGCCGTGGAAAGAGGAAAAAACAATCAGGATAAAAGAGAAAATACTTTGGACTCTGGCCAAACAAGTCTTATCTTCCTTTCAGTCCCAATTTCCTTGACTGTATCACAAGGAGGTCAGATTAAATGGCCTTCAAAACCCCTTCCAGCTTTCGAATTCTCTTACATCTGTCATGCTGTAAGTGTACAACCTGACTACTTGTCCTCTATGATAGAGCCACTATCACAAAGAGATATCATCTAAGGGAATGACCTACTTCAGGGAAATCACCTTGGAGGCTCCCCTGAAGACACCAACCTTTATCAGCCCTGGAGGGTGGGGTTCCAGGTGCCCTCTTCTAACTAAAGGCCTTTCCCCTGGCAGTTCCTGAGTCAGTCATGTCACAGACAGGATATAGTCCATCAAGCTCAGCCCATCCACTGGTGGGGTTTGGACCTAACTGGTTGGGCTGCCTCGGACCTATTGTTATGCTATGCACCTGCACACCTCCCAAACCCAGACCTACCTGCCCAGCCAGTATTAGCTCAGTCTGGATGACGTGGCTTGGATGTCGCTTTGTTTTCTTCCACTTGTTCATTCAACAAATATTTCCTAGTGCATGTTCATATCAGGCACTGTCCCTGGCGTCCAGGCACAGATGGAGACAAAAAAAAGGCAGGTCCTGCTCAGAGAATCCACAGTCCAACTCTGCCTGGCCCTGCGCTTTGAATCCTGCCCTGAGCCCATTTTGTTGACTGGGGTCCTGACCTCATCTCTGCCTCTTTTATACCCTGTTGTTCATACCCCTACCTTCTGGCTGGGATCCTGCAGTGAAGAAAATGAACATCCAGAACCTCATGGCGTGGGCTCTGACAGCCTCACCTCATCTGTGAATTGGATCCCAGCTGATATGACTGCCTGCCCACATCTCCTACGAATGTGTCCTCTTTTCCTCTGAGCCCTCTGCGTGGGTCTCACCATCTCCACGTGGCTGGCTAACCTCTCCCCACTCTGGGTCCTCCCTTCCTCCACCAACTCATCACTCTGTTCTTGAGGTGCCATCATCGATGGCCAGTTCCACCTGAGTCCTGACAAAATGGAAGAATCAAGTCACCCTCGCTGCCATGGTGAGAATCAGGCACATTTTTTATTCAATTAAGTTCTTACAGCATCAAAGGGAGAAAGCTCACAAAAACAGGAGACTTTTAAACAGATGGCTCTATGGCTGATACACGAAGGGAGCACAAATGGCACTGAAGTGATAGCTAAGAGTTTCCTACCAAACAATGGCACCTAGAGCCGTAGTTTGCAAAACTGGGGAATGGGAAGTGTCCCGTCACGACTCCTCACTGGTTTGCTCTTTCTCTTCAGTCCTGCTGCCAGTGCAAGGATAATGCGGTGACAGGTAAAGCCAGCTTTCCTTGGACACATCAATCCAAGGTTTCCTGTTATCTGTCTCTCTGGGCTCCCCTCCTTCACCCTGCCATCCCAGTAGGAGTGCATTATGCAGGACGTATGTGTTCTCTTTGGCCGGGGCTGGGACTTGGCTCTGGAACCTATAAGATACTGCAGACATATGGGCAAATCCTCCCTCTCTAGCCTCCTCTAAGCCCAGCATCCCCTACAGCAAGACAACTCAAGCCCACGCCATCATATGGAATGTTTATCCCGAGTCAGCCATCCAGCCACCACCCTAACCTGCCAAACACAGTCAGCAAAAGCCCAGTGTCAGTTTCCTTTAAGAAAGGAGACTGAAGCTGCTGTTACCCAGCCCCAGGAATTCCACAGGAAAGTTGCAATGGAAATTGCTGTGACCAACGCAGTGGGCTATAAATAACATGTTAAAGTCAACAAGCACGTCGTCACCTGTTCTCAATATCATGTCTTTCAATCTCCGAGCCCCTCCCCCCACCCATGGGTAGAAGCTCAAGCAACTGGCTGATAACACGTTTTCTTCCTCATCACTGAAGGTTACTACAAAGACACCAGGAACTGTTAGAGATGCTTTACATAATCACTTCCCTCCAGCTCCCAAAGGATAGTCTAAATTCCAAGTCATCTGTAGTGAGGAAAGTAAGCTGTAGCTATAGCTACATAACTAGCTTCCTAAATAGCCTTCAGCCAGTTGTGCCTTTCCCTCTCCCTACCCCACCCCACCCCTCCCCATTGACAAAAAGTGAAGATCACACTTTACCTTCCATTTGCATGTAAATAACTAAGTGCTCCGAGATCACAGATAACACTTACGAGGGCCCCCAAGGGCTGGGACTTCTCCACTGACACAGACGCAGCCCAGGTACCTTCCCTCCAAGACCTACAGCGTGCTCCTACCTGTCTAGTGAATCAGATATCAATCCCACTTATCAAATGAGGAAACTGCATTTCAAAGAGACAGAATTTGCTCTGGGTCACACAGTTAGTAAACTGAGATTGAATTCTAACAGAATCTAGTGACTTCAAAGGCAATAGCTAAAACGGTTTCGTTCTCTCCAAAAATTGGATATGTACATCTAGAGATTTATTTGTTCAATAAATAATTCTTGAGCACCTACTATGTATCAGATGTTAGTGATAAGTCAATGAACATATTTAACAAAACTTCTTGGAATCACGGAGGTTATACTCTAGTGAGAAGGGTGGGCAAAGAGAAGATATTTCATAGTTCTTTTTGCCTGAAATTCCAAAATGTGTATTGTTGAAAACATGAAAAGCCCCTACGAAAAATATTGCACGAAGAATGCAATATGCCCAAATCAAGCTGAATTGATTACAATAATCAAAGCTAGGAGAGTCAACTGTTAAGATAAAAAAAAAACCAAAAAAAAAAACCAACCACATGAGCAAAGTAGTAGATTTCCATTCCTGAGGGCATTTGTTGAAAATCTGTATCATCAGCCAGCTGTGGAATGCTGTTCATACCTAAAAGCTTATGAAAAGGATTAGATGTCTGTCAGTTGATGATTTGTTTTGCCATAACGTTCAAAAGGCTACATTCCTATACCCATTTCATAGGTAAGGAAACTAATTCTCCGGGGGATGAGTTGCTCAAAGCCATTCAAAGGTAATTACTGTAATGGCACACTGCAGTCCTGAGTGCAAAACAAAACAATTGATTTATTAACAGATGAGTAAGAGACCTTCAATGAATGGTGCAGGAGATGCTCTTAACTTTCTATGCCTCAAGTAAGAGGAGTCACCATCAGTGGCATCTATGGGAAGATACTAAAAAGCCAGACTTTCCCTCTTAAAACCATGACTTTCCCAATGGAAAGGATCCTTCTGATGACAGGACTCCTAAAAGGTGGGTGACCTAGTGTTTCCCCACTGCTCAGCATAGAAAAGACGAAAGACTCAGCACCTGGAATATAAAGTTATGACTACACATGTGGGGTGAAATGAAGCACTCGCCCCCTTACTTGGGCCACGTAGCTTTATTTGAGCAGAGTATGTAGGGATCCCAAAAGCGTGAAGTGATTGTTTTGATGACCACTTCACTCTGAGATGTTGAGATGAGTGTTTCCAGACAAGTGGTGCCATGACTGGTTCACACCGTGACTCTGCCACTTACCAGCTGTGCGATTTGGGATAATTGATTTAACTTCTGTATGTGTTGGTTTCCCCATCTGCAAAGTAGGGATAAAAATGGTACCTACTTCAGAGAGTCAATGTAAGGGTTCACTAAGTTAATACATGAGAGGTACTGAGTTGATTCATGTTTGCCACTTGAATAAGTACTCCAAATTGAGAGCTGTTATTATTTAGGATTGTGTGTCTACATGAACTAATGGTATAGTAGACTGACACTGACCATTTGTTTTAATAGCACTGGAGATTTCTTTTTCTTCAATGATGGTTGAAACCATGTAGAAGCAACTTCCTGCCATGCCTGAAAGATCATGACATGGCTGACAAAGCGTCTTGGTCTGTCTGAACAACAAAATCTGAATCAACCACTTAAATGACTGACTATCCAATTTACCTTGGTCAGTTTGATTGCCCTGTCTAGACCTAATCTAAGAATGGCTAACATCCCATCTCAGTGCAGACCAACAAGTCATGATGCTTCAAAAGGGGCAACAGAACTAAATATTAATGAGAGGAACTCTATAGCAACATGAACAACTGGTAAAAACTCTTTGCTACTAAGGAGAAGTTGAGTTAAGGGAGGATATTACATTGAATTGTCATGATCTAGTTTCAGTCTGGGAGAAAAGCCATAATACAAAATATTTATTTCCTCAAGGGAGATGGTTATCTCTGGCAGCCTTCTGAGTGATTTGTCAAAATGGAACACAAACCAAAATATGAATCCAATGAGACTTCACAGTTGTTACAAATGGGGCAGGTTATAAATTATGAGGCTGACTGGTGCTTTTCACATGTACTCGGGCAATAATGTGGTGTCTTCAGGGCAAAGAAGGAAATATATTGCTGTTGTTGAACGGATATGTATTTTTTTAATGTCATAGCCTGGGTTCCAAATAATAACCTTGATGTTCTCCTGCCATAAGGAGGAAAAAATAACTTGAGCATCTTCCCCTTGAACTATAGAACCAAACCTTTACCTGGCTCTGAGAAAGAGCTGCTTTCTTCAGCTAGAAATCCATGTGGGCAACTAGTTGACCAAGTGCTTTCTTGTGACGTTAAAATAGGAGTGGAGCACGATCGGAAGAATAGTTAGGCTACCCCCACTGTCTCCAGAGAGGAAAAGAAAGCAAATTTTTCCTTCCTTGAGTCATCAATAAATAAGTATCTGCAAGAGGTTATGGAAGACTGGGGAAGTGGGCTAATGGTCCCGTAGTAGAACTGACTAGACAACAAAACGTCATGTACATGTTACTGGGTAAATTAAAACTGAAAACCACCTCTTAATTCAGCAGAACAAATAGTTTTTCTTAGTCACCAGAATATTTGAGTTCAAAATATTTTGGGGCCTGTGATGACTTTAATTTGCTAAGAGAGAGCCTTGTTTTAAAACATCTAGAAAAATTAACTTTCTGCTGTTTATTTGTCCACAACTTGCTGGGATACTTACAGAAACTTAAGCCACCTTATGGGCTTTGGATTAATTTAATAATCAAAAGCCCTTGTAGATTTTATTAAATGTCTGACTTAATACTATTTGACCATAGCTTTTAAATACAAGGAGTCTGGGTATAATAATTAAAATTATTATGATTAGTGGGGAGGGGGGTTGACACAGTGCGAGGGATATAAATGATAAATGTCTAACTATTACATTGTTTTGTGCACCGGAAACTAATAAAAAAGATAATAAAAAAAATCTTAAAAAAATTATTATGATTACTACTAGACTAACATTACTAATAGGAAAGCTTTTATATTTATTAGCCAAATGTATTGTGCGGGACTAAAATTCTGAACCTAAAAACAACTGAGTCGTGTCTTGAATGGTGTGATCCTATTATAAGGCATGAATGAAGTTCACTGCTGAGCCATGGCTGGAACTGAGAGAATGGCAGGACGAAGGCTAGGCGAGGAGGGGTATAAGAACAGACCATGGAGCAAAAGGACACAGAGCAGGAGTAAAGGAAGATGCAAACCTACGTATACCTCCTTGGGACACTGTCAGCCCCTGCCCAAGTGCTTCGTAGAACGCACAGTTGGAGACGTGGACCCACACAGGTCCATATTTGGAACTTGACTCCTGGAGACCTAGGGGCTGAACATGGCTGAAGTAAGGCATCGACTGGCCAACACCGTCTCAGGACGTATCTGCTTGTCACCAGGACGACGGGTCAAATCAGTTGGTTCGGCCAAATAACCAGGTAATTAGGTCTAAACATATCAAATTGGTCATTGGAAAGTCATAAATCAATCCATTCAAAGGGAAGAAAACTATAGCCTGTATAAACTGTTATAAACGGGTTTTAGGCCTAGCAATCTGGATTTTAGAAAGCTGTAAAATTTATTTGAAAAGTAATAAGCATATATAAATGTCAGGTATTGTTACTATGCCATTGGTCTCTTGCACTTCTGTTATCAGATTTATTTATGTTAGTATCACATTTCCAGTTGGGGCATGAAAGCTAAACTATATTCTAGAAAATGCCAAAATGTATACCAAAATACATTTTGGTATACATGTTTAATTTTTATTTATTTATTTATTTTAGCATATAATTGTCCTTGTTGGTGCTCATTGATTTCTTAGGACCTTTTATCTGCAACCAGACTAATTGGCCTTGAATCCATTCTGACAACATTTTAATTATTCACTAGTTAGTAATTCTTAAAAGCAACTTCAACATTAAAATGTCTCTAAAGCATGTACTGAGCTGTTCAATCCCACATAACAATTTCATACAATATTCATATCAACCTGAATTTTCTCTGAGGTCTTCATAAATGGGTATATTTTTGTATTTAGAAAATAACTGTAAAATTCTAATACTGTATATAACATTCTTTGCGTGACAGAGATGCACATTCTCCAAACACCTTGTATTTTCATATAGTTTGAGACTACCTGATATCAATTTTTCAGAACTAATTTAGAACGTAAAAAAAAAGAAGAAAAATTTAGTCCCTAGCATGTGTAAAACTATACCACAGGAAATATAAAGAAGCGCCAGCATTGCACTCTCGGATCCCCATAGAACCTTTATTGCAACAATTGAACCCAGGAAAACAACTGAAAATAAAAACAAAACATGAACGGCACTAAACTATAATAGAATGGGTTTCTGCCTTAGGTTGGTCTCTGCAGGTGAGGAGCTATGTGAAAGTGAAAGTGATTTAGGGAGTAGGGGAGTGGGGCCAGGAAGGGAAACTTTAGCTCAGTCTCGCAGGGGAGCTCTGAAGACAGTGTCCCCAGAAGAGGTGAGGGAGCTGGAGTATTTACACCTCTCACTTGTCAGTCACAGGTTATGAGGCACCTTGGATGGGGGGTTGGGAGGACTTGTAAGTTTCCAGGTGCTTCCTGCTGTCTACACTGGCAGGCAAGGCGGGTTACAGCAGCTTGGGTGCAGCCTTCCCACAGAGAGGTGTAGGTGCTGGCTCTTGGAAGTAGAAGCACACCCGCCTTCCATCAGTGTGCACAGTGGGCCCGGAAATGGCCACATGCGCTAACAGGATACAGCGGAGCACAGACAGCATCTGGCCTCTGCTATGGTGACATTGGGCTGCATGGAGTCCGTTGCGAAATGAACTATATAGGCAATAATTGCTGTAATACATCAGAGAAAGAAGAGAGGCCCTGACCTCAGAAGCATCTGTTCAGCTCCCTTTACTATAAATTTTATAAGGACAGACCTGCTCTGCTTCAATGCCAGCTGTGACTGGGTAAATCCCTCTGCTCCTGGGACGCTGCATAAGGGAGTCCTTTACCCAGAGATATGAGCCACGCTCCACAACAGCATATTATCAGTAACAAAGGTAATATTGTCAGCTCCATCTATTTTACTCCATGCATGTATCTTAATTAGTTCAGCGCACAGGTGAGGAAGTGAGATATTATTTATCAGCCCTCCTCAAACCTCAAAAAAAAACAAGAGTTCACATTTATCGAGTCCTAAGTGGCAGGAACAGGTCTAAGTATTTTTCAGCAATGATCTTGTTGCATCTTTTCAACAGCCTAGTGACGTAAGCCCTGTCCACACTTTCCAATCGAGGAAGCCGAAATAAAAAGCATTTAACTATGTGGCCCAAGGTCCCACTGCTGTAAGTAATGGGGCCAGGATTTGAACACAAAGACAGTCTAGGTACAAAGTTTATGCCCTTAACCACTGGGTTAAAGAGAACTGAACATATCAAATGTTTGACCAGAAACTGATGGATAATGCAAAATGCAGGAAGGGAGGAGTCCATTTGAAAGAACAGTTTTTAAAAATGCATATACCATCTGATTCAGCCATTTCTCTATCTAAAGAAATACTTGGATATGTTCACAAAGAGGAATATACAAAGATATTCACTATTGGTTGGTTACATTGTATCCATAACGTGAAATACTGGCAGCCATTAGAAGGAAGTAGAGCTACGCGTGGTGACGTGCAAAGCTCTACAAGACCTACTAAGTGCAAAAGCAAGGTGAAGGGTGGTCTGTCTGTATATTATGATCACGTGTGGGTAAAACAATCAAATAACAAATAAAACCATGTGGGATATGTGTATGTATATATACATGCATTTTAAAAAGACCAGAAGGATATTCACCAAAATGACATTCTCCCCTCTAAGTAGATGAGTCGGGGGGGGGGAAGAATGAAGATATTGACATTTCTGTCCATAATTTTTCTGAAATTTATATTATTTAAATCATTTACCATAAAAAAATGTGTTTAAATATTAGTAATATCATTTTTAAGGCACTAAAAGTAAAAAAAAAAAAAAAAAATAAAGACCTGCCTGAACATATATAGGGGGCTGGTACGGTGAGAACCAATTAGATAGGATCCATTTTCATTCAATCAGGAGACACTTACGTGGAATACTTTGTAGTACAGAACAGGTCCTTCCATAAGAAACAAATACATGTAAATCCTTTCTGTCTGTCTGTATCTCACACACATATACACACAAAGACACATGTTAATTTATTCCCTAAGTGTTTGTTGATTCCAGACCTAAATCTAATATGTCATTGTAAGTGTGAAGTGGTGACACTTTCTCATCACCCTGTACAGGGATAAATATGCATTTTCTCAAACTTTCTGGGTCATCATGCCAGCTTGTAAGACGTCACTGAGTTGCTGCTGTTAGTGATGACGTATGCGCTCAGGCAATTTTAGGTGAGTTGTTCTTCCCTACCCTACACCCACCTCAGGCTCCAACTGTCTAGACAGAGCTGAAGGAAACAGTGAGGGAGAGTTTGGGAGTTATCTATACAAAGGTGTGTGCAGTATAGCCATCCCATTATAGCTGTAGAAAAGAGTTCCAAACCAGAGTCCCCGTAATATCATAAGAATTATGCACCAAGTAGTCAGTCCTGGCCCTTCTTGCTTAAATAGAAAGAAACAAGGACTCCAGTTTTATCTTAGGTATATACTATGAAAAATCAGCGTGGAAGCCAAAATAAACATACAAAAACAGATGCTGGAAATAGCACCGATAATTCACGGAACAGGAAAGAACTAACAATAAAAACAACAACAAAAATTTTCTACTTAATATATTCAGAGAGATTAGCAAAGATGTTATATAGTATCTATAAAATAATAAAATGACATGAAAAGGGGCAAATACGAAAAATTTGCCAAAAAAGAACTGCAAATAAAATCAAGAAAACCTCTCGGAACAAAAGGCAGAAGGACAAGCTAAAAGATCTGATTCGATGTCAGATTGATATGAATCTTAGGAAAAATAGACAGGAAAAAGAAGGGAAGGAAATCTTTGAAAGATAAAGATTTGATTCTTTAGAGAAGGCACACTGAATACCAGCTCAGCTAATGGGAACAATAAAAATCCTCATACCTCAACCCATTGACAGGAGGTTTCAGCACACCAAAGAAAAAAGAGAGATGTTAAAGCTTTCAGAGAAAATAAAACAAGTCATCTAGAAAGGTATGAGAATTGGTCAGCCACCAGGTTTCTCCAGCAACATTGGCTGTCCAAATATTTGTCTTCAAAATACTGTTTTTAACCTAGAATTCTATGCACAGTACATTATTAAGCATGTGTGAGGGCAGAATAAAGTATTTTCGAAGACACAAAATGTGATCCCTTCTTAGGATATTACTTGATGACAGGCACAGCGAATTAGAAGTAAACCAAGGAGGACATGGCATGGGATCCAGAGTTCCAACTCAGGCAAGCACAGAGGGGAATTCTCAGGCGTCAGCTGTGAAGCTAGCCTAAACTGGACCAAGGACTCCAGGAGGAAGTGGGTTTCTAGAAAAAGATACTGTAGAGGAGATAACATGATTTAAAGACTGGCAAAACTTGAAGATATGATAAATTACGAGAAAGGGGAACAGAAAATTAGCAACTCCAGGAAAAACAGAAAGCTATCCAAGAAAGACACAGATTAAATATTAAGCAAATAAAACCATCTTGAGATTTTAAGCAAATGATACAATGTAAAAAAGAATATCCTTTTGACCTTGAAGCTAGGAACATTTTATTTTAATTAGCCCGTGGATCTTTCCTGGACTGGACTCCCAGAAAGGTATGTAATCCTAGTCCTCAACATAGCATAGAACAATCCAAGTAGTGGGAAGTACAAACTGATTCTTAATGTTTAGAGTCAACTCTGGACGCAACACAGACTGGGTTAGTGTTGCAGGAGCAAAAGCAAGTGTTAAAATTTTGACATAATGTAAAAGTAGACAGATTTGGCTAGAATGTGGGATGAAATGGGGAGAGAGAAAAAAATAACAGAAAAGATAGAGAAGAAAATATCTTCCTTTTATGAAATGGATCATCAAGCAACTCTGTACAAAGTTGACATAACAAGAAATAGAAGAGTCTACTGAAGAGTCAAGGTTGGAGGTAACCAATAGACGAACTAACAGTAAAACAATCAAACATTGGTAGGAAGCCCAGGGGAGAAGCCAGAGTAACGCTCGCAGTGAGTTAGATATTCCGCTTTCATTGAGGAGTCAACAGCTATAATCTGTGGATAACTCAAGGAAAAGGAGCATAAAAACATTATTTAGATGTTTGGATGTATCCAGAGAACTAAAAATAGGAACAATTAAAAGAACTTGCTTCTGGAAAACAGGGTTGTGGATGAAGAGAAACAGAAAAGGAGACTACTGCTTTTTACCAGAAGCTCTTTTGTCAGTTCTTCAGATGTGAAAATAGTTCTGGTCCAAAAATGATGGCTTCTCTGAAGGCTTTGCCCCCTTAGCTAAAACATCTCTGGCTGTCATGCTTCCCAAGCCGTCTCTGAGACTTTTAGCACTCCAAATTAACTCACCTGCCTGATGCAGGTGAGAAATGCTCCCCTTTGCAAATGGCCCACAAAAGGGATTAGTGAAGCAATCCACCCACCCCATCTCCAAAAGCCAATTCTGTTTCTTTCAAACCAACCCACACCCTGGCTTTTCTTTTCATTCAGGCTCTAGTTCCATTCCTCTTGGTTTCCTATCTTTTTAAATAGCTATTTCCCCAAGCATTTGACCCTGATCCATTTTCCTGGAACTGGCCCACTCAAATTACTTGGGTCCATAAATTTGGCCACCTAAATAAAGTAAAGAACCTGCTCAACCCCCTTCATCTTCAAGGAACACACTCACACATCAGCACTTTTCTCAGTACCATAGTTGCTTTTCTTCTGCAGAGGATAAAAGAAGATGCCCAACACCTTTTGGGCAGCTGTTTTACGGTAGATCTTATTCTCCATGAACTGTTGCCCCCTTTTATCTCACTTGGTGTCTGGGTTACCCTCATAGCTTTCCTGGCGCCTGCCTGCCTTTCCCACACTGTACCTTCCGGATGTCGGATGTCATGGGAATTCTTCCTTGCTTTCTCCCTCCTGCATCTTAACATGTAGCTTGAGGGCAGCCCTAACCACTCTCCCACAGGCAGATCCTCTGCTTAATTCTTCTTTTCCTGCTTCCCTTTCTGCTTGGAATCCCCTTCTTTTTCTCCCACTGGTTGCCCCCCTGCTGGTCTCAATTCCTGTCTCGTTCTTAAGCATAAACCCGACAGAAATATGAATGTAGCATTCAGGCAAAGAGAGGACATGTCAAAAGACAAGGCATGATTAATCGCCAGATGTATTGTACAGACAGTAATTGCCATAGGAGTTCAGAGGAGGCACCGTGTAAGCACGCTCATGAATCATTTCTTTTTTTCACCAGCCCTTCTTTCACTGGATTGTTGTGTCTTCAATCATTGCAGAGGTTCTCAAAATATGGCCCCTGGACCAGTAGCATCAGCATCTCCTTGTTAGAATTGATTAGAAATGCAAATGATCGGGTCCCACCCCTGACCTGCTGAATTAGAATCTCTGGCCATCAAGTCCAACAGGGTGTGTTTTAACCGACTCTCTAGGTGATTCTCATAAACTCTGAAGTTTGAAAAGCACAGGCCTAAATTTGGAAACTCCAAACTCTATGGCAAAGAGTGGTCTGAGTTAAAAGAAATGACAACGACTTTTGTGAGGTAAGCCAAGCAGTAAATTGTTTAATAACTCACAGCTTAGGGGTTTGTAGTTCATATCTATCTCGACAAGCTTCTCTTGCCACTCAAAACCTACCACTTCTGAGAGACCTAAAGATACCCATTCCTCTTTCTCTGGCTACTTGCTACAGGGAATTCCTTTCCCCTAACTCTCCCTGTTTGAAGACAAAATCAAACCCCATGTCAGAGCTCTTTAGACCATCAACATAAGCTAGAAGCCGGATTCCACCTCCTCTCAGCAATACTAGGGATTCTTTCATTCTTCACAGAGGACAGCAATTAGGGGCAGCATGAGCTGTGCCAGGGTTGTATCCAGATTCTCACAGAATCCTACTAAGTGCCCTAGAGTGTAGATACTATTACCCTTCATCATGCAGAGGAAGAAACACACTCAAGTCTTTCATTCAAGGTCACTCAGCTCAGAAGTGACAGATTGATGACCAGCCCTTTTCTCTACTGATAAACTGACATTTTGCCCTCATGCATTTAGTTACATGCTGCTTTGGTGCTCACTCTTTCTAGTATATAAAGAACTTAGTCTCTCTTCAAATAGATTTGTGGGCATTGAAGAGCAAAGCACACATCCCACTCCAGTTTGGGTTCTCTGCGTTCCCACAGGAGCTGTGCTTTCCGATAAATGTTTGAGGAACCGGCACGAACTGAGACCTGTTTTCCCTCTATCACTCACTGGGTTGGAGATAGGTTATTAGGAGTGATCTGTGTTTCCAGAGCTGTCAGGTGGAGCGGTGGCTTCTGCAGCCACCCCACCATATTACAGAATTGGGTTCACTGTCTTCCCCCTACGCTTAATACTTTAATGTTCTCTGCATATTCATTTTAGAGACTCCCAAGGGGAAAACAAAAGGTGCATTTAAGCCCATTTAAAAACTTTTTTTTTTTTGCATCTACTCTTCCAGGTAAGCATGTAACTGCTATGGAAAATGTGACAAGAACCCTTCGGGTGGATGCTGGACTTGGCGACTAGGTTAGGGAACTGTAATATGAGAAACCCTGTTTCTCAGGGTTTTCCAGAGACACACACACAATAGAACGTATGTGTACGGAAAAGAGATTTACTAGAAAGAATTGGTTCACGTGATTATGGAGGCTAGCAAGTCCAAAATCTGCGGTGTGGGCCAGCAGCTTGGAGAACCACGAGGACCCATGTTCCACTTCCAGTCTGAAGCCAGCCTTCTTTTGAATCAGGAAGAACCAATATTGCAGGTAAAGTCCAAAGGCAGTCTTCTGGAGAATTCTGTCTTGTCTGTGGGAGGCTGGATATTTTACTCTAGTCAGGCCTTTGACGGATTGGATAAGGCTCACCCACACGAGGGAGGGAAATCTGCTTTACACAAACTCCACCAATTGAAACATTGTCATCCAGCAAAACACCCTCACAGAAACACGTCAAGTAACATTTGCCCAAATATCTGGACACCCTGTGACCCAGCCTCACTGACACATAAAAATAAACATCACAGGAACATCCAAGATTAGGCTGAAATAAGAAAGCAAGTCTGACAAGCAGGATCGAGAGCTGCTTTATCCTGAAGGACTGTGGCTGTCTTGTTCACTATGGTTTCTTCATTGTCTAGTCGGGCCCAGAGCGCATAACAAGTGAGAAATAAATATTGGTTAAGTGAATAAAATAAATGTTAGTCCAACATGAATGAAAGCTTCCTGACATCTGAGAGAGAGAAAGAGAGAGAGAAAGAGAGAGAGAGAGAGGTGAGAAGCATTTTTAATGCTTCTCCTTCCCTTGAATCAAGCTTTGTCTAAAGAACAGTAACTCTCTGCACCAGACATTCACTCGTATCTCTGTAAGCTCTAGCAAGACCAGGAGAAAAGGATGGGAAAGTCTAAGTGGTTGGTGTCAGGTTGCTCTTTGCAGAATGGAAGCAAGGAAATGTCCTACCCTCCTGTCCCTTTGTGACCAGTCACGTGCCATGACACACAACTGGTCATCAATTCAGAAAAGGTACTCATCACATCACCCCAGGCATAGCAAGAGAACTCGGAGAACTACTGGAGAACTCGGTCAGCTTGGAGATGTATTGATAGATGGAGAGACTGACTAGCTCCTCCTCCTGGGTCAAAGTACAACAATGTTTGATAACCAATTAGCCTCCAAACCTGGGGAGGCTGATTCCTAGAACCCCATTGCCTAAAGAAGTTCATCTCAAAAAAGATGCATGAGAGTCACTTGGGAAACCTGTTAAAATCACAGACTTTGGGGCCCTACCACCTGAGATTCAGTAAACCTGGGAAGAATCTGCATTTTTAACCAGGCAGCCCCAAGAAATACTAACATATGAGGTAAAAGGGACATGTATGCAGGTGCATGCACACACACACACACACACACACACACACACACCCCTTACATAAAGGAGAACACTAGCTTACTTCTTTAAGGATCAACTTAGTTCACAAAGAATATATTCACATATCTTGGGAAACTTGTTATTACCTGGCACTATATACATTTTTGTTAATATTGTTCACTCTGATATTACCTTTCATTTCAATAATCTTTACTATTTATATATGATTTTGTTTGATGCACTCAATCTCCCTTCATGAAGTAGGTAGAGAGATTTGTGATTATCCCCAATGGACTGATGAGAAACTGAGACGTGGAGAGATCAGGTTGTTCTAGATTGCTCAGCTGGTGAGTGGCTGAACGTTGACAAATTATTTAAGAACACCAAACTTATTTTTGTGTGGTCCCAAGAGTGAATATGAATTAAACTCTGGTACTCGGTTTTGGCACTCAGATTGAGCATTATTTATATGTCGTAGGTGCTACCAGCTCCTAGAGGCTTCAAAAGGAGAGCCTGGAGCACAAAGAGCCTCCTTGGAAAATTAGTCAAACTGCTCCTCTGCCACCTGAATCTGAATTCTGGCTCTGTCCTTGGCCTCTTTCTTAGTTTCTGTTGGTTTCCATCAGGATGGTTCCTACCATTTTCCACTGCTTGTACTGACTCTTCAAGCCTTCGGCGATTCTTGGGTCTGTGCGAGCAGTTGTGGGGACCCTGGTGTCACTTCTCGAACTCTGTAAGACACTTGAGGTTTGTACTCCAAGTACCTGGGGCAGCCTCTTAGGGCTTCTGTCCAGACTTCTGCTTTGTCCCTAGTTTGAAGGCCACCTTTGTCCTATGCAGATGGCTGGTAATACTCGCTAGAAAAATGGAAAGTTTTCTTAATGGGAAATAGCATTTTTGTTCAGCAGAGAACGCAGCTGACCTGTGTGGTGCTCTCATGTGTCAGGGCTCTTAGGTGCCAATTTGCCTGGGAAAGTCCTGTTTTCTGACTGTTTTCCCAGCGTAATTATTAATAGCTCCCCCTTTCACTCTGAGTGTCTCAGATGGACAATAAATTAGATGACCGTCCTACTCATTTGACATCTCTCCCCAGGAATTCAGCTTGTCTGTTTCAGAATGACCGCTGGCACTTGGGGCGTCTTAGCTTCGGTTAGGGAACATTACCCAGGGAGCTTGTAAAAATTGATTTACAGCCTTTACCCCCTTCCCCACCCCAAACTACAGAAACTGCATTTTTGGAGTCGAGCTGAAGAATCTGTATTTTGAGAAATTTCCCAAGTGATTCTGATCACATTCTCCTACAGACCCAAGTTTGGAGCTTACTTCTGAATTGCATTTCTGCTATAGCCCTTGGTGGCTGCGTGACCTTGGGCAGATGACTTAATTGCTCTAAATCTATTTCCATTGGTGAGGTAGCAAATTTGTGTAAAACTCATCCTGAGACTCTCAGTGGTTTAACACGATATAGGTTTATTTTTCATTCCTGTCATTGTCCAGTGCCGGTTGGAAGGGGATTCCACCCCCTTCCATCAGGCTCCTCTGTCCCCTCAGAGTTCTCTGCTGGATCCTCTAAGCCAAGCTTGTAAATGAGGGCGAGGAGAAGGTGTGGGACATTGTGTAGAAGGTTATGAGCCAGGCCTGGGACAGCATACATGACATACATCAATGGTCTATTGGGTAAAACTCAGTGACAATGGTTGCCCCTTACCATAAGGGAGGACAGAAAAATGTCATCCAACTGGACGCCCAGAAGAAAAATGAGTGTTGGATAAACAATCATTCAGTCTTTGCCACAGACCCCCATCTGGTCATCAAACATTTGTTCACACTTACTCCGTCACAAGAGACAACCCAAAGGCCCCCAAAGCCCATCCAATCTGTGCTTAAGTCTAGGATCTCCTAGGGATGCATGGCCCTCTCTATCAAGTCCAGATGTGGCCCTTTCTCGTCTACAGATCTGTGACTTTTGATAAAAACATACAACTTATACAGCCCCACTCCCTAATACACACCCAATATACAGTGAGGAGTTAGGGGAATGAAACTGTATTTAGAAAGTAGGAGGGACACACACATTTGCCCATAGCTAGACAGGCATTAAGGAGGCTCCCTTCCCGGAGGTTGGAGAAGAACTTTCCTGTGACCGTAATCTTGTTCTCTGGGAAGAACTCCTTTGCCCCTCATTCTCTGTGGCTCATGACTCTGCCCTCGGTGGTGTTTCTTCCAGTCAATAACTGCTTTGTCTACGTCTGAAGGGCCTACTGCGGTATATGTTTTCCTTAGAGGTTTTATAGGAGTCCACTTCCTACTGAAGCAAGTTTGGAAGCTCAGTGGTTGTTTTACATCTTGGAAAGTGCGGACTCATTTCTCTGGCAATACGAGTCTTTCAAACACTTCATGGGCTTCCTGTATACTTGCCACCAGTCAGTTCCACCAGCCAGTGGCCACACCCAAAGTGTTACTTCCTACATATAATCCCCAAACCTGATTTACTTCCTTTCTTCTTCGCCTCTATCATTCCTATCTCTCTCCATCTCTCTCTCCATTTCTCTCTCTCTCTCTCCATAAAGCAATCTAAAAACATATGAAGGAAGGATACACACCTAATCTAATTTTTGTCAAAGAGCTAAGTCACTTTTAGTTGAGGAGTGTTACTACATCTTTGTTATTCAAGACTTTTAAAAATCATACATTTTGGGATCTAAGAAGCAGTCAGTTTTATAAGCTCTGATGCCCTGAATTCCTGGACTTTTATTCCCTTTCATTATAGTTTGTAAACTGGCCAGTTGATTCTCTTCCCTTCCCTTCCCTTCCCTTCCTCTCTCTCTCTCTCTCTCTCTCTCTCTCACACACACACACACACACACACACACACACACACACACACATACCTTGTCAGACGGCCAATATTAGCCACATTTTCACTAAAACTTTGATAGTTTACAACTTGTTCCCCGGGAGCTAGTTCCAGTACACATGGAAATTGCCTTCCAAATTAAGGGAGGTGGCAGTTTTACCAAATGTTTCACCATTGCATAACATAGGTTGCCACCTTTTCAGTCATTTAGGTCAGTTTTTTTGTTATCTGTTACTCAACTGATATATATATATATATATGCAGAACCCCAAGGCACCAATATAAGAATGCTATCCAATATCACAAATATTTCTTTGTATATATTTACATATTATATATTTATATATCACAAATAAATATTTCTTTCTTGCTTTCTTGCCCTGCTCCACACACTCATTCAGGAACCCAGGCTCCTTCTATCTAGTGGTTCCAACATTCCCTTAGTACCTTGGGGTTCCCTGCTCAATCCTTTGTATCCATTCATCAGATAAGGGAAGAGACAGGTTGGAGGACTGGGTGAGAGGTTTTCATGGGCCAATGGTATGTACTATTTATGCCCACACTCCCCTAGCTATACCTAACTGCAAGAGTGCCTGGCATACACTCTAGCTGTACATTCAAGGAGAAAAGAGACGTGATTTGATTAATAACTAGTCAGTCTTTGCACAACTTATCTGTGAAATGGAGATGGTCATAGTATCTACCGCATAGGATTGTTGTGGGATTACATGTAAAAAAAACTTAGTTCAGCATCAGACTCAAGTAAATGATAAAACATATATTATTTTTTAAATTATTATTATGTACATTTCCAGTGTTGGCTGAAATTAAACATTCTGTGTGAGATGTTTCTACCTAACTAGAAATGATAAAGCACTCAACTATTCAACCACTCCATTATGAGAGAAAAGCCACCAACGGTAAATTCCTGCCTCAGAGATCAGGCTCTAGAGAGCTCACAGATGATAGATATTAAGCTCTTTCAATAGAGAGGGTCACACGGGAAAGGACCCTCCACAAAGTCATGGTGTGAGAGGAGCCAGAACAACAGGAAATGGGCCTCACTCTGCTCAAGAGCTGCATTTCTTTAAAAGTCTAACAGTCAGTGATATCAGGGTAAGACTTCTCTGAATGACTATGAAACATAAAGGCATATCATAGAACTTGGGTCTATCAAGGCAATTTCTAATCATTAAATGTCTTTATCTGACCTCTGAAGAGTCCTTACTATGGAGAAACACACGAATGTTCTGCAGAATGCATTTTTCCAGATTGCTGACCTTAGCTAGGGTTATATAACATAACAATAGGACTCTCAAACACATAGGTTATGCATAATTAATAAAAACATAAAGCAATAATGAAAGAGGTAATGCCAGGAACATCCAAAATCCAACTCATCTGCACATTTCTCTCTCTCCATCCTCCCTTTCCTCTTCCCCACAACACCTGCAAAAGAATTCAAGCCACTTATTTTACATTTTCCTTCTTGCCTGCAATCTCCATAGAATTGCAACATTGCCAATTCTACATAATCACTACAAGGTTACTGTACTGTAATAGCATTTCTTTTAAACAGCTGCCAAGACGTATATTATGTCAGTCTCTATCAAAGAGGTTGGGATTTTTTAAAAAATCTGTTTCTAACCATGCTTTTTTTTTTGCCTTCTGGTCTCTAGAAACAATTTTTGAGAAATAAACAAGCAATGAAGCACACTGAGAAGAAGTAATGAGGAAAATATGTTAACAAAAATGTGAATGCAACTTAGAAGTTGAGGCGGTATTTAAATACAGCCGGTGGATTAAGGTTTAGTTTTTTGAGCAGTTTGGACAGACATTTGCTAGTAACACGGATGTGCCAAAAAGCGTCTCAAGTAAATATTGATTTCAGTTGACAAAGCCTGACATTTCCTCCAGCTTTTCTGACACTAGGAAGACACTTGCTTCATAGTATGTGTGTGAAGGAGGAAGAGTATAAATAAGCAAGCAGTGGGTGCAGGAGAACAATTAGGAATCATCCACAGAGGACAGAACTTTTCCCGGTGCAGTGATTACAGAACCTGGGGTTGAACTTAGAAAATGCACAGAGCTTCCTGGTCAAGTTCAGATTCAGAAAGTTTGGAGAATGCCCAGGATCTGTATGTTTTTAAGTCCCCAGGTGGTGTTGATACAGAGGAGGTTTGGGAATTACAGTCTAAAGGCTCCTGCAGAGTTACAACTACTGGCCCAGCGCCTATGTCCGCTGGGGTCATGGTAGCCAAGATAGAATAAGATGTGAAGGACCCAGTAACCTTATGTTCTGTGGAGAAGGTCCTTCAAGGTCAGGGTTGAAGCACATGGCCACTGTATCCACATCTTCCATAAATCGCTGAATTTATCCTGCAGGCTGCCAATTTGCCCCCACGTTGGAGCATTACATTCATTTAGCAAATCAGAAAGGGAGGTTTCTTTCACAACACCATTTCAGTTGGGGAAAACTTCAACTGAGCACACCCATATTTTCTTTATCGTAGACAGCTGGGATTGTTCAAACATAGCAACATATAACTACACCTTGTGTTCTTAATATCAAGGATCTAAGGGGTCTTTTGAAAATCAGTCCATCGACCATACTTAGGAAGTGCCACCTATAGTCAGAATAAAAGAAAAACCACCGGAGTGAGTCAGACACGGGTTTGCAGAGTTTCTACTTCTTACTGGCTCTGACCGTGGACATACCTGCTTTGTCCTTCAACGCCCTGCTTTGTGCAATGGAGGGAACAATGGTACTTACAATATAGGGTTACCATGAAGTTATGCTAACAATACAGATAAAGCCCCTCTGTCCTTGTCTAGCACATAGTCAACAATCAAAAGTGTCAGCTCTAAGCGCTGTTGTTATTATTTCTGATCCAGAGCTAATATTCAATAGACGATGATGATGACAATGATGGAGCCAGCTGAGATCCCTCCTCCAACCCGCCATCTTCACCACCACTACCCCTGAGGATTTCAACAGAAGCGATTAGATCTGCTGCTCTTCGGGGTCAAGTTTATATAAGATGGGTTGGGAAATAACTCAGGGCAGAGAGGGAGCCATCAATTCTCCCTCCGCATCATAAAGCTGATGAAAGTATTCACAAGAGAGTCAAAGTTATGTCAGTGGGAAGAATTACAATTTCTCCTGAAGACCAAAAAGAGGGTAAACAATATTTGTGGTGGTGTTCGATTTCTAATACATTCAAAGCAACTAGCCACAATCGGGAGAAGGAACTCGGGTGTTTCCACCTCCCCATATGTATGACTAGATCCTGAGGGACAGGCAAACACAGGGATGCTTCCCCTCTCTTGACCTCACTGACATTGGGGACTGAAGGCTGTGGAATTTGTAAGACCTCAGAGAGAACTTGGAATGTGGTATTTTCCACAGGGAGGGCGTTCTGAGGGCAGGTGAGGGCACTGGAAGTGGTCAGGAGTGCAAAGGCAAGGGCTCTGGGTAGGGGGAGGTGAGTGTAGGACCAAGAGAAGTCTGCAAGGCACCCTGGTATTGCCTGGGAAAGATCAAAGGGAGCTTTTCCTAGCAGGCATGGGCAGCGACCTAGACCTTTACGTGATCCGGGGACCCAAAGAAATAACCTGGGGAAAATGCCAGTGTTGTTCTCCATCCTTAAAGGTTCAGGTCAGCAATTCCAACGTGTGTGTTGGGGTGGGAGGATTCCACACATGTCCGAACAATTCTCGGATACTAGCTGAGTGTTCTACGATTTGACTCAACTCAGACATCATCGACCTGGAGATAGCATCACGTCCCACAGACTAAGGGCTCAGTCTCATGTTTTCAGGTGCCAAATGCAAGTCTAAGTTGTTTCCTGGTTTCTAACCAGCAGGCTACAGATCAGAGGTTCCTGCAAACTCCTCCATGGGTTCAGTTAATTTGGTAGAGCAGCTCAGAGAACTCAGGGAAATATTTCACTTAGGGAAAAGATGCATGGAACCAGGTAAGGGAAAAGGATACAGAACTTCCACGCCCTTTCCAGGCACCCCACTCTCCCCAAATCTCTATGTGTCCACCAACCTGGAAACTCTCCAAATCCCATCCTTATGGATTTTTGTGGAGGCGACATTACATAGAAATGATTGATTAAATCATTGGCTACCGGTGACTGACTCAACCTCCAGTCTCTCTCCTGTCCCCAAGGTCTCTGAAAGTTACAACTCTCTGATCGCAGGATTGGTTCTTCTGGCAACCACCCCCAGCCCTACGAGTGGTCCAAAAGCCATCTCATTAACATAACAAAAGATGTAAGACTTCTTTATGGCTCTCATTCCTTAGGAAATCCCAAGGGTTTTAGGAGTCTGTGCCAGCAATGGGGACAAACAGCAAATATAGATTTACTATAAATCACAGTATCACAACCATGCTCCCCAATCTCTGCAGCTTTGGAATGATTACCTAAAGCACTTCATTAAAAACGTCTCATGCCTTTATTGAAGTCCAATATGGGTTCCTTCAGGGAAGGTCAAGGCAGACAGTGTTTTTTGTCACTGTTCCATGTGGACCACAGGACAGTAAGAAGTAACCACTCGTAGCCTATCAGCCCTCATTGCCCCGACTCCTCACACAGGACAGCTAGAGACAGGCCTTTGTGGACAGAAAAGGGCAGGGCTTGGTTACCTCGGAAGTTAATTGTTGCTGTTTTAGATGCTGTAGCTATAGATGCTATCAGACCTAAAGGCAACACACCCTAGGTCACATACAAAGCCTTTCCAGGATTCAAGTAAACCTTTTATTAACAACAAGATTCCATTGAATAAATTTGAAGATCTAATTGGCTTTATTTAGTGATTCATGAATTGGGCAGCATCCTGTCTAGCAACCAGAAGGTTGCTCCCAGGGGTTGTACAAAAGTGGAAGGTTTTTATAACCAGAAAGAGGGTGGGGCAAGAAGGTAATAGCAAAAGAAAAGAAAGGCTTATTTCAGGCCAGGTCATCCTTTGTGGGGGGTGGAAGGAAAGCAGGGGTGTTATCATGCAGATTACCTCATTAGTGCAGATTACCTCAATCAGAATATTTCAGATTGACTGTTTAAAGGTCACGTTCTTAAGAAAGATTGAAACCACAATTAAGCCTTGGTTTCCTGTCATGGGGACAAATAACTCTATTTTGGGCCTGCAACATTTTTTTTTTTTTTAACATTTTGAACGTATTACTGGAGGTGTTAGTGAATATTTCATTTCTGGAAACCTTTTAAATACCTAGACCATCCTTTTGCACAGTTTAGATGTTAATCTTGTCTTGACATAAGAAGCTACACCAGTTGACCCCCTCAGATCTTCACAGCTTAGGCTGTTTGTGCTTATATGTGACCAGCAGGAAAAAAAAAAAAAGCCATATAAAAAGTGATAATGTCCAAAGTAGGTTCACATGAATATCTCACTTTATCCTAAAAATCTTGTCATTGTGAGCAAATGAAGAAACTGGGATCACAGTTTTAACTTGACCTAGGTCACAAAGCCCCTATAGAATGTTTTACTCACACCCTAGGATCCTGACCCTGATCTCATTCCTGTTTGCTTTGTCATTCTGAGCCCCGCTTTCAGCGAGGGGTTAGCAGTGGTCAAAAGTTGCTTCATCTTCTAGAGGTGCTTCTGGAAGGAGGAAGCATTGAACACAAACTGATCTGCATGGTTTTAACACATTTGAATTAAAACATAAAAATTCAGCTTCTCACACTCAATGAGTCACCCCAAGATGTGCCTTTGGGGTACGTGGATTTTTTTTGAGCTAAAGGCAACAAGAGACCCTGAGGGCTCAAGAGAAACTTCTGCCCCTACTTAACTACCTAGAAGAATTTAAATTAAGGGACTTGCCTATAATAAGAGATTATCAGAGATAAACTTTTTGCTCTATCTATAGGGCAGGGCAAACTTCTGATTCCTGAACCTCTGCTCTTATCTCCTACAAAAACCCTCCTTCTCTCTGAAGCCCCAAGGCTCCTTACCTCATCCTTAGCTCAGAAAGCTATACATATACACCTCATTTTAACTTTCTGTTCCTGCATCTCTCATGTATAGAGGTCTCTGACTCTCTCATGTATGTGAGGTTCCCATACGTACGTGTGTAATTAAATTGAGTTACTTTCTCTTGTGAGTCTGTCTCACGTAGATTTAGTTATTAGACCAGCCAGAAGAACCTTGAAGGGTAGAGGAAAATTTCTTTCCCCCCACAATACAAATAATGTTTACATTTTGGTTTGTTTTTTTTCCCCATTCAAATAGAAATGGAACTCCTTTATTTATTCAACTATTCCCCGACTCCCACTGTGCTAGATAAATGCTGTGACACAAGGTACAGGAGGGCCATTGCATACAAGGATGGGTGTATGGCTTCTGAACAAGGACACGGGGATTAGGGCAGTGGGTCTGAGTTCATTTCAGCTGGGATCTCCTTGCCCCTGGACAGAGAGACAAAAGTGGTGCTGGACAGATCGGATTAGTTTGTGTCATGGTAGAATCCAATCTTTGATATTCAAGAGAGCTTGAAAAGCAGAGAAGCACCACACAGGTTCTAAGTTGAAGACTGGACAGGCTCCATCAGCAAAGCAGGCTTTAGCCACTGAGGAAGACTGAGTCTGTGTTGCTCGGACCCTCACACAAGACTGAAATCAGTGATCCCTGAGATCTATTTGGTTAAAGCATCTTTTAAAATAGAACCTGCCCATGACATCAGGCTGGGTTCTGTCCGTACTATTAGCACCTACTGGTATTGCCACATGTTCCACAGAAGTGAGTGTGTGTGTGTGTGTGTGTGTGTGTGTGAAAGAGACAGAAAAGAAAGGATAACCTTTCACTGGGAGCCCCCATCGTTGCAGTTTTCTCATCCCCAAAGCCGGAGAACCACAGAGAGTCCTCAGGTTCAGTCCTGGACCCCAGTCTTGATAAATGTCTTGCGCACTTTGCAATGTTTAGTCATTTAGTTTGTAAGAAACAGAAGATTGTGTAGGAGACTAATGAAAGCGAAAGAAGATTGAAAAGATAAAGTTTGGGCCAAATTATGAGGATCCAGAACTACAGGCCAAGGGAAGGTTTTGGAAAATATTGTTTTTTTTTGTTTGTTGTTTTCTTTTTAGAAACACATTTTGCTTCTTGTAAACCAAAGATACATGTAGCCTGACTACTCTTCAGCCAAAGATTCTGACAGCATTTAAACATTGTCTTTGTACATTTGCCACAATTTATGCAAAGAATGCATTCCCCAAAGGTTGTGTTCACATTGCAAATCAAATCTTATTTTAAATGTACTCGGAGACCTTGCTATTTAAAGAGACCCTTATAAGCATTTTATCTACTGAACATACACACACACACACACACACACACACACTCTCTCTCTCTCTCTCTCTCTCATATGTATGTGTGCGTGAGTGTATGTGTGTGTATATGTATACAGTGTATTTATTTTGGCTTAAAAGTCAGATAAAACTGTGGTTTACTCACCCACTAAATTTAGTGTTTATTAAACTCTCACTTTGCTGTCCTTCCCAAGGATTTAATGGCCTGAGAGAGTAAAAACCACCTCCCTAAGTATCTGCCTAATTTTCAGACAGGAAGATACCAGTTCAGTGTCATTTACTTCATGCCCACAGTAAGCTATTTGAGGTGTAAGGATGTCTAATGAAAGTGTGTTTTATTTTCCAGGGTGTAAGGAGGAGGAGGGAAATAACTGCCTGGAATCTCCCCCCGATGTCTATGTGGAATATGGTTTGTCTGTTTTGAAGGACACGGTGAGCTGGTGAAATGGGGAGGGGAGAGAGACTGTTCAAGGCAGTGACCTGCTGGGGGGAGCAAGAAGAGATTGCAAAATCCAGCTCAGAGAAACTCCCCAGATCAAAGAACTGTTTTGCTAAAGCTCTGCTCGCAGACCTTTCAGCCTTACTCAGCTCAGACAAAAATGGGCCTGTTGCTTGGATTACCCAGCTCAGTGTTCCAGTTTCCTCCTTTGCTTTGGCAGCGGCAACCTTACCCATACACGTATAAGCACTGCTCCCATTTGCATGCAAGAGCCATCTGTTTATTTTGCAGCTGGCACAGGCTGGCTGGGACTGTCTCTGAATATTTTTCTGGTCATCTTGAACTTGAACAAGCCCTTTCAGTGCCCCCATCTCAAGGCTCTTTCTCACGAGACTTTCTGTTCTGGGATAACTTGTCCCAGGGCAGAGATTAGCCCTCTGCCAGGGAGATAAAACAGCTGCCAGAGCAGAGGTGGGGCCAGGGCACATCCCACCTGCCCTGACTCCATGCTCACAAGCTCCCAGCTCAGCCACACCACCTCCCTTACCAGGCATATTCATTATCCATCACAAACCATGACCAACTATCGGGATGTGGGTCATTTAGCCCATAATAATTGTACAACTGGAGATTGTTTATCAACCCTGGAACAAATGAACGCCAAATCTGAGGTTACAGTGATGTGAGGTTTAAATATGCATTTAATTCAGCCCAGTGACTAAAAAATTCCACTAATTATCTGAAATTCTGTCTGTGGGGATTTGACTGCCTTTTTTTCTTTCTTTTTTTTTAATTGACTGGCTGTTTAGTGCTGGGTTGACACCCCCTATGAGTAGCTTATCCTGAAAAGCAGGGTTTTCCCCTCCTTCCCAAACCTAGCATGCCCTTGAAGAACTCAGGGGAACCAAGAAAAGAATGCCAAGACCTACAAAAACAGTAAATGAAGAGGGGGTGACTAAAAAATATGATTAAAAATTTTTTTTTTGGCAAATTTGCACTTGGAATCACAGAGTTTAAGAATAATGAAATATGAAGAGGAGTGGGAGCCCGTGCACAAAGCACGGATAGAAGTAACTGAAATTTCTCACTGGAGTAATTGTATTATCCCATTCTCTCCCAAATATTTGTTCCTTCACTGGCATTCCATCAAATAAATCCCTCTATGAGATTTCCAGACTTAAAGCCACTTCTACCAACATTGTATAAGAACAGGAGCCTGACAATTTCCATATGATCTCATCTAATTCATAATAACAATGGCCACCATTACTGAACACGTACCAAGTGCCAGGCCTTGTATTAAGAACTTTGTAAACATTATCTCAATTAATCTTCAAAACAATCATACGAAACCTTTATTTTTATTCCCATTTTCCAGATGAGGTAACTGAAGCTTAACATAGTAGACACAACTTGATTTTGCCTGCCCAGCTATCCTTCCTTTGAAGACCAGCCTGTCCTTCACTCTGTAAGCTACTAGGGTTTAAATCCCAGCTCTGTCCAATCACAGAATCACAGAGATGGACACATGACCGAAATAGACCAATTAGAACCTATTCTGGGGATTTGAATCCTGAGTGGCCAATTATAGTCTGTTCTGAGAATTTGAATTCACAGCAGAGGTACATTCAAGACTCAAAAGCAGTTAGAGTGGAGTTGTCCAAGCTGAGCCCTCTAAAGATCCAAGAGGTTTAAGACCCCTGCCAAGATCCTTGGAACTGCCCTAGATCCAGTCATTTGCAAAGCCTGGGTTCCAGCTATTCCCTTGTTTCTGAGAATGACCCCATTTCCTTCCAACAAATTTCATTTGAGAGTACCTGTGTTAGCCAGAGCTAGTTTCTATTCCTTGCAACCCAAGAACAGCAACTGATGTAATTAAAAGAGGTTTGGTAATTGCTTAGATCTCACAGATACTAAGTGCCAAAGTTGGGATTTTAACTCAGGCCTGTATGACTACAGAATCCCACAAATAGTCATCAGGTGCTGATTCATCTACCCTGTCTCATTCAGCTCAGGGCTTTTATCGTTCTTCTAGTAAGAGGTTTAGGGATTTTTGCTTTTCTGCTTAAGACGTTAGCCAGGTTAGCACAACACCTCAGCAAATATCAGGACTGTTTTGGTTTTTTTCTTAATTTCTGCCAGAAAGTACATTAGTAATACTAGTCCTGTAGTGTTGGACAAGTGACTTCACCTATTTGGCTGTTTGCTTCCTCATCCATTTATGACACCAAAGTGGGAAAAGTCATAGGACGACAGGCAGCCTTCAAAGGAGGAAGGATACAGGTAATTGGTGGGTCCTCTCTCAGCCGAGCAGAGGCGATGGAAGATAGTCATATGACCTTAACGCTGCTAAGACACAGCCAAACTGCCCAATGGTCTGAGGAAGACATTCACGGTCATGGACATGAGGGACAACTGAGCCTAATCATTTTTAAACTTTTGTTCACACTCTCATGTCAAAAATTTTTGAGCATGTACCTCCCTCTCAATAGGCACATTATTTTTAAAGTGATAAACATTTACTTCGGAACCATTATATCATATGTCATAAAATGTGTGCAAAAATTTTTTAAAAGGATACGTTGAAAAGCATAAACATAAGATATAATATTTCTGCATCTGCATGATTATTTTCTGTATCCCCTGGGGTACCCACACCTAATTTAGACAACACTGACTAAGGTCAAGAGAAATAGATCCCTGTAACAACTCTAGATAAATTCTTTGGATGATTTTTGAAGGATTTTTTTAAGACCTTCTCCTACTCCCTGAGGTCTGCATATAAAAATAGTGTTCATATTTCTAATTTAGTACTTACTAGATTACAATACTTTTTAGGTATATTTCCCCATCAGATTGTGACATTGTTAAGGGCAGGGGCTGTGTCATATTTATCTCAGTGTATGGCTCTAACATACTATGTGGCACAAGTAGATGTACAATAAACAGTTGCTTAATTTAATAGACTCGTGCTCCCTCTGTAACCTCCCTTCCACAGTTGCCAACCCAGGCATCCACTCTCATTCATGTTCGTCAGTCCTGGGCCACCAATGGGCCAGTGTTGCTGAGGCCATCTGAGCAGTTGGCTAGAGTCCGAAGCCCACAAGCTCTGATCAACAGCAAATACTCAACATATTTGAAGCACAAATAAATACAATGAATTGACTATGGAGAAATTAACCTTAGGCCTCAGAGAAGGCAATCTATGAATCAGCGATATCTCGATTGTCGTTAGATGTAATCTCTGTTGGAGGAATGGGTAAGGTTTCCAATACGGACTTTCTGAGTTTACTGTAGATAGAAAAGACACTCATGTGTGTCTCTGGGTTCTCTCTAGCAGCTATTATGAAAGAACCCCATGTGGCATTAGGACCCCTCTGTGGTGATTTACATTTCCCGGGTCTGTAGTTCTTTGGTCTGGAGGCACTTTGGTTTTGCAATCAAAGTCTTTAATTGTGCTCAGGTCAGGAAATCGTGCATATGTTTCTTGGTTTTTCTAATCCCTTGACTCTATATTATGAGAGTTTACGGAGGCGTAGGTTACATCTTGCATTTTTGTGCGATTATGCAATTCAGTCTTCCTTGGTGTCCCAGAAGAAGCCTGGGAAAACTCACAATTTCAAGCTTTTCTCTTTCCCAGAGGAGGAAGTGGAATTCCATTCCTTTGTCCCTGCTGTTTTGCCCCACAGAGGACAGAGCTGCGTATGGGAACAGTTGTCCAAGTAGGGTGCTGCGCTCACGTCGTCGGGGAGGGAAAAATGAATCAGACTTCCAGGGCTAGAGAGATTTAACCTGTCCAGCTTCAGGAGCTGTCCCCCACCCCCACCCCCTGCCACATTTTCTAATGATGAAACAAAGGAAGATCAGACCACAACCCCTGTCTGGTGAATGAGGTGGAACAATCCACAGCAGAAAGCAAGTGAAACAGACAAAGCGAATAGAGAAAAGTCGAGGAAATAAAAATGTTGACTGCAGTCTCTTACTGCACAGGTCACTTAACCAGAAATAGGGGCGGTTTCTTTTGAGATGTTCGCACGAAACCCAGAAGGCTCTCTCCTGGAGGCTCGAGTCCACAGACAGGACAGCAGGGGAGGATTCATTCCAGCGCCCTCTCCTCCTGCACAAATGCCGCCTCAGCTGTTTGCAGTGGGCACTTTCAGATGCAAATGTAATGTTGGTCCCTCCAAACTAATCTCAGTTGCTATTCTAGTTGCTCCCCTGTCCAGGAGAAAGAGAAGTGGCTGGAACAGTGATACTACAGTGTCACGTCTCAGCGCCCACTGCACTTCAAAAAAATTAAAAAGAAAGGAAAAAGTCTTGATAGCATTTCCCCCTCCAACAGAGCCAATTAGTTACGGGCTTTCTTCTGGCTCATTGCTATTCAGTGAAAACCAACCAAATGGAACCCCTTACCCCTCCCCTCTCTGTAGTTCTCTAAGAAATTCACAATGTACAAACCAAGGGAGCGTCTTTCCTGGCCTGGGTTTTTCTCTCTGAAACTGTGGACAAAAATATTACTGTAGCATTGGTCCTCCTGATCCCGGAAGAGAAGGAAATATTCACCCTAGGGCATTTTGAAACTCTCTTCTTGAGTGGGCCTTGGTTCCCACTGTGTCCCGATTTGCAACATGAGATTGAGTGGTCTTCAGGGCTGTCAGCAAAAGAGTATCGCCCCTTTGTGGAGGGGTGATGGGCCATACAAAGAGTGAGGCCTATTTTATCTGCTCACGCTGGCTGCCAACATTGTAAAATACAATTTAAATATTTTCCCACAGGATATATGCTAATCAAAGCAAATGTATACTAACATAGAAAAGCCAAATAATTCCACCACTGTTCACACTTGATGTCTACATCTTGTCTTTTTTCTACACATGAATTTTCTTACTGACCCAAAAGAAAACACCAAAAAACTACTACCGTGTTTCCCCGAAAATAAGACCTAACCAGAAAATAAGCCCTAGCGTGATTTTTCAGGAGGACGTCCCCTGAACAGAAGCCCTAATGTGTCTTTTGGAGCAAAAATTAATATAAGACCCAGTCTTATTTTCGGGGAAACACGGTATATGTACTGTTTTATGTACTGCTTTTTTAGTAAACAAAATATACTGTATATTTTTCATATGAGATATTAATCTGAAAATTCATTTATAAAGGGATGTATATGTGTGTATATATATATACATATATACACATATACATATATGTGTGTGTGTATATATATGTGTGTATATATATATATATATATATATATATATATATATATACATACATACACAAATGAGCACACCATAATTTACTTAAGCAATCTCCTATTTTGGGAGACATTTGAATTTTTTTCTATTGATAAATTCTTTGGCTAAAATCTGCACTTTGTACACATTTATGACAATTTCTTAAATATCAACACTAACAGTAGAATCGCTATTCCAAAGGTAAACAAAATGTTGTCTTTTGGTATATCACCAAATGGCTTTCCAAAAAGATTATACCAATTTACAAGGCCAACAGCTACAAATAAAATTATTTTTAATCTCTGACATTTTGATAGAATCACCAAAATGTGTTCTATTATTGTTTTTGTTTACATTTATTTAAAGGTATTACATTAAGTATTTTTTAAAATTTATTACTCATTTGTAGTATATTTTTTGTGAATACTCTATTAATGACTTACCCAGTTTTCTATTGGGAACTGAGTATTTTTTTCTTATTGATGTGTAAGAATTCTTTATGTATTGCATTCTAGAAGGCAATTCTTTATACATTGCAATTTTCCCCCTCAGTTTGATGTTTAACTTTCAATATTGCTTATTGTGTGGGGCATGTAAAATAATATTTCCTTTTTATATGTTTATTAAAAATTTAAAAATACAGAGAAGCAACAAAATAAATAAAATACAATTATCTAACTACCCAGAGATAAGCAAGGCATGCAGAAATTTTTACTTTTAGTATAATTGCAACCACTTAAATATTTTCTTTTATGATTTCTATCTTTCTGTTATTCTTAGAAATATCTTCCCTGTCTATAATCACCTTCATTTCCTTCTGTTCTTTAATTAACATGTAAATCTTAAATTCATCTGACATAGTTTTGGTATGAGGTAGTGTAACTTTTATCTTTCAAATTCTCTTCTGTCCAGTATATCTCTGTCTATAAAGTATAGATATTCAGTTCTCCCTTTCTGTACAACTTTGAATTAGGAATATCGGAAACTGTGAGTAAGCCAAATAGTTCTGGCAAAAATAAAGAACTATACCAACAACACTAAAGACTGATCCACGGGAGTGGTCACACACAACAACCAGTCAAAAGAGGCTCCCACAACGTGTGGTGAAATGGCAGAATAGCCACAGATGGCAAGAGGTAAGCTGGCAGCTCACACTCAATTTCTAGCCGTCCGTTTTCTTCTCAACCCCCACAGCTGTGAAACCTGGAAGGAGGTGCAAGTCTACTCATGAAGATGAGATGGCATTAAGATGTCATGAAATTATGTGAACCCCAGTGGGAAATCTCGTGACGGACCCGATGGCCATGATGTTGGATAATTGAGACACCATGGAGGGTATCAGACTTTCCTCAGTGACATCTCAGTGAAAAGATATGGCTCTTCTCATATGGTATATGGAAGATGGTCAGTGGCTTCAACATTCAATAACTTGCCTACTCCTAATGCCACAAGAGTTACTCAGTTTTATGATTTAGCTTAGACGATCCGCTCCACCCTCACTCCGCTTTATTTATCCTCAAATTACCTGTTACTTACTGACAGTGAGATTTCCAAGTCAGTTAAAATAAACCTTTGAGTTTATTTTCATCACTGCAGAAACTGACAACAATTCTTCAACATACTTGGTGAAATAAAGATTTTTTCCCCCCGTCTTTTGGTTGACTCCTTTTTAAGGGGTTTCAAATGTGTTCACATTTGCTCACCGAAGCATTTTTACAATGGCTACTTTAAAATCTTTGTCAGAGAATTCTAACGTCTCTCAGCTCTTTGCTGGCATCATCGATTGTCTTTTTTAATTTTTATTCCATTTGAGATCTTCCTAGTTTTTGGTGTGACAAGTGATTTTCAATTGAAAATTGGATATTTGGGGTACTGTGTTATAAGAGACTGGCTCTTATGTGAACATTCTGTACTACTCCACTGCCTCTGACACTGCTCCAACAGGGGAATGGGGGTAGGGCAGAAATCAGGGTCCCCTCCTTGACATCTGTTGACACTGGAGAGGGGTGCTCCTAGTTGCTACTGGGCAAGCCTGGGAGTTCCAGCCCCTTACTAAGTAAGCTCCACTGATACCCCCAGGCTGGGAGGCATTAGAGCACCTCCTTACGGCTCCCCACATGACCTCCACTGATGGAGGGTGGGGGAGTCGGAGTACTCCATTACTGCCTGGTGGAAGTGGAAATCTTGCCTCCCCACCAGGCCTTTGTTTCCGTAGGTGGAGTGGGGCCACACTGTTTTCTGGGGTGTTGGCAGGAGTAGAGTAATTATTGTCTAATAGTTTTCCGTCTTACTAGGCTACCCTTTTCCTCGTCCTTTGGCTAGAAAGAGCAGGCTTTTGCCAGGGCTTCTTTTTTTTAAATCTACACCCATTGATGTTTGGGGATGCCAGCTTCTTCAAATCTGAGTCTGGGAAACATGAAGCAAAAAGAAAACTCACCACTGGGTCATTGCTTGGGTGCCAAGGTCCTTAGCCAGTCAGCCACCTTCTCTCTTCTTTTCAGAATCTTATGTTGTTTTATATACAATGTCCAGGGTTTTTAATTTTGTATTCTGTGAGAGAAGTACAAAAAGTACATCAATTCCGTGTTTCCTGTTCCTTTCTTTAATCTCAAAAACAGAAATAAAAGCAGTAATATAGATATCGATATACGAAAATGTGTATCTCTTTCTACATATGAAACATACGTATTTAAAACACAAACACACATGTATATATTCATTCCTACCATGGGAACACCAAATCCCATACTTCTTCTATCTAGTTTAATTTGCCTCAATAGTTAAGTTAATGTGAACAGTTTGTGTTCAGAAAGATCCTCGTCAGGAAGAGTCAGAATCAGCTAAATGTGGATTATCACTCTTTTCCAACATCTAATGAGACTTGTCGTTGTCAGTCCTTTCTTGGTTATAAATCATCAGTAGTTCTTGTAATTATATCTGTGTAAGGAAAGCAGTTCTGAGCAATACAAAAGCAAGTCTAAGTTCTTATGTGGAACTTCTATGGAATATCCAACTGCGTACGTGCATGCATGTTATGTATACATATCTATGTATACTCATTGATAGCAAATGTATAAAGTCATGGTAAAATACTTTGAGTATTTAAGAAAGAAGCTAATTTGTGCCTTTATGGAAACAAAACTGGAAAATAAAATGTGAAGGCATCTCCCACCAAAGCATTTTTGATCAGCAGAGAGCTCACCTAGAAAAGCACCGTGAGTAGTGAAATAAGTACCCCATGGAGGTCAGAGGCCTGGATTTGCTATAAGAATCATAGTCAAATCTGATTTAACCAGTTGTTGGACTGAGTTGCTTAGCTTTTTTCAGTATCCTAGACCTGGCTTTTATGTCTCTCAGGACTGGGGGTATGAGTGGGGTGGAGATATGATAATATTCAGTGTCACCGCTACAAAGTAGAAGATGCGAGAAAAGAGAAAGAGCTTCTGAGATGGAACATCGGTCTCCCCAAGACTGAATCACCAAGACTTTCTTTAGAAGAGTCATGTGTCCCCAAGTAGCAGAAGAGAGCTGCCTCCCATCCATTCATACTCATCTGGGGACCCAGCTGTGGGACGGCGTAAGGGAGCAGAGAAGTCTCTCTGTAGCAGCTAACACACGTCGTTAAGAATTGCTGGGCAGCCCCTCCAGGTAGACATGCTGGCCAGACAGACTGAAGGCTAAGGAAGCGGCACCAAAATCATGATGACAGCCAATGCTGTGTGCATACTGTGTGCCAGGCCCTGTGCCACATGTGCTGGCTCACAGAATTCTCACAGCAACCCCATGGCAGCTCCTAAATACTATTCTGTACTTCTGATGTCATGTCTTCTGGAGTTTTCCTGCCCTGGGTATATGATTTTAGGTTCAAATGACATCTCATTTAAAAAAATTCACTCAAGTCCTTTCGAACTTATTTGTCAGTATGGTTTTTAACAGTGTGGACTCTGGAACCAGCATTGCCTGCCTGGATTTGAATCTCAGCTCCAACTTCCTACTCTGTGACTGGAGGATAATATAATATTTGCCAATAAGGTTATTAGGAGATGAGGAAATTTAAGTAAATTGCCCAAAGGTCCTCAAGTGGTGACAGAGCTGGGACTTAAACCCTAATGGAGTTGTCCTCACGTCTCTGTTCTGCATATACTCAGGGATTGTTGCTGTTGGCTGGGTCTTGTCGTCAGGTTTACATCCTGCTGGAATGTCCTCACTGAAACACCTCTTTCCTCCCTACTTAAAACCACAGAGAAATAGAAGGTTCAGCAACCTGCCTGCCAGTGGAAGCCCTTGGTATTTCTACTTTATTGATTAAAATAGACTCAACAAATATTGACTGGAGAAACTCCTAGGCACTGTTCTAGGGACACAGAGATGAATAACACATAGCCCTTTTCTGAAACTCACTCGTAGTCTATTAAGGGAGACAAACAAATCAGCTTAATGTAGAGTGTGAAGTGAGTGGCAGTGTAGCAGTTCTGAATTTTAACTGATTTCTTTTTCAGACACTGATTTCTCTCCATTGCTTTAGCCCCTCAAACAGCGAGGCTAATCCACACCTTCTGCCATAGAGGAGGACGTGAGCCAGCAGAAAGCAGACACCATGGAGTCCTGCCAGCTTGAGTATCCAAGGATGTGGAAGCCCAAACCCCCAGGATGTGAGGATTGAGGGGGGGGGGAGAGAGAGAGAGAGAGAGAGAGAGAGAGAGAGAGAGAGGAGGCCTGTCCCAAGCCATTGGTAGTATAATTGGAGACAAATTCCCAATCCAGAGAAGCTTTTGTTCATTTACCTACTTGTCATTCCTTCACCTACTCATTGGTTGAACTCATGTTTATTAAGTAACCACTATGCCAAGACCTGTTTTTAAGCCCTGGGGATACAGCAGTGAGCGTCACAAAGTCCCTGGGCCTCGAGAGGCTTATATTCTCATGTACAAGGGACTGAAACTAAGGAAGTAAACAATTAAACATGAGACGCCAGATGGTGATAAGTGCTGAAGAGAAAAACAAAGTAGAGGGGGAAGGGAGTGCTGGGGTGCAGTGGGAGGAGGTTGCCATTTGCTAGAGGGAGATCCGAGGACAGCCTCTTTAGTCCAGTGACTGAAGGGGGTAAGCGAGCAACAGGCGTGGCTCTCCAGGGAAAGAGCACCTCATGTAGGGAACATGGCAATTCAAAGGCCCTGAGACAGGAATATACTGCTGGTGTGTAAGGAGGCCAGTGCGCTGGAGTGACTGAAGGGTGAGAGTGGGAGACGAGGTCAGAGAGCAGTGGAAGTCAGATCACACGGCACTTCCGACGCCAGTCCAAGGACGTTGGCTTTTCTAGCAACTGAGACAGAAGTCATTGGAGTGTTTTGTGCAGAGAAGCAACGTGATTCGACTTTTGTTTTAAAAGAACATTCTGGTTCCTATATCAGGAATTGAGAGGATATACAGAGGGAAGGAAGCAAGGAAAAGAGTTTGGAGACTTCCATCATCTAGGAGGGATGATGGTTGCTGGACCAAGGTAGTAGCAGAGGCGGAAGTGAGAAGCAATCAGATTCGAGTAGAGACCATAGGATATGCTGATGGCCAGGTGTGGGGTATGGGAGACAAAAGACTGTCCAAGACGGTGCCAAGCTTTTCACCCTGAGCAAGTGGAAGTCTAGAACTTTAGGGACTGAGCATTTATAGCCGGGATCTTAGCATTTATCCATTCAACCCACTCATTCACGGTTTTGTGAGAAAACTGAGACAGAGTCTAAGCGGCTGGTCTGGTTACATAGGAAATTAGAGACTAGAGTGTGGTTCCTGAATCCCAGTCGCTGCCCTTGACTCTCCTTTCCAATTCTCTTTTGCGTGGGTGACTATATAAGTTTGCCTTCCTGGAGTTCAGGAAAAGAGACATACAGCGGAGAGATGGGCAAGACATTTTCTATGGAAAGTCAACTAGGGATAAAGTGCACTTCAAATAATCCACAAAGAGGAAGAGTGATAAGTGACAATGGACATTTGAACACACACCACATCATGCAATGGTCTACCCTTCAATTCAGCTGACTCTTTTCTTTCTGTCCTCCTTCATTAGCTTGATTACCACCCCAGCTATGAATAAATGACTCCACACTGTTCAGCCTAAGGCTCAATGAAATGGGCTATTTAAACATTAAATGGAGTCAGATAGACATAGGAGAGATATAAGCATATGAACTTGAACTTTCTGGCAGATTTTGACCAGCAAACTGAGAGCACTCTTACTGAGGAGAAATGAGCTCATCATTTTGTCTGTGGAGTTGGCCTGGGGCAATCATTTTTTTCCAAGTTCCATCTGTAGCCCTGCCATCCCTGTTAAATGGGGTTGGCATTCTCCCAGAAACATGTTTTCTAAGAGGACTCAAGGAATTGCCTCCAGTGTTTCTCACAACCTGGTACCCTGCTTTTTCCTCAAGGTAGGATTCATCAAAAAACAAAAAGCTGTCTGTTTGGGGGGTTGGAGACAGGGGAACAGCTCGATTCACTGAGCCAGCAAATGGGTGAGAAGTATGCGGAGGGAATATATTCCCTCTAATCAAATCCTATACCACAGAGATGGGAGGTGAGAGAAGTTGGGTCCAGTGTAACATGAGGGGCTGATATGTGTCAGCACACCTGAGGAAGAGGAGAAGGAAATCTTCCAGGACAAACAGAGTCTTGTTAGTCCCTGAAAAGCCCAGTGGCTGTTGGAGGCGGGTACTCCATCCCATGCTGGTCAGTCCCTTCTGAGTTTTGACAGGAGTTAGGCAGTGACTAGTCCAGGCCTGCCTCTTCCAGGGTTCTGGACCAATATTCCTGACAAGTGTCTGCTGGGTTTGCTCTCCACTCTCCTCTCTTCCCCATCCACTCCTCCTAATCCTCGGCACCATTCAAACTTTCTAGATCAGTCCTAATTTCCAATACTGTTTCCCATGACCCCATAAACAATCAAAATTGCTGGAAATTCTAACTTTTTACCACCCGAACTACATCTCTTAGACTCTTTCCTGCATCTAGAAATGGATGACAAGCTGCCATCTGTATTTGCACCATATACCTCTGCTTGGAGGAGCTGGAAAGGGAAGGGACGGGAAGGGAAGCACCCAAGTGAGTGTCCTTTCCTAGGTATCACAGGATTCTTATCATGTTGCTGAACAGAGGTCATTGTAATTGTGGTATGCTGAGTCATTGATGGGAATGGTAGGGTGGGATAAAGAAAAGCAAATGTGAAAACTCAAGAGATGCTCGGTCTAGAGTCTCAGCATTGCCTATGCTGGCATATTCAATAAAAAATATAAATCACGTGCAAATCCTGGAATGATCTCTTGCCTGCCACGCACCACACTCTGAAGTGTTAGAATACAACTCTTAGGAAAACTCCCAGGGGAAATTCTTGCTTAAACTTACCCCTCCCATTCCCTTCCCTTAAACCCAACACTTGGCTCCATTCACTTCATTAAATGGCACTTTCTAGGAGCTTGGCAGTTATTTCTGTTCACTCACCCTAGGAAATCCATCTGCTAGGTACTGTGGCCTTATTAACATGACATTTTATTAGAGAACTTGTCATTAACATGGAAAATATTAGTCTAACAGGCAAACAAACGAGAACACAACAGGGCTGCAGAATCCCGTTACCTTTTTGGTACGCGAAGGGGTTCACTCACCACTCTCTTCTTTCTCCTCTTTGTAGAAGTTATCCACATTCCCTAGCGGGTATTCAGTGCCCTCCATAACGGTCCTCTTCTTACATCTCCAGCCTTTTACTCTTCCACTCTCCCCGACGGCAAAGGCTGTGGCTGAGCGGGTGCCTCAGCATTTCCCCTGCAGGCTCACTTCTTTCTCACCGTGAGCCTTTGTATATGCGGTTTCCTCCATCCATCAGAAATGTCTTGCACTCAAATTCCCCTTGTTGAAGTCCTACCTATCCCTCAAAATCCAATTCAAATATTACTCCAGCCATGAAGTCTTTCCTTATCTATGTCCCCCAACTTGCCCCTAGTGCAATGACTCTTTCCCTCATTGCCGTATCAGTATACGTGATTATCAAATTTTGTGTAGAAGTCATCAACAGTTAACTGTCAGAAAGCGTTTCTCTCATTCAAAACATACATTTTAAGGGACTAACTTGACAATTTTTGTAATTGTCACCTAGAAAGTCACTTTGCCTAGAATACTTAGCAAGTTTATGTGACAAACTTACAGTAGGTAGGACTTGGACCTCCAGATTTTAAGAATATTTACTGAGAAGAAATGAAAAAATAATTTGTTGAAAATAACTGCTTTTCTTTCATACCAACTGATGTGGGCTCTGAAAACTTGTAGTGATGCTATACTGTTTTGTGATTATCCTGTTGGGGATCATAAAATTAGACCATGCTCTGGGGGGTAGAGTTGAAGGATCCTTCAAATGAAATAAATACCTGGATTATTTAATGTTGGGAAAGGAGAAGAACTCTGGGTCAGGGGATGAAGAAGCAGAAGGCAGGTCTTAGCCTGGCATGAGGGGAAAACTCCTTTTTCTGTTAGAGCCCGAAGTGAGTGGGGCTGAGACTTGGAGACATGGAGGCACCGATAGCAATTCCAGAAGTGAGAGGTGAGCTCTCTGTGACCGCACAGAGGTTAGAGCATGCGAGGCAGACAGCAGATCAGAGATAGGACGCCAGACATTCTGGCCTGGTACAATGTGGTTATTTCCTTTCCATTATCCTCAAACGTTGATGAATTCTTATTACCTATAGCAATCTGCAGTACCATGTACAACTAGGGGGAAAGCCATGCTCACACTTGAGATGAGGAAAAAAGAAGGAAAGCAATACCGGTGTCCCTATAGTGAGAGGCATTGGCACAATGCTGGAGACTCAGCATAGACGTGATCGCACCGGGGACATGGGAAGCTGGAGGAGGTGAAGGAGTGCACGTTGACAATTGGATACTGAAAACAATGTGATTATTAAATACTTAATATAATTAATAACTTCGTAATTAACAAGTGTGCGGAGCTTTTTCTATCACGTGTTCTCAAAATGGTTGACGACTGTAGTTTATTCAAGCTGTTGCAAACACAGGTCAGAAGTTAGCAGAAGTCACAGAGGTGCCATTAAAAATAACAAAAGTACTCAAATGGTTTTAGCACTTTCCACTAAGGAATATGCTCCTTGAAAGAAAGATGTCTCAGAACTCAATACCAAATTAGGTTAAAGATAATTAAATGCAGAGTGCATATAAAAGAACAACTCCAATTCATTTCTGAAATTTATATGCCCCAAGAATAATTTTTTGGAAATGTCTAAATTGTTCTACAGGTTAGGCACTATTTGCCCTCCGCCTTGGACCATCTCTAAAAATATCTATAACTCTGAATAATTTTGAGCAAGAATTGACTGACTGTCAACTGTGGGCTCTGACTACACATGGAGAGACTGCTTAGGTGATGGAAACATCATCCCTTACTTCAAGGAACTCATAGTTCAGTGGAGACTACAGACTCCTTAGCAGATGATTAGAAAACAATTTAGTGACTGCACTGAATGAGATTGCAAAGAATAGTATGGGAGTTCCCAAGGGAAGCTAGTTATTGAACACTTTCTGATGACAAATCTACAAAACATTTTGCTTGCATGTTTCACACAAAATTAATTTGCTTTTGTGGCTAGACTTTTAATTTCTTGAAGTTATTTTGGTACCATCCCAATCAGTAACATACTTGGTTTTGTGGCAGGAGTTTGTTTGTGTGTGTGTGTGTGTGTGTGTGTGTGTGTGTGTGTGTAATTATAATTCTAAGTGCTAAAAGGGATGTCCTCAGCTAGCTGGGCACGTCCAGAATGTGGAGTGAGAACCTTGAAAACCTTCCCATAAAAATCACTAATAAAACTGCCAAAATTATCCAAAGCAAAGATTTGAACTCTAGAAATTAACCAAAGGCATACAACAAATTAAAAAGCATTATTCAAGAAACACAACTGACCCTTAGTAAGAACAATGGGTCTGTAGAATTTTAATTTGGAGCTGTTCCACCACCAAGTCCGAGGTACAGTAATCATGAAAATCAGCAGCCTCTCTGCTGAGGGGCTGATCTGATTTGAAGCTCCCCAAAAAAATTCATACCCTAGGGCACTGTCAAAAACAATAGCAATTAGTGACAAACAATTGGGAAGGTTAATAGTGCAGCTGCCTAAGGCCACAGTATGGGTGAAACAAGCAAGAGACCAGCCAAAAATTTAAAAGGGATATCAGGGCAAACAAGACAGCCATTGGGGCTTTGAAAATTTCCCACATATTCCTGGGGATCTGGAAAACTGGGCATATGTACAAGGTTCCATGCGCACTTAGGAAAAGCAAAGAGGCCCAGGGTCCCTAAATGAGCATAAGGCCCTGTGCAAGCAGGAAATGAAAACTAAGGTAGAATTGTTAACTGTCTGAGCTTTGACTATAGGCACCAAACCACACAGATCCTTCTGCAATGGGTGGAAGCTTTGCTGGCTCAAGATGTTTAAGGTAAACTTCTAACCAATCATTGGGTAACCATTCAGCTATGCTGACCCAGAAGTGACTGCTGAAAAGTGTGGCTTAAACATAAAAATAATAATTAAAAACTTTAACAACCTGATCAGAGACTTCAGTGGCTGCACACTGAACAGACTCTATTGGTCCAGGCAAGTCACCATACAAACAAATAAACTAGCAAAAACCAAAAAACAAAAAAGACAAACATTTGGGAGAGTGAAAATCCAGAGTTGCTATAATGTATTACCTAAAATGTTTAGTTTTTAAAAAAGTACCATAAATGCAAAGAAACAGGAAAATGTAGCCCATACACAGGAAAACAAGCAGTCAATAGACACTGTTTTTAAGAGAGCCCAGATTGAACCTATAGACAGATTTCATATTTGCTATTATAAATATGTTCAAAGAATTAAAAGAAATCATTTTTAAATAATTAAAATATTAAAATTATGCCCCAACAAGTACAGAATATCACTAAATAAAAATTATTTTTTTTTTAGGAAAAGGACCAAAGTTTAGAGTTGAAAAGTACAGTAACCAAAATAAAATTTTACTAGAAATGCTCAAAAACAGATTTGAACTGACGGAAGAATCAGCAAAAAGAGATATCCAATCTGAAGAACAGAAAGAAAAAGAATAAAGAAAAATGAACAGAGTATAGGAGACTTGTGAGATGCCATTAATTAAACCAATATTCACATATTAGGAGTCCCAGAAGCAAAAAAGAGAGGGAGAAAGAGAGAGAGAGAGAGAGAGAGAGAGAGAGAGAGAGAGAGAGAGAGAGAGATTATTCAAAGTAATAATGGGTGAAAACCCTCCAAATTTGTTTTAAAAATATCTACACAGTCAAAAAAAAGCTCAATAAATCTCAAGTAGGATAAACTCAGAGATTCACACCAAGACACATCATGGTCAAACTGCCAAAAGAAAAGAGAAAATGTAGAAAGCCTCAAGAGAAAAATGACTCATCACATATAAGGGAGCCTTAATGAAATTAACAGCTGACTTCTCATCAGAAACAGTGGAGGCCAGAAGTCAGTGGGATGACATATTCAAAGTGCTGCAAGAACCAAGAACTATCAACCAAAAATTCTATACCCGACAAAACCATACTTCAAAAATGAAGGCAGCAAACAGTACACACAGTAAGGAGCAAAGAATGTCTGCTCTCAGGTGAGAGTTTACCAACTCTACTGTCCAACCACAGAATCCTCTCTAACCTCCTGGGACACACGTGCTTCACTTTCCCCAGCAGACTTCTCAGGTCTGAACCACATGCTTTTCTGAATCTACCCTGTCAAATCCTACTGTGCAACTGGACTCCTGATCTTAGTCATTCTTGGTCAGGCTGGTCACTTTGCTGCCCTTATCTTGGTTTGGCAGGGATTAGTTTCATTCCTAAGCAACCCAATCAATAGTTGAAAAGAAAAAGCTAAGGTGCCCACAGAATCTCTACGAGAACGTGTCTGTCTTGTTCCTCCCTATATGTCTGGCACATAAAGTTTGAATAAATATTGGTCAGATGAATAGATAACACTCAGTGAAGAGGTCATGAGGGTCTACAGTTCAGGGTTTCTCAAAGGGCTAAGTCACAAGCTTTCAGTGATTAAGGAACTTTTGACAGGCAGCAGTCTCTCAAAACCATCTGTCTCCCTATTACCTTTTCTTATGCATTATCTGTTACCTTGCGAATCTTTCCCCTGTCAGCCATCAGTTAATGTCATTTAGATTTGTGAAGAGGACAGGGAAGAAAAAGAAAAGCAATCAGGGTGGGAAGCTGGCAAAATAGGGAGAAGAAAATCCTAGAGATTGCTAGTTCTTTCTCTTTGAGAACCTGTGGTTTTCCATCTCTGCTCTTTCTCTGTATTAGGACTTTCAACCTCTTGAAGAGTCCTAACCTTCAGCTTGAGAAACCTTCTTTTAGGTCGCTGCTTCTAGAAATTTGAACCCTTTAACAAAGCGGAGGAGAGAGACCATCTAGGAGGTGTGCTCAAAAAAGAACATTATATACATTATCACAAGCAATGTAAAGTTTTGACTACTCAGTTTGGATTTTTGTATTATATAATTATTGGTGATTAAATGGCAATTCCTTTCGAGTGAATATATTCAAGAGTCATTGCTCTTAGCTCAAGTTTCCTTTACCCTTTTCATCTTTGCTGTCAGCAGGTAGCAGACTGGAGGGGTTACCCCGGTTGCTGGGGAAACTGTTCATCAGAAGCAAGAGCTGAAGACCAGGGCAACAGGGTGGAAATGGATGGCAGTGGTGGCTGCAAACTCTGTCACTAATCCAGCAGAGCAGCTGGAAAAGAGGCCTCCACAGAGTCTATTAGAGACGCAATATAGTTGCAGGGAATGCAGAGATATTCCCTCTACCTCTCAGTGTCCCCTTTATCATGGGCTAAAAGAATTAACAAGGGAACCAGGCAGCCAGAGGTCCAGCTGAGAGGAAATGGTTCCCACTCCCCTTTTTGATGTAAACTTCTTCAGATTACTCTGCTACCAGGTAGCCTTCAAGAACACACAGATGCCCTCTGAAATGTGAGACAGGCATATGTAAGACTGTCAAGGACAGAGCCTGGCAGTGCCATCTGGAGGCATTAGCATGAGGGAATCCACTTGTGTTTTTTGGCCTTTGGTGAATTCATTTTCTGAACTATGCGTCCTGTTTTGGGCTGCCGCTGCACAACAGTTTTGACTTTTAGAAAAATCTAAGCCCGTCCAAAACGGTAGTTCCCTCTCTCTACGCTCAACCCAGAGAAAATATATTAAACTTTGATCTAGTGACACAGACATTCTCTACACACATGACGGGTTTAATCACTATAATAGTTAAGAAAATGGGTTGCCTTATTGATTTACTTTTACAAAGATCTATTTAGTGGGTGAAAGTGTATGTGTGTCTCTAAACGAGACCCATTTGGCCCTTTCTTCTGTAGGTAACAACAAACAGGAACATCCTTGGTTGGTGAATACAAGTCTAGGCCCCCAGGTAAGTATTTCTGCACAAGGTACAGCAAGCTTCATTCCGAGAAAAGAATTTCCTACAGTAAATGGAAACGCCGATCCAGAATTTTGGTGCCGTGAAGTTTAACTATGAATTGATGGACCACACAAAGAATTTGAAGATACGTTTTATGCTTAGGAAAAGCTAGGTCACAAAATATCAGCGTAGCCAAAAAAAGATGCTCACTCTGAATCCTTTCCGTCATCTCCTTTGTCTTTCCAGAGGAAAAGGGTTTACAAAGTGTATTTATTATCTCTGCTTCTGTGAAAAACAGAGAAGCATAATTAGAGGAAATACTCTTTACTTTCTTCTGACTATAGAGAGGTAGAATACCTTTTTGTGCATGTTTTAAAGGTAAGGAAATTAGATGCTGCAGATTCAAGACCTTTCTTTGCTCCCTCCAAATACAGAAATGGAAATGAATAGACACTTGGATCTTTTCTCTCCATCCATGGCATAGTTTTGGAGTACAGAGACTTAGATACAAATCTCTGCTGTTCCCCTCTGTAGGCGTGAGGCCTTAGGAAAATTGTTTAAATTCCGAACCTCAATTTTCTGATCTATAAAATGGAGATAGTAATAGTACCCACTTCATAAAGAAGTAATACGAACAGAAGGACATGACATTTGTAAAATGCCTACAATGTGCTGAGTGAGCTGTGACTGGCTTGTGAGAACCTGTCTGTATATCTCTTCCCGATTCCCATTCTCAACTCTTCCCAACTGTGGTAGTTGGAAATTGGCCATGGTGGGAGTATGTACACCATGGAAACTGGCAATACTACACTTCGGGGCTTTGTTTTTAGTTTCACCGAGGCAGTGTATTAGGACACCGCTGTGCCTACCCCACAGTAAATACTCAGTTGCAGCTACTTAATGTATAATGCTGATGGCCCATAGTCTTTCCGAAACACCCAAAGTTCTGAGCTAGCCCATTTAGACCTGAACACGGATGGATATAAAGACAGCTGTACGTGAATTCAGTTAGCTTTCCCCGACTGGCTGGCTGGGATTGCAGAGGGTAACCTCACTAATATTTTCAGTCGTCACAAAGAAGATCGAAAAAGAGTGTGTGGTTTGGTCAGCACAGACCAAGTTCAAGCCTTGTTTCCACATGAACGGGTTGCCTGGAATATTCGTGAAGACTCAGATGGCAGCAATTTGACGCACGTCTCTGAAGAGGACCGAGTTTCAGTTTCCACCCTGATATGATGTGAAACATGACAGTTTACCTAGTGAACTGAGCGTGGAACTGTGCAGCTCTTGTGCCTGTAGAGATGATGAGAAGAGACGTCCTGCGGCTACAAATCTCAGGAAATAGAGCTTATCCCAGACTATTGATCCATGTGACCTTCTGAAGCAAAGCCGGACAGTTTTAGGTGAGATTGTCTTTTTCGCAGTTTACGATGACACCACAACTGTTTTCATACTTGTCTCCCCTCAGCTCACTTCCTATGAGTCACCGATGAGAGTAAGAGACAACGATTCTATGCACAAGCCAATTTTTTTCTCTCTCCTCCCCTCCTCTCTTCTCTACCTTACAAACATGAACAAAATGCTCGGGTCCCCAGGTGACTGACCTACGGTCATATGTTAATTCCTGGGCAAACAAAATGCTCCATGGCCAAGGGGACATCTATATCTGGTTTAACCACACTAACTATTTAGTTCTGCTGGAACCTCCATTCTTGTTCTTGTAGAAGCAGGGTGAACATATAGGCCTCTGGCAATTGTTCACCCAGGGCTCGAGGGCCACCTGTAGCCCACAGGGAATGTGGAAGAATTGTACCTGGTTCCTGTCTGAGGGTCAGGACTGGCCTCTGCGTCCCTGCTCGTCAGACCACAGCTTCAGATTCCTTTATCTGTTAAACCTGAACCTTTGAGCCACTGTGACCTTAGAGGTACAGGTAAGGCCACTGAGCCTTGGAGTTGCCACATTCTACCTACCCCACCTGTCTTATCTTTTCAGTTTTTCCAGATCTGGCTTCTCAGCATATCTTGTGTCATCTCAGGTACCTACATGCCTGACTTTGTCACCGGCACCGGAATCCCCAGACTCCCTGCTCTTGCTGCCTACTCATCCCAGCCATGCCACCTGGAGAGTGGAGGGGGATGGCGGGATGGGTGTCTCTTAGCCAACACTGAGGCATGTCCCTTGTCGCCCAGACTCAGTGCTGCTGACCCACACAGGAGCCAGCAGAATGAACCGGTACAGGTCAGAGTGCCACAGCTGCAGGTCCAGCCTGTTCCTGTCAGGGTTCCCTCCTGTCCCCACAGCAGGGGACTCTTAATTCCTACCTGACTGAGGGTTGTCTCCATCTCTGGAGACAAGTTGGCCTGGGTGGGAGGGGTTTAAACCTTCTCAGCCCAGTAAAGAGTCAGAATCAATCACACCCACACGCACCACCACTCTAGCCTTGAGACCTAAAATTTGGCCCAATTTTTAAGAACCAGTGCCAACTCTTGGCCCAGTTTCTGATGCCTGGGCTCCTATTTTCCCTGTATCTGAGCCCATGTTGTGTAAGTCTGGGAAAGCCGTCACCCCCTTGCCCAGGACCTGGAATGACTAGGATTCTGGTAAATCAACTTTTCATTCTGACCTTTTCCTAGAATTGGAGACAGGAAAGATAGCCTGAGGAAAGAACTGACAGATTGGACTTTATTAAAATTAAAAAGTTCTGCTCTGAGAAAGATAAAGTCAAAAGAAGGAAAAGATAAGCTACAGGCTGGCAGAAAATATTAGCAAAGTACATATTTGCTAAAAGACTGTTATCCAAAATTACAAAGCACTCTTAAAACTCAACAATAATAAAATAAACAACTTGACTAAAACTTGAGCCATAGACCTCAACAGACACCTCACCAAAAAAGATATACAGATGGCCCATCAGCATATGGAAACATGCTCCACATCATATGTCATCAGGGAAATGCAAATTAAAACAATGAAACGCCACTTCACACCTATTAGAGGGGCCAACATACTAACAACATTAAACGCTGGTGAGGATGTGAGCAAGAGGAACTCTCATACATTCATGGTGGGAATGCAAAATGGTGCAGCCACTTTGGAAGACAGTTGGGCAGTTTCTTATAAAGCGAAACATACTCTTACCATATAATCTGGGAATTGTGCTCCTTGGTATTTACCCAAAGGAGCTGAAAACTTAGGTCCATACAAAACCTGCACACGGATGTTTATAGCAGCTTTAGTCAGAATTGCTAAAACTTGGAAGAACTCAAGATGCTCATCTGTAAGTAAATGGATAAACAGTGGCACGGCAGAAAAATGGGCCATTGTTCAGAGCTAAAAAGAAATGCACTATCAAGCCATGAAGAGACATCAAGGATCCCTACATGCATATCACTAAGTGAAAGAAGCCAATCTGACAAGGCTACCTAGTGAATGATTCTAACTACGTGACATTCTGGAAAAAGCAAAACTATGGAGACAATAAAAGGGTCAGTGGTTGCCAGAGGTCAGTGAGGAGGGAGGGATGACGAGGAAGAGCACAGAGGATTTTAGGGCAGTGGAACTACTCTGTGTGATATTACAATGGTGGATCCAGGTCGTTACACCTTTGTCTAAACCCATAGAATGTACAAGACCAAGAGTGAACTCTGATGTACACTATGGGTTTACACTCTGGCCAATGGTGATGTGTGGGTGTAGGGTTACCAACTGCAGCACCTGTACCACTCTAGTGGGGATGTTGATAAGGAAAGAAGAAAGGGAGGGGAGGAGACAGGAAGGGAGGAACGGAGGAAAAGCAAGACAAAAAAAGGAGAGCTGGGCAGCCAGGAGCCTGGTGGGGGTGTGGGGAGAGGGCAGGTGACGTTATGAACCCTTTAGCAATGTGCGCTCCAAGCTCTGAAGGCTGCTAGTCTCTTTCACAACTGCTGACTAATGCCTTCTCCCGGCCTCATCTTGGGAATGTGATCTTTCTCTGTGCACTCAGCGAGTGCACTAGATATGACCCCTCGATGAGAAGTGCCAAGACCTCTGAAAACAACCTGGGGAGAGATGGATGTGGCCAGCCTTGGATGATGCCTTTTTCTAGTGCTTGCCATTAGCTCGGTCTAAACTGGCTCCATGTGGAAAACTTGGCTCCTGTGCTCTAGAGAAAAATGCCTCAGGTTTTGCTCCTATTTGATATCCGGGCTCCAGAGTTGCTGGGCCGGGTCCTAACATTTGGTTTAAATTACACACACGTTGCATAGATCTGCTTGAGGGAGTTATAATCTTTCTTTTAGGGTGGCCTCACTGGGAAGACAGAGGGAGTCAAGAGAGGAATTGCTATTTGGACTCAAACATGGCCAATTGGTTGCTGGCACGGCAGGTAATACCTAAGGACCTGGTGGCCTTGTCATCTCAGAGTTCATGAACCAAGGAAAGGAATGCTGGGAACCAGCTGGCACGGAAAGCAGAAGTCAGACCCTCAGAGACAAGAAAGGCAAAATACCATGACCAGACATTTTAAAGGGGAGCATGGTTAATAGAAGGAAAACGTTTCTAGAATAATTTAAAATATAATTCTAATAATGTCATCCCAAACAATCCCAACGATGATTTACGTGGGGCTGGGCCAAGTACTTTGTATGTGGTTGTTTTAGTTGAAATTTATTAAAATCTTAATGTATGCCAGGAACCCTGCAAAACCCTTTACAAACATTTCCTAACTCAATCCTAAAACAACTGTGTTACGCCCATTTTACAGACAAGAACACCAAGGTACACATGGCTGCATACGTTGGTCAAGGTCATACTACTGGTAGGTTTCCCAAATCTGGATTTGAACCTGAACAGTTGGATTCCAGAGCCTGTGCTTTTAACCATTACCTACATGAAAAAGGGTCAGGGACATGAAAGGACGGTATGAGGACACATAAAGCCCAAACTAAGCTCCAGGTTATGAAAATACTAACTTTTTAACAATTTATATTCAAAGCAGTACTCACAAGGCATAAATAGGCCCATTCTTTGGAGGCAAACCAGGGTGACAAATAGGTTTCAGTTTGCATGACAATTCCAGGTGACTAGGTGAGGCTACCAGGAATTCAGGTTAAAGAGGTTTCTGAGACAGTGTCCTGGCTGCGCTGGAAAAAGCACTGGGATTAATTACCAATACCTGCCATGGGTGCAGGGGCCCAGGAGAGTCCACACATGTGCTGCTGTGTGCTGGCCTGTCCTGGTAGAAGCCCACAGATGGCAGAGAAAGACAGAGCAAGATTCTTTCAAAGGGACAGGCAGAAGCTGAGCTAAATATGCGGCCAGCATCTGAGGGCTAACCCTGAGGAAAGGTGTCAGCGGCAGGCGGCAGGGGGCATCATGAGAGTCTGCCTGTACCTGGAGGTCCCAGCTTGCTTTGCAGAGTCAGTAGCCTGGTATCCAAAGGTAACTAGTAAAGGTGGGATTCCCTTTCCAGAAGAACAGGATCTTGCAAAGGAATCAGCCCGAGTGACTCAGTGACTTGGTATGTGGTCTGAAAGACAAGGCAAGGGCCCGGAGAGAGAGGCCTGGTCCCTGGAGGACAAGTTGGAGTGAGGACAGCAACGTGACTCAGTAACACTGCCCTTCAGAGCTATGGGTCTCGTGTCTGCAGATGTCTCTCCAGGCAAGGTCTGCAACTGTTCTAGAACATAGAGAGGGACTGAGCCAGCAATGGGGAATGAAGTGACCCTGGTTGCTCGTGAAGCTTGAGAGCAGACAAGGCAAGAAAGCAGTGTGTCCTTACACACGTCCTATGAAGAGAGAATTTGGAGGAACTGGCTTGGCCACCAATCAGAGGAAAAAGGCCTGAGGCTCTTCGTTGACCACTAAATTAAATATGAAGCAACAGCTAATGTGACCCCTACACAAAGTAACGCAATCTGTTTTTAGAAGTGTGGCGTCCAGATCAAGGGGCAATAATCCGTATTTTGCATCTATAAAACCACATCTGGAGAATCGTGCCTGGGCCGGGCCAAGGACAAACTACGGAGGACAGTGAAAGGTTATGTGAGACACAGCGGAAGTGACTGACGCTGGGAATTGCTTTTTGTTTTCCGGTCAAGAGAGGACCACTGAGGAACAGAAGAGCTGCTTCTAGCCAAAGGACTGGCATTTGGGAGAAGAATTTGACTTATTCATAGCAAGTCCCGAGGAAAGAACTAAAACCAGTGGGTGCCAGTTATAGGGGGGATGATTGCTATTCAATAAATGAAGAGATTTCTAACCATTAAGACAGCTTTCCCCCAGATTATTTCTCTACAGATTACTCTCCCGTTGGATGTTACTAGTACATGCACCACGGGAGAAATTTAGGAATCTCTGGGTGAGACAAGATAAACAGGTTTCTTCATGGCTGGATTCCTCAAACCTTCTAATGGATTAGTATGCTTTAAATTGCTCCAAGAAGAATATTTCCCAAACTTAACTGACCCCAGAATTAAACTTTACTAATTTAGTTTTCTAGACTCATCTGTCCACATGTCCTCAAGCAAGTACTCTGTAAAACACATTTGGGGACGCTGGGCTGAAGTCATCGACAGGGAAATTGGCTGCTTTGGGAAGAAAGTGAGCAACCTGTCAGTATTCAAGCAGCCATCCTTAAACTCTACCTGAGAAAAGGGTTGTAGAGGAAATGAGAAGGAATGTGCATTAGACGATTCCAGAGTCTATGGTTCTATGGTTCTATTGCCTGTGTTACTGACATTTGTCTGACAAATGTTTTCAAAGGAGGCTGTATTCATTCCAACCTCAACAGCCCTCTAAACTATCGAGGTGGCCGTATGAAAATATTCAGCTAATGACCTCTGAGCTAATAAAGGTATAGTAAGAGTGTGCTATTGGCAAATGTAGATTTATAAAACCTTATCATGCTGATACTGTCCCCCATCAAATGCCTTACTGAGTTTCTAGAACTCTCCCGAAGTCCTCTACTGTTATCACACGGTGACCTCTGGGAACTTTTTCTGCCTTTAGTTCCCCAAATCTTGCAGAGTTGCTTTTGTCTAAGATATAGCCACGACTTCGTTAAAAAACTATTCTACTCCGCAAAATGTCATACCATCTTAAATTCTTTTAGAAAGAGAGGGTGAGATATAAATTTTAAATATATAAGCTTAGGAGCTGTGTGTCTGCCATAAGCATAATATACAGTAGTATAACTAGTTGTTGTTTTTCTTTGTTTGTTGTTTTAAAGGGGTCCCAGTATAAAATCTGACATCCCTGGGTTGAGCAAAAAAGACCCCACCTTTTCCTTTTGAGCAAAGAACACAAGGTCAGTTTCTAGGGACTTCCACAAACACCCTGGGTAGCTCAAGCCTCATTGAACTCAAGCCTCATCCTCTTTCCACCTGGTCAACAGTCTGGCCCAGGAAGGGGTGACTCCAGGTTTCCTTGTCTAAGGATGTGCTGCCTCTTGCTTACACACTCCTGGTCTGGCTGACCCCTGGACAAGAGGCAAAGATGGTTCTCATAGCCTTCTCACGCCTGCGCATGCCCAGTTTCTGAGGGAGGGAGAACAATTCCTTGTCTCAGCCCTGAGGCTTTCTGGGATCTGGTCCCTGCCCACCCCTGTGACCTCACCTCCCACTACTTTCCCTTCACTCACTGCCCTCCCATCCCCTGCCTTCTGATTATCTTTGAAGCCATCAAGCTAGTTCCTGCCTCCAGGCCTTTGCTTATTTCAGCTCTCACTTCTTTTAGGTCTCTGCTTAAATGTCGCCTGATTACCCTAAACAGCCACCAATCCTTCACTCGCATCCCCTTCCCTGCCTGTTGGTTCCACATCATTTGTCACTACCTGAGATTATGTTATACGTCCAGCTGTTGCCTCGTTTACTTCAGGGGCAGGCCTGAAACCCAGGTCTGCTAGGGGGATGATACGCCTGGGAAAAGAGCTCTGAATGACTGGACTTAAGTCTACTCAGCCCTGCAGCAAACTCTCCAAAAAGGCTAAGGTTTTAGGTTGACAGACAGGTGTCAGTTACAGCCTCCAGCACAGTTGGGCAGGTCCAGGAAGGTGTAAAACCCTCCCTCCAGTGGCAAAGGGAACTGCTCCTAGCACCTTTCAATCCAATCAGCTCATATGGGGATCGTCACCTGCGGGGGGTCCTCCCAGGGCCTGGAGCCCAGGAAAACTGCTCCGCGACTCGCGACTCGAGCTCCACCCTGCTCCCCAGGACAAGAGGCAAAGATGGTTGTCATAGCCTGCATCTCTCACATAAAGGAGAGAACCCAGGTTCTTTGCCTGGGGCTTTTGGTGTCTTTCCATCAATCCTATTACTATCCCATTGGGACAACTGCACAGAATGGAAGTTTCTGTCTGGTTCACCAATGTCTTCTCAGTGTGCAAGCAGCGCACATAGCAGGCACTCAGTCACCGAGCAATGGGAGAACCTCTACGAGCGAAAGGGAGAAGATGAAAGAGCAGTGGGGAGGAACTGGAGGTCAGTCTTCCCCTTCAGAGGGAACAACTCCAGGGGTGCTCCTAACTTTGTGACAGTAGCTTATGACTCTGACCAATGGCCTGGGACATGTGGACCCAGAGGCATTGCCTCCAGCGCCTCTGCTGGAATCCTCCTGGGATACTCAAATCCTCTGAAATGTACAGAATCAGGAGACACGCCCTCGTTGCTCAGGATGACCTTCCAGCCCTTCCAGATTTGTTCCCTATAAGCCTGACCGCCAGGACTCACTGTTAACCTGTAACTTTGAACATGCCCCACTGGCTCTAAGCTCTGACTTCCATCTTTCACCAAAGCTCACTCCTGTTTCCTGGTCCACATCTGCTCCTGGGGCTTATTTCCAGTTACGATTCTCAGTTTTTCCTTGTCTCCCACTAATGAACCTGGAAATGTGCCTCCATAGAAGGTACACACCACTTGGGGAAACACGACCAAAAGAGCTTCAAGGGACCAAACAAATGTCCATCGCAACACTGTCTGTGGAAAATGAGGAAGGACTCCCACGGAAGCTGGTGGTGACACTGGAGCAAGCTGATTAGGGGGAAATGGCCAGGTTAAAAATGAGTATTGGAGAATCAAGGGTGAAGGTAAGGAAGTTGAACTCCAAGAGCTTTAAGTTATAACCCTTCCATCAATATAGGAAATAGCAAAGACTTCTATTTGCTACAGTGAGCTTGTTTTTCAAAGATGCCATTTAAAACCACACTCCATTAAAGAATTTGTGTAGGTGGATTACTCTGAGAAAAACACTGCATCTCAGGACACCTTCAAGGAAGGATAATAAAACAAATGGAACAGTCAACTTGACTGTATAGAAACAGGTCAGCAGAAGGGAGTTTACCAAACCCAAGTGAATTTAAATATAGAGATGGAAGAGATGCAAAACACCACGGAGCAAAGAACTGCACTTCACAACCTTCCCCACTGTCCTTGCACCTGCAGTTCCTCGGTAACTGACGGTGCCAAGCGTAGGTCTGTCTTAGCCTATTCAGGGCCTGCGGTGTGTGTGCCAGGTCTGGCGGGACATCAGAGTTACTTGGTTCTGGTCTGCCCCGTGGTGGCCCAAAGTTGCTGGGCCTATTTCAGAGTGGGATGGTGTCACCTGTCACGCTGGCATGCATGCATGCATACACACATACACACACACTGCAGCAAGCAGTGATTCTTACACACACACACAAACACACATACACTGCAACAAGCAGTGATTCTTACACAGACACACACACACACTGCAACAAGCAGTGATTCTTACACAGACACAGACAGACACACACACACACACACACACACACACTACAGCAAGCCAGTAATTCTTACACACACACACTGCAACAAGCAGTGATTCTTACACATACACACACACACACACACACAGCAACAAGCCAGTAATTCTTTCAAGGGAGGAGACTGTATTAAAATCTCAAGAGGGGAGACAGTATCTGGTTTTTAAAAGCATGTTCAATATGCTTCTGGTTTACTAATCGAAATTCCAGGAAGGAAAGCACCACAGAAGGCTTTGTATTGCTATGCATTAGCAGACAACACAGTGAGTAAGTGAGAATGCTTTGCAGGGAGCTACCAGGTTTTTCAAAACATCACTGAGAACCATCGCTTGAGTTTGGCCCTGTCCTTGGTGAGGACGGAGTTCCAGGGCCTTCCGTCAGCACCTAGCACATAAGCCTCAGTATTAGGGGAAGAAAGCAATAATCTGAGCCCCAAGCAATTAAGTCCCCAGGAAAATCTGCTTGCATTAACCAGCTGGGTGCTGGAAATGTGTGCCTGCGCCTCATAAAAATTATTTCACTAACAGATGTCTGATCTCCACCTGAAAGGATTACTAAGTTAATGGCAGATTTGCCTCAAACAGCAGCTTAGTGAGTCATCACTGATGTCACGCAATGCACTAGCTGAAACATTTGGGGAAATGGAGCTGGGGGGCTGGGGGGGACCGGCCTGAACTCTGGGAATGCAACATCTTGATGGGAAGACAGAGCCCTGGAATCTACGTGATTGGAATTTTAATACATTGAGATTTTTCTACAAGGAGTGTGGCATGTCAAGGCTCGTTAACTGCAAATCAGAGCATTGATTCCAGAATTGAAAATAGTTCTTATACCTAAAAAAATTAAGGTAGCTTAATACCCTGACTCTCTTTACTCGGCAGCGACATAAAGTTGGAGAAAAAAGAAAGACCATTAAGCTCTCAGAGACCTCAGCAGTGTTTCTACAGCCCTCAAAGAAACTGAATTGGAGTAAAAGAGGAAATCTATGCTCATTCTTTTGGCGCTAAATCAGTGTTGCTCTCAGCTCCCATTTTTTTTGGCTACTATATGGGTTTTGTACCCCCCTCCCCGGCCCCCCCAAACTCCCACACCCATGGCCAAAACCCAGACCTTTCCCATCCCGGAAGCAGAGTAACTCTTGCCGCCTCAGGGTTTAAAATCCCCTTCCCATCACTCCAGCTGAGAACGCGTGCAGCCCCGGAACACAGATGAAGAGGCCAGATAGAGAGAGAGCGCTAGATCTTGCAACCTGTCTTTTCAACTGCAGCGTCAGGCAGTGCATTTGAGAGAACAGAAAGCTCTCCACAAAAACAAGCATGAAAGTCTTAGTAATCAAAAACTTTATCTTGAGCAATATTTAACAAAATCCCTCTGTAATTAATAACCAGAGTCCTGTTACAAAACATGAACATGCTGTATGATATGAGGTTAGACAATTAAGTTCGCGAACTTTCCACCGTGTGTTTATGTGTAGAACAGGGGTCTTCCGTGCTTTCTGGTTGCAAATCCAAGAATTATGAAGACTATGTACCTCATTGTACAGGTTTAAATTGACACATAAAAATGATATATACCAGAACGTAATTTTTGGTATATTGCAAATAAAAACATTTTAAAATAAAACTGTTGCCCCTTGAAACACAACATCATAGCCATTTGATATCCACCATCATTTTCTTCAAAAGTATGAGGAAGGCCTTTTTTTTTTAACATTTGGAATTTAACATCTTTCCTTTTTCTATTTGAATTCATATTTCTACTCTATTTCTACACACACACAGATACACACACACACAATCCATCCTAACATATTTTATGGTTAAGTCTTTTATGGTGAAAACTCTGTGATCACCTCATCATATAAAGTTAACACAAACGAACCACAAACTAGTCCACTGCGATCACACACATTTGGGAAACGCTGGCACAGGAGCCCACCCGTCTCCACCGTTTTGCTTTCCACTGTTTCAGTTTCCTGCGGTCAACTGCGGTCCGAACAGAGTACACAGAAAATGTCAGAAGTACACAACTTACGGTTTAAATTGCACGCCGTGTTGAGCAGCGTAATGAACTCTCACGCCGTTGGGAGTGGCGTGATGAGATCCCGCGCTGTTCTGCGGCGGCGCGTGAGGAAGTCTCGCGTTGTCGTGAGTAGCGCAGTGAAATCTCGCGAGTCCGGCTTGGTCCCACTGGGGGTGTGAATCATTTCTGTCCATTGGCTCCATGCGGCCTGCGGACCAGTCGCAGTAACCGTCAGATCCACTATTGAGGTATCGCAGTACTTGTGTTTGAGTCACCCCTAATTTACTTACCAACGGCTCCAAAGTGCAAGAGCAGTGATGCTGGGAATTCGGATGCCAAAGAGGAGCCATAAAGCGCTTCCCACTAGTGAAAAGGTGAAAATTCCTAACTTAACGAGACGTCTTGTCATCTCTCATCATCAGAAAGAAGGGTGAGTACAGTGCAATAAGATATTGAGAGAGAGAGAGAACACATAGTCCCATAACTTTTATTACAGTATATTGACATAATGGTTTCATTTTATTATTCATTATTGTTGTTAATCTCTTACTGTGCCTAATTTATAAATTAAACTATCATAGGTACATATGTATAGGGAAAAAACAATATATGTAGGGTTCGGTACTAGCCGTGGTTTCAGGCGTCCACTGGGGTCTTGGATACGGGGGAATTACTGTACTGTGTCTCTCTTTGCAGTTAACCAAAGAAGTCCTGGAGTAGATGAACCATTCCCCTCAGTTTAATCCAGCATTGTCCATATTGTTTACAGCACAGCATACTGTCTTCAGAGCACATTTATTAACAGCTTATGGAACAGGGCTTAGAACCTAATTTGGGATCTCTTGGGCAAAACCTAGTCAGGCATCTGAATTATGATTTTGGAAATGTGGAGAGAAACCGGGAGAAGGGGGAAGGAGCAGACAGCGTTGCAAAAAGAGTAGCTCATGGTATGTAAACCAGGCTGGTTGACCAAAGAGTTGTATAGATAAGCTTCATTGTAGACAATTAATGAGCAGATAAAAGAATTTGATCATCCTGAAATTTGGCAATCATGAGTAACACTTTCTTCTTTTAAACACTAATCCTTTTAAGTTTTTAAACTAACCCTTCAAATTCTGTTTGCTAACTCTTTGAAGAGCCAGAATCCAGGCCTACTTTCTCTTGTTTTGAAAGATGATTCTGTAGCCTGCCCAAGATTGTGTGTGAAATGGTTGAAGATACACACCGCTTCCCACTGAAAATCCAGAGGCTATAAGACAAGTCGCCTCAACTCCCATCACTCTGCCTTCCCCTCCTTCCACTTGGCAGCCAGTGGACAACACTTGCAGACAGCGATTAAAACGCATTTAGCAAGAAACAAAATACTGGCAAATGATAAAAATATAGAGAGAAGCTGCTTTTGAGTAATAGGTAACTAGTAACAGGCACTTTTCAAATAGTATTGGAAGATAGCTACTTCTCTAAACTGTAATTGATTAATTGTCAGTATTTAAAATCTATACTTCGAGCCACAGCAGATGATAGAGCATGAAATTTCCTCCTAGATGCGTTAGTGTTCTGATCCATAGAGCATTACGGCCTTACCATTTTTTTCTTCTATTGTCTGGGAGTTTATACTCTCTCACAACAGAGAATGAAAATTCTCTGTTGACTGTGTAAGGTCCTTGATATAAAAGCAGTATGAGCCATAAACAAGAACATCTGTGAAATCTGGCACAGGATGAGCAAATTTTATCAGAACAAAACCAAGACACACCCGGATAAGGTTCCAATAGTTCCTACTATGAAGAAATTTGAGGTTAATTATTTGAACTATGCTAGATAGTATATATAATTCGTTGTAGATATTATGCTTTATTAAGTTTATTATAAGGCAAACATAGCTAACTCATACGTAAGTTTAGTCATTAAGAATTAATGTCTGCTGTGTTTATAAAAATCTCTAGTTTCACAATCCCTTTAAATATGTGTGTTGATACGCATATCTATAGTAAGCAGACTTCTCCTGACAACTGCAGACAAGATTCTGGGTTTAGAATGCAAGGCCAGATAAGCAACAAGGCTTTTCAGTAGGCGGCCTTAGCCAGGTGTCTTCCTGTCTGATATGCCGCAGGTAGCCTGCCGTTTATTGGTGGTTTGGTTTTCTCCAAATGCCTATGGCTATATATTAGCTTTAGAAACTCCAAAATGGAGTGTTAGCTGTGCTTTGCTGAAACGAAACACTGAAGGCAGCATTAGGGGTTTCCTCTTGATTCCCTAGTGTTCTGATCCATAGAGCATTAAGGCCTTACCATTTTTCTGGGAGTTTACCATTTGTCTGGGAGTTTATACTCTGTCACAAGACTGTTTTGACTCTGAAAAGTGGCACTGCTTTCAGATGCCCATTCTCCCTCTGAGAAGAGGGGCTATTGACACATAATAATAACTTCCCCCCAAACCCTCAGAGCTGATGGCAACCTTAATAAAATACCAGTATTTTTAATACATGAAGTATAAAGGATGTACAAGTAGGAAACAGTAACCCCAATCCCTACTCAAGGATCTCATTGGGCTGCTGACCATATGATGCAAATTTCATTTAGAGAAGAAAGGTCAGAAATAGTAAGAGAAGTGCCCAGAGGCACATGGCAATTCAGGGGCAGGAGTAGAAAAAGAAAGCTCTCTCCTCCCTGCACTCACCTCTCTCCTAACTCACTCTGCCACCCTTACAGCCAGATTCTCTCACCTACTATTTTCTTTCCAGATTGTTCACTTTGCTCAGAGAATGAAGGGAAAATACATTCAGCACAATCGAAGCAGCGTGTCTGAGGAGTGACTGCTTACTCCTGCTCTCGATGACACCTATTCATTGTGGGCGGAGAAAAAACAAAAAAACAACTGGACCAAGACACACACAATCTAAATGTCTTGGGCCGAGGGGACTGACACTCCAGTTAAGCTCCAGACTGTAGTCCCTTGGTTTCTTTCCTTTCTGGCCTCTCTGGGGGAAATGTCAGATGCTGGCCACCTCCATTGAAAGGTGTGTTTCCTTTAGCTCTTCCATAGCAGTGATGCCTAAAAGAGAAACAGGTATCAGAAAAAAGGCTTACTGCCCTGCAGGTACATCAGAAGCATCTAGCAAAGGAGGGGGATTTTTTTTACTGTAAGACTCTCCTCCCACGCTAGGAGAATTTGAATACCCTCATGGGGGCTTAGTCGACATTCTCCTCTGTCCACGCCTGTTGAGTCACCATATTGAGGAGACACTGTTACTGATGATATTGCTTATATCCCTCAGTTGTGTTGAGTCAACAAAAACAACCACTGCTATAGAGGCTCTTCACTCAGCCTCAAATAAACTGAACTCCTTGCCAAAGAAAAAAGCTAAAGCTCTGTTGGGAGGACTCTGACTAATTAAAAATCTGAGGACTTTCCAAGGTCAGGAGTGTCTAAACCAGACCATGAAGGATAGTGAAGGATCTGGTTGCAAGGGAAAGGAAGAGCTGGGAGGATATAGAGAATTGAATAAGCAACGAGATTAGCAACACAAAGAGTGGTTAGGGTTGCATCCTGGAGTTAAGTTCAGAGCAAAGATCAGAGTCAGGAAAGGTAAGGGAAAGACAGTGACTGGGAGTCTGGGCTCCCATGGAGTTGGGTAGAGCAGAACCAGGGAGCTGAGGTCTAGTGGAAAGGAGTGTCATGGATATAAATGCCTGTCTGCCTCAGTGGTGAGTCTCCCTTTCATGAGGCCCTCCTGCATCTCCACAAGTGCTGGCCTGAACATGGTCATGTGTTGGGGGCAGCCCTGCTAACAGGTATTACCTAATTACCTACAGGCCTCGGGTGTCGCTCCGCATCCTTAAGAGGAACGTTTTACTTAAGAAAAAAAGGCATGGTTTTCTATTGTTTGCTTTTGGGCTTCCATATGAAATAATTGGAAAATGTGTGTTGTTTAATGACCAATGTTTACAGCAAAACTTCAGGTTTTCCCTGTGTTGGATTTAAGCCCACATTTAGAGAACGCTGGTTTGTGATGTTCATGTCCCCAACTCCACATTCCCATCTTCCTGTGAACTCCAAGGCAAAAGAAGTCTAAGCTACCCATTTTCTTCCCGTCCCCTAACCCTGCCCACCTCACACCTTACCTGCTCTTTAGTTTTGGGCAGATGAAATGATGGCCTGTCTAACAACCACTCCAGACAAGTGACACAGCCACCACAAATGTCGGATGGCCAGAGCTTAGAGGTGATATTTCTGAGGAGTGGCAGGGTCATGTTTTGGCTCATGTTTTGCCATGTTACCATTCCAAGAACAACTGCAATGCTGTGCTGTGTGTCTCAGTTCCAATTTATATTTCACGCCACGAGGTAGGTTTAAGATAGAAGAGCTTCTGACCCAAAGCCTCTTGATGTCTTATGGATTTGGACCATTGCTTCTGGGACTCCATCTTTGCCTTCAAACATACTTTAGCAAGTGAACTAAATCTAGATCTCCTAAGTCTTTCCAAAAGGAGAAAGTAAGATTCATTTTACTTTCAGATCATCAGGGGTCAAAACTTGGGCCAGAGAAAGCCGTGAAAATTTTATAAAATTAGATCATGTGATATTGGGTGTTTGGGCAAGATTTCTGCTGTATATCTCTGGTCTCTGTCTTGAACGGGAGCAATAAGCACCATTAGTGTCCTTAATGAAAACGTATCTAAATTAGTGAATTCCTACAAACATGAAGAAACTAGCCCTCTCACTTCCTTTACCAAACAAAATGTGTTTCTTCATGAAATTATCAATACACCACCTAAGTTCTGTGTTCATTGTAATTAATTTATAAAGTAACTTGATAGATAAAATTATTCCTTATGCTTACCATAACTATTATTAAAATAAAGTACAGTAAGTGCATTGGAACCTGTCAACAGCAAAAATGTCATTTCTTTTATATTGGGATTCGATTTCCAAATAATAGGAAGAGAATGAAATGTATACAAAAATTCTGCTGAATAAAATTTGACCTTTTGATTACATAAAACATACTTTAGAATTGTCATTATAAACATCCACCCAACTGGGGTTGAGTTAAAGTGCCAGCTGGAAAACGTGCTTGATTTCGTTTTGTTCTAATGCTGCACGTGAAGAATAAGAGTTAAATATCTAGAAATAGAATCTATCAATATGGTTTACAATGACACCTCAGTGATAGCCCCAACACATCTTTCAAACACCTCTAAGATGACTAATAATTATTTAAAAAGACATAATCTCACATCACCACCTAAAACTAGGACTCATGATCATGCGATTGCAAAAGTCTTGGAGATATTTCTATTAATAATAGAGCTGATGATATGCAACTTATGAAAATAACCAGGGCTTTCTAACCAGGGAAAGAAGGAAGGAGTTCGTGTAGTTACTGTGAGGGCCGCTGTAATCAAAATGCAGCGAATGAACCAGAGCTACTATTTCCTAAGAAGTAGGGCCAAAGTCACATGAAAGGAGGTCAATGGAAAAGCAAAAGTGGTTCTCTCCATGATGGGGTATGACTGCGCTTGGGTTCTGATCAGTAGGGATGGAGAATAAGAATGGAATTGAGGCCATCAGAAGCCGAGCCTTTGTTAGGGGTTGATGGGTAATTTATCTTGTGTTTGTGACTATCTGAAATAATCTCAGGTTCTCACTGTGAGATGTTACTACAGATTTTTTACCCATTTATCAAGAAGAATATGGAGAAAGAGAGCAGTGTCAGAGAACTGTGCACAAAATAACTATCCGTTGCTGTTGGTAACCAAGACTTGGAGTAAATTGAAAACTATAGAAATCTATGTCCCTTTTTGATTTTCAGATGGTTGAAACTTTTAGAAAAGGACTCAGTTTATTTTTGGTTTTTATGGTTCAGCTATGTCTCAGAAGGTCAGTTGGCCTTGGAAAGCTCTGTATGCTTTATTTAGATTGCTAAAGCTGTGTTTTAAAGAAGAATATTTGGGACTTATCCAAACATTGAACTTAAAAGAAAGAAAAAGAATCGTAAGATAAGTAGGTTTTCAGCTGCCCACCCAGCCACTTGTGTGTCCCCATGTAGGTGCATCATCACTGATCCTCTGACTTCGTGGTAGCTATTGCTTATTCCATAGACCTTCCCAGACCCAGCAATTCCTCTCACAATGTTTGATTTTTTTCTCTCAACATTCACCCTATACTCACCCTGTGGACTTGACAAAGGAACTTGGCTAACCCAGTGTATACTTCGGGATTTTTGCAGTTGTAATTAGCAAGAGTATTCAACCCACACTGGCCTGAACCAAATAGGGAATGAATGTATTGGCTACAGTACTGGAAATTTCAGAAGCTCAAGCACGCCCTGGTATAAGGGCTCCAATAATATCTCCAGAACCCTTTTTTTTTTTTTTCCTTTCTGTGCCATGACTCAACTTCCCGTATGTTGAGTCCATTCTTAGATAGGCACTCTCCTTATGGCCTCAAAATGACTGCCACTTACCCTGGGAACAACTTCCTTCTAAGGTTCAAATCTGGTAGAAAACAATGGATGTCTTTGACTCAGAATTCTCCAAAAAAAAAATAAATAAAGTCCAGAGTCACACTGATTAGACCAGTCTTGCCACCCTTTTGCTGAGAAAATATGGTGCATCAGTTGGCTTAGGCCTCAATCCAGTTACCACCCCAAAGTGGGAGGCCCATCTAGACCACAAAGAATGAAATGGAGAAGGAATGGATTCCAAAAAAAGCAGCAAATAACCATTATATCCAGCTTTGACCATTAGCTCTTCCTAAGCTCACATTATATTCAACACTCCAGCCATATGGAGCTCTCCACACCCCTGACTTGCCATGCTCTCTTTTCTCTTCATACCATCCTGCATGCTGGGATATGTGGAATGGAGTCTGGCCTATCGTCTGCCTGTCATAAAACAGAGTCAATGAACTTACTCTAGGACATAGATACATAGGACTCCAGCAACACTGGGGTTGCTATGGACCCATAGTAATGAGCATTGTTGCTTCTAAAGTGTGTTGATCATTTAATTGAAGCACAACTAATTTAAAAAAATCTATCCTATGGAGAAAAATGATAAAATGTCTGTAGCAGATGTATCGTGTCCAGAACCACGTGACATGGTAGCCAGTCAAACTTGGGAATGCTTTAATCTCTGTTGTCTTCAAAATATTTAAAGATTTATCCTCCAAGCCATGAATCCCTCTGAAACTAGTATGTACCTGACATGGCCATTAAACTTAGAGGAAAAAAAGCCAATTTCAAATATCTGAAGGAAATGTGCGCTAAATAGTGAAGGGAAAGACTTATTTTGTGATTTATTATTATTATTTTTTTTGAGCATACAAATAGAGCTAAAGGGAGAAGTTCAAAAAAAGAAGAAGACATTTCATGTATCATACATTTATCAAGCGCCTGCCAAGTGCCGGAGCTGGGTATGTCACATTGATATGAAATAAGACCCCTACCCTCGAGGTGCAGATAGTTTAGCAGGAAACAGTACACACATTAACCAATGTCCCCAAGAGTGGCAGTAACCCTGACTGAGAACCATTGAACCTTCCCACTTCCAACGCTCCCACCTGGAAAAGAGGTGAGCAGTCTTGCTTTCCAACATTCTATGCCCTCCTTGGCATCTTCCACCTGGTGACTCCTCCTCCCCTATTTTTTTCCTTCCCATTATTAAATCCTGCTGCGTCAAGACCATCATGGCACTTTGCTGCTGCTTTCCCTACTGTCATGAAAGGCCTGTGAACTGGAGGAAGACTCATGAATAATTTAAAGCAGCTTCTCACTTCCGGAAGCAATGCTCCAATTACCTAAGATAGCATCAGGCCACCTAGCTTTCCGCCTGTGCTCGAGACAGGTATGCGCTGGTGGTGGCTTCAGCTAAAATAGCCAATGAATCAGCAGTGCCAATAACTAACCCCAGATTCTCATAAATTATAGACTGCACCCAAAATTGAGGGATGGTGCTGTGTGGGCAAGAGGAGCTGCTTAGATTAGTTGGTCAGCAGCAGGAGAGCCAGCCAAAATGATCACGTGTGTTATACCAACACAGTCATGACTATTTATAGTTGGTTTTTTTTTTTGTTGGTATTTTTATAAATTTTATTGGGGAATAGTGGGGAACAGTGTGTTTCTCCAGGGCCCATCAGCTCCAAGTCATTGTTCTTCAATCTAGTTGTAGAGGGCGCAGCTCACTGGCCAGTGGGGGAATCGAACTGGCAACCCTGTTGTTCAGAGCTCTCTCTCTAACCAACTGAGCCATCTGACCACTTCTATAGTTTTTTAAATCAAGCATGGAAGTTTTATCTACTTCCTCCTTCCTGCCAGCAGCCCCTCAGTTATTTCAATAAGCACCTTCACCAGGGAATTCAGAGAAACACAAATAAATCATTAATATATTTGTGTCTAAATGTAAACAGACGTGAGACTCTTCTTGTGACAAAAACAATACACAGGAAGATCTAGAACTCCTAAAGAAGCTTTGTTCATTCATATCCCCCAGAGAATTTTGTTCTAAAAATTCCTTAAATTATGATCATACTCGCGATCATTTCTAGGTATGACTTGACTAAATATACTGATTTAGTCAGGGCGAAATATTGAATACAAGTTTAGTTGGAAGAAGAATGGAAACAAATCCAAGAAACAGCGTCCTCTTTATGTCGCCCTGTGAAGGTTGCTCTTATTAGTTTAATTAAGCTTTTGGATTAATGTACTAAGCTCCTCCTGATTCATTCCTTACTCATGCAGGGAACCCAGCATGAGCCTAAGCTGGGTTCACTCTAGGACTCAGGCACGTCAAGGCACGTTGAAGAATGGATGTGTGTGTGTGTGTGGGTGGGGGGGGAAGTGTTCAACAGGAATTTAGTTATGTAAGGGACAGAGGAACCTTCTGGAAAAGAGCTCCTCTTCAGGAAAAAGACTTCTATGGCCAACATGGTTGATAAAGGACAGACGTCCAGAATGGGAGGGATAAAAGGGCAAAAGGGGTGATGTGGCAGGCTTCTGGGAGCCCCAAGCTACTTCTGTTTTTGAGACTCCTGAAATATTACAACAGTGAGAAATACCAAAACTGGGTTAAAGAAACAGACGCATTTTGCAAATTTACATTTTGCATATTAATGTTTTTAACACCAAAAATAACACATTGCAAATAATGGTGCTATTTACAAGATAATGAAAAGAGTTATAAGCATTACTAATTCATAATTCGGTGCAAGCGAGGCGATCCAGTGTAGGAACACGAGGGAACGGCTATATGGTGAATGCTGTCTTCTCTCAGTTCTGGGGCGTCTCTCTGAGATGGTGTGAATGACCTCGTTTGGAATCATCCCCATGACTGGCCTGCAGATGGCTGTGTCTGTCCCGCAGAGGTGTCCTCCTGCTGGGTCCTCATTGACCCACCCTGAATTTTATGCCTGGGGTGGGGGCTGCAGGAAAAGAGCCAGTCAAAACCACAAGAGCTCCTTACCCATAAGCTCTGAGAGACGCTGAGCTGGCAAACCAACTGGTGCCAATAAGTCCTTCAGCAACTTTGGTGACGTGAGCCATCACAGGAGTCAACTGAGACATCACTGCCTCGACCCAATGTCAGCAGCCTTGGCACAGGTGTTGCTGGGCTGTCACAGCAGTGGAAGTGCCTTTGGTAACGGGGGGAACAGACTTTCCTCATCCTGAGGTCAGCTTCATGATAGCAGTATCCATCAAAGGGAGATAGAAGGTTCTAGAGCTGCAGATAGGGGTCAGCAGGAAAGGGAATGGTGGTCCATGGTAGAGTAGAGTTCACCAGTGTGGAATTGTGTAAAGCAGAGGCACAGGTGTGGCATGGCTGACCAGGGAACAAACATGAAGTAACCTTCCACCACCCACCTCTTCCCAAGCATGCTAGAGGAGAAGGAAGAATTCGGGCAGAGGATGGCTAGGTGCTCAGCAATATCCTTTCCATGTCCTGAGCACACGGAAGAACTCATCTCCGAGACCCCTTGCAATGGCCAAAGGAATGTGACTGGAAGTGATAAAGGCCCCTTTCAGGCCTGGACTCTAAAACCTCCACGATACCCTTCTCTGCTTGATCTCTCCTTGCTTGCTGGTCAGCTCTGCTCACATGATATGAAGAGGACTCCAAGAGTGCCATAGAGGACAGCAAACCAGAAAGACAGAAGCAGCCTGAATCCCTGAGTCATCACTTGGAGGAGAGCTGTCAGACCTGTTTTGAGTTGTGATGTAAGCAAAGAACAAACATTCATTGAGATATTAAGGTTGTTTTGCTAGTGCAGCTAACAGTAATTACTCTGACTAATATAACAACACAAAGTGATGTCTAAAGTCCTATTATCATACAGACAAGGACCTCTGAACCATCAGAAATTCAGGTTACAGAAACATGAATCAGAATTTGCAATCTACTAAGAAGCTTAGAGGAAAAGTGACAATAGAAGGATAAACAGGAACCTCGTAAGTGACTTTGTTTTCCTACTGTAGACATTAATGATGAGGCACAGAGCCACCAGGAAATGTTTAAGGAAGGATTCGAATAGTATCATTCCCTTGTCAGAATTGCCAAGAGTCGAGAGCTTGTTTTACAGTGGTGAAGACAATGAAATGCTATCCATTTTTCTCTCTGATCAGCTCCTAGTTTTTGTTAAAACCTTGATTTATGCATTGCCATGGTTTTATCTTTTTCTTCCCCATGGCTATTGGAAAATAAAACAAAGAGACAGTTCTCCCTGAACCAAAAATTTGCTAACACAATGCTCTTTAAGTACATATAACAACAAACCAAAATTTGACCAGTTTTTTGAAAACCCATTTGACCTGGAATGCCTGAAGGAAGAACTGCTCACATGGGATGTGTAGACTTTATTTCTTTTAATCCTCTTTTCCCGTTTCCTTGGGAGCTGGATAAGGCACCAAAGCAGAGGTTTGTCACGGCAGTTCTTTCTCTCCTGGACCACCAAGTGAAACTGGGTGAAAGGAGATGTGCAGCCAGGTGAAGTGGGTCTGTGACTTTTCTCCCCTTCTTGTAATTCAAACGTAATTTATGATACATGCTACATACAACATGGATGAAGCTTGAAAGCATTAAGCTAAGTGAAAGAAGCAAGACACAGAAGGCCACATATTGCATAATTCCATTTACATGAAATGTCCAGAATAGGCAAATCCATAGAGACACAAAGCAGATTAGCGGTTGCCAGGGGCTGGGCGGCAGGGGGGAAGGGGAGTGCCTGCCACTTAATGAGGACAGGAAAATGTTCTGGAACTAGATTATGATGATGATTGCACAACACTGTAAATGTACAAGTGCCACTGAATTATACACTTTAAAATGGTTAAAACGATGACACTTAAATGAATTTTACCTCTATTTAAAAATGTTCTGAGTTTTAAAAAAGTAACAATATTATCTGTTGCCTTTCTTGCCCCACATATTCCTGTTCTGTCTGCTACTCATTTTTCCTGAAGTTACAGTATTAGTAACGGTAGCCTTACTAACAGTAAAAATGAAATGCAACGCACGGCAGCCAGACTGGCAAAAATGCAAAAATTAACTTTAGGGCAGTCAACTGTCTGCCAAATCAATAGAAAATCTGAAAGGGGAAATCATGTGATTTTTTAGTCTCAGGGGAGACCCTGCTTCCACTTGGAGCAGACGTAGAACTATAGGTTCCTGGATGGGAGATTAATAAAGAAAGTAAAAAATATATATCTTGGTCCTTTCTACTTATCTCCCCCCAAAGCATGTTGCAGTGTATAGGTTTGATCATTTGTAAAATCTTCTTGCTTTCAGAACCGGCTTTTGTGGCAAACCAGACTTCGACAGTGAAGAGCGGAGTAACTAGAGGGCAGAAGAGGAGCTGGCATTGGATTGTGATTGTCATGCTGATTCCTGGAAAGCCACCATCCCCTGTCATGGATGCTGTGCCAAGCAGGTGGGTAGAAAGCCATGAGGCTTGAAGAAAATGAACCGAAAACTGCTTGCTTTAAATTCTTGCCCTTCCTTCCCACCTTAGCCATGCCTTCTCTGCAGTGACAGGGTTTAGCATCTCTGCCTGAGCCAGGAGATAAAGGGCATGGTTCAGAGGAGGGTGTGTCACATCATAAAGAGGGTCAGATCCTTCACCAGAGGCCCCAGTCTGCTCTGTTGGATGGTTTGCTGACATCTCAGAGTATAAAGTTAGCAAGATGTCAGCAGACGCTTCCTCGTCCAGCACAACAGAAAGCAAACACCACTTGGGGTTTTTGACTATTGAGTCTTACAGCCCAGCCCTGCTTTGAAAAAGATGTGAAAACAATTAAGCCAGGTGGCTACCAGCCCCTGAGGCTCAGTTGCACAGGAGCCAGCTTGGCTCACAAGAGCCAGTTAAATTTTCAGGAATTTTGCAAGCCAGTTCTTAAAACCATTTGTTTAAAAAATCATATTACAAATACTACTAGACCTGAAAGAGATCTTAGTTTAATGGTTATCCAGTTGACCCTTGAACAACATGGGTCTGAACTGCGTGGGTCACTTACATGCAAATTTTTTCAATACATACTGTAAATGTATTTTCTCTTCCTTATAATTGTCTTAATAACTGTCTTTTCTCTAGCTTGCTTTATGAAGAATACAGTATATCATACATATAACACACAAAATAGGTATTCATTGACTGATGTGTAAGGCTTCCAGTCAACAGTAGACTATTAGTAGTTAAGTTCTGGGGGAGTCAAAAGTTACACATGGATTTTTGACTATGCAGGGGTTGGCACCCCTAAACACTACGTTGTTCAAGGGTCAACTCTAATTTGTAGGAAGGTGACAAATAGTAAATAAACTGCAGGTTACATAACAGATGTAATAACAATAAGTTTATTGGGAAAAGATTTAGCAGATTGGAATGCAACTCTCTTTGTCATATCATGGCTGAATTGCAACTATAGGTTGGCTCTCTGAATTCAGCAAAAACTAGCAAAAGAATTCTGTGAGGGTCAGTTACTATGTGGAAATTCCAATAAAGTGGGTTGCATATCTTATTATTATTTGTCAATTGTATTCCACATTCCCTTTATATCAGTAAAATTCGTGATAAACTCATAAAGTTGCTTTTTTTCCCCAGAGAGCCAGTTAGACTTTACTAGCACACCACTGCCTGAAGTGAGTCATTTGTTCATTTTCTCAACTGTAAAATGAAAGAAAAAATGAGGAATGGAGGAAAAAAAGAAAGGAGGGAGGAAGAGAAGGAGAAGAAGGGTCGTTCTAGAAGCCTACTCCTTGCATTTCAAATCTAAAGTAGTGAAGGAAATGATACGACAAACACAGGGCTGTCTCTTTGCTTTGGTAGAGCAGGTGGCCTCCTATCTAGGATGATTTGAAAGGGACACCAAAGTTTCACAGCCCAGAAATAGCTACCCCTCTGGCTTGCCGGAACCTGCTTCTTGAAATTCACAGGATTTGGGCATCCTGCCTTTGGGTAAGTATTGCTTCCTATAACATTCTCTTGCCTCCAAAACCACTCATTAGCACCTTAGCCCACATTTCTGTATAAATAGCTAGATATGACCTTGAAAAGCACTGAACTTCTTCCCAGGGAAATGAGACATAATTCCAAGTTCTGATGGAGGGAGGGAGCTGGGAAAAGACCAGGCATTGGACTTAACCCTGGCAGTACAGGCCATAAAACTGGGAATCGCAACATTGCCTTAATTACGGAAGGGACTGGCAGGGAACATAAGGGCTTTGCAAAGACAAGTGGGAAAGCCCTGGAGGCTCCATCACTTCTGGGTCAACCTGGTGTGGATAGTGGTATGGAACTTGTACATTAGACCTCGCGTGAAAAATAAGGAGGTTAGAGTGAACTCTAATGCCAGCTATGGACTCTGGGTGATGAAGTGTCAATGTAGGCTCGCCGATCGTAACCAATATCCCACTCTGGTGCGGGAAGTTGATGGTGGGAAAGGCTGTGCATATACGAGGGCAGGGGGTGTATGGGAACTCTTTGTACTTGCGGCTCGATTTGGCTGTGAACTTAACACTGCTCTAAAAAGACCCTTCCCGGCAGTCTCCTTTCCATGCCTCTCATCATTTAACAACCCTCACGTTTCTCACACCAGAATGGTCACATTTACAATCCTTGGAAAGATGTAGTTATAACTTAATAAATCAACAGGTGTAAACATGTGGGTTTACACGTCCAAAGTGGTCAGACTGATGAACGAAAGCATCAACCCTTCGCCCCCAGCAGTCAAGCAACGGAACTTTAAAATACTCTCCAGGTCGTTTTTTCTCTCTCAAGGTCACCTCCCCTTTGCCCCTCAGACCAAACATTGGGATTCCCCTGTTTTTCAAACATCTCAATTTCTTTGCCGATGTTTATTTTACTTTGTTAACCGTGACCGCCACCCTGGCTTTCAAAATATATACTTGAATCTCTTTTCAAAGGTTTATTTGACTTTACTTCCTATTACTCCTCCTCTTTTCAAAAACTCGTGCTTGAATTACTCAATATTGGTGTCAGCCCTTGAAGGTCGTTTACTTGATCGAAGGGGTTCCCTCCCTTGTGTGTGCCTGGAAAGGAGGGAGGGTCAGGAGGATATTGGGACGTATTTAGATGGAAAGCAGCCCCTAAAACTGGTGTGAAAGAGGGGAGACTGGCTGTTCTTTGCTCCCTTCATGTCTTCCTGCATGCACATATTTTAGTAAGTGGCCAAAGCCATAGGGTTTTCAAAGGGGCTTAGGTATGAATGACCAAGTGCACATAGGGCGGAGGTAGCTTGTAGTGGTGGCTGTAAATGCCAGGGTCAGCAGTGCCGGGTCGCAGTTGTTCTGGGGAGAGGTTCACGCTTTCCCTTCTGTAAGCCTGACCTCCTGTCCTGCTCGCCACAATGTCATTCTAATGCGACTTAAACCTGCCTGTCTGGGCCTGCCTCATTCAAAGAGACTTCTGGCACGGCTCTAGGCAACCCAAATCACCCTTGGCCACTCAGCAACTGTGCCTCCACCTGCCCGCTTTGGGTCTTCCTAAACCCAAATTACATCCAAGTGGTCTAAGAAGAAAATCCTTTTGACTTGTTTTCCTCTGTTTGAGAGTTCTTAGGAAGGCGAATTAAACCTCACTTCCCTATTTTGTGAACAACTTTTCTGGAAAAGAGTCACGACTGACCAAGTGGGGGCTGTTCTGGGAGCCCAGAATGAGTGAGCACTGCGCCCGTGTCTTCTCTCCCTCGGGCCACTGACCCTCAAGCGCCCAACCCCCACAGCTACTTCCCCTCCCTCCGCGATCAGGTTGCAGACGTGGGCTCACAGGGCACATTTCACTCGCCTCCCAGGATGCCACTGTTTTTTTCCAAGATGTTACCTTTGAGAAGTTGCCACACGCTCATGTTCCGGTCTAAATGGGAATCTTTCTTCTTACTGCCCTCAACTGGACTCCAAGACAGAGCCTGTGGATGGGCTTGTCTTCCCGGCGTTAGCACTTCAGTGGACGCTTTCTGCTTACTTCACCAGCATTATAAAGGAAGCAGGGCCGCCCAGTGGCTCAGGCGGTTGGAGCTCCATGCTCCTAACTCCGAAGGCTGCTGGGTCGATTCCCACACGGGCCAGTGGGCTCTCAACCACAGGTTGCCAATTCGATTCCTCGAGTCCCGCAAGGGATGGTGGGCTCTGCCCCCTACAACTAAGATTGAACACAGCACCTTGAGCTGAGCTGCCGCTGAGCTCCCGGATGGCTCAGTTGGCTGGAGCGCATCCTCTCAACCACAAGGTTGCCTGTTCAACTCCTGCAAGGGATGGTGGGCTGCGCCCCCCGCAACTAGCATCGGCAACTGGACCTGGAGCTGAGCTGCACCCTCCACAACTAAGACTGAAAGGACAACAACTTGACTTGGAAAAAAGTCCTAGAAGTATGCACTGTTCCCCAATAAAGTCCTGTTTCCCTTCCCCAATAAAAAAATAAGTACATAAAATAAATAAATAAAGGAAGCGATCCAGTGTACACAGATCCTGGAACCTGAGTTAAGTTTTTGACACATAGGAAAGCTGCCGATATTTTATAGGATCGCAGGGTAGAGGATTGCTGTGTGACCTGATCTTACTTAATAATTAGGAGCCATAACCTGATACAAGTATGATTACCAGGGTATTGTGGCCACAAGTCTCTGGGAGCCTTCCTGGGAATATCAGGAATAGAGGAATTGCATGAAGCAGGGGGCCATCTCTTTGGCTGACTGGTTCTCCAGCTCCTCTGGGTCTGAAGAGAGGTGAGGAGGGAAGGGACCAGGGAAGGGCTGGTGTGCTCTGTGGGGCTGGACACAACATTTGATGTGCGGAAGCCATTTCTCTGCCCAAGCTCCTCTTGACCGGGCCTGTTGGAAAAGCTGATTTCAGGTCTGTCCAGCAGCATTCGCAGGGGTCACAGGACATAAGGTACACCTCATAGCTGAAATCACCCTCAGCAAGCGTATCAGAGGTCTGTGCTCACCAGCGATCCTTGCTGAGTTGTGGCTTCTGGGCTGTGGGGAGAGCCCGACAGCAGAAGCTAAATCACACGTGAGAGAAAACCCAGAGGCTGGAGGCAACTCCGAGGTCTCATTAATACCCGTGATGTAGTCTCTCTCCTGAATTCTGCCTTCCCAGTAAAGCCTCCAGATGGCTAAAAAAGAAAAAGAAAATTAAAAGTAGCAGCTGCTGTTTGCCTCTATGGCTTTTATCTCTGCTCACTCAGAAAGAGCCACACTCCCTGAGAGCTGCAATTAGCCCGGCTCTTGGAAGGGCAGAGGCAACTCCAGGCCACCAGCCATCATTCCCGCTGTGGCACCTCCCAGATGGAGAAATTCACTGATGAAGAAGGCCGGGAAGGGTTATCAGCCTCATTCCGGGGACAGTCCGCATTTCCAAGGCTTCTTGTCTTTGACCTTGTTTTCCTAACCCAAACTCAGGACATGTGGTCTGAAAGTGGATTTTTGTACTGCTCCCAGGGGCGTGAGTCAGTTGGGAGAGCCATAGTTTAGAAATACAGATGTTGGAATTTCTGGCACATCTTGAGGTAAAGCATAAGAGAATAACAAAGAAGAAGAGTAATGTTGGAGTCAAAGGAATGTGATTAAAAATGACATCTCCACTACTTAAAAACTATGCAGCCTTGGACAAGTTATTTCACTGTGACACGGCTTTCTTTCCTACAAAAGGGAATCCTAATACCTGTCCCACAGAGCTGTTCTGAATACTGAGCTAATACGTGTGTGAGGGAGATGAGAAGAGGCATCATTATAAACTGCCACAATTGTTTGCTAAGGAGCAGGGAACTTGAGCTTCTTCATGGGTCTACTGCTTTTCTTAGTGAAGAAATGAGGATTTTGACTTTCTGGGAATAGCCCAGGAGGGAGTCCCTGGGGAGAACCGTGTTTACCCGAAAGTAAGACCTAACCGGAAAATAAACCCTAGCATGATTTGTCAGGATGACATCCCCTGAACATAAGCACGAATGCGTCTTTTGGAGCAAACCTTAATATAAGACCTGGTCTTATTTTCGGGGAAACACGGTAGAATAGAAACAGGGAAAGAAGAGAGGATCTAGTGAGATGGTGTGAGGCTGCGGAAGGAGGCCTGAGCTCAGGGGCTTTAAGGCTTTCTGGAGCTGGGTTCAAATCCTGCCCTGGCCAGAGCTGGGTTCAAATCCTGCCCTGGTCACTTATTAACTATGGAGCTTTTGGCAAGTTATTTGCCTTCACTTATTTCAAATTCCTCATATGGAAAATTGGAATCATACTACTTTCAGGGCTGTTGTGTGAATTAAAGGAGATAACTATTGTGGGGTGCCGAATCCCCAGGATTTGTTGTTGTGAATAACATTGTTATAGTTGTGAATAACATTGAGAATATATGGTCTGATCTCCACAATGAGGACGCCTTGGCAAAAGCACATGCAGTGCTTTGAGGTTCTAGGGTACTTTCTTATATGAGAACGGTAATGAGGTTTCCTCCTGGTCTCTCCCTTCTATAGATCATGGTTGTATCTCACTACCATCATCACTGTCAGGACTCATAGGGATTCCCCACACTCATAGGGGTTTGCTTTAAATCACAATAATTATCATAATAATTTTTTACAAAAATTTAAGTGTACCGAACCCACCTTCAAATTACACCATCCGTAATTCCCCCCAGGGCCATTTGTCTTCCATCATCGTAACCGCTCACAATTTATTCTATCCGGATATCAGTTCTGATGATAGAAGTCCGCCTGTAAATGTAGACATTCCCTCCCAGATTGGAGGGATTTGTGCCAGGTGAGACTGAGGTGCTCAGAATGCTAGAAAAGACCTCAGTCAGTCAGAACGTGAGGGACCGCTTCCGGATTCAAGGCAGACGGATGTCAGTGGCAGTGAGATTATGTCCATCCTAGAAAACGTGGAGAAAGCAAAGAGTTCCAGCTCTACCGAACCACACTTCAATCACAACAGGTGACTATGAAACTTGATAAACAAAATGTGATGCAAAATGGCACCAGGCACCATCAGAATGCGTATCTTCAAATGGGTAGAAAGCTCTATTGAGGAAAATCAAAGAAACAAAGAATGCACATCAAATTGGTGAGTGAAATAGGGACATAAATGTGGTACTTTATCCCCTAGGGCTGGGTGTCCAAAGTGATGCATTCCAATTCTGCTTAGGAATTTCCATTTTACACCTCCGCATGTGTCAAGGGCTTCCAATAATTTATTCTCAATTCCTCTTGAATGAAAGTATCCTAAGTCAGTAAGTAGAAACATGGGTAAAGATTTGTGGTCTAGGATGTTTGATGTAATGTTATTTATAAAAAATAAAAATATTGAAATAATCTAAATGTCTAGTTATGGATACGTAATAAATAAATTGTAATGTTATGAGTATTACACCACCGTTAACAACCGTGTTTTGAAAGAATTTCAATGTTATGGTAAAATGCTCATGATACAATATTGTATAAAAAATAGTGCACAAAAGTATATATAGATATCATTCAATTAAACATCTACATATATACATATATATTTGCATTAAACAAGAGTTAAAGCAAATATATCAAATAATGGGATTAGAGATTTTCCTATAATGTGTAGTGTTATCTTTAGAGTAAGACAAAAATTAGATGAGAAACCAGGCTGTCTCTAGCTTACAAATTTGTGTCTGGTGACAAATTAAATACATAGCATTTATTTACATATTCTCTTCCCCCATGTGGGGACAGAGCCAGGAGTGCAGTTTCCAGGCTCTTGGCCTCACATGGAAAGGTGCTGGCTCAGGTAGTAAATGGCCATCAACTGTGATTGGATGGCCATCAGATGTGGGTAGTTGGCCGTCAGCTGTAACCAGGGAGCCATTGTTCATTAATATAACTGTCGTGGCTATGCTAGGAAAAAATGGGGGCTAGCAAGAAGATGGTGGCTGAGCTAGCAAGCGTGGATTGCAGTTAGCATGGTGGATTGCAGCTAGCAAGAGGAGTTGAGAGTTGAGTCGAGTGGAGTCGGTCGGTTGGCAGGCAGAGAAGTGGACAGCAGGTCGCACGTCGTGTGAATCCAGCCTCCAGTGGGACGATAGTGGTGTGACTCCCCTACCTATGGCTCCGTGGGTGTTCTTTTTTGGCCTCACCGTGTCCTGCGTTCTTATGTGGGGAGCGGGAGCTGAGACCCCGCATGACACCCCATTTACATTACCTTGATACTCAAGACTCTATCTGCTATTGCTTTTTAAGAAAATCTTTATTAAATTTATTGGGGTGTCTGCTATTACTTTTCTTTTCTTCCTTATATAGCACAGGGCTTTTTGCACACAGAGGCAGTGAGTCAACCAGTAAATCTAAGAAGCAGCAGCTCATACTATCAGTTCAATGGTCACTTCTAAAAAGGCCCTGTGGTCCATCTGTTAATAAAAGGCCTGGCAGCTCACTAGATGAGACTCCACAGCAAAGGAGATGCCCGCATTCCCAGGGGAGAAGAATAGCAAAAACAAAAAACAATTAGGATCAAGTACATCTGATCTCAATTTCACCACTCAATAGCTAAGTAAATGTGACCAAGTATTTACTTCTGTGAGTTTCAGCTTAATCACCAACAATAATACCATTCCTCAAGTTGATTATGTAAGAATTAAAGGAGGTACAGTGCCTGGCAAATTGTTGGTATTTTCCCTTCCCCCTTTGGAAGCATGGATCATTTTACTAAGAAAAGGATATTGTGAATAATTAAAACTTGTCATCTGCTCCTATAGTTCATTAAGTATCTCCTTTTGAAGAACTCAAAGGATTTAAAATTAAATTTTAAATGGTATATGTGTAGACACAATTCACCCACATCTGGAAAACTCAAAGTTGAATCCTTGTTCCTGCTGCCAGCAATTTGATTTTTCAATATTTCCCTGAAATCCTCTTGCTGTTTCATCAAATCTGATTGGGGAGGAACGCGTGATTCCCCAGGGTCTGGGGTTAAGCATTAGATATGAGCGTCACAGAGACCAGGAGAGATGAATAATATGTCTCAGCTCATTTATTTTCAAAAGCTTATTGAGTCAGGAAAAGAGGTGGATGGGAGGAACTTTGAAAGAGTAACCAGGTTTATGAGGCAAAGGGATCTCATTTGTATAATACTGGGAAGTAGGATTATTTTTGATGAAATAGTTATCTTGGAACTGTAGTAGTAGCTGCTACATCTTTTGTGTTTCTCCCTTATGGTAAAAGGACATTATAATGAATGTAATAGGGCCATACGGAAATTTATTTTTTATCCTACCCCATCTCTTTCCATCTTTTCTTGTGCTGTGACTACTTTGTTAAGCAGTAATTTTCACTTTTCTTAGTTATCTACTAGATAGTGTTCTGTATTATCAAACTATGTTATATTCTTTTGTTTTGCTCTATGAAAAATTTGACCTTTACATTGCCCTTACTTTGAAGGTCAAGGCGATAATTAGCTTGGGCTTTTTGTGCATTAAGCAAACTGGTCATTTCAGCAGAGAAGAAAAATGGATAGTAACAATGAGTGAATTTTGGTGTGCATGATTCAACGTTATTTAATGTTTATCTGCATACAGTTCCACTTAAAATAATCCCATTCCCCACCACACTTTGAGAAACACTGCTTCTGCCATTATATCATCCATGTCCCAGAATCCTTGGTCCTTATGCTACAAAACCCTTAGTGTGTGGCTCTTTTTCCTCATGGCCTCACGATAGCTTTTCTACGTCCTCTGGATACTACATCCTCATTCCAGGTAGGAAGAAGGGGTAATGACAACAGAGTCAGTGTACCAGCTAGTTTTGATTTTCCCCTGGAAAACAATCGCTTCATAGCATATTTACCTGGTAGCATGCAGCTTGCATCTCACTGGCCAGCATCATGTGACATATTCATTCCTAATTGCAAAGGAAGCCTGGGAAGTCATCCTCATGACAAGTTTATCCTGTGCCAATGTATCAGCTATTCTACCAGCCCCATTTTCTCCCTTGGAGACACTCCTCCTGGGGTGTTCTGTTGTGCTCCTCCAGTCTGAGCTGGGAATGCTCTAGGCTTGATGCTCAGCCAGAAAACAACAGCTTTCATAGCATTTCCATTTCCACCATCCTGGGAATTTTCTTCTTCTTGCCCCTGTGTTAGATCCTCTGTTTCTTGAATGCTTAGTTCTTGGTTTACTCCCTTGTTTGATGGTGCACATTACATGCATGAAAATATCTTTTATCTAGTGTCACACTTAAAGTATAGCTTGGCTGAGTAGAATTCTAGATCAATAATAATATAAATATTATACATATTATACATGTAAATATTATACATATATACATATATATGTATGATATATATTGTATATGTACAATATTACATATGCAGTATACTATTTATACGTATTCATATAAATATTTACAAATGTATATTTTTGGCTTTTGAAGGTGTTACTTCATTGTCTTCCGCTTTCCAATGATGTAATTCAGAAGTCTGAAGTCATTATTGTGCCAGAACTGGTGTATGTGTTCTATTTTTCTCTCTGGGAATTTTTGGCATGCTCTACTACTGTTGTTCTAGAAGTTGGCATGGATCTTTGTTTATTACTGTGTTGGGCACTTGTGGGCTCTTTTAATCTGGAGACATATTCGTATGTCCTTCAAGTCTAGGAAATGTTCTCATATTATTTCTTTGATCATTTCCTTCTCTCCATATTCTCTGTTCTCTTTTTCTGGAATGACTACTAATTACATATTACACTTCTTGGATTGCTCATTTTATTTTCTTGTTTCTGTTTTCTCTCATTAACCATTGCTTTTACTTTTTATTCTTTCTTACAATATGTTTACATGACATATCTTTTTCCATCATTTTACTTTTAATCTGTGTCTTTCTATTTAAAGTATATGTCTTGTAAGCAAATACAGTAGGAGCTTGCTTTTTATCCAGTCTGACAATTTTTGCCTTTTAATGGGTTTAATCCATTTACATTTAATGTAATTATTGATATGGTTGGGATTAAGTCTTCCTATTTGTTTTTTATTTGTCCTATGTATTCTTTAATCGAGTACTTTTGTTATTTAATTATATCTCTATTGTCTTTTTAGTTACACCTTTTTATTTTCTGTTCTACTTTTAATTAGTATTGTATACTTCACATACAATATAAGAACCTAACAACAAAATCCTTTACCTACTTCCTGTCCTTTGTGCAGCTGTTGTCAAACATTTCAGTTCCACATATGTTATAAACCTCATAATACATTGTTATTATATTTGCTTTAAACAGTCTATTGTCTTTCAAAAAATTAAAAACCAAAAAAAAAGTTTTAGAAATATTTACCCACATAGTCATGATTTCTAGCACACTTAATTTTCGTATAGATTTACATTTCTAACATCGTTTCCTTCCAGCCTGAAGAACTTGTAATAACATTTCTTATAGGAAAGGGTTTTATGGTACTGAATTCTCTAGCTTTTGTTGTTTTGAAAATATCTTTGTTTTGCCTTCAGTTGTCAAAAATATTTTCCCTTGATATAAAATTCTAGGCTGATAGTTTATTTTTTCTTTCAGCATTTTAGAGATGTCATTCAACTGTCACAGATACACACAGGGGTGAATATTTTCTATTATAATTCCAACATTTAGCTAAGTGAAACAATTTGTTGGACCCAGAAAGCTTCAACAGATACTGAAAAACAACGTTTAAGATAAAAGGCAGTTTATTCAAACTCTAATACGTGCTGTGCCTAGAACCAACCGCTGGGCCCGTTTTCTCACAGCTGCAGACAGAGCCTCCTGGGTCTGTACTTCTCTGATCTGAAAGGCTGTCAACTTACCCCGCCCCCTCCTACAGATTCTGCCTTTCTCAGGTATTGAGAATCTAGCACTTGACAGTCTCACAGGATAGGGACCTGGCCTCTGAGATCAAATTAACTAGTGTTCAGGTTCCAGCTGCCTCTGACAAGTTCTGTGGCCTTTGGGAACTTGCGCTCTCAGAGCCTCAGTTATTCACCTGTAATACAACAGAAAGCACTGCTTTATGAGACGTCGTCTCCCCCTGTCCTGCTAAGCTGTTGGCGCTGATGCCAACTTTCTAGAGAAAGTGCCTGGGCCAACGAGAGGGATCTGTTAAAGACCCCTTCCTCCCAGAAGGGGGAGAGAGGAAGTGATCTCCTGCACATACACCTGCTACGGGGCATGCCTGGGGTGAGTGGCGAACTACAAGCAGCCCTGTGAGTGTGGCCCACAGACAGCCCCACCTACCTCATTGTTCTAGCCCTGAGCTGTGCCTCGCCCTCTCTTGCCCCCAGCGCCGCTTACAGACAAACAAGCTGTTTCCTCTGACAGGAATTTTCTTCCTTCTCAAATGCTTGCTCCAACTCCCATCCCAACGTACTGTGTTTTCAGATCTTAACCTGAACATCTCTTCCCCAGGGAGCCCTTTCCTGACCTAAACTAGGTTCAACTTCCCCCCACAGTGGGGTTCCCAAAACACCTGTGCTTCCCTTAGTATAACATGCATCACAAAGGAGATTATTTGTTTCATATCTGTGTCGTCTGGTAGATTAGAAACTCCGTGAGGGCAGGGAGCATGTCAGGAATCCCCAGGACCTAACACCCACTTATCCCCAGCAGGATGCTCAATACACCGTTGTTGACTTGACTGGTTAATGTTACTGGTGAGACACACCTGCGGCCCCTATAGCTGGACCTCGAGTGGCATCACCTTGTTCAACGCCGTTTCATTATAAGATGCCATAGGAACTTAAGTCCCGTTTATATCAACGAGCCTATAGTAAAGCTGGTTGTGTTTTATGTTGTTTCGCTTCAAGTCCCAGAACCTATCAGTGACCGTGAGTGAGGACTTCCCGTGTCTATTTGGAGGATGTTGGTGTTTGAGGACACAGTGTGGAGACGTGGGAAGACTGGGGGGGAGCTTCAGATGGGGTCCAGCGGCAAGATGTTTTTACAGCGTATCTTTTGATATTAAAAACTCCACAACTGGAGTCAGATGGAGGAGTCCAAGCTGAGCACCAAGCACTCGGCCTGTCGAGTTCCTTATATAACCTTTGCTGAATAAGACGCAGAACAGAAAGCTCAGTATCCCAGAGCAGCATCTGCTCACCTGGTTGGCACAAAAACATGGAAACTGAATGTGTTTAAATCCTGGCCATGGTCCAGTGTGGCCAGGACTGGATAAGTCATTTTACGTGCTCAGTATTCCCTTTTCCTCACTGGTAAAAGTCGAGAGGCAGGCAGTGTGTTTATGGCAGTGATACCATGTTTCCCCAAAAATGCGACCTAGCTGGACAATTAGCTCTAATGCGTCTTTTGGAGCAAAAACTAATATAAGACTCAGTATTATTGTATTACATTACATTATATTATATAAGACCCAGTCTTATTTTACTATAATTAAGACCGGGTATACTATAGTAAAATAAGACCGGGTCTTATATGACCAGGTCTTATATAATATAAGACTCAGTCTTATATTATAGTGAAATAAAACTGGATCTTATATTAATTTTTGCTCCAAAAGATGCATTAGAGCTGATTGTCCGGCTAGGTCTTATTTTTGGGGAAACACAGTAGCAGCTTCTTTTTATACCGAGGGGGTGAAAGTATATAGTTTATCTTTCAATTTGAGAGAACCAAACACAAAAACAAGCTCCTTGATTCTAAAGAGGTTTTGTACCTAAGACAGGGGATCAAGAAGGGGAAGAAGCAGTAACATTTGGTTTGAAAAATTTGGACAATTTATCACAATTGTTCAAAAATTAGATATACTAGATAGATAGATAAAAAGATGGATGGTAGAGATTGCTTTGTTTTTCTCTTTGTGTGTGTGTGTGTGTGAGTGTGTGTGTGTGTGTGTATGAGACAGAGAGAAAGAGAGAGAGAGAGAGAACAGATATGTAAAAATGTTCTTAACTGGTGAACCTAGGTGAAGGATATATATGAATATTTCTTTTAGTAGTCTATAATTTTTCTATATACTTGAAATGTCACGGCTAACAATATCATCATGATTAACAAAGATGAAGTTTTGTATTTTTTAAATATTCAGTCCATCCAGGGAGTTTGTAGAAGCTTCCTTACTGACCCCACATTCCTCTCCCCAAAAGTTTGTCCCTCTGCCTTCTCAGAACGCCTAAGAATCTCTGCTCCCCCATCACCACCCCTCTTGGACATCGAGCTCATCCAGCTGAGAGCCACTGCTCTAAAGGTAGTGACATTGGAGCCACTCAGCAAAGCAGGTTGTTCACCATTATTCCCCTGGAGAGTTCTACCTGCTTTGACGTTTAGACCTCATCTCCTTACAGGCAGATGGTTGAACCAGATAAGCCTCCCAAGGTCCTTTGGGTTATAAATGGGTCTGAATGCTGAGGGATGAGCTTTTAGGGTCTCTGGAGTATTACAACTCCCTTTCTCCTCCCTGGTGATTTATTTGACTACTGAGATTTTTGAAGCTGGCACATAGCTTTTGTTTTGCTTTGCTGGGTTTGCTTTTCTGTCTCCAGTGTCTGCCGGGCAAAGCTGCGAGTGGCAGCGTTCCCGGAAGCTCCCTCCTCCAGATGATGTCAGACCTCCTGTGACCCAACCACCACGCGCTGGGAAGCATTACATCATTCCAGGATGTGATTCCTTCTAAAGCAGAGCGTGCTGTCCCTGTGCTTTCATTGCTGCTTCTGTTGCTGCTGCTGCCGCCGCTCTGAGCAACAAGCTGTGACCTCAGGCAGAGATGGCTTTGTACAGGTCAGCAGTCAGGCAAGGTAGACAGCAGACTCACCTGAGGGTTGTACTGCCCCCACCAAAATGCAGTGACTTCTGGGGCAGGCCATACAACACACTTGACATACGTAAATCATTCCACAGTGGAAGACCAGAAATGTAAGGCAGGTGGCTTTTTCCTGGCAAGCTGTGGTAGCATGTGGTTTGTGTTTTGTTGAGCCCGGTATTCTGGCCTGTCAAGTTTGGGTTATGTGGGCAGATGTTGGAGTGAATCATCACTGTTGATTGGCTGAAGGGTACTGACTGTGAGTGTGTAACTCACATATGGGCAGGAATGGGACATGAAACCTTAGGGGGGCATGAAAAGAAGTCAGGGCCGACTTTAAAGGCATTTGTAACCCATAATCACCCCAGAATAATAATAGAGGCAGAACCTGAAGGTGAGTAGTCGGTACCATCTGTAAGAGGAATAGCAATTAGAACAATAGAAATAATAATCATTTTTTGAGCTCTTACACAATAAGCCAGGTACAGTCACCATGTGTCAAGAAATCTCCTGGCCTTGCTAACAGCATGACCAGCTAAGCAGACCACCCTTTGCCTTACAGTTATCTTCACCTTGTGTCCTAGGAGCGCCCATCAGGGTCCAGGGAACCGTTGCCCCCACTCAGTACTGCTGAGCTCTGTCGGATCAGCCTCCTACCGTCTGGAGTAACTCAAATATATCTGCACTTGGATCAGCCTGAGTGCTTCCCAGAGACAAGCTCAGGACGAAGGATGACGGTCTCGGTCATGTGGATCTTAGCTGTCCTGCAGGCCTTTGGCCACCGCGTGGAGACTGAGGAAAGCAGAGAACTATCAGTCCCACTCCATTCACCAGGAGCTTCGTTCAATCAGAATGACTTCTTCTGCCTTTACCATCTCTGAGCAATAAGCTTTCCATTTCTTTGCCATCTCCACAGCCTCATGTAGCACTCACCCTGTGTAACGTCTCATCTTGGATTCCCTGCCTCTTATCTATAAGTTGCCTCCTTTCCTTTCCCCAGCCCACAGCCATTTGTACTCTAACTCCATTTTTGAAACTAGACCAGGAGTTCAGGAAGTATTTGCTTCTCTATTTGACTCTAGAGTTGTGTTTACCCTCCTAGCATCCCCGGTGAGCTGAGGTCCACTGATCACTGCCTGCTACCTCAGCCCCATCTCCTAGCAACCCTCAGCTCTTCACTGTTTGGAGGTGGAGGTGTCAAAGGGAATCTGAGTGGTAGAGGTGAGAACGTGAGGAAAGCTCTTTGCTCCAAGCCCCCGAAGTAAAGAATTGCTGCTTCACAATCGTTCATATTACAGAAGAAGCGATTTGCTTGACCTGGTATATTTAGGACTCGGCCCTAAGGGTAACAAATCATTTGCCAAAAAGCTGGGCCATGCTTTTGGGCCAGAAGCAGACGTTTCTATTTGAAAGATGCTTAATTATCCCTTACCCAGCTTGCCCTAAAGCAGGGGTGTCAAAACTTTTTTCAACGTTTTTTACCAAAGGCCATATGTGGTAAAATACACAAACAGCTGGGCCACTCACTCGAGGTGAAGTACGTATTGCCTCACCTGGTTTATTTAAGTAAACTAAATATATTTTTGGAATTTGCTGTGGGCCAATTAATGGATTGCGGGCCGCAGTTGGCCCACGGGCTGCAGTTTTGACACCCCTGTCCTAAAGGCTGATGAAAAAAACAGTAGGGTTAAATGTGATACGTTTTTGGTACAAGAACAGTTAGACTGACTTGCCATTCATCGAGGATATACTTCAGTTTGTTCTGAGAGAATAATGTCGTTTTAGAGCCAGACGATATCTTAGGATCATGTCACTCGAGCATCATATTCTTTGTAACCTGGTAAACTGAGGCTCAAAGAAGTTAAATTACTCACTTGGGAAGGAGGCATCTCCCTATAAGGAACAGATGGGGTTGGGCCTAGAACGTGAGCTGGCCCAGGACTCAGTGTGGTGCTCCTCCCGTTCCCCAAACTTCCTTCCAGAATCAGTGTCGATGTGCAGTGAGACATATGGGCTCACATCACATTCCAGGTCACATATTGCCGGATGGCTTTAGGGGTAAGTCTTGTGTTAGAGACAGAGCAGAACTCACTGAACCACGTGACCTATACTCTTGGTCTCACTAGCAACATGTTCATCCTGGTTGAGCTAACCCGGACAGACAATAGTAAGGCAATACGGAAAACAAAACAAAATGAAAAAAACAAAAACAACAAAAAACAAAAAACGAATTGCTACGCCCCCATGAGTCTGGTATTGAAAAATGGACTCTTGGCTTGACCCTTAGTTTAGGGTCAGAGGAAAGGTGACATAGTACGCGACACCAAGTTTTAACTGTCTCTGGACTACTCAGCATTCTTCATTGTGACAAAACTCGAACTGAAAGTACCTTTAAACAAATTTTAAAAGAAGGAAGCAGGATGGAGAGGCTCCCGTAGCGAGGACTAATAACGAGGGGAACCCAAAGAGAAGCGGTCGGAGCCGAGGCTGAAGGACTGGGATTGCGACTCAACCCTCCACCTGGCTCTTCTCGCTCATTCTGTGCTGACCTTACTCATTTCTTCCCGTAGCACGTCATCTCTGGTCAGAAAGGTGACCACAGGCATCTAACTTCATATCCGCTGGCATCATCGCCTCCCATCTCAAACTCAAAGTCCCAGGCAGGGCAGGACTGTAATGAGCCAGCTGATTTCATACCCTCTCCTGAACCATCACCTCGTCTGGAAGGAACAGGAAGCTGGGGTTAGCAGGTGTCACTAGCCCATGCCTCTGTGAGCGGGCAGGGAGGGGGGAGGACAGTTACAAGAATGAGGGGTAATAGGAAAGCGGCTTGTGTGACAAAAACGCAACAGCTCGCCCAGGCAACGTCCACCACACCTTGTTCTCTGTAAGTGCTGGAATTCAGCCCAGCTGCCATGACCTCCTGCTCCTCGCTCCCGCCCACAGGCACAGATATGGACCATCCATAAATCAACTTGGATGATGACATTGGCAGTCCAAGAAATTCTTGGCACGTGAATCAGCCTTATCAGAATTGATCCATACGAGCGGACCCTGCAAGGATCCTCCAAGGACTGGGGGCAGGAGATGGGGTACTGCCGTGAAGAGCTCTGGAGGAGAAAGCAAGAGGTGTTGGGTTTGTCACTGACCTAGTCTGGAATCTTAAGCAAGTCCCTTCATCTCTCTGTTTGATTGTAAAATGGGAGAAGTTGACCCAGGAGAACGCTAAGACCGCTCTACCCCTAATATCCTATATTAGCAATTCAGGTGCAGCAACAAAGCATGTCCCTGCGCCCTCTAGTGGTTACTTTAAAGTAGGACAAGAACTCAGAGTAGCTCAAATTCTCAATAAAGAGAAGAAAAATTCTCTAGGCCCCTCCCCATGGAACAAGGTTAAAAGGCAAAGATCCAGGGCGGGGGGGCAGAAGGATACCTTTGCTCTGTCCATCCAGGCCCTGGAGAAGTACAAAAATAGAGACCTCTCTCCAGCATGGTAACATTGTAGCCACCTGATACCGATTCATCAAGATACCATGTGTCCAACCAGTAGGTGGTAGAAATAGGAAGCTGACAGTAGGAAAAAAAGAAACACTGTGGAAGAGTGTAAATAGCTCTGTAGACGGTAGAGGATGCGAAGGAGAGGAAAGGTTGGTCTTACAAATACTATTGATCAAAACCCATTTATTCCAGAAATGTTTATGGAGCGTCTACTGTAGGCCCTGATTGTGATTTATCGCATTGAGGATAAGAGAACTGACAGATGCAGCTCTCCTGGAGCTTATATTCTCACAGAGGACACAAGCATTACCTCGACACAGGAAGGGCCATGAAGTGGAAATCTAGGGTGTTTCTGAGCTCGTAACAGGGGACCTAATCCTTGCCTTTGGTAGCAGAGAAGGTCTCCCTAAAGAAGTGATTGTTAAGCTGAATTTTGAGAGTAATAGCAGCTACCAGGTCAACTATAGGGGGTAGGTAGTAAACAGCCAAGAGTATGAAACGTTTTTTGTGAGAAATAACTTAAAAAAATTTTAGACGTTATTTAAACGGTGACCATGTGGTATGCTCTGAGGGTGCAAAGATGAATAAAATACAGTGTTCTTGCCTTCACAGACAACAATCTGTGGATGACAGAGGACAGGGCTGGGAGCGACTAATAGCTGGATTCCCAGAGGTCTGTGGTTGCAAATTGAGGGTAATTATGGTGTCAACAGAAAGGCAAAAATGTCTTACTAACCGCCATACTTTCGGGACTCAGACTTTTCTGGACATGCATTAGGGAGTGTGCCTCCTGCGAGAGCTAGGAAGTGACAGCCTGTGTCCCAGACAACGTGCTGCTTATCAAGTGCCACGTCCCCACCACGGCACACAGTGTCCCCACCACGGCATACAGTGTCCCCACCACGGCACACAGTGTCCCCACCACGGCACACAGTGTCCCCACCATGGCACACAGTGCCCTTAGCAGGTGAGGAATGAGTGAACCGAGCCGCTGCCCTCAGACTCTTCAGCCCAGCCCTCCGTACACATGGGCATGGAGACAAGAGGCAGGGAAGAAGCCTGTGCCAAATCAATGCCTGGCACAGAGCTGGTTCTTAATAGGCGTTTGATGAAGGTGTGGTGGGTTGAGTTGAATGAGTGAACGCACAGCACAGACTGCAGGTGTCTTCAACGATTAGGCGATAAGGAAGGGCTTCCTGTTTGTCAAAGGCCTGAAGTGAGATGCTGAGAGTATGATAGGACTCGAAAGAGATCTTTAATGTGAGGCACAGTCGCCTCAGTTCTTCTCCCTTTCTTTATATTTACTTATGCATTTATTTTTGGCCATCCTTACTCCTTGGCACCCCAGGCTTCCTGTCTCCTATGACCAACAGTTGAGACCTTGTGATGAGTATGTTCTCACATTGTTCTAAAGAGGAAGAAATCCAGCCCCCAGCTCAGTGATCGCTGGTCCAAGGATGACTTCACAAGGTCCCAAGACAGAATAGGCCTTACAATCACTCTTTCCTTCACCCTTAGACTTGATTTCACAGAGTCAGCACATTTATCAAAGACGCAGGAGAATACGTTGGAAATGAAATCACTGTAAACAAGGAAGACTGATAATGATTCCTTTTTCAAAATTAAGGTTTTGTAACTCTGTGTGTGTGGACGTCTTAAAATGCAGTTGACATTTCAGGCTGACATTTGTGGTAGAAAACACACCTCAGTTACTTAAAAAAAAAACCCATTTAGGAAATTATCATCCTATGTCAGTAAGGATCCTTATTTGTAAATGAACACACACACACACACACACACACACACACACACACACACACCTCCAACTGTTTGAAGGAAAACAGGAATTCATTAACATGATAAGCATGTCACAGAATCACAAGCAGAGTTGGAGAACCAGTTCAGGATCATGAGTCAGGAAGGAAGTCTGAAATCCCACCACAGGACGGCCCCCTGCAGCCTCAGCCCTCCAGGTGCAGCCTTGTTGCTCATTCCACTGACCCAGTGCATTGCTTAGTGTTAACTTCGGCAGCCAGTTATAGAGACCCCCAAAGACCCCTATTTCAATCTAGGATATGGGTAATACAATTTTCAACATACTTAGTTACAGATCATATTCTGTGAAGAGTTTAATCCAGCCTTTCTCTATTTAAAAAAAAGTTTTTAAAAATATAAGCATTAAAATATAAGCAAATGAATGGGACAGACCCACAATTCTCAGAAACATTCAATATAGGGAATAAAAGCCAGTGCAATTTACTAGTCCCATGGCCACTTAAAAGTGCATAGAAGTAACTATAATTTACATCGTTTTGCAGTTGATAAACCCTGTCGCTTATTGCACATTATTTCATTTGAACCTCAAAGTAACCCTACAAGAGAGTTAAACAAGTAGCATTGTTTTTATCTTAAAGGTCAAAACGAAGGCTCTCAGAAGAGAAATTACACATCCAGGGTTAAATCGAGAATAAGAGGAAGGGCAAAGACCAAATGCAGGAGGCAAAAATCCATTTTCTTCAGTCGCATTATGTGCCTCCCTTAGCACTTAGAAGAGCCAAGTACTTAATGCAAAAAGCTGGCCAAGGAGTCTATGCCTTTTAAATACATATGCTGGTTTCATTTTCATTCAGATTTTCCTGCTTTGCTTTTTCCTTATATTTTTTTCTTCACAGTAGAAAACAATGCCTCAAAGCTTTGTTTTGAATAAAAGCCAAATTTAAAGGTCTTAGAAAGAACTTGAGAGAATTCTGGTTCCAAGTATGAGGAGGACTAAAACTATATGACAGTCTTTCAGCTATAAGCGCCTCGAAATGCTGGATAAAGCATAATAAATATGCTTTTAAATCATAGCTAGAGGCCTGCAAACAGGGAAAATTGCAGGTGCTAGAAATTCAAAGAAAACCGAAAGAGAAATAAGTTTGCAGACAACGCAGAAGCAGGGGGCAAGACCAGCCTTGCTAACCAGCTTCGCTGCCCATATGGGAAGTCACGGTTATGCCTTGGGCTTGTTCAAAACAGGGTTTGGAACTGAGAATGTCCTTCCTAAAACTAGGATTCTAAAGACCTTCCCCCCTGAGTGAAGGGATGGTTCAGAAAACAGTCTGCTTTCCCGCATAGGAAGTGAACAGAAGAGCGGGTCTGAGTTGCCCTGGCTCTCTATGGGAAAAATTCTCCCTGAGAATGTGATACCACCTCCAAGTGAAAGAACTAACCCAAAAAAAGGGTTCCAAGTTCCTGATACCCCAATGATATCTGACCGGACCAACCTGAAACCTGCTTCAGAGGTTCACGTCTTCAACCCAGGCTGCACAGGGTTCCCACACCTAAGATGAGATCACGGCCCCAAAGTATAGAACACATGAGAAAACTATGCACCCTGAATGGGAGTCAGAATCAGACACTAAAAATATCTGATATTAGGATAATCTAATAAAATAAATAAATAACAACTAAAACAGTATAATGTATACATAGCATAGTGTGTGTGTTTGTGTGTGTGTATCATATACTAACCAGGCATATCTCCGTGTAACTCTAGTTCTAAAATGGTCCCATTATTCTGTCCCCATTCATTCAACTGTGAAGGGAAAATGTTGGACAAAATGGTCTCTAGATTTCTTTCCAGCTCTAAATTTCTGTGATTCTAATGGCAGGCCTAATTACTTAATTACCTTTTGTTATTAGTGTTTGCTCTGGCCAAAGGAACTATATTCAAATTCTACATGTTGTGTGAAAAATAGTACAACGATTTACACTATATTTATTAACATCACTCCTCTCCGCCGCTTTAATATCAGTTTATTGAGTTAGTTTACATTAAGCCATATACATACAAGTATACACCTTTTCAGGAGAAAAACCTCAGAACATTTGATAAAGTAACTGTTGCTTTAAAAATTTTTGACAACTTACACTTACAGAGTTGCTAGTAGTTGTGCAGGAGAATTAGTGCTTTTTACGTTTAGCTACTGTATTTCAGGATTATGCAACCTTCCGATGGGCAAGCCAACCATATGAAAATAGAATAAACTTGTAGTTAAGTGGTTGTTCTATAAAAATAACCTCATAAGGATTTATTTAAAATAATGAAGTGTTCTAATGCAATCTTCATAATGGTTCTGTCACAAAAAGTATCTATACGACCTGGATGAAATATTCACCATATATATATGTACATATACAAACATACATATAATGTTTGTGTGTATACATATACATATACATTTGCATGTATGACAAATGGCTTGCATCCAGAGTATAGAAAGAATTCTTACAACTCAACAACTACAAAATAACCCAAGGAGAAAATGGGCAAAGCCCTAAGAAGACTTCACAAAAGAAGATACATGAATGGCCAATCAGCGCAGGAAAAACAACATCAGTAGTTATCAGGAAAAAGCAAATTAAAACCACAATGAGAAACCACTGGAGAACCATGGGAATACCTTTAAAATGACTGACAATACAAGTGTTGGTGAGGATGAGGAACAACTAGAACTCAGGTGTTGTTGACAAGAGTGTAAAATGGTGCAACCATTTATCTATAAAGGTCGTAACACACCCATCTTCTGATATAGTAATTCCAGTTCCAGGTATTTACCCAAGAGGTGTACAAATATATGTCTATGAAAAGGCTTGTGCATGAAAAGTTCAAAATCATTTTGTTTGTAATAGCCCCAAATTGGAAACAACCCGAAGTCCATCAACAGGTGAACAAATTGTGGTACAATCAAACAAATGGACACTACTGAGAAATAAAAAATGAACAAAGCTCTGATATACACAGCAATATGGATGAATCTCACAGAAATTCGGTTGAGTAAAGAAGTCAGCCACAAGACAGTACATACTTTCTCATTCCATTTATATGAAGTTCTAGACAACCAAACTACCCTTTTATGATAGAAATCAGTGCTTTCCTGGGGCCAGGGTTGGGTTCGTGTAGGCCAGGATTGATGACAGCAAAGCAGTGGGAAGGAACTTTCTAAGGTGATGGAAATGTTCTTGACTGTGGTCGAAGGTACATGGGTGTGTACGTTTGTTAAAAGTCATCCAACTGGACACCTAGAATCTATGCAATTTAATGTATGCAAGTTGTATTTCAATGAAGTTGATTTTACAAGAATTACCATTATAGATTACCAAACATTTTCTGTTGTTTAAGATAAAGGATTCCTATGTTATGACTCCTAAGTTTAAATTCCTTCTAGGAAACATGTTACTGTAAAACAAGTGGTTCTTGACTGAGGGGTGATTTTGTCCCCCTGGGGACATTCGGCAATGTGAGGAGATATTTTTGGTTGTCATAACTGGGGGGCAGGAGTGGACAGCCCCCAGCTGTCCCCAGAGGACAGCCCCCAGAGTAAAGACTTATGGAACCCAAAACGTCAAAGTGACTTCTGTAAAACATTTTCCAAAATTGTATTTTGCTGTGCACGTAAAGGTTAGTGAGACTTAACTTATTGAATGTAAGCATCTATGCAGGATCGCTAACATGCAGTGACCAGAGGGACAGTTTTACAGTCGACAGTACAAATAAAGTCTTCATCCTACATGAAAATGTCAGAGTTTTAAATATAGACTGCTAATGGCTGAAGTAATAAAAATAAAATTTGAATTGAAAAGTCCATCTGAATACCACATTTCAGGGACATATATGCAGCGTAAAGGGAGGCTATGAGTCTAATAAAATGGCAATGATTCTCTTACTGTTTGTGTTCAGAATTCACCTTGACAATCTGTTTTAAGTGAGAAGAGTCCGGATAAGTACAATGAAATCAGATTTAGGGTTATGATAAATACATATCTTTGCCTTTGAATGTCTTGCGCTATTGAGTTCATTTATTAAAACATCCTCAAAGTGCTCTTTTCATACTCATTCCTGACTTTGGTTAAATCTTTTATCTATAGATCCATGGTCAGTAATACTAAATAGTTGAAGTTGTAACGTATAAAACATTCAGCGTTTCACTTACTAAGATATTAACATGCATTAACCAAGACTCCATTCAGCCCTGAAATATTTATTAATACATTAGTGAATTATTTATTCCCTTGTTTTATTCAATGCTTAACATCTCAGCACGTTAGCGCTTTAATTTCTTCAGAAAAAAACACCTCAAAATGGATTTTGCCGGGTTTACAGGGCTTAATGTCATAACCTTACCAAAAAAATATTGTTCTTCAACAGGGTACGATATTTTAGGGAATCTGCTTTAGCTAGAGTGGCTGAGGTTTACCAAGTCTGCTACAGCACAGTGCCATGCATACAGAGAGTGTACAATTAGTGTGCGGAGATAAAGGGGTGATGGAGAAAGGGAAGAGGAGGAACAGAATAGATCAATGAAAATAGAATACAAATGGATGCCACAGCATTAATAGTATGTGGCTTCATTGGTTAATAAAATGTAAGACGAGATTGCACATATTTCAAATAAATACAATGTGGGTAGCTCATTTTCACATGTAAAACCGATATTGATTTCAGATCATTGTTAAGGATAGTAATTTTAAAAATGGAAAGTTATTGCTTTTTAATGCCAATCAATCAAGCACTGCTCACGAGAAAAATAAAAATAAAATTTAAAGAATGAAAATTGCCAGTTACTATACCTATCGCACAGTCAGAGTCTGTTTTCTGATTAAATGAGGGCTGGCAAATCCTTTCCGTATCTCAAAGATTAACGGGCATTTGGTGTGTGAAATTCCTAGAGTTACCTACAGCACAAAGTTAATAATAAACATTTCTTGTTTTCATGCCTTTTCTATGTAAAGCATCACTCTTTACGCATTTGGTGACAATAGCAAAATTGTTTCATAGCTACATTAAAAAATTAGTAGATATAAAGGAAATTACTGGACAATTTAAAAGTCATAGTGTTGGTTTTTCAAATTCTGCAATGTTTGATTGTCTTGTTTACAAATGATTATCCAACCTTTTATGTTTCCCAGCACAATGTTTATTCAGAATAAATGGCTTTCCAAATGGATTCACTGCTTCAGTTGGTTTTGATGTTGATCTTTTAAAAAGCTATGTTTACTGCCTCCTTGCTTTATTGCCATATACATTTGGCTTAATTGCTTGAATCTTTGTATAGCTAAGTCCTTAAGTTACCATAAATTATCTGTTGACCATTTCTATTTAGAGTTTAGTACATGTGCGGTTATATAATCCTTGATGATTGAGCTTAAGTAGCGCAATTAAGTGTTGTCCTTTAAACAGCAGGGAGGAATATCACCAAAATGGCTATTTTACCCAGTAAGATATAAATTACCTAATTGGCAAGAAAGAACCAACTATTTAGTTCTGTGCTACTGTTTTTCTGTTAGCAAAAAGAATTTATCATTACTGTCAGAAATTTTTGAATTTTTTATTTTCCTTAAGCTTTTAAGTTCAGAAAACCCTCGGGGGAAGAGGAAGGATATGAGTATTAAAAAGTTATTAGTAATAATCACCACAGAGATTATTTTATATAAACTGACTAGTAGGTCAGAGAACAGTATAGATTCAGGTACTAATTATCAATCAACGAATTCATTTAAAAAATACTTATCCAAATGTCACAGAAAACTATGGTCTGTCTGCATCTTTTTAGAATAGAAAATGTGTACATTGTTTCAAAACGTTAGCAACAAAGACAACCGAAAATCATATCAATAGTTAGATAGGAATGTAAGAAAATAATTCCAGCAGGACCTCTTTTGTATTGGTTCAATACAGAATCTCCCAAACTACATCAAGTGTTCCAATTGTAAAAAATACTTGAGAGTTCACTGTCATATACCATTGATTCTAAGATATATTTCCCTATATTTTAATACCTCTGAAATAGAGATGCATTTGATCAAGAAAAGCTATGTTATGGTTTAGCTGAGAAAGTGATAATGTTTCTTATTTCTTTGTGGTATATTAAATAATGGTGCATCTTTTAAGCAATGACATCTAAGATTCAGTGAAATATAGTATATGTCAGGTTGAATCTATGCTGATTTACACTCATTAGGAAAGGATAATATGCCCGTGTTACAGGTGATGAAATTGAGTTTAGAGAGATGAGAATAACTTGGCCGATTATTAAAACAGCGATGCTAGAACTCAAGCCTAAGGTGCTGACTTTAGGGGAAGGCCTTAATTTACTTTAGCCAGACTGCACTGTCCTACAAACATTTGACGAGGAATTAAGAAATGTGCAGAACAGGATCCGTTGCATATAAAAATAAATGTCAGATGCTCATGAAAGCCGATTTGAGAATTAAGATAACACAATAAGTTAAAAATCTATTTTTAAAACATGACCTTGATCACAATCAGTGGCGTGCTAGTAAATATTTAATAACTGGTTTGGGGAAGGTGGGAAGGCTATATCCTAATTTGTAGTGTTTAGGTACCTGTGTGGTGTTGTAAGGTGTCGGTTGTTTTTGTATATGTACCTGTCTCTTGGGCTCTGATTCTATGAATAGATCTTCCTAGACAGAATCCCTTGACTTTCCGCCAAAACTTTGATGTCCTCAAAACAGTTCTTAATTAAACACAAGTTGATTAGAAAGGGAACCATGGGAAGTTTAGAAGGGATTTGCTTTCTCCTTCACGTTGCCTCTCCATGCTCTCACCTCTGTGCGGTAAAACTCAGAATGCCCTTTGTCTTTTCCTCCTAGTTAAACAGAACTCACCCTGTACACACAATTCAAGTCCCAACGCCTTGATAATGGCTTCCCTGCCACCTCCTGGTCGCCGCAATCTCTCCAGACCTCAACACGTTTGCCTATACCACTCGCTTTTGGTATTTAATCCAGTGGGACCTGTGTGGATTTACCTATTTTGACAGCAGTGTCTTGTCTGTCCAGTGGCCCAGAGGGCAGGCGGGATCGGCCTGTCATGTCGTTTATATACATCCCTCTTTTCCTCTTTCCTCCCTTCCAGAAACACTTGTTAGCCAGCTACCTGTTTGTCAAGTACTTTGCTGGGCACTGGAGAAAGAAACAAGGGTGAACAAGCCCTGTTCCCTGCCCTCGAGTCCTTTTATGACTTTGCTTCTCCTTTCTTCTTCAGCCTCATCTTAACACTTTTCTTTTAGCTCTAGACAGGCCGAAGGATATTCAACTCTCTAAATACACTATGTCCTCTCATGTCCAAGGTTTTGAGCTGTTTTCTCTATGCCTGAGAATGCTTTGCCCTTCCTGCTCCCATTCTACCCTCCATCTGGGTTATATATCACTAACATCTACTCAATCCTTCTGATCTCAGCTTCTAATGATACTTCCTCCAGGAAGCCGTCCCTGATCCCCAAAGTAAGGTGCCCTTCTTAGTATGTGCGCCTATACTGTTCCCAACACTGCACTTTCAAAATGGAGTTATTATTGCCCATTTATCTGTGTGTATCATTTATCTATTCATACACGTTTCTTTTGTGCATTGGGTATGAGCCATGGATACGTTTAGCTCCTGGTACCTAGTTGTTTTTTTAAAAAAATGTATCGAATGAATGGATGAATGAATGAAAGAATGAATGTCACTAAGGGAACCAGGTCACAATCTCTGCCCTTGAGTGCATCACCACCTAGTGGGGAGACAGATATGCAAACATAACCCATGACACCAGGTGCTAAGTTTTAAAATGTATAAGTAGTAAAAAGTTATGTGATCCAAAGTGCCTGATTTTGCCTGGGGGAGTCAGGTCCTTCATCAAAGAGGTGATATTTGAGCTGAGTTTTGAAGGATTTCGAAGGCTTCTTGGGTAGAGAAGAGGCATATAGCTCAGTAGTGTTAACTACTTTAGAATATTCCAGCATACTTCTGTGCTGATCTAGAGTCCTGAACCTTCCAGGTGCCTATGGGTGCAAGAAGGAAAAGAGTAGAGTGTGGCCACAACTCTAATGGAAGGATTCCACTAATGAGGACAGTGAGAAGAAATGTATTTGTAAAATGATTAAAAAATGCAAGTGTCAAATATAAATTAAGTTGGGATTATCATTGACTACTACCTGAAACACTTGATCCAATGTAAGGAGCGGAAATTAGAGGGCCAGTAAGAGGGAATGCTCCTCTAAACACGTAAAGGAAAAGTCCCACAGCTATGGAATCTATTCGTCTGTGACAGTTTTATGGAGCAGGAACAGAAAGCCAAGATTCAACACAAATGTAGCCTTGCGTGGAAATGATCATACATGTCATGTGGAGCTGTGCCAGATTAACCTGCCTCCCCCCAAACCTTGTCCCATCCCTGCAGCCCTTTAGACTGCAAGCAAGCTATGGAAAATGGTATGAATGAAGAAAATGAACAGAAAAGGAGATCTTTCTCACCTTCATGCAAACTAAGAAACGTTGATGGGTCCTTAATTTCTGGAGGAAATGGAATATGAGGAAGTTTCAAATCTCTCAGGTTGTATCTCTGGACTCGCCCCCGACCACTGTGTCACACTTTACATTCTAGAAGTAGCTGCTTCTGTTTCTCTGTACACACGAGACATTGCTACACTCAAGCATTGTGTGATGTTGTTTCTTTTTCCTGGGTCACTTTCTCCACTTCCCCTTCTACCATCATCAGCCCGCTGACATCTATGATGCTTTCAGGACTCAGCTCAGATATTATCTCCAAAAAACCTTTTCTGAATCCCAAGACTGGTATTTGTCTCTGCTTTGTGCCCGTGTGAAATTCTTGCCTGTTTGTGTCTTGGTGACTCATCACCTCTTCCAGTGTTGGGTCTTATTTATATGTATGTTCACAGGGTTTTCAGCCATTCCTGGTCCCTAATGAGCACCCAGAAAATAGACTACTGCTTTGGAGCAACCTCAACCCCCAGACCTTTTCCCTCTGTTTCTTACCAAAACCTACACATCACTGAGATGGACTTCAGAGTCCAGTCTCTTCGTTTTTCTAGATCAAGAAACTGAGGCCCAGGAAAGTGACACAAATTGCCCAAGTTCATGTGACTTATTGGTGACCTAGCTGACACAGACCTTAGGTCTCCTGACTCCAAGTCCGTTGCTGTTTCTTTCACACTTTGAGGCGCATCCTGCATCTCAACACCTTCAGCCTCAGGCTGCTGATGAGGCTCAGTAAGCATCTCTCTCTCCACGGCAGTTATCAGTGCTGTAACTCCCTGTAATGGATACTGGACAGAGTTCACATTAGTACCCTTCTGTGATTATACTGGTCACATGGTTTTTCCTAGCTCCTGAACTCATACCAGAGAGAGAGAGAGGAGAGAGAGAGAGAGAGAGAGAGAGAATATGCCGGAATACGTAAAGCCTGTACCTTTTCTGCAATGTGCTTTCTTATGACTGTGTGATATTCACTGTCTAACACAATCCTCCCACGCTCCATAGAAACCATGGCAGCAGAACTCCAGAGGCATCCCCCGCCCCCAACAGCTTTACATCTTCCTGGGGGAAGAGTTCTGTTCATGAATGTGCTGTAATTTCTGTGAAGGGTATCGAAAGTCTTTAAAAACATTCATGACTGAGCCTTTTCCATACCACTTGGAAGAAAGTCAGAAACTTCACCCTTGAAACTGAGCAGTAATGAAATTCAATGGCTGCCACACAAGAGATTTTTGAATGCCTCAGGGCAGAACAAAGGCCAGCCGAATCAGCCAGGAGCAGTTCCTTCCACAAAATGCATTCACCTGAGAAGGAACTTGAGTGGCTTTCAAGGAATGACACTGTATCCTTCCAAAAAGTGTTCTGTGTTCTTTATTCATCCTGTAAAGCTAAGAATCTAAATTTAAATTGTATTCTGGTCTGGTACATTTTTGGGTTTAATTATCAGGACTGGGTGATCTGAGGGCACAATACATTTTTTTCAGGTGGAAAGTGGGAGCATCGAAAGCTTGCCTTTTCTGCAAGTTTTGATTGTAGAATTACAGGTCTCTGATAGTTAAGGAAACTTCTAGCATATTTAATCCAACCACGATTTTATAGGTGAAGAACTGACTCCTGTTAACGTAAGAACTGATCCCTTGTAACGTAAGAACTATCTATCCTATTCTGTGAAATTCATTCTACTCTGGAAACAGGAATTAATGGAGTAGGAACCAGGGCACTGTTATAGTTGTTCTATGATCAGGACTAAGTGTGTGCATAGCCCTGACAGAAATGAATGCTCTGGACTTCATCTATTGCCTTCAATTGATTTCCATTCCATTTTCTGTCATACACAGTGGACAGCCACTTTAGGTTTCTTTGGGAAGTATGTGAGCATCTATAGTACTTTGTGCTAACATTAAAATAATTCCTTTTTTGTTTTTATTGTTTTAGATAGTGTAAATGAACTTCAACACTCTTTTCAGAGACAGATAAATTCCTTCATTAAAAAATTGAGATGAGACACTTTTTAGACATTGTGACTATCCAATTGGACAATGTATAAAGTACTTAAATATATACAAAGTACTTTGCAAAAGAAATGGGTTATTCTATATACTTTATGTACACATTCCTTTCTATTCCTTCAACAAATGTTTATGAAGCACTATGTGCCAGGTTGTAGGCTAGATAGTGTGGATATAAAGTGGTGTCAGATGAGATCCCACCTTCCAGTTTATAACAAAGGCTGTACCTGATCCTGACAATCGTCCATCCCCACCCCAAAAACAAACAAAACAAACAAAAAACTAGGTAAAGTTCCCTGTTACGTTCTGTCACAGCACTTTGTATTTCTTTCCTTCCTTAGCATTATCACAATTTCAGTTACACAGCTAATTACATAATAATTTATTGCTTAACTACCTGTGCCAGCTACTGGATAGAGAGCTAAAATGTAATCTTTTTTGTTCTTCGCGTTGTCCTCCACGCCTAACGTGTCTGGAATAGAAAAGAGGAGCAACAAATATTTGTTGAATGGGTGGATGAATGAATGAAAAAGCAAATGGATGTGGACAACGTAAGAGGATCACACGCAAACATCGCTCGTACTATATTAGGCGTGCGCAGCACTAAGGGAATTTACAGAGGGAGCGTTTAAAGCTTAGCCTTGACGGAGCTGATTTCCGGAAAAGCAATTAATCTTTTCAAACTCCGCCACTTGCAAGATGCTGTCTCCCGTGGGCCTGCAACTAGTTTAACAGGGACTATTCTCTGTGAAATACCAGGTTCGTGGCAACAGCAGGACATCAATCAGATTGGTTAAATGACTCAAAGGCCGGCGCGGACAACAGCCAACTGGATCGTCTCTGGCTAAAAGCCAGAATGAATAAAACGGTGCCCCCCGCGGTGGAGGCACGAAACCGGACTGATACCGGCGCCAAACCTCCACGTTGACGTTGGACCCCAGGCCAGCCGCGGTCACGTGACTGGGACCTCGGGTGCCCGGCGCCTGGGCCCTACTGCGCATGCACACGGCTTCGGGCGGAGGAGCCGCGTGCGCTGACAGCTTCCGGTTTGGTTTCCCCGCCCCTGCCTGGGTGAAGCTGTCCGGTGTCGGCGGTGGCCGCCGTGGGGTGGCAGGGGGCAGGGCGTGGTCAGGTAAGCCGAGTGCCCGAGCCGGGTGCCTAGGAGCCATGGCCTGCTCCATTGTCCAGTTCTGCTCCTTCCAGGACCTCCAGGCCTCCCGGGACTTCCTCTTCCCTCACCTGCGCGAGGAGACCCCCAGCGGCGCCCTGCGGAGGGACCCCAGTAAGTGCCCGCGCTTCCGCTGTTCCCCTCCCCTGCTGCTCCCGCGGCCTCCGCTCGCCGCCTCAGTCCTGGGGGCTCCCAGTCCCGCCCGCGCCTGCCCTCCTCGCCTGCGACGACCCCCTGCCGTCCTCGTCGGAAAGCCCCTCCGCCCGTGCAGCGCCCGTGTTGTCTTCTCGCCCCAGCTTTCTCCCAGACACTTACACACCTCTGGCCAAAAACGGCGCCCTGTTTCCTGCCTGCCTGTCCCACGTCCCCACCCCCTCCCTGGCTTTCTCTCCGAGTCTCTGCCTCCCCTTCCTCCTTCCAGCCGGGTGTTCCCTCTTCCAGACGGCCTCCCCGTTCCTTGCCAGCTGTCGGCGCCCCGCCCGGTGTTGCCTTCACCCCTCCGCTCTCCATCCCTGGGCCTGGGGCCTTCTGCTTGCTGCCTACCTTTCGGAAAGTGTTGATCGTCGCCCACACTCTCTCCCTTCTTCCATCTCCTGTCTCCCGTTCACATTTAGGGACTAAATGACCGATTGACAAGGGACTCCTAAGGTCGTAAGTAAGCGTGTCCTAAATAAGGGAAATAACCTGGCAGGAAGGGAGGAAGAGTCTACATCAGGAACTAGAGTGACATGTGCATGTGAATTACACGTTACGTTAATAACGTGTGATTTACATGTAAATTACAGTAGCCGTGAAAAGTTAATTTGCTTCATTGAGAGGAGAAGCCTTCCCCCTGTTATTATCATCAAAGACTGTTAAGCCCTTGCCCACGTAGTGTAAAATCCTAAGTCTGGTTTATTAGATACTTCATAGCTCCTCAGAATTTCCTACATTTCTCCTATTGAAAGTGTGTGTTTTGTGTTTGTTTTCATATTTCCAATGTGAAGCACGTTTTGCTTTGTAGTACAGTGCTGCCACTTTGGGCTAGGGTGATAAAAGTCCCACGAAATAAGCTTCCCCCTGGTTTTTAAATTCAGAAGATTTCAAAACTGTCTATGAATATGTACTCTGGTGCTTTAAATCACATAAGGTTGGTGGTCTCTATCCTCTAGGAGATCATAATTTACTGGGGGGGGGGTTACTATCAGTATAGAGTGTGTTTGAGAGATGTACACATATATAAATATGTATTTCCATGTGGCGCTAAGACTCTTCCTTGAAGTGGTAATACTTAAGTCTAGCTGTGAAGTCCTAGTTAGATGAATAAGGGAGAGGCAATAACATGTGGGGGAAGGGAGGCTGAAATGGCATGCTATGTAGAGAACAAAGAAAAGCTGAATGGCCAGAGGAGAAGGTGAGGGGAAGTGGAGACGAGGAGTCTGTGAAGGTGGTAAGGAGCATCATGAGAAGCCTTGTGAAAGGGGTGGGATGCTCTGAAAGAGTTTAAGCAGAGAAATGACGTGGTCAGATTTGAACTCAGTGTAGTCAACAAAGTTTCTGAATGGCTATTATGTGCTTGGCAGCTGTGTGCCAGGGAGATAGGAAGCAGGGAAATTGGTTGAGACGATTCCAATAATTCATGCAAGAAATGATGTGAGCTCGAACTAAAATAGCCTCAGCAGGACTGGAGAGGAAGGACTAGATTAGAGAGCTGTTAAGGCGGTAGAATCTACAGGACCTAGTGGAGACCTGGTGATGTGGGGTATAGCTGATGAGAGAGGGCGTTGAGGATGCCTTTGGGCTTTTGACTTGAGCAAGTGTGTATAATGAGAGAGCATGAAGGAGAGAGGGTTTGGACCTTTTAAATGTCTGTGGTATGGCCAAGTGGAGGGGGTCCAGTTGAATACTAGATACAGAGATCGCAAACTACCTTGTTTCCCCAAAAATAAGACCTAGCCAGACAATCAGCTCTAATGCGTCTTTTGGAGCAAAAATTAATATAAGACCCTGTCTTATATTATATTATATACGGCCCGGTCTTATAGTAAAATAAGATCGGGTTTTATATTAATTTTTGCTCCAAAAGACGCATTAGAGCTGATGGTCTGGCTAGGTCTTATTTTCGGGGGAACACGGTAAGTAAGGAGATGGGCCAGAGATGTTAATATCAGGGTTATCAGCAAAAAGTGTCAGACCTGTTTCAAGGATGAGGTACAGTCGTGCCACGTACCAGCTGAGAAATGCATGGTTTGAGGATTGCATTGTGTGCGAACATCATAGAATGTACTTAAACAAACCTAAAGGGTATAGCCTGCTACTGTAATTGCATGTGCTATACTTTTATACGATTGGCAGCACAGTAGGTTTGTTTACACCAACATCACCACAGACATGTGAGTAATGTGATGTGCCATGACATTAAGACAGCCACGACATCACTAGGCAATAGGAATTTTTCAGCTTTGTTGTAATCTTACAGGACCACCATCGTACATGCAGTCCTTCGTTGATTCAAATGTCATCCTGCGGTGCGTGACTGTATAGTGAAATGAACTGAGTACTGAAGTTTAAGAGCCAAATAGCTATTGCTTGGAATATTGAGTAAGAGGAACAGATAGAGAGGAAAACCAGGTGAGACTAAAGTTCTGGGAGCTGAGGGAGGAGAGAATTTGATGAAGGGGAAGAGTGGTCAGTAGTTGCAAATGCAGCAGAGGTCAGCTGACGTCAGGACGCAAAAGTGCTCATTGGTTTGGGGAAGGTGGAGGTTACTGGGACCTGAGGACCGTTTTGGTGGAATGGTGGGTGAAGAAAGCACATTTCCAGGATATTGAGGGGTTAAAAAGTGAAGCTGAGTATTTCAAGGAGCCAGGTTGTGAAGGATATAGATACAGGACTGTGGACAAGGGGCGTAGAGAAAAAGCACACCATTTCTCTAGCCTCCTGCCGCTCCCCTGGCCCGCACCATCTTCTCAAACTGGGCAGTGGCATCAGTCTTCTAATAGGTCTTCTGCTTCCAGTCTGGGTTTCCTGTAACTCGCTCCCAAAAGCAGTCGGTGAACTTTTAAAGACGGTTTAGATCATGACATTGCCGTCTTACAACCCTCTCTGCCTTTCAGTTGCGCTTACTGGTTCTTACGTGCCTTACGACACCCTGAAGACTCTGCCTCCTGCCCCTTTTTGCACCTCGTCCTCCTCTCCCCTTATTTCTTATGCTTCAGACACACTTTTTTGTTGTTTAATCAGCCACGTTCATTGTGCCTGAGGCCTTCGCCCTTGCTCTGGTCTCTGCCTTGGATGCTCTAATCAGATCTTTGGATGCCAGTTGCATCTTGTCATTCATCTCAACATCTCAGGGAGGCCTTCTCTGACCATCTAACCTACAACAGTCAGTCACTCCTGCCCCGCCCCCTTGGTCTCATTTGTTCCTGTCAATCATATCATCTTGTTTCTTTTCATCACTATGTCTGTCCAATACATAGGAGTCTCTAGCCACGTCTGGCTTTTGAGTCCTTGCCATGTGGCAGGTGCTACCAAGGAACTGCAATTTTCATTCTACTTCATTTAAATTAATTAATTTAAATAGCCAGATGTGACCAGTGGCCACCACATTGGATGGCACAGTTCTACGTGATGCAGTTCAGGCATATATAGATTGAAAACTTGTCCAAGGTTACAGATTGAAGGGTAGCCTTAGGATGTGAACTCAGTCCGGGCAGTTGGAGATATAATCGTACCCAGCCATCTAGATAATTTGCAATATGCCAATGGGTTTGCATGTATTTCATTTATTACCCTTTTAAATCAAATTCTTAGGTTTATGTATGTTGGTATTATTGTGGCTACCATCAATTCAAGTAGAAAATAAATGGAAGGGGAAAAAATCTTCTTAACCAGTGAGCCCTCTTACCAAACCTATATTTTCCAGTTAAAATGGTGCTTTAATTTGCCAATAAAAATCAGAAAAATAGTTTGTGCTACTGTAGGAAGTTTACTTGGGTTCTTGGAATGATTCGGTCCATGGATTTCAGTAATCACTCTGGACCTCCTTTTACAAAACATTGGGTTTTGTACAGAGCTCTTCCTTAAAAAAAACCTGAACCTAAACTTTTGTGAGGGTGGAATTTATAAAGGAAAAATGAAGTTAACAGAGCAGGTAAAGAGGATCTGCCTTAAACTGCGTGGTAGTGTTTCATTTTGCTTTTCTTCACTTTCTTTCTTAGTGTTATAAATGATTTATTAGAAAGCAGAAATCATGAGATCATTTTATTTTCCTAGCTTACATAGTTTTAATTTCTTAAGCTCACGTCTATGGGGTAGGTAAAACCAAAAAAAAGATAAAAACAAACCTCAATTACTTGTTACGAATTATTTGTCCTGGGTAAGTGATCATTTTTAAGGCTTATCAGTTGGTTTAATATTTCTTTTATTTTAATATGGGCAGCTGCCATAGATATAGAGATACCTGGTACCTGGGCACCCAGAAGTCATATTACTGTCCTCTATATTTGAATTTTCAGGGGATAGTATAATATGACTTTATGTTAGTTTTTATTTTCAACTATAAAATGAGACTGTTTTCTGTTAAGAGATCTTGAAACCTGCTGTTCCCCAGTGTTCAGTGATAACGAATCGTAATTGTTTATACTCAGTCAAATGCTGTCTATTTCGGGTATAAAATTTTGTCGCATGATTTGAAATTTCAGAGATGGCTAGTAGTGTGGGTTCCCACTTAAGCTACCGTGGCATAATGCCCAGTGAGGCTGGATTTCTAGAGCAGAGCTTCCTGATAATTATAATGGAGTTGTGCAAAAAAAGAAGAAATACAGGTACAGAGAGGGAGAATTAAAATATTTGGAAGTAATTTGAATATTATAGTATTTTGGATCTCTTATTTTACCTATTAGTAAAATAATTTTTTGTTGACATACTAAAAAGGTAATACAGCTTTCCTTCTTGCCTCTTTTACCCGAAAGATAGAAGATACAGCATAAAGGGAATTACCTTGAAGTCATCAATTAAAGTCATGTTTTTATACAATAACTGAGAAAAGTGTGCTTTTTAGGATAACCGAAAATCATGGAATCACTTTGCCTTGTTAGGTATATTACAAAGGGTGTAAAATACCCATTTTTTTAATACTTAGTGAAAGGGCTTTCTCTTGTTTGAGATCATACTGGGGAGAGAGAAGTAATCTGAAAGAAGAACATTTACAGGAATTTCAGAAAATGTGTAGAGTATTTTGTTATTTAAGACTGGAAAAGGATCTTACAGATAAAATTTTATCAGTGAGGAAATTGAGACTGAGGAAATTGAGACTTTAATTTCCTTCATTCTGCTAATATTTTTTGAGCACCTACTATGCACTAAGAATGAAGTCGGCTTAAAGGGTTATGAAATAGGTCGCTATCTTCAAGGAGCACAGAGCCAATACAGGAGGTAAGTATGTAAAAGGAGTGTTCGAGGTGTTATGCTGTGATCTGGCTCGTGCTAGTCGGAGAATGAAGGAGTGTTGGTTTATTCTATGTAGGGGGCTCAGGAAAGCCTTTCATAGAGGAACTGTCATTTTCACCACGTCTTAGTGGTTTAATCGATGTCCCTCAGGTGGAGAGGAAATGGTCAGGCAAGGGATGTAAAACAGCATGGGATTCAGAAAACTGCAAATGTCAATTGTGGTGGGAGAGGGGTGATGCTACAGGGTGAAGCTGAAGAGGTTTTAGAGGAGTTTAGATGTTATGCAGTCGCAGTGTCTTCAGATGGCAGTAAGAGTCCCTTGGGATTACATGGAAATTGGGAAAGGATTACTTGGGAAGAGATAGTTTTAAGTCAGTTTTATGTATGCCTACGAAAGTGCCTATTTTTCTCCCTGTCTTCGTCTCCCACTTTACTAAGGAAAGGTTCACTTTGCACACATTTTGAATATTATTATAGTAAGTTGCTCCAAGGTGTTAAAACACTTTCCCTTTAATTAAGGTGCTGTAAACTTCCTCATCCATCGTATTGAGATTTCCAAATAATTTTTGCTATTTATATTTAATAATTATTTATCAAAATTTGTGAATGTGTATGTTTTTCCTGTTATCTGCTTCTAACAATAATTGCAATAAGTCAAATAAGACAAATTTTAATGCTTAGAGCCTTATGATTATAGGAAAATTATTTTTTCTCAATTCATATCCCTTTTGCCCAGAAATGTTTGGACTGATAATTAAATCTATATTATGTTAGAGTAGAAGTCTGTGGAGGAAATGTAATGGAAATAAGAACTCAAAGAGAAACAAGGACTTATAAAATTACTCTTAGAGAAGATCATATTTTTAACAGATGTTGGTGGGTATCATTTCCTTATAGTATTTAGAATCCACTGAATAAATTTAAAAATACGATACAAATTTTTATTAAAATGTCCGTGTTTGCAGTAGATCAGAAATTACATCTTTTGATTAAGGGATACATACTGTTGAAAAACTCTTCGGGGTATGTGTAAGCAAAAAGTTGAAAGACATTCTCCTATAGGGCTCAGTCATTTCCACCTTTTTTTTTTTTTTGTATAATAGCATTCATAATTAATAAGACATGGACACTGAATAGTGAAAACAATTTTGAAAAAGAAGAAAAAAGTTGGGGGACTCATACTTTCCGATTTCAAATCTTACTACAAAGCTACAGTAATCAAAATTGTGTGGTGCTGACATAAAGACAGACAGACAGTTGTCAAATTACTCTAAACATTGGTCAGGTTCATTTCTATCCATGGTAAACAGAAGTGCCTATTTATATACATACTTGTCATCATTCTCCGTTAGCAGTTTCTTTGACTTTTGGTCTTATGATAAATGAAAAGTGGTTCTCATGTGATATTAAGATTATCATACGTTATCTGTATTTGTTTTTAAGGCAGCAAATAATAGCAAGATTAAGCTGGTATTGGAAGAATTTAAGGAAAATTTTCTCACAGGGACGGTAGTTGAATATTAGAAGGGGTTAAGAAAGGAAGATGTAGAATTGGCTTCTTTAGAATGTGTAGAAACTAACTTCACCCAGCAGTGTTTACATACCTTCACCCACACTTCATAGTGGTACATCCTCCCTTCACCGTATTAGCTATGCTTGTCTTTTTCTGCTGTTTTGGATGTAATAAACTCTAACATAAGTATGAAGTTGTAGGAAATAGTTACAAAATGTATAAGTTCTTTCCAATATACATATTGTATTATTGCCCTTAGTGACTTCCTGTGAACAATAGCATGAATAGAAAGGAGAATAAGGAATAAAGCATATTAAACTTCTTCAAGTCTATAGATTTTTTTGTTTTTGTAAAGGTGGGTCTAAAGTTTTCTCAGGTTTTTGGGCAAAGGGAGCGTGTTTACTGTAGTAAATGTTTTAGAGCAGGAGGACACATTCTTTTTCTGCTTAAAGTTGTTTTCTTTCTTTTTTTTTTTAAAGGCGGGCGCAGCTCACAGTGGCCTGTGTGGGGATCGAACCAGCAACCTTGGTGTTATTAGTACCATGCTCTAACCAACTGAGCTAACCAGTCACCCCCTAAAGTTGTTTTCAGTGCTGTCATTTTGTGAATTGATTACCAGAACATATTTTTGTATGTGATATACAAGGTCACTTATTTGAAATCAGGAATCATTAGAATTCTAGAACTGAAAGGGACCTTAAATATCTAGTTTGATTTAATCATGGTGAGTCTAAAGAACTAAACCCCTGCTTGTTGAAAATGGGATGGCTTCCTCATTTTAGATTGCTACATTTTTTTAATGTGCTGAAATGAGTGTGCTAATATGAACTTTATTTTCTTATTTCCGTTTTCCCAGAAATAGAAAAAGATTAAAAATTCTGAGGCATAAGAAATTAAGGAGCAGCTTCTCTATTACTTAGTCTTTTTTTTTAATTTGTGGTGATGTTTTCCTTGTCTTGGTCAAGAAGACCCAACTACACTGTTGAGACTCCTGAATTATTTACAAGTCATAGCTTCCAGAGGTTCTTATTTTTTATAGAAACACGTACATTATCTCTTCTTTTTTCTTATCTTGAAAGAACGGAAATGAATTTGCTTCTGTGCTAATAAGATCTTTTATTAGACCATAGAGATTAAATTAAGTTTTTCCTTTCCTAACATTAAATGATTTCAGTTTCTCATTTAGTTTTTGATCTTGACATACTCATATTGGAAAAAGCAAATACTGTCAAATTAATTGTCCACTTCTAGAATTCAATTTCCTTTCCAGCTTCAAGTTCTTGTTAAATGAAAAACATACACTCAGTTTATGAGGACAGACTGTTCAGAAACACATCAAAATAATGTATTTTTGGAATGAAATAGATCTATGGAAAGCAGAAGCTGAATGTCTTACTTAAGCTTTTGTTGGTAGAATAATACATTCATTGGAAAGACTCCTGAAAAAGACATTTGTAATTTTTTGATGGTTGAATTAAAATGTGTTTTCTCAATGGTTGGAAGGCTTCAATGACCATATCATTTATCAAGTGAGAGACGAAACAGTTTTTTATACTAGTATAATCTAATGTCTCTTCAGGGGAAAAATTGCAGAGGGAGTTGTAGTTACATTTTATATTTTGAAGTCATTGTTTTATTCATTCAGGGAAAACATCTAGATAAAGGTAAGAACAAGGGTTTATGCTTATGTTACCAATTCTAGACAATTCAAACTAGTCTTCTTCAGTTAGGGGTGGAAAAGAAGTTAAGGATTGAAAAGTCAAGTTACTAATCAATGAGGAGGTAGTTGTTTTTTGTTAAGTTGGTTAGAAATCAGCTTACGAATTTTATTTATATAGGAGCAAGTATGATGTAAGACGTGGTGTGACACAAGAGTGAAGGGTAATTTCAGCAAATGAGATGGGCTAACAGATTATTTTAAGTGGGCAGACTTCCTGAAAGACTCAAATTGAATCCTCAGATGGAATCCTTGATTTTCTGTGGGTTTTAAGGAAAAATGTCTAAGAATGTGAAAAGAGTAAGTTTGAAAAGAAGCTCACCCTCCAGAAAGGTTTGTTGCCCCCCAACTTCACCCCCCCCCCAATCCAAAGACTCAGCAGAAGTGTCTCACATACTTGGAAATGTCATTTTTTCAGTAGGTTGAATAGGAAATGAGGTGGGAAAGCCCAATTAAAACATGAGCCTTTGAAATATTTTGCTTATAGCTGGATGCTATCCTGATGTAATACAGTTGTAAAATGACATTTAGGAGCAACATCTGGCACGTGAATCATAGCGTAGAAGAAACAAGACCAGAGAAGCACTGTCATGATCTAGTTTTAGATTTCTTCAAAAGGCAATATTTGCTATTTTAAAACTGTTTTTAGTGTAACCTGTTTTATTCACTACTGGCAAAAAGAATATTTGCATAATAGAGTTTAAGAAGGATGTGGATATTTTTTTCCTTCAAAATAGTATGGTGTTTTTTTGGGAACTCTGTCTCTTGTAAGTATTTTTTTCTAGCCTACCAAAATACGAGGTTGTTGAAAGGCACACTTAATTGAATGAGCATGTTGGTTTCCCACTATGATACAGGATCTTTTAATAATACAAGCATTGTTTTGAAATGTTGAAATATACATATACATATATATATACATATGTACATATATATATATATACATATATATGTATATATATAGTGTGTGTGTGTATGTGTGAAATATAAAGATCCATTAACCCATATCAGACCATCCACTTTGAACTATATTTCTAGAGGATCTTATCTAATCAAATTCTGCCACTTAGATTTGAATTAGAACAAAAATATTTTTCCTATTATTTCTTAACACTAAAGCTAGGAATTGGTGCTTTTAAATTGTTTTGTCTCAATAATTAAATGGAATGGAATAGAAGAGAATTATCAGTGTCATTTTACATAGAAAAGTTATTTGACAAAGATGGTTTTGATCTGAGATGTAAAATATGTATATAAAGTTTATGAAAACATTTTGTTTTATGTTTCTGTGGAAATGCAAAGGGTTTAGAATCAACAACTGATTTGTTCATTATATTAAAAATTACTAATTTAAATCCTGCTGCTTATATGGGGATATATGGGGAAAAGTTTGGGATATACTGGGGAAGGTCATTTTCAAAGGTTTTATATTCATTCAGTAAATATTTACTAAGTACTTATGATCTTGAACATATTCACGTGTGTGTGTGTATGTGTGTGTGTTTGTACACACATGGTCTACACGTTCTCTGCCCTCTGAGGCTTAGTAGTTAGTTGTATAGACAATGTGTACATTTATGACAAGTCAGACAAGTTAACAATGCAACAGGTGACCCAAAGCAGTTTATAATTAAGTTCTGACCAGAAAATACAAGCAAATGATGGCCTATCACAAGAGAGTAAGATCGTTGGTGGATGCAAGTAAAATTCATAAAGGATTAATGTGAGTCCTGGAAGAGAAGTTGAATTTGGAGAGGGAGAGACAAATGGGAATGTGTTTTAGTTGGCGAATGTGGGATAGACAAAGGCAGAGAGAAGAATGAGGAATGAGTATGTTGTATTTGGAGAACGATCATTTTAACGGCCATTAAGGGTTTCACTGTTGCCAGAGCTTTGCATATATTAACTCTCACAACAACATGATGTAGATATAGTTATGAACTCCATTTTGCTAACGAGGAAGCTGAGGCGGTAAGAGATTCGATAAGTTGCCCAAGGTCACATAACTCCATAGGGTAAAAGTGGGCGTCCCACTCAGGCACCTAGACACTTACAGTGTTCTGGACCTGCGCTGTCTCATGCCGTAGCCACCGGTCACACGTGCTCTCAAGCACTGGAAGAGTGGCTGTCCCAAGCCGAGATGTGCTCTGAGTGGAAAGTACATGTTGGATTTTGAAGACTTGGTAGGAAACAAAACAATGTAAAATAGTCACATGAGTCAGTTAACATTGATTATATATTGAATTAATAATATTTATATTAATAATATTAATCTATGTAATTTTACTAACAATTGTCACCCCAATAAATTTTTAAAAAATTAAAAAAATAATTAACAAAATAAATAAAAATATTTTTAAATGAAAAAAATAATATTTTGACTATGATTGCCCATCATGAGAGAAAACTCTAACCGGAGTGACAGAAAGAAGGTGATGATGGCAGGCTAACGTAAAAAGGACATGTAGCGTCAGATTAGGTTGTCAGTTGAAGTTGATCCTTGAAGCTGCTGTTCCTCACGGCATGATCCATGGACCATCTGCCTCAGATTTGTGGGGTGGGGCCAACCCCAGAACTTCAGTCATTCTTAATTCATTATTTTCGTGTCTTCCTCACAGAGATTTTAAGACTACCTAGAGGGGGGAATCTGCAGAGGGACTGTATCTGGTTTTATAAAGGCAATGAATGTATATGCTGTTTTCTTAATTTTCTGATCAATTTTGTTGACTTGGACTTCAGCAAAATAAAGGACACAGGCAGTTGATGACAGTGTCATTTAAAGAATTGCTTTTTGGAAATTGGGTTGTTGGCTACTTATTTCATAAATGAGAAAAGAACACTTAACATTATGCTATAATTTATAGTCTAGCTTTTGACCGAAATGAGTGCCACGTACCTCACTGGGTAAACTGAGTAAAGGCCAATGGCTTTGTGATTTGTGGGTGTTTGGAATTTTTTCCACTGGGCCTTGACCACTCTCAAGAAGTTATCTGTCCTGGTGTCCTTATTCTGTCATATACTTTGTGAAACTAACTTACCTCTTCAATTATACAGAGCTTCAGACTTTCAAATTACCCTGGTCTGTAGGAGATTTTGATCTATTTACTCTACGAGGCAATCATGGTGAACTATTTTTAGCTTTTCTTTATAGTAATCAATAATGAAAGGTAAATTAGTCTTATTTTTTTATAAGTACACAGAATTTATAGCCCATAAGGTCTTACAGTAACGTTCCATATTGACATTAAGCGGTGCACAGTTCTCAAATATATTTTAAACTCAATGCTTTGGTGACCCACAGTCTTGATCACTGGCCAATTAAAAAACACCCATAGTCATATCAATTGAAGAACACTATCCTTCATAGAAAAGTTACCAGAAGGAAAGACTGCCTGAGTAAAATGCTTTATATGAATGGCAACTTTATTAGACATTCATCAGCTATTTTTTAATATAAACCATCTTTTTTTTTTTTTTTTTTCAATTTTTTTAAAGAATGTGCGTGGCCTGCTTGCATAATTTGAAGGCATAAGAAATAACCTTGGTGAAGAGCTGAGGTTCCAGCACTTTTTAACAGCCCATAATTGCTGTCAAATCGCAGCCTGCAAAAACAGTGTCAAATGATTTTCAACAGAAGTCAGGAGGCTGCAGAAATTATATCACTGGCACTGCATAGAAATAACCACAAGGGTAGTGCACAGTTTGCAGAAGGCTTTCTGTCTTTTTTGAATGTCTTCCATTTTTAAGATGACTAGGATTTAGAATACATTTTCTTACAGTGTTATGAATAGACTTAGGATTCTAGACCTACCTTCAAAAACATCTTTAACCTGCCTAATAGTTTTGTTTCACCTTCCTTTAACCTCTGTTTGTACCTTGGCTTTTTTGGAAAATGTGTTCTTGGGATAATAGGAGATGCCTGTTTAAATTCTTTCCCTTAATGGAAAACTCCCCAGTCGGGGACATGGAGAAATGGCTAAATGTTCATAAACATAAATATCTTGTATAAAGAAAGTATTTCTCAAGGTCTTTCTCTTCCTGGATGTTTTGAATTGTGGCATAAAGAGATATTGGGTCTCTGCAGGGGCCGGAATTTCACGTTGCTGCTGTCTTCTGTTTGGTTGTATGAGTCATTTGTGAGTTGAGTCAGGTGCTTTTTATACCAATACAGAGGAGAAATGATACATTTTTCATGGCTGTGTTTTGTACAGCATTCAACAGAGGTTATGTGCACAAACTAAGCTCTTTGAAGGCTTATTTGCTTTTTATCTCTAGCACTTATCACGATGCTCAAGACATAAAAGATTCTGTTTCTTGAATGAATGAATGACTAACGTACTCATGAAGTGCTGTAAGTTCTGCATGGTCTTTCTGAGATTGTGGTCATTTGATAAGTACATTATTCTTGCAGCAGTTTTAAAATCGAATCGTGGACTTTAGTGTGACAAGCTTTTCTTATACAAGAGATAGTACATTTTCGAAAACTGTGTAAATGGGATGGCCTAGTTGCCATCAGCCCACAATAAGGCAGTTGTTTTTGGCACAGTGGAAACATTAGCAGAATAAAGAGACTGCCTAACTGAATTAGATGGCCAAAGAACAAACTGTAATTTTCCAAGTTACAAAAAAATTTCCAAATCTCAATATCAAGGAAATGTTTCTATTTTAAAATAATAAGAATTCTCTTACTTTTGGCCTCCGCTGTACACCCCATTGTTCCCTAATTGCGTCTTTCTCCATAAACCACAGGAGGCAAAAGTGTACCGGAATCCTAGGGAGCATGGGCTTTGGAACTCAGAAGTCAAACCCCACTCCGCCACTTAATCCTGTGATCTTGGTCAAGCTGCATTCACTCAGTAATCTGTTTTTCTCATTGTAAAAAAGGGATGGTAAAGGATCCTTGTCACGCTTGAGTGAGTGGATGTCTACACAGCACTTAGGCGTTTAGAAATGCTGAATACGTATTAGGTGGTGCCAGTACGTAAGGGATAAGCCTTATATGTACATTGCATCTTTTTGCCTCTTTGCCTTTATCATGGTGACCTTTTTCTCAAGTAGCTCTGAAAGTTTCCAGCCACTTTTTTTTTTAAACCATGTCTTTTTTTATTGAGATATAACTGACATATAATATATTAGTTTCAGGTGTACAAACGTAATGATTCAATATCTGTATATATTGCGAAATGATCACCACAATAAGTTTAGTTAACACCCATCACCACACATAGTTACATGTTTTTGTTTTTTTTTGTTTTTGTTTTTATAATTATTACCTTTACTCTTTCTCATTTAATTTGTACTTAAGTCCCAGCATTATGGAGATGGTTATTGAAAATTTATCTGTAAACATGTTTATAACCTCAGTTTTATTTTGGTACAATATCAGTGAAGTTTTTATGTTTATCTTTTGTTTTCTATATTGTAATCCCTCAATTTTTTTACTATTTTTTTTTACTTTTTAAAAGCTTAGTTTAAGATGACTCATCAGTGAGTTTTCCCGTCTCTCACTGACTGGTCCGAGCTCCCTAGTAGCTGATAACAACATTGTCCATGTGGTGTAGTTCCATTTGTCCGTCTCCTACACTAGACCACAGATTCTCTAAGGAGGAGGGCTATATGTATGTTTTTCTCTGTTCCTACTACAGGGTTTGGCACATGGTATGGAACAGAACGTTTGTTAAATTGTTTAATTGACATGTATAGGGGAATCTTTAAGTTGGGCAGTGTTAATCAACTGATAGTACTCTTTTAGGACTTAATACATGCCCACCAACGTGCCTGGCGTTTTAGGAAGCAGTTATGTGGTATTTAAGCACCCAAGATGAGAATATTACCGCAAAGCTAATTCAGCAGTGATTCCAAGTACCAGACTGTAACATTTTTTATCATCTATGTATAATTGATTCTAGCAACTTGTAAAACCTTCTACATATAAATGAAAGTTCTATTTGCTTCCTAGATAATCAGGTTCAGTCCTACCTTTTAAATTGATCCTCCCCCCCAGACTTTTGAAGCAGATTGGTTTAAATACAATATTTTATAGTATTTTAATAGCTAAATTAAAAGGAGGGGCATAGACCTGTTTTGTTTCAATAGTCAGTTTTTTTTTTCATGGGTACCTTGTCTTATTAAAGAACAGCTCACTTTTTTAGACTTCTGTGAAATTTTAGGTGTGTTTTTGTCACTGTGCATGTTTAGTTTGTCTGATGTCTGAAGTAACAAATATTTGTCATTTTAAGATGTTTTAAAAGTTCCCTTTGCCGTTTGACTTAAATGTGGATAAATTTGATGTCCAATATCTTAAGATCCAAATAACTTGCACAGTTTTACTGTGGCATAGAATTGGAATTTCAGGTCAAATGTTTCTTGACTGTTGTTACATATAGCAGTATTCTGACATAGTTTACCATTGTTTTCTTCTTTAACATCAGGATTATATTTATATAATATTTATATAATGTTTATTTTATATCAGGAGTTGATTTTATTATGTTTAGGGAAAGTGTTTTAAAATATTTTAAACTCTCTATTTCATGTCAGTATTTTTATCTTTTTAAAAATAGGTAAATCAACAAACTGGGAAGATGATAGTTGGGGCGCATGGGAAGAAACAGAACCCCAAGAACCAGTAAGTCTTTGTAAACATATGCATGCTTTTTGGTAGTGACATATTTCCATGTTAGATTGACATCTTAAAATCTTCAAGAGCATTTTTGTGCTCACTAAGTAGTACTTCAGTAGACTCCCGTTCTTACAGATTTAATGACTGTTTAGCTTAGTAGGCTAAATGGAGAATACTAGTTTATGGATTCTTTCTCCTTCATTAGTTATTCTTTTAGACTCTTTCACTTATTCTTTCAACTCTTATTTGTGAAGTGCCCACCGTGTTCTAGGCATTTTTCTGGGTGCTGGAAATATAGCAGCGAACAAAGTAGCAAAGTCCCTGTATATTAGTGTATTTTCACCTGTGAGCAATAGAAAATCCAAGCCAAACTGGCTTCACTAACAAGGAAATTGATTAGATGGAAGTCAGAGATAGTATGGACCCCAACCAAGGTCGGTGGGTCAGACGGTTCAGCTATGTCATCAAGGACTCAGGTACATTCGTTCTGTCTGCTCTGCAGAGACCATGTTGACTTCATCCTAAAGCTTGTTTCTCTCACAGATGTGATGTGGCAACATGTTTCTTCATTTCTGACCCCAGGAAGAAAGACTGGGCTCTTCCATGACTCTTTTAGGCGTGGGAAACACCTTTCTCAGAAGTCTCTAGCAAACCTTGCCTTGTATCTTCTTGGTCAGAATTGGTCCAGATACTCATTTCTGAACTAGTCACTGGCAAGGGATGTGAGGTTTTCATTGGTCAGTCATACCATTCGCTGGGGTTGGTGGATAAAGGGGCTAACTTCTGAGACCCATAGCTGCATAGGGGAGGGGTTGATACCCACGCAAAATCAAGATTTCTATGCACAAAGAAAAATATACATATCAGATAGGTCTTCTTAGCATCCCAGTTCCCAGCAGTTTACACTCTTAAGGTAGAGAGAGAAAATTTTTTTAAAAGGTAGATGAAAAGTGTCAAATGGTGGTAGTAGTTACACAGAAAATTCAGATGGTGATGGGAGAGCAGTGATGAAGGCCTGCGGTAGGTTGGGTGGTCGAGGCCGGCTTTTCAGAGGCCATGTAAGCTGAGGTCTGAAAGAGCAGGGAGTCAGCGAGGTGAAGAACTGGTGGAGAGGCCAGGCCATAGACAGCTCGTGCCGAGGCCCGAGGCAGGAATGGGCTTGGAGTTTGAAGGAAGCAAAGAAGGCCAGTGTGGCTTGGCTACAAAATGGGGTCAGAGAAGGAAGCAGGCCTGATGTGTAAGGCTTTGAATTTGGAGTTGATTGTCAATGTGATAGGAAACTGCACTTGCTTCATTCCTCATTTTTAAACGTTCATCTTGACTGCTGTTTGCAATAGTTTGAAGTAGGGAGCAAAAGTGGAAGGAGGGGGACCAGTTAGGAGGCTTTTGGAATAGTTTAGTTGAGAAATGGTGGTGGTTTGCATTAAGGTGATATTAGTGAAAATGAGAAATTAATGAATTCAGGATAAATTTTAGAGCTAACGATAAGACCTTCCTATGAATTGACTGTGAGAGATGAGGGGGAAAAAGAAAAAATCAGGAATTAACTTCTTTGACCTGGGGTGTGGTGTGGACGGTAGGGCTTCCTGTGAATTGAGGGTGGGGGCACAGATCAGGCCACAGCAGTGCCTCAAGTAATGGAGCCATGTCAGGCATAATAACTCTTGTGTATATAAGTGCAAAGAATAGGTTAAGGAACTCCTACTTGTCCCTAAGTAAATACACTAAAGGATTAAAAAGGCAAACAGAGCCGGCTTTCAAGATGGAAGGAGAGGTGCACTGCCTCTGTACTAACTTAACTGGGCATCGTGACAGATTGGGTCTGGCTTGGGGCAATTGAAAAAGAAGATACTGTACAACACATCTTCTGATTAATGAGTCTGTAACTAATAGTAAATAGCTTTGCTGTATTTTTCACAGTGTTACAAGGGGTTTTAATTGGGATTATAATATTTTTGCTTGGGAAAGAAGTGATTAGAGGGTGTTATTTGGTCAGCTTTATGCTTAATGGAAATCGAGGCAGTTTGGGAAGAGGTCTGACAAGATTTAATTTCATTTTTAACTGGCAAGACAGATTTCATGAGCTTTCCTTCATGGGTATATTAAGATCCAACAGTAGGAAGCATAGAATGAAGGATTTGCTTGGCAGTGGTTTCTGGAACAGGAAGCACAGAAGATTTGGGTTAAGGTCCTCAGTTAAGGTTGGCAGCATGGAAAGCTTGCAGGCAAAGACACTTTGGAATATGCTCCATTTGTGGCCTAACACCGTTTACAGATGCAGTTGGACTGAGCATACTAACGGGATGATGAAAGCATGCTGGCCAGGTAGAGGCCAGAGAAAGGTATGTTTACAGGCCAAGAAATAGGGGATAGCCTGGCCTGCTTAGAGATTCTTAGAGCATTAATAATCTGGGACAGTACTGGAAAATAACTTATTTTAGTGTCATTAGACTCTGGTGCCATCTACCACACAAGAGACATAAGCACTAGACTGGTCAAAGGCAGAGGAGAGCACTCACGTTATACCGAGGGTATGGCCTTGGTTTTGTGCGAGGGCGCGGTAGCTGGGGTGGGCCTCCTTCCGAAGGCGGGCTCTCATTGGGGCTGTAGACCTTTGACGGTTGGAAACACTCGTTTTACCAGTAACCTTCCTCTCCACATTAACACAAGTTGGGTCTAGACTAGTGATTCTCAACCAGGGGCAATTTTGTCCCCTTAGGGGACATTTCGCAATGTCTGGAGACATTTTTGTTTGTCACAACTTCAGAGGCGGTGCATCTAGTGGGTAGAGAGATGCTGCAAAGCATCCGACAGTGCACAGGGCAGCCCCCAAAACAAAGAATTATCCAGCCCGAAATGTCAGTTGTGCAGAAGTTCTGAGATCTTGGTCTAGCCCGTGACTTCTAATGTAAGTCTCCTCGTCTTTTCTTCCTGCCTTTCCACTTTGTTCTCTGAAATTTCTTGGCCTCTTTTTGGGGGCTTCGAAACTTTTGATCTGTAAGGGCATTATTTGGTTTTAGTCGATTCTGGCGAAGTGATCTGCTAGTGTGGGAAGTGCAGATAAAGGACGGTTTGTCCACACACAAGGGTGGATGTAGGTTGTTCCTGACCTTTAGCCACCAACCAACAAGTCATTCAGGCTTGGTCTTGGTGGCATCATCTATTGCCTAAATGTTTAAGAGAGTCTCTCCATGAGTCAGACACCATTTTTCGTTCCTCTTGTTTACCGTTGTTCATTTCAGTCCACACCTGCATTCAGGCGTTCATTCCTGCGGGAGAGCTTCTGTTGGTTGGCTTTGGCTTGGTGATGGGCGCTGGTCTTCTGCCCGGGAGAGAGGGACAGTGAGCTGACCGTGGGGAGTGGGAGAAGCCATGGGGGACCTAAACGCACTTTCATGCAGTCCTCATGATTTTAGCCGCATCTCTGCCCTCACTTCCTGAGGGACCCGGCACCACTTCCTAAGCCTGTTGGCAGTTTTGCAGTGCAGCTGTGGTTGCTTCTCGGCGTTCCTCTCCACCAGATTGGGGGTTAGTTTCCTGGGGACTGTAAAAGCAGTTATGTGCTTGCTGTCCATCTGCTTTCTAGGGCTCAGAATGTTGGGGCTCTTCTTTTGTTCTTCGTGCCCTTACCGGTTTTTGCCTTTAAACAAATTCTTTTACTGTTGTTCCTAGAGGAGTTGAGAGTTTTAGGCACAGAGAGTATAAAATTCATGTGTAATTTCCCCTCTATACCTGAAAGTCCACATAGACCTGATTTTTACACACTGTTCTACCTCTCGCTTTTTCCATTTGATGTAATTTGGAGGTTGTTCCATATCTGCAAATGTAAAGCAGCTAACTCTTTTCAAGGAATACCAAATGCTATCTCATTGCATAGGCACACAGTGATTTATTTAACCATGCCCCTGTCGAGCGATATCTAGTTCTTGTTCGTTCTTTTGCTTTCTTTTTTCCATCACAAGCAGTGGTGTAGTCATCTTTACATCTATGCATCTTTGGTTACGCATATGCACACAGTGTTATGATTGGGAGCCAGACTGCCTGAATTTCTATCCCAGCCCTGCCATTAAGTGACTGTGACACCTTGGGCAAGTTACTTAATTTCTCTGAGTTCAGTCATCTCATTTTAAAAGTAGGACCAATAACACTGTCAGCCTCATAGGATCGTTAAGAGGATTAAGTGAGATGTGCTTAGAATAGTACCTGGAACATAATAAGTGCTCACTAGATGTTAGTCATTCTTATTTTTCCTTTAGGACAAATTCCTAGAATTGCTAAGGTAAAAGGTTATACATATTTTAAACTTTAATAGAAATTGTTGGATGGTGCTCCCACAAGGCTGCCCCAGATTGTATTCCAGACAGCAGTAGGGAGAGTGTCTGTGCTATCTGTGATTCAGAAATGAAAACAGCTCTGAGCCAATGCCTTTTACCATTGACCCTGCACTGTTTATAAAGAATGAAGTATTTCCCTATACCCATACTTTTATCAATATTGAGAAACAAAAAACTATGCGAGATGAATGTGTTTTCTTACAGAGGTCTGCTTTTCTCACGGGTTTTTTGACACTATGGATCCCTTATATGTTATCAAACTTTAATCTTTGCAAAATCAGAAGTGAAAATGCCATTTCAGTCTTTTAATTTGTATTTTAAAATTTATGAGTGAGTTTGGCCAATGCCTGTTTTCATCTGTAAGAATGCAACATACTGAGATATACCGCTTTTTGTCTCTTAGATTGACAAAGATCCAGAGTTAAAGCATCTTTTGAATAGTCTAGAGAAGCAGGCACTTTCAAAACCGCTGGTCGGAGTATAAATTGACACAACTTCTGTGGAGCACAGTTTTGGAATATCTAGCAAATTTACTAATAAACATTCCCTTTAACCCAGTAGTTTCACTTCTAGGAATTTATACTACTGATATACTCACTCCCACACAAACTGACACATGCGTAAAGTTATTCGCTGTCACATCGTTTGTAGCAGCAAGATTGTATACACATCACTTATGTCCATCAATAGGAGGCTGGATAAATAAACGCTGGATAAAGTACAGTGGAATACTATGCAGCCATTAAAAAGTAAAGGCACTTCATGTGGAATGAAGTCTAAGGTATATGTTAAGAGGAAAAAAGTCAAGTATAGAAGTATGTATTAATATATAGTGTGCTACCATTTGTGTTGGAAAAAGTACTAAATGTATTTGCAGAAAGTGTCCCTGGAAGTACATGCTGGAACCGATTACATTGGTTGTTTGTAGATTGAACACCTGGGTGGCTAGAGTACAGCAGTGTCAGGAGACTTTCCAAAGAAGACCTTTTTAGATCTGTTCAATTGTTAACCACGGGAATTTACCTATATAAAGAATACATTTTTCAATGGAAAAAAGAAAACACCTTTCAGGTCAAATGAAAAGAAAGAAGTCAAAGTTATCAAATAGTTTCCATATCCTACAAGTATCATCATCAGACAATTCTTTCTTTGCTCTCTAGCTGCAGACACTTTAGCTGTCTCTTGGGAATAGGATTATTTACTAAATTTCCTAATACTGAATCATTCCTGGAGTGATCCCTATGCGACATTTTTTTTAATGTCTTGCTAGTTTATATTTGTTTGCATTAAACATTTTTGCATCAATATTCAAAACAGATTTGTTTGTAGTGGATATTTGTTGGTCATCTTTGATGTGTCTTGATACGGAATATTAGTTGAGAATTTACGAAAAAAGAATTGGGAAGATTTCTTTCCCATTTTTTCTTTCCCCTCGCCCTTCATGGCGGACAAGCTGAGTTGAACGACTCAGTATTTTTGCATGTAAACTAATTGTAGTTTTATCCACAGGAAGAAGAAGGAAATACATGCAAATCACAAAAAACTAGCTGGCTCCAAGATTGTGTTTTATCCTTATCGCCAACAAATGACCTTATGGTTATAGCTCGGGAGCAGAAAGCTGTGTTTCTAGTGCGTAAGTATCATTTTTCAGGGGTCTTTATTGTAATGCATAGAATAAAGCAGCAAATAGAATAAGTAGAAAGAAAAAATTTATTTCTAGTGTATTCTAGTGTATGCATTATATGGAGGCATTCTATAGTCTGTTTTATGTATGATATAACACTTAATTTCCTTTCCTTTTTGTATTCCTCTCTCTCTTTTTCCCCCTTTCTTTTCTATTGTGTTTATTTCCTCTTGCTTTCCTTTCTTGGCTGCAGGTGCTTGAGCTGTCTCTCTGGTACTGCAGAGGCAGTATTGGGCATTGCCCAGGTCTTGCAAAGGGCAGTCAGAGCTAAAAAGGCCACTGCTCCCTTTTTAGTAATAATGTGAGTGAGGTGATTTCAACTACAATTTGAAAACTCGCAGTACAGTAGTTTGCTATTTTGGGCATAAGTTTTCAGCTCATAATTTTTGTTGAAGATTAAAATTAAGGTTTATGTATATATAAAGATATGAAAAATTTCACTGATCAAAATGTGTTCATACATTAAATGGCTATGGAATGGTCCTGTAAAGCAGATTTACCCTCCAATAGCATCAACCTAATAGAAAGTTTTCTTTGCCATCTGAAGATAAAAGTAGTTTTATAAGTAAAATAGGTGCCGTGGTACATAAGAATTAATAACTTATTATAAGGATTTAATGGCAGGAAGGGCAGACTAAAGGTAGAGTTTTATAAAAAGCTTAGAAAAACTTTAAATATTATCTTATTTTTACTGTAAAAAGACCCAAATCAGTTAATACAGAACTATTAAATTTTGCGCTCAATCATTGTAAAGAGTGAAATTTATAAATTACTGTTTTAGTCTACTATCAAGTTATTTTATGTGCTGGCCTAATTTTTTCAGCAAAATGGAAACACAGTGATAAAGGAAAGGAAGAAATGCAGTTTGCTGTTGGTTGGAGTGGTTCTCTAAATGTTGAAGAAGGGTGGGTACCAGTTAACGTTTTTATCTTTCTGTGCATTCAATGTGTATGTGATATTGTTGGACTTGAAAGTGAATCTATTAAGAAGTTTCGTCATTTGGCATGTTTAGTAAGTGTATATTCATCCCAACTTTGGAGGTTGGAGAGCAGGATTCGGTCAGCAAATTTTTATTTTACTCATCACGTGATTACTTGTTAGAAAGAACTCCTGTTCAGGGAGGATTTAAGGAAGAGTTCAGAGAGAATCCCGTAACATCTTTTCTACATTTTGTCTTCTCTGTTCTTCATCACTAATTTTGTTCGACCAGAAAGTCAAGGGCAATCATTGTCTTCTCTGCTTTGCTACCACTGGGTTTGTGCTTAGAGGATAGCACTGCATTAGTTCTTAAAACTCGTCAGTACTTCAGAAACCCAAGTTAGTCAATTCATATTTCCTACTGATCCCGTAAGAGTTTTGAAACCAGATCTCTAGTGCGGTTACGTGATGGAGCTGCTAGCCTGGAACCTGGACCCAGAAAAATACAAGCTCTTTTGAATGACTGAGAATTCTCTGATTAGAATGAATACGTTTCTTCCACTTTGAATTCAGATAAAAGACAACCAAGTGGAATCACAGTCCATGCCTGACAGGTTGTAGGTGCTCAGTGAAGTTTGAGTGAAGTTTTCTACTCTTATCAAAAAATGAAAACATTTCTCGTTAAATCATTGAGTCTAAAGCATTTTGAAGACATTTAATTTCTGTCAGAAATGCAAAGCAAACAATAATTAGATGATTGTACAGACAAACAAACAAAAAGATTGATTTTGTTCAGTGACTGTCTGGGGCAGGAGTGTGTCTAGGTTTCTGGAATAAGCTGGGACGGTGCTGATGTTTGACTGGTTAAATAATAGTCAAGGAGTTATTTTAATTTTGAGGCTTGGTCTCTGAGCGCCTGACAAATGTTTCAAGTCTACATGGCAGAAAAAATACTCTCTTAGGGAGCATCCAGCCTACCATGTGCTTAGACATAGGTTATGAGGGGCTATTTCTGCAAAATCCAAAAGAAGAAGCCCACCAGTTGACTTACAGTGAGTCCCTAGAATAGTGTACTCTGCAGAAATGCAGTTTGCCTATAATGTTGATGACAGCTCTTCCCACCCTCAGTTGATGTGGAGGAGAGGGGCATGCTGGGAAGTGACGGCCTGATGATCAGTTGATACTCTCTCAGTTCTGTATGCAATCAGTTGTGTACAGTCAAGTTTTGCTTTCTTTCATGCTTTTCATGACAAAACAAAATGGAAAATACTGCTTTTTTATTAACCTCAAGTGACTGTGACATTACCTTTTATGTGAATGGATTTTATGATCCTACTTAGGGTAGGGTTTTACTGTATTTTTACTTAGGCAGTAAATAAAACTGGTCCACAGAGCTCCCTGAACATTACATTATGGCGAAATAATAGTGATTGGTAAAGTCATGAGCTAAGCACATGATTTTGTTTTTGTTTTTAGGGAACATGTAACCAGCGCTCTGTGCATCCCGCTAGCAAGCCAGAAGAGGTAAGCATAAATAAGAGTCACTTGTGTTCTTTGCTTTGATTTGTGAGCTCCTCAGATCGTGAATTTTGTCTGTGACAGGAGTTCCACCGGACGCCCCGACTGGACCTGCATTGTGGTTGGCTTCACTTCAGGCTATGTACGCTTCTACACGGAGGTGAGCTGCGTGTCAGCAGTTAGAAAACGCCAGCTGACTGCAACACCTCGTTATGCAGCCCCATTGCATTCATTTGTGACTCATCGCTGCCGCTTGGGAATGTGTAGTTGACACTGTATGAGGGTGGAAGCTGGGAGGGGGGGGTGGTGGTAGAAAGTTCTGGTGGAAACTATAGAGAAGGGAAGCTCTGTTCCTCTGAAAAAAAGTACTTGGTGTCCATGGAAAACTTAGTGGGGAAATGCTAGTCTCTAGCTGCCCATACCTATTCAGGTGTGTTGGTGACAAAACAGCAGGGCTCGTCTCTGTGTTTCTTCCTAGAGTGGGGTGCTCTTGCTTGCACAGCTTTTGAATGAGGACACAGTGCTACAGCTTAAGTGCAGGACCTATGAAATCCCACGACATCCTGGCGTGACCGAACAGGTAATGAAAGAGGTTGTGTTCAAAGTAACAGTGCCTTCACTTTGATGTAGTTTCTTCCCTCTTTATTTGAGGGGAATGTAAAGATTCCTTTGTTTTTGTGGCACAGTTAGCTGTGCTGTCATATTCTAGAGAGATTTAACTGATTTTAACTGATAAAGAATGCCAGTCTTGCTTTTACTTCTTTAATGAAATATTGCATGTTCTGTTCCACAATAAAACACTTTAGTCAGAAGCCAGAAAACGTTTTCTATGTGTAGAATTTGATAGTGACTTATGACCTTCCTGTTCCTGGAGCTGGGGGGGAGGAGGTGAGATGACGGTAGAGAGATGTGCCAGACCTTGCAGGTTAAGGAGTTCAGGTTTTATTCTAAATGCAGAAGGACGCCACTGGAGAGTTTACGCAGGAAAGTGGTGTGATCTGCTCTGTCTCAGAAGATCCACTGGCTGCGTGGAGCCTGGGCTGTAGAGAGCACGAGTGGACGCAGGAGGCCAAACTGAGTGTCCGTGAATAAGGACTGGTTAACTGAGTTTTAGTACGTTTAATGCTACATTGTAGAGACGTGACGAAAAGTGATTTGTTCACTTATTAAAATGGAGAAATAGTGCCCCTATTGACTAAACCATTTTCTGGAGCACTGTACATGGTATAGTATCATACAGAAGTGTATGATTGTATGTGAGGATGTGTATTGATACCTGCCAGGGTCTTCACGTGAGTTTCCTTTTTTCCTTCTTTCTACTTTTGTACATTGTTTATATCTGCACAATGACTGACTGTGTTTCCTTTTTATGAAACTTGTACCTATTTTGTTGTTAATCTCACCATTTATGCTGAAAGCATTACTCACCATGTACAAAAGCTGATGTTTGAGATGAATTGTAAGTCCTAGGCCAAGGGTGTTCTGAAGTTAATTTCCCATTTTTTAGCCATTTCTCTGCCTGATACTCTTGTGTGTGTTGGTGGTTGACATGTTTATTCATAGCATTTGTTATTTTACATTAATCATGACATTCAGCTGTAGTAGAAAAATAGATACACTTATTTGGCAGTGATGAAAATTCATTACTTTCTTCTTTCTTATTTCTTTGATAGAATGAAGAGTTGAGTATCTTATATCCAGCTGCCATTGTGACTATTGATGGATTCAGCCTTTTTCAGTCTCTTCGTGCTTGTCGAAATCAGGTAGCCAAAGGTAATTATTTGGCAAGAAATGTCTAACTTCTGATGATGTTTGTCTTATTAAATTTAACCTACTTAGAGAATTAAATATGTCTTCTAAATTAAAAAGGCCTTCCAAACTAGACAGACGTAAGGGGAAAAGCTCGTGGCTGTAGAAGCGGGAGGGCACTGTTGGGTAGGCTGCTCAGTAAAGACAGACCAGGACTTGAAAATGCAACGCCCTTTACAGGCTGCAGACTGTGACCATCACAGAAATAATAGATTTATCCACGAATTCAGCAATGTCTTGGCCAGTGAAGAGAGAGATTTGCAGCTGTATTGAGAACCAACTTTGGGGCAAGGAGTTTAGTTGCGTCTAGCTGAGCAACCAGATTTCTCACTAGATCAGCAGCTTTTGGGCCAGTCTGCTGAAATCTTGTGATTCCACAATTGCTTCCATTCTCACTGACGGTAAAGATGCTGTCATGTGCAGGGGGAATTTCCCCCAAGGTGGGCAGGGTGCAGTGAGGAGTCCACATCAGCTTCTTTCTGCTAACTTGGGACACTTGTGAATGGAGACAAGTGAGAGGCCTAAAAGTAATGGACATACAGGCAACTGCATTGTTTCCAGATTTGGGGCTGAAAAGGATGCAAATATAATCAAGAATTCTGACTTTTACTACCTTTAGTTTACCTTCTGATGCCGTTATATTTTTGGAAGAGGGTATTGTGTGTGTCTTCAGATTTAAGAGGCCATTGATACAAGATTCACTGTTAGTTTATGTACCATTAGGAAGCAGAAATGCTGCCTATGAAAGACACGCCATGGATTTTAAGATCCCAGTCTTAAAGATGTTAAAATAGAGGGGAAAAAATCCTTAAAAATCAGTAAAAGTACTATTACTAGTGCTGACTTCCTCTTAAGAGTTTAGCTCTTAAATGATTGAGAGAGCGCCCTGAAGATGGAGGTTAATTAGGATGTTGCTGATTTAAGGTTGTTCATAAAACCATAAAACCAGAACTAAACTGTAAGACGCAATATAAACAATTTCTTCTCTGGGAAAAATGCAGCATCTTCTATTGCAGTAGAATATTTTTCACCATCTTTTTAGCAGATTGATGTGATTGGTAAAATTCTGAAGTCTTGCTTATGTGGTTCTCTAATAGAGCATGTTTTTCTATTAAGTCAGAATTTGATTTTTTCTACCTATTTTCATAATTTTTAAAGTTATTTCAATTTAGCCCATTATAAACTTCATTATCTTGGAGACATTTAAAATAGTCACTATTAATATATATGCCCAAAGAGACTGGCAATTTTTTCTAGGTAAGGATTCTGTCAGTAAAATAAACTAGAAATAGACAACTATGTTATAATTGGTGTAGTCAACCATTTAATTTTTACTATTTTTGAATTCCTGTTTATTTTATTATGTATAAGACCATAAAGCCATTTTGTCTCCTGGGAAGTAAGTACATACATAAACCATTTAGTGCCCTCTTCTTGTAAATTGCTCTAAAAAGAATTCTAATTACTTAGCCAAAAATTATTGTGACTTTTTTTCACAAGATAGGAAAATTCTCTCCTCTTGGCCTTACTGTAAAACCAGAAGTGCTTAGAGGGTTATATTTTTCCTTTTTAAAAGTACTTTTCTTCACTGTCCAGAATAAACTACCAGAATCCACTGTATTCTAATATATAGCATGAGATTTATTGATAAATGGACCTTTACCATGAACCGATAGCAAGAGGTGTAGCTTGTTTCTCCTTACATTCCTCACTCATTAGGTGGAAATACTGAGGGTCATGATCGGCAGTTCATTCATTTTTTTCTGGCAATGCTACTGCTGCTAATAGACTGTCTGTCTATCAGGCCTGGCCTTGGTTTGCTTTAGAGACCTTGCGGTGTGTGTGCTCCTGCCAACGTATCATCCGGTTTTTAGTTTTTCACTGAGGAAGGCACAGCTTGCTGTTCCCGGGATCTTATCCACTGTCTTTCTCAAGGGGGAGAAATCGCTTACTTGGCTTCAATTGCAGTTTGAATTCACCTTGATTTTCAGTAATAGTCCAGACTTTTTAATTATCTTCTCTAACTACTGGAGTGTTCCAAAATCTCTTGTGGCACCCACCTTTTTTTCAATGTTTGCATTTTATGTGTATTGTCTTGGGCGGAATAAATCTCACTTTATACCTTGTTTACATTACTTAGTCTCATTGCTATTAGTTGAAATTTTAGAAAAATAAATCAAATTATTACTTTTTTGTGATATTTTTAAAACTTCGTTTTATCCATTATAGTTAAGTTTGGTTTGTCTCATTTTTATCTTTGACAGCTGCAGCGTCCGGCAATGAGAACATACAACCACCACCGTTAGCTTATAAGAAATGGGGTCTACAAGATATTGACACTATTATTGATCATGCTAGTATCGGTAAGCATCACTAGTTCATTTCTTTCGGCATTTATGTCTTACACTTTTGATTGAAGTATCTCATTGATTAGGAATGTAGGTTTATTCTTATGGGAAAAGAAAATGCATTGCCTTTAGTGAAACATTTGGAAGTTGTTCATACTTACAGACTATCATGGGTTTATGGCTTTAAGACATGGTAACCATTGTAATAATTATGCTCTCTGTAGCAGTACCGTGTAGTTTTAAGTCACTCACTGTTGGACCGAATTTTTCTGCACACAGGTTTAATCCGTATAATTACCGTATGGGTTAGCCATTTAAAAAATGTAACCTTTAAACCAGCAAGAGACAGATAAAAGCAGATTTCTCCTTGTAACCGGTGTTTGAAGGCTTCCTGTCTTAGGCGTCGGGAATACAGAGATGAAGAGACATGGTCTCTGCTGTCAGGAAGTGTGAGTCTGGTTGGAAGAAGCCTGTGACACACAGTATTCAGCGTAAGGATCGTTGTTGCAGACAAGTGGGCCGGGGGAGTGGGAGCAGAGAAGCCCCCAGCCCTGAGCCAGTCAGGGAAGATAAGGGAGGTCGGCTCTAATCAGTGAAAGGAGGAGCAGGACTTGACTAAGAGAGCAAGCTCAGGGGAGGCGGTCCAGCCACTAGGCCTGAGGGTGGGAGTGCATTGTGTGCTGGGAAAACAGCGGTCGCCAGGGAGACCCGCAAGAGCAAGGCCAAGTATGTAAATTGGAGTCAGGTTTTTGAAGGGCCTAGTATACTATGCATAGGAATCGAGGTCTTTCTCCTAGCCACAGTGAGAGCCATTGAAGAGTTCTGAGCAAAAGAATATTATCTCTTAGCTTGTTAGAAAAATCACTTTGGTGGAAGTTTAGAGGTTGCGATGTCAGGGTAAAGATGAGAAATAATAATCGTGGTTGGAAGGAATGGACTTTTGAATGAAGGTAGTAGGAATGGGGGTAAGAAGCAAATGCTATTTTAAAATAATATTTTTTTCTGTTTATCAGTATAGTATTTGCTTGTTAAAAGGTTCAAATAGTACATAAATGTGTACAGAGAAAAGGAAAACGATGTCCCTTAACTTCTGCCATCTAGAGACACTCACCATTGATTTCAGTAAACATCCGTACAGACCTGAGTGTGTGACATGTGCATGGTTATGTAGAGAGGTTTTCATAAATAGGACCATGTCATACCAACGGTTACAGCCCCTTTCTAATCAATATATTTTGAAGAGACTTTCACATCAGTTTTGCTAAATAGATCAGAGTTTATCAGAGTCCTAATGGAAGACAGATGGCACCCTGGAAATAGGATCATTGAAAAGAGCTTTAGTTGAGAGAGTGTTTATAAACATGTGGGACAGGAGAACCACCGGGTTGGTGCCGTGTCTCAGGGCTTGGTAACAGTCCAGCTGTTAGCCACGCCGAGGCTGAAAGGGGTGAGGGCCGGAGCAGTTCCGGGTGCTGGGGCTACTGGCAGAACCAGCACCTTCTGAGCAGCCTGGTGTAGGGTGGAGGCGGTGGAGCTGGAGAGGGAGAAGGTTCGAGACATAGTTTGCACTTGCTCAGGGATGGACTTTTGTTCAGTGGTCACAGGGGAGTAGATATCCTGACTTCATTCTGCTTTCTCTCTTTGCTCTCCTGATGGGGCTTCCCATGTCTGACCCAACTGGAAGTCCGCACGATCTACACACACTGGCTGCGGGGAGGGCACAGGGAGAAGAGGCAGGTGTCACATCTGTGTTTACTGTTGCATAGTACTGACTGGAACTCTCTGTACTAAGCACCTTACTGGTAGACGTTCAGTTCATCTTGACTTTTTTGCTGACATAAAAATGCTGCAAAATTCCAGAGTGTTGAGTTCAGTTCAGGGTTGCTTCCCTGTTCTGTTAATCAAACTTTGGAACATTGAAACAGGCTAGGAAAAATAATTGGATAGAAAATACTACTTTATTCATTTATCTCCCAGCCTACAAAAGAAAGAAAGTGCAATGAACTTTATGTAAAGGTCTAAATTGGTTCGTTCATTCAACAAATAAATGAACGAGCACCTATTATGTCCCAGGAGCTAGAAATACAAGGCAGACAGGACCCCTGCCCTGAGGAAGCTTATAGTAAACAATTAAACCAAGTGGATAAATACAGTAATACCAAAATACTAGTGTGTATTGTGAAAACAATCAGCAGTTATAATAGAGAGTAAGTGAAGAGGGCACAATAGGTAGACTGGTGAGAAAAGGCCTCGCCAGGGTGGTGACATTCAGACCGAGACAGGAAGGATGAGAAGAGATGCATGTAGGAGAGCAACCTTGCAGAGGAAGCCCTAGAGATAAGATGTAATGTTTTATAGCTGAGACGAATTATAGCTGGCAATTTTAATCTTATGAATATGTTATGACATTGATTTAAAAAATGACTTTTGTCTGTGAAACAAAATTAAGCAGTATCTCAGAATGGAATTAAAGTAAACATTTAATGACCTACAATGACAATGTCATTTCAGTGCATTTGAGTCGTGTATTGTTTTATCATCAGGTATTATGACGCTGTCCCCTTTTGATCAAATGAAGACTGCCTCCAATATAGGTGGATTTAATGCAACAATTAAAAACAGTCCACCCGCCATGTCTCAATATATCACTGTAGGGTCCAATCCATTTACTGGCTTCTTCTATGCTCTAGAGGTAAGAATGTTATCCCTGATCATAGAGGGCACAAGTGGATTTTTCACCTTGTCTACAGAAGGGGTGGGGTAACTTAGCCTTAGAAAGAGGAAACAGTTTCCATTTCTACGTTTCAGTTTAAGCTCAAATGGATCCCTCAGCTCACGTTCTTCTGAATTCTTTAGATTAACTGCAAAGGTACTAGAGTCAGTGTAAAACAAACAGACTTCTTTGTTTCTGATTCACAAGCTCTTGGACAGTTGAGTTGCCTTTAACTATTGGTGCAACAGTGAGTTGTCGATGACGTCAGCCACCAGCAGTTTGCGTCAATGAGGAATTGTGAAGGCAGAACAAGCTGCCCACTGTGGTTGACAGAAGTGGTGAAAATTGCTTCTTAGAATAGGGAAAAGTTAGGTGTTAGATTTGGCAGCTCTTGTTTCTCACTTAAAAAGCTGCCCTCTCAGAATTGTCTGAACTATCTTTTTACTGTATATGTAAAAATACATAAAAGAGCGAGAAGGGGAAGAGTCACTTGTATATAGATGGGAAGTTTATAGCCCTGTTACAGCAATGCCATCTTAATGTCCTAGTTTAATTTATTTTAAATTAAATTACAATTTAAAGAGGGAAATCTTAAAGCTAAAATGGACTACTAGTGATTTTTACATTTAAACTATAGACTTGATGCTTTTTGATGATACTGTTACCTCCTAAAATCAAGTTTTTACTGTACCCTCTGAATGAAGCTGCGTATTCCTTGCTAGTCAAGGCTTTACAACTTGTCAAAATTTTTAGAGTAAGCCTTGTTCAGAAAATGTGTTTTGTTCCTTTGTCGGACAAACTAAGTTTTCTCTCTCAAACATTCTGTTTTTCAGGGAAGCACACAACCACTATTATCACACGTTGCACTAGCAGTTGCCAGTAAACTCACTTCTGTTTTATTTAATGCTGCCAGGTAATCACCTAACATTAAAAAAAACCCATCTAATTTGTATCGAGCTTGGTTTTAACTTACAATTTGATAGCCTGCCCTTGGGGACTCGGGAAGCCTTGGTGTTATTCTAATGTTCTTCCTTTTCAGCGGTTGGCTTGGCTGGAAAAGTAAGCATGACGAAGAGCCGGTCCAGAAGCAGAAGCCGAAGGTGGAACCAGCCACGCCATTAGCTGTAAGGCAAGTTGGTCGTGCTCGTCTCAAACTGGAGGCTGTTTAGAAAAGTACTGTTAAATGTATGGTCTTCTGGGGGGTTAGCTGATCACATGAGTCTTCAAGGGAACTAGAAACCTCCCCCCGTCTTTTAGATTGTGTTTACCTAAAGAGATGTAATTCATTATCTGTGATTAGAATTTATGGAAGTTTATCTTCTAAGGTTTTTTCATCTTAATTTAAAAATACTATAGCATGTCACATTTTCTCATTTCGCCCAAGAATCTAGAAATAAGCCAGATGGCCCCTGGGCATCCCGAACAGATGTAACCAAGTTGAAGCACTTTGTCTCAGGGACTTTTGTCTCAGCGAGCTCTCCTGGTCCTTTGTCAGTACCTTCTGCTTTTCTTTCACTCTCAGCCCTGAGAAGATTGATGACTGACCCAGAGCAGTTTAAAAGGAACTTTAGACGAAGAACATTTCTTGCTTCGGGCTGGTAACAGTGGTGTCAGCAAGATACGCAATCTAGCAAAAAAGGCAACAGGCTAGGAGTAAGGACTTTAAACATGCCTGTGTAGGAGCAAAGTATTCTAAAATTAGTTGGTTTTGAGGGTACTGTTTTCTGACATACCACTTAGGAAAAGAAAGATAAGATAGTTACAACGTATTTGATATTCTCTTAAAAATATAAAGTTGTGGATATCGGTATCAAAAAACCCATGAAATAAGACACAGGTGTTTTGATTTTATAACGGGAGAAACTTCTCTATGTATTTTATAGTGCAGAATGTCAGATGTGAATAGTTAATAAATTACCTATTAGTCCATGCAAGGTTCACATTTCTTTGTATGAAAACAGATTCAGCCTATTTCGTTTATGCATTTCATTATTCTGTTACCTGTTTCTGGATTGGAATGTGATTTGAGTTTCTTGTTTCCTTTTAAATATCAGATTTGGACTCCCAGACTCTAGACGCCACGGTGAAAGCATATGTCTGTCTCCGTGTAACACACTGGCAGCAGTGACAGATGATTTTGGCCGAGTTCTTTTGTTGGATGTAGCTAGAGGAATTGCAATACGCATGTGGAAAGGTACTTCCTTACAACACCCCAGAAGTAAAGTTAATCCAATCGTTGAGCAGCATTATCATCCCTTAGCTTCTGGTCAATAACACTATTTAGTCCTTTATGTTTATGGTTTCTTGTTTTAACATGAACTCGGGTCAGCAACACTAGATCCAGTAATCTAGTTGATTTCTCCTTTAAGTTTCGTGAGCTCATAGGGACTTTTTCCATCTCTCTTTATGTACTCCTTTCAATTCTCACCATCATTGTCATTTCCTGAACTCAGTTTCTTGCCGCTGCTACATTCATTCCATTTCAAAAGGCCACGCATGAGTCAGATGATCTCCCCAAATCTAGAATGCCAAGTCTTTCAGGTTTAAGAGCAAAACCCAGCAAAATCCGTCTTTGCTGACTTGACATGCATATCCACCTGCTTGGGCCGGTTTACTTAGCTTCTTGGGAATGGTGTCAGTTGGGAGTGCAGTTAGCTGCTAATGACAGAGCCAAGTACAGGACTGATACGAAATCACCGTGATACTCTCAGAACCCAGTCTCCTGCCATGTAGCTTCCCCACTCAAGGTTATCTCATGGTGCAAATGGCTGCTGGAGCTCCAGCCTTCTTACCTGCGTTCCAGGAAGGAAGAAGGGGAAAGGAAAAACTGCCAACTGAGTCAGTCTACTTTGAAGATATTTCCTGAAGTCCCTCCAACCTTTTGCTATAAAACATGATCCAGGACTTAGTCACATAGTTGTACCTAATTACAAGGAAGACTTGAAAACATGTAGGCACTGTGTCAAGCTGAACAAAATAACATCTCCTTGACTAAAGAAGAAGTGGAGAATGTATCGTTTGGATTTGTCTGGGACAGTGCATGTTAGCACAGACTGCTGGTTGGAAACCACAAGGATGGGGCAGTCTGGTCTGCACTTAGCAGTGTGAGGAGTCATGGTTTTGAGGATACTACATTCCTCTGGCCCACACTGAGTCTCCTCTCCCTTCTTGCCAAAGACTCTTTCAGTGCTTACCTGCCACATGTTTAAGGGTCTCTAGAAATAGGTGTTAAAGCTGCAGATACATTCTTTCTCCTTGGTGTTTATTTTCTGACATAATATCAAGGGTGTGTTCTCAGCAAGACTTTTCCAGAACCTAGAAGACTTAGGTGTACCAACCGGTCCAAATCCACTGAGGTGATCTTACTGGCGTTGTTGCTTATCTTTCGGCAGCTGGTACAGTCAGTTTTTCTCCCTGTGCTGGGAAGACAGGCATCAATTACCTGTAACGGGCTACCCTCAAATGAAGACAGTGCCAGCTTCATCTTCTCACATGCAGGCACTTCCTCCCGTCACTGCCCATGCTTTCCCTCTGTCTGCCTACCACCAATCGCAGGGAACCAATTGATCTTTTTCTTATATTTTAATTGACTTTTATTTTAAATCTAAAGGGAGAGAGTTTTTTAAAGAGGGAGGGAGGAAAACGGCATCAGGGAAGGATACTCAGGAGGCTTCTTCAATGATACCTATTTTCTTTTCAAAGAAAAAAAGTGATCTAAAATAAATGGAGCAAAATGTAAAGATATAATGAAACTTCATGATTGTTTCCGTATTCATTATAATTATTATTTTCAGCTTAAGATATTTCATAATTTAAAAAGAACATAGTTTTATAGCTTTTCTTAAATCCCTCCACCTCCCAAAAAAATACCCAGAGTGCTTCAGAAGGCTATTATTGAACTTAGATTAATTAACTAATTAGCTCCCCTTTTTCTCTGTTCCCAAGGGTATCGGGACGCACAGATTGGTTGGATCCAAATCGTGGAGGACCTCCACGAAAGAGTCCCAGAAAAGGTGGATCTTTCCCCCTTTGGAAACACTCAGGGTCCCAGTCGAGTAGCTCAGTTCCTTGTGATCTATGCACCACGGAGGGGCATTTTGGAAGTGTGGAGCACACAGCAAGGGCCTCGAGTGGGCGCTTTCAACGTGGGCAAGCACTGCAGGTAAGCCGCAGGCCCGGGCACTCCCTGGTTACGGAAAGGCAGGCTTTGCTCAAGTAAAGCTTTCATTCCATCTCCTTATTTGTGGGCAAGTTGTTTGAGACTTGAAATGCTCTTTATTATGGTTTTTCCTGCGAGTGCCTGGTGTATGATTATTTAATAACAAATCACATCAAAAAGGCCATGATATGCTACTGAATTAAAGTTAGCTTCGGTGCTGCCATTTGTCCCCACCCCTTACTTACACTGTGGAGGCTCCAAAGGAAAGATGCGTCCCGATTCCCCTGCTGATGGTCAGTGAGGGGAACTAGGCCCCTTGTTCCCTATCCCGTTCAGGATAGGCCTGTGCTCGTTCCATTTTCTGGCACATTTTAACAGGGTAACTCTGCCAGATGAGTCCTGCTTTCCCTCAGTTCGTATTTATTTGCCTAATTAAATAATTTGCTCCTGAATTGATACTAATGTTGGGGTCCCTAGCTACCATAAAAGCACCTTTTGGCGTGTCTCCTTTCTCTAATGTCTGTATTGTATTGGTATGTGATTTCCTCAGGCTTCTGTATCCCGGCTACAAAATAATGGGCTTAAATAATGTCACCAGTCAGAGTTGGCAGCCACAGACTCACCAGATCTGTCTTGTCGATCCCGTGTCTGGAAGTATGAAAACAGTGGTCGTTCCTTTCCATTTAGCACTGAGGTAAGATTTACCGTGTCTGCTCACGGTGGTCGCTCTGCTAACCTCTCCAAGTCCCTTATTTTGCTATTTGTTTTGCTTTGTTTTCTAGTTATTGTTTTTCCCCCCCCTCATTAGACTGATACCTTGAAAGTTAAATAGGAAGAATAAAAAGGACAAAATAAAAATTGGAATGTCAGAATTAGAAGGAAACAAATTTCACCCTCTGTAAGAGCGTGTTGTGTTTATTGTTTTAGTGATAAGAAGAGTGAACGAGCCAAAGACATGCACTTAGTGAAGAAATTAGCAGCCTTACTGAAAACAAAATCTCCCAATGTGGGTAGGTATCCTTTAATAAAAATAACAAAGCATATTGCTATGTCATTTTCAAATTAATAGACTATTCCAAATGGCGCAGTCAAAATACTTCAGTGCATGTGTGAGCTATGGCAGCTCCTTTCCAGAATGAGGTGAGGTGCAAATAATCACGAGTACTTTTAAATGGAATTGCTCTGTCGCATTGAAGCATGCCACCTAGAGGTAATTAACAGTTGTTACAATAATGTGAGAGAACCCAGAAATCTTTTAAACTGATAGTACAAAAAGATGCATTTTTCCTTCAGAATAAAGTTTTGCTCTAATAAAAGTGAAAAATTTGCTTTGGTTCATTTCTCTTTCTAGATTCGGTTGAAACAGAAATAAAGGAATTAATTCTCGATATTAAGTACCCTGCAACCAAAAAACAAGTAAGTGTATATAAGTGTATATAAACAAGTAAGTGTATTTCCTGCTGAGTAGCTATTACATATCCCTCTTAAGAAAAATCTTTATTTTTCTCATTTCCCTGCAAACATGACAGACTCATTTCTTCTTTTCATGTTTTTATTCATGTTCATCCTTTTTTATATTCCCATGTAGAAGTTCCCGTTGTTGGTTTTTTCCTTTCTTTTTAAAAATAAGATACTGTCACCATAGACCCAAGTGTGTGTGTTTTATACACACACATCCATCCATAACATATATTCAGATTAAAGAATAGTATTATGTAAGATGAACACATGTGGATAACTACCCTTGCCTTCTGGTGGTTTCTTCCTGTCTGGACTTTTTGTCATTAACACCATATTTGGCATGAAATGAAATTGATTACATTTACTTGTCATGCAAGTACAATTCTCAGGTACGCATACTAACACATCTTGAAAATGGAGCTTCCCTCTGAAACGTAGGGTAGTGAAAGTGTAGGCATTAATGTCAAATTTCAAAAACAGAATCATTGCCTTCTAATTACTAGAATTGCTGAATCAATATCTTTCTTCCAGGCTTTGGAAAGCATTTTGGCAAGTGAACGTTTACCATTTTCCTGCCTCAGAAACATCACTCAGACTCTCATGGACACTTTAAAAAATCAAGGTAATAGGTTTGTGCTGAGAGGAGGCTGTACTCTCCCTTCAGATTTTATAACTCCTGATTGTAGAAAGCTATTCACTGCGTATGCTACATCATGCTACGTTAATGTGAAAACAACGTGTAAGGTAAGGTAAAAGGGAACTCATTTCATACCTTTAGTGTTTGGGATTTTTTTACTCCCTGTTCATTGTATACAGTTGATTTTTACCTGAGCTTTCTCTGACTATATAATATTTCTTACTGTCAGTATTTTTCTTTTGCATCCCTCTACTGTGAGGAAAGCTACCGGTATAGATAGAATTGTGAGAAGTGATTATTCTAACACAGTTGGAGAACATTTGAAAGCCATTGGCATTAGGGGAAGTCAGTTGGTGGTACGCAGAAACAACCAGGTTTTCTTGCTGTGTTGTGTTTTATTCATGGGAGGAGAGATTTTTGTACATGCGACATTCTGTAAGTCATGATGTTTTGACCAAGATCATTATAAAAATATTGATCTGTGATTTCTGACTTGTGATTTGATTAATGTTTATGTATGGAGTCCACGTCTTCTCACCCATTCCCTCATAAGCAGAGTTAGGACTTCCAGAATCACAGACTGCGATTACATTATTGGTTCTGAATTTTCTGGTTGTTTTTTACTGTTCAGAATTTATTCATCTGAAAAGAATTACATCTGTAACTGTGGGGTTGTAACTCCATACTCTGTCCAGCTGAGCCAGCAAAATTCCATCTATTCTGACTTCCTAACATTAGTTAAATTGTAGTGTATAGGGTACCGACTTCCTTTTTTTTGCTTGTCATGTTACTTATATAAAGCCAGCTGTATACTAATTATATTTAAGCCAACTTACAGTGGCTTAATTAACAAATCACAGGATGCCCTTTCAAGACTTTCAGCATCCTAATTTTGAGAGTCTTTTTTCAACACATGTTAAGCTGACTTTTGGTAAACAGTGAACTCCTTTAGTGCAGAGAACTTGTGAGAAATACCCCTTTTAAAAAGTATGAGTGGTGGGAGCAAAAGGCAGATTTTTGATCCTTTGGCTCAGCCAACGCCAAATAAAAACCAACAAAGACACATCAAGAAAATAAAAAGTATGGTACACATATAAAGCCCCCCCCACACACACACCCTACAAAGCTTTAACAAAATATCAACATTTATTAAATCAAAAATTATCTTGCACTGGGCTGGGAGTAAACCAAACACCACTGTTGGAGTTCTGTAAAATCATCACTAGTTACTCTACTCATAAATGAGAGTCCTAAAAATGTCCAGTGTTTAGTATGCTAAGCTTTATTATGGCTATAACAACTTAGACAATATTCCAGGTTACTGTATCCTAAATAAGAGTTCTTAGGGGTTTTCCGTGTCTGCCTTTTAAAAGAGTATTTGTTTTATATTAGATATAAATATTTAAATTATCATACAGGCATGTATCACATAGAGAGTATTTTTCCAGCATTTATCTTGAAAAAAACCTTATTGATAGGATATTAAGTGGAATTCTACTTTTGGTCTCTTTGCCACCCTTTTTTGAGGATCCATCTGTCACAATCCACTGTTTTGGGTTGAATTATAATATCTGAGCACCGTTCTAATAAGAAGAGCCAGGGAGCTTTCTTTATATTTTGTCTTCAGTGTGTGAGCCTGGCAGGCGGCATATGAGTTATGGGGTGAGGGAGAACGTTTTCAAAGCTGTTTCCAGACCATTTATTTACATTTGAGTATTAGACTAAGATATTTGTCCTTTCTTTTTTCTTCTTCATTTTTTCCTTTTTTTTTTGTTTGACCCCTATTCTTAAAGCAGCTTATTTCATTTAAAAAGTTAGATATTTTGCCATGATAGAAAAATCCTTTGCCTTATTCATCTGCTGTAACGTAAGCATCCCAATGTTCAATAAAATAGAGCATCAGGGGATTATGTAATATTAAGAGGTTTAATGAAAGAAAAGTCTTTCTATGAGTCTGTTAAATATATCTCTTTAATGTGTTTTTTCCTTCTGCCTTTTAGAACTTGAGTCTGTTGACGAAGGACTGCTACAGTTTTGTGCCAATAAATTGAAATTACTCCATCTTTATGAATCTGCCAGTCAGTTAAATTCCCTTGATTTTCAGTTAGACACACCTTTCTCTGATAATGTGAGTCATCCTTTTATACAAAATAATCGCTCTGTTTATGTTTAATTTTTTAAATTGGTGGTAAAGAGTAGAAAATCAAGAATTTTTATGAACTGCGAAGGTGTATTTTCTTTACAAGATTTCCTGTTGGCTCCTTCTGCCTTGCAGCTAAATTTATATTATTTATGCTAGAATATTAAATTTTATGTTAATCCACTGAGACCACCCTTGAAGCATTTGGTTTTGCTCAGTTTGTTTTTTGAGGTTGCTTCTTACAATACACTTCTGGACAAGGTTTGGCAATTAAAATATATTCAGTTTACTGAAGTTGCAAAACTAATTTTTTTTTTTAAGGAAAACAAAAATGATTCTGCTAAGCAGAAGAGACTTTCTGTGTTGTTAGCAAACTCATACAGCTTGCTCTTTGTATACTACATAATGAAATACTTTTAAAAAATATTCTATCTTACAGCAGAGTGTTTGAAATAATTATAGTAAATGTTCTATGCTTTGGTTCTATAAAACATAAGAAAGCGACAGCAGCTTGTAATCTTTATTATAGTGCAATATTGTTCATTTCTGAGGACTGTATATAAAATTTTTACTTTCCATATAGAGAAATTAAGTTTCTTTAATAGGGAATAGAGAGAAATCTTTTCTCTCTATTCCCTCAGATTACTGTGTGACCTTGGTTGTTTGTCTGGCATCAAAGCCTCAAGTCTTTTATTTACCTAAAGGAGAGTTATTATCAAAGTGATTTTAGTGGTCTGTCAAGTGTATCTGAAAATAATCTCGTGTATCTGAAAGTTAGTGAAAGCCTTTTGTTTTAAATATACATGAATTACAAAATTTTAAACAAAAATTGGAGGTCATTTTCTCTCTGTAATGGAAACAAGCCACACATTCTAGCATCTTTTTTTTATATTTGGGATTATAGATGGATTTTATAAAGCATTTTAACAATAATCTGTTCACAGTAATATTCTGTGATTGCCATTATAAATGATAATGCTGTTTTTCCAGCATCTTTCGTTTTTCTGTCTACTTCACCAACAGAGTAAAATCATAACAAGCAACAGGAAGTTTCAAGTTGATTAAGTTATGTCGACAGGATTGCCTACACATTTCTTAGATTCTTCAATGCCTACTTTTTCCATAAGGTCCCAACTGTGTCTCAACCCATCAAAGAAAGTTAAATGTGTGGCGTAATAGTGCCATAGAGAATTACTTTTACTTGATAGCCCTAATGTAGTGTGCAAAGGATAAAAGAATTACAAAATTTTAAAAATCACTTGGCAGGTTTTTTTATTTTATTATTTTTTATCTTAAAAGCACTTTTTAAGAATTAAAACCATATTTTGCTGTCGACTTGTTTAGATCCTTCAAAAAGCTTCTAGGCTGAATGGCTAATTTTGTACACACAAAAATAAAATTCAAATCTGAAGTAATCCGTTTTTGCTGTCTCTGGGACACGGTTCATGTAAGTGCCTGTGTAAATTCACTATAGGATTGAACTACTGGTATGTGTTCAGTAGCATTTCACAGTTTACTACTTTTTAAAAACAGCAGTCTTAAGGAAATAAACCAAACTCTTGTTTAAAAATGCAGCTCTAATCATGTAGCATGGGGAAAGGAAATTTTGAGTGCTATGGCAAACTTAGGGTCTTTTAAGTGAGAGAGAGAGTGTGTGTGTGTGTGTGTGTGTGTGTGTGTACTTGTCTCTGAACTAATAGTAGTATCAGGAGATGTTTCTGCACATACGGCATGTAAAAATAGTTTGAAAGGCTGGCAGGTTGTATCTGTGACTTTTCAATCTCTAGCCCCAAAAGCCACATAGAGGATTTATATGGAGATATAGTGAGGCTGGTTTTTCCAGTGTTTTCTTTTATAGTGTTTATGCTGCTTAATAAGTAAGGATTCAATTTCTTATTGAATAGTTCTTTAATTTCCTTAGGATCACAAGAGTAGCAGTTGACACCGTTACATTTTTTTCTAACTGCATACTAACACACATTTATTAAAATTCATACATTTTATAAGTGTATAATATCAAGAAACTTTCTAAAAATGGTACTTTTAGTAATACGTAGTGTTTCTAGTGTTTCTAGATTAGCTTATTTAAATAACCTTCTAATGATGAATGTAACAGTCAAGTTTTAAGTAGAGTAATTTGAGAGGAAGGTTTTAAGCAGAGTACGTTACAGCTATCACATTAATTAAAAAGTCATCTTTTGCTTATCACCTTGCATTTCATTTCAGATGATGGGGTTGACACATATGGCAGACTCATAGAAATACAGTCTATTCAGAACTTTTTCCCCCTATTTTTAAGGACTTGGCTGTGTTACTGAGGCTTGATGAGAAAGAACTGCTTAAGCTCCAGGCATTATTAGAGAAGTATAAACAAGAGAACACCAGGACTGCTGTCCGATTTTCTGATGATAAGGATGGGGTGTTGCCTGTAAAAACATTCCTGGAATATTTAGAATGTGAGAAAGATGCGATCAACATAAAGAAGATAAGTGAAGACGAGTATGTGGCTTTAGGTAGGTAGAATAATAAAGTGCTCGTGAAATCCTTCCTCTTCTAGAAGAAAGCCTGAGAGGCCCACACCGCATCCCAAAGATACTGTAGGTTTGTATTGAAATTAAATCAACCAAAGAACTAATGTATATTTTTCTATCAACGAAAGAGAAAGATACGGTGGATATGGATGTACTATGTCATAAAAGTTGTGTCAATAAGGATACTTCAAAGATGGTGTTAGACACGTAATGATGTGTCTTCATTCATAAATCAAGCAAATTGAACCATTAATTTCTCTCCTTTCGTATTCTTTTGTTCCTCTGGGGGTCTAGATTGCAATTTAGGAAGATTGTTAGTCCATACGGTAAGTGGTCATTGGTTAATGCATTTTGTTTTTGTTTCACTAGGCAGTTTCTTTTTTTGGAAGTGTTTGCATGGAGAAAGCTCCACGGAGGACATGTGTCATACTTTGGAGTCAGCTGGACTTAGCCCTCAGCTATTGTTGGTAAGGTTTCTTATTGCTGGATGCTGTTCTTCCTTGAACATTACCCGGAAGTGTCAGTCTTTTTTTTTCTGTCTTTTTTAACCATTGTCTGAAGCATATTATGAGACGTACATGAAAACTGTCTAAAATGATCAAAGAAATTTATAATCATATTTCAATGAAGAATATTATTTTATTTTTCTCATTCCCTGTAAATGATGACAAGTATATTCCATGGTTGGCCTAAAATAAATTTAGACTCTGACATGCATGCATGTGTTTACAGTGGACTGTGATCACCGGTAAAAATGATCATATTAGAATGATAAAAGATCTTAGAGAACAAAACTAACTTCCCTTAAAGCAATACAGAATTATCAAACATTCCCAAGCTTTGAATACGTATATGTTAGGATTTAATCTCTGTGCTATAAGAAATGCAGGTGAAAGAAACCCCATGGAAAAATTACAGCACTAAATTTTTGCCCTTCCTGCAAAGACTGAGGGACGTTACCCATCAGCAGTTCTCCCCTTACAACGCAACAAATGCACACATACACATAAGTACTCTTCCACACAATTAATAGTTATAAATGGGAAGGGGAGAGGGAACTTCTCTAAAAAAAAAGACAAAGCCCAGGAATTTAAGTAATTGAATGTACAGTAAGACAAGCTTTTAAGAAAGCCTGCTTGGTCACTGTGGTCACGTTGATCAGAGGAGATGGCAGCCAGTGTCAGGTCCTTGCTAAGCCATGTGGCCTCGGGAAGATAAAGTGCAGGGATTTTGTGTCCTGTGCAGAGACACACATCCTGCTTATGTCTTGCTCGTTCCCAAAGCAGTTGGTGCCAGTGCCACAATAGAGACTGGCGATGTTTTTCTGAATTCTTCAATTTCAAATCGTTTTTAGAGATAGTAGATAAAATATCAGACTTTTACATATAAAAACCATGAGTAAAAAGTGATGTGTTTCAGCACAATACATTATTAGTGTTATGAAGACAATCTATTTGAAATGGTACTCTTGCTATTGTTTCCTGATTATTATCTGAAAATTGTCAATGGTAATTTTATCAGAATTATGTTCATGAAGAAACTTGGTACTTATAGTCTAGGTTGTGTAAGTTTTTAAATTTACAAAGTTTTTGAATGTACTATATCCAGGGATTTTTCTTTCAAAGTTACATTTGATTTAGTCACTGTTTTGCTACATTAGTGTAATACAGATGACAGCTGATAGTTTTTCACAACGTTTAAAACTTTAGAATTATCCGCAGTGGGATTTCATCAAGTTTTAGATTCTGTAAAACAAACTAGTTTTCAGGAAAGACTAGAAAATAAGGCTCATCCAAAATACTGACAAAACAGGTTTCTTTTAAGTAGAGATAAGCAAGGCTAAGGGACGCCTTCCCCATGTTCTTATCTGCCAGCATGTCCACTGAGTGAAGGATTTTTAAAGCATTGGGGATTTCAATATCATAGAAGGATACTTTGCAGAAGGAAAAGTCATTAGGTATTAGAAGCATCTACCAGGGACTCATAGGATTTTCTCTTTCATTCTTACGTACAGGTTTTAACAAGTAGTGGGTACTGCTTGACTGAGCACAGAGGAATTAACTAAATTTCCTCTCAAGGTTCCTATTTTTCAAAGTCTGTTATTGAAATATCATCTGGTAATATGTCAATATGTGACACCTATATGTGAAATAACATATTCACATTTATATATGAATCTATAATACGAAAATTCACATGAATAATGTAATGTGACATTCCTTGCTGTGAGGTTTTGAAAGGATATCTTATTTTGTATGTACTAGTTATGGAAATAGTTACCTTCTAAATGTATATACCGTCTTTTCCTTTTGTGTATGTCCATTATGTTTCCATGTGGTAGCTTAATTTATCTCTGTATTCTCTTCTTTGATTATTTTTCTTCTCTCACCTTAATTTTCCCTGAAGTTTAAAAAAAATCTTTCTATTTGTCTGTATGGTGATTCCAAAATTCTATCATTGTGTTCTGCTGGCCCTTGTGACATCCTCTGTTTCACACTGACCTTCCGCATACAAACAAAAGCTTAACTGATTGGAATTTTTAAAGTTTAAGAAAAGAAAAACAACAAGAAAGGCACACAGTCGGCTATAGGCAAAGATTATCTAGTTGGGTGAGAGCTAGAGGAGGACTGACCTAGGAACAGACAGGGGAAGTTAAGCAGAGGACAGGTGTTTTGGTTTGTTTCAGCATTTGCTCAGGGTGGTGGTTGGTTGGGGGAGGGGCTAGCTGGAGGAAAAAGTAGAAGAGTTCGTAGTGTGAACAGAGATCTAAGACATGGCATTTAATTGGTCTCAATGTAATTTAGTCTAAAATAACCCTTGAGGTGGCCAGTCTTTATGAGCACTTTGTGATGTGATGTGACACGATGCCGTTCAGCTTTTCATTATCCCCGAATTATCTGTGTACAAATTTTATAAATCTAACAATGTTTCCAATGTGAGTAGATACACTGGCTCTTATGCATCTTAAAAGTCACTTACATTGATTGAAGTGTTTCTGTTTAAAATCTGTTTCTCGTGACTGGTGAGCGATTTACATTTGGAGTTTGATAGTTTTACCTGCCTGCTCCCCACTGCCAAGCCCACTGCCTTTGTACGGCCAAGACCGCGCCAGCCGGGTCCACACCTCTGCCCCCCACCTGAAACCTGTAGCGGAGCAGTGTCCCTTGGGATACAGCAGGTCGAGTACTGTCGTTCGTTCCACGTCATTTCATTACAACGTTGATGAGATGCTCTAGGAATCTAACTCTTGTTTACAGTTAGTCTGTTGTAAAATTGGTTTTGTTACATGTCATTTTGCTTAAAGTCACAAAATCTCTTGATGGTGTTAAGTGAGGACTTACTGTAATATGCTCCTTCATGGAGGCTCCAAGGGGAAGGCAGTGCTTAAACCAAAGAGATGCAGATGCTGGAGTTTAGATCTCTGACAGATGATAAAGAATTTCTTAGGGAGACAAGAGACCTTTGCTGCCCCTCATGTCACAAGCTGTCACAACCAACCGTTTCTTCCCCAGCCCCAAAGACCGAATCACTCACACACACGTGTGCTATCTAGAAAAGTGTAAGATTTTGTTGATGTTACATATTTTTTTAGACTGAAAAAAGATTTAAATTTGATTACAGTCTCTACTCCTGAGTGTTTGGCTTTCTAAGGAAAAGGATATTCTGGATAAACCACGGACTATCTGCTGTCTTCATACGATGCTGTCCCTCCTGAGCAGGATGAAAGGTAAAAGCGGGGACACTGGGGTTCAGCCTGCTCGGTCGGAAACGAGGCCGATGCCCTCGGAGGCAGAGTGTAGTGCTTGAAATGCCCCAGAAACAGGGAGAAAAGATAAAAGGAGACTGCAGTACTTACACACCATATTTCACTATAGAGATTCTTTTGTGTATAAAGAGAAAGCTCTTGATGCATTTGAAGTGTGCTTTATGAAAATTAAATTTATATTTCGTGTAATCACCAAAAATAATGTGGTATGAACAATGTATTTTCCTAATTCAGTGAAGTAGTTGGGTCAAATGGTTTTTGGTGGAGTTCATAGTTTCCTTAACTATTTTCGGTGTGATTAAAACAATAACCTATAAAACGTTCACTAGTACTTTTCAGCAATGATGAAAGTACAAACGCTAGTCAGAGGCAGATGGCTAACAGCATGAGCAGATGGAACATACGTGCGCTGAATAAAGGACTATAGGTTAATTTTTCTGGTTCGTTCAGGAAGATAACAGGCTCTTCGCTGGGGAATTTAGTTTTAACACAGTGTTTAATGTGAAATTTTGGACCCCCCCAAAAAAACTGAGAAACTGAAAGTATCTTTTTGAACTTTGCCTGCAGTGGCCATCGATGACACCTGGGACTCCCAGTCTGTGTCCCCTTGGTGGCAGCAGATGCGCTCGGCCTGCATTCAGTCTGAGAACAATGGGGCTGCTTTGTTGTGTGCACACGTGGGGCACTCTGTCGCTGTGCAGATCTCGAGCAGCGTGACGGAGAAGGTAATGGCAGAGGTGGGGCTTCGGCCGTCACCTGTCCAGCCTGCTGAGGGGCCGCCCTGCCCTTTCTGGGGCCGCATTGTCTTTCTTCTGTGTTGTGGAACATGGAGACTCTGAAATGTGTGTCCAGTGGGTTCTTAGGTCTTTATAGGGTAAGAAGGGGGCTGAAGGGCGCTGCCCTTCATTTGTTTTATGCGGACGACATGCATCCTTGAACTTAGCAATCGCTGCATGGCACAGGGAGGAAAAGTACTGAAGTTGAGACCTGGCTCCCCGCCAATGGCTGGTGCTTGGTGCTGAGTCCCTTAAAAAAGGAGTCTCCTGGCTTCAGTTTCCTCATCTGAAAGAGGTCAAGGTTAGATTGCATTATTTCTCACATTTGTTCTAACTCCTAAGTTCAACGATTGCATTCAGAGCCCCTTTTTATAAACATAGGCTGTTTGGGCCCTGTAATGTTGAATGATGGATGACTTGTGAGTTTCCTATGGGCCCTGTGCTTTGTGGTATTTCCTCATCTCTTGGAGACTGACATTTATTTAAAAAACAAAAGTAAAAGAACACTGTCATCCCTTAATAATAATATTAGGTTGGTGCAAAAGTTATTGCAATTTAAAAGGTTAAAAATAATTGCAAAAACCACAATTACTTTTGCACCACCTAATATCTCATGGCCGATTGAATAATTTTTTTCCGAGGGGGACGTTGCATTAAACTGGGTGAGACACTTACCGTAGGTCTGAAGAGAGTCACTTAGCATTGTCAGTCTCATAGTTTATAGGCTAAATGTACTATTGCCGGTTTAAGATGTTTATAATAATGGAGAGAGAAATTGAGACCCTCTTTTTTTTTTAATGTTGGCGAGTGTATGCTAAAGAGAGATCATTACCCTGACACGAATAGAAAGAGCTGTGGCCTGAGAACTTTGTGAGGTGTCATTGGTTGAATCAGGGTGTGGGGTGGGGGGAACGTCACTGCAGGTCTCTGTAAATGTCCAGAATCCATCACCATTGCCCTGAGTCTCCAAGTCCACACCTGACCCTCATGTTTCCTCCAGTCAAGCAGTGATATCTGTCAGCAGCATCCGTGTGTCGCTGTGTCGTGTACCCCGACGACCCAGCAGCCTTCAGGTTCCAGGCTCATTCAAGTCGCTGGTGCTTCGGAATCTTGGCTGGAGTGTCACCCGCGCTTTTCCTTTTAGGTTTCCCACACAGTTGCGGGTGCTGACTCGGAGGCCCTCACTGATTCCTGGGAGGCCCTTTCTCTGGACACGGAGTACTGGAAGCTCCTGCTGAAGCAGCTGGAAGACTGCCTCCTACTGCAGACCCTGCTGCACAGCAGGGTGAACGCTCGGCCCTCCCCAGTGTCGTCACTGCAGTCGGAGCCACTCCCGCGGCTTTCTGTGAGAAAGCTGTTAGAAGGAGGAAAAGGTACCCTCAAGTCTGTTCGAGCATTTGTGTCTGTGTATCCGTATGTTTCATGATAACGGGCGTTTTGGGCATTGGGTTTTGTTTAGAGCAATGGCTGAAAGAATAAGGAAAGAGAAGTACACTCCATTGTTAAAAACACATAAATAACCCACCACATCTTGTTCTCAGTTCATCTTCTCAATGTCTGAACCTGTCAGTTCACGGCTCAGGGACCCCCAGGTGTCCCGCCCCCCACCCCCATCCCCGCCAGCCAGCCTTACAACACAAGCAGAGGATCCCAGAGAATGCTCGGAGCACCTCACGAGCCCTCCCTTTGCCAAGTTCATGTCTGTGTGAGGCCAGCTCTTCCCCATGCACTTCACCCAACGCAGCCAACCGACCACAGTGGGTGGAACACAGAAGTGGTCGGAGACTCCAGATACAAGCCAGACCTGAGAGGGACTTGGGAAGTGGGTGCCGTACTTCTCACTAAATATCTGGTTTGGCTTTCGGAAATACAGTTATTGTCATAGGATGTGTGATGGGTTTATTGTTTTTCTTTTAAAATGAACTAATACAAATATTTTTACATTTCTAATACCATAACTATTCATAAACGTAACCCACAAGCTAAAATTCTTTGGGGTTGTCCATTTTTAAGAGTTTAAGGGACTAAGACTGAGAGTAGAGAGTTCAAAAACTGCTGGAACAAAGTGTGAATTCTGAAGCTTGCGCTCCAAGAACTTTTGACTTTGACCCCAACCCATTTTTCCATCTCTTGCTTGCTTGTCGCTTGCTTGTCGCTTGCTTGTCACTAGTTCAGATGAAGCATCTGTGGGATTCACCATCTCTGGGTCTGAGCCTTTGCTTATCTCTCACCCTACCTCTCCCACGCATGGATTCTTACTCATCTTTCAAGGCCCAGCTCAAATGTACCTTCTCCCTGAAATCTCCCATGAGTCACTAACTGCAGATTTTCTCTTCCTCCTCCTCATTTCCACGGAGCATGACACCTCTTTTCCGATGCATCACTTTCTGCCGTCCTGGAGTCATTGGGTTCCGGTGCCTATGTCTTGCAGGACCATAAGCATCTTCCTTTTGGAATTATCTTGCCACGCTCCCTCTCACCAGCAGCTCTGTCAGGCTTTGAAACTGGAATGCTGTATTTCTGGGTTTATAAACACCTGGGTATTTATAGATTTTTAAAATTTAGTTAACTTGTCCTCTCATTCTTTATAAGTCCTGTGAAAGTTTTTCATTGTAAACTCACTGGTGCCACCTGGTGAAAGTGTGGGAATATTAACTAACACTCTATAATCGGGCTTGATTCTGGAAAGAGAATTATCAAATGATCTGAAAACCAAGCATGAGACATTGAATCCCCCAGCACACTGCTCTTGTTTATTCTCACTGATAATTGTGATTTTTACTGGGAGGCATTCTTTTTGTGGAAAGGTTCCTATTTGAATCAAAATAGGAGGAAAGACGGAGAGAAGGAATTTTGGTAAATTAACGAAGAAGGTATAAATGTGTTGCAACTATATCATAAACAGGACTCTTCACCTTGAATGATTTCCCGTTTGCATTTATAATTTGTTGGACTGTATTGATGATGGCAGCATGGCATAGCATCGTGTTGTTGATTAAATGCGGCTAAATTTTGCCCAGAAATATTCCATGTAGGCAAGTTAGTTGACTCTTAAAAGTAATGTGTTGCCCTAAGAAGCCTAGGCAAGGGTCCTGCTGATCAGTCAGTTTTCACTTATATGAAAGTGTCGTGAAGATGTATTCATCCCTTTGTCTATTTGGCTGGTAAAGAATATTGTGAATTTGTGAACATAGAAGGTATGTGGTACACAAACATACATACGCACATGAACTTATGTCTCATATTTTACGAGAGTATAAATGTGCCCTTAGATACCAAGGAACCCACTTGCCCTCACACACAAGCCGAGTGGTAGGTCCGCACACTGCTGTGATCTCATGGCTTTAGGGGTCGCTTTCATGCTCTAAATGGAATGTAACCCCTAGATCTCTTCATAGGAAATGCAGATCATGCCCTGTATGGGCTCCCTTCAGCAAACTGCAAATTTTCCTTTCCTTTCTTGTCTCCAAACTACAGGTGGCATTGCAGACAGTGTGGCCAAGTGGATATTTAAACAGGACCTCAGCCCTGAAGTGTTATGCCTGGCTAATAAGGAAAGAGATGCAGAAAACCCAGACGAGCCCAAAGAAGGTATTCCCAGAGGTTCAACTGAGGTGTCGGAGGTAGAGATGGACTTAGGAGTCATACCAGGTAATAAAGATGGAGAAATGTGAAATCCAGAGTGGCGATGTGGCTGAGTTTGCAGGAGGGCAGGAATAAGGTCTCCGTGTCGTCTGACTTGCAGACTTGCTGTGCTTGGCCTATCAGCAGTTTCCTTGCAGCCTGGAGCTGGACGTGCTGCACGCACACTGCTGCTGGGAGTATGTCGTTCAGTGGAATAAAGACCCAGAGGTAAGACTCGCGTCACCGCTTCTGTGTTCATTCCGTTTTCGTGCTTACGCTCTACGTGTGTGGGGCCATTTAATTGGGTGACTTATTATAAACACTGGGTATCTCCCCTTTGGGGTATCTCTGTACCAGGAGCCATGCTAGGCCTTTTTCATCCATTCTCTTGGATAATCCTCACAGTAAATCTGTGGGATACAGGTGCTGCTGTCATCCTAGAGGAGACAGCTGGGGCTCAGGGAAGTGAAGTTCTTGCCTAAGGACACACCGCTAAGTTAGTGCCAGGATTTCAGCCTAGATTTCTCTAAGGCCAGTGAGATGTTTTACCTACACGCCTGGTTAGGTTGTGATGCACATATTTTGTATTTCCTTTTGAATCCTGCATGAGGTCGCACCCACCTGATAGAATGTTCTCGGTATTATAGTCTTCATGGTGAAAACCAGAGTAACGAGCCTGAGGCCAGCCTAGTGTCTGATTGTTCAGGTATGACTGTATTTGTTCATCACTTCTCTTCCGTTGGTCTCAGGAGAAAAATCAAGAAGGCCATATTGTGTGCAGGGCTGACTGGTCCAGGCTCTCAGCTCTGCTTGTGCCCCATTTGCTCCCACTTCTGGGGACCAGCCTCTCTCCCAGGACATTCAGTCTGGAGGCGGCCCCAGGCTGGAGGCAGCAGACCTGGATTTAATGCATTTCTCACCAGGGTCTGGGTTTGGACCAGTCACTGAATCTCAGCCTTGTTTTCTCCTTCTATCCTTTTTCTAAGGATTGGCACCAGGAGAAAGCGAGGTATAAAAACACACACGCATGCTCACCTCGGTCAGCACAGCCCTCACGAGGCCCCCTAGTCAGTGCTCTGGTACTCTCCTTCTCAAATCAGAATTCTTTCCTTCATCGTCCTTGTATCTGGTTGCACTGCTGAAGAAAAATCTCACTGATGAGCTAATCACGCTAACGTATTAATGGTGACAAAAAAGTCTTTAATCTATAATCACTTACTTATTAAAGGAAAACATTTAAAAACTTCTTTAAACACAGGAGTGGTCTGATCACTTAAACTTGGACCAAAAAGTAATTTGGGGACAGAGGACCTTCTTGATCCCCCTTGAATCACCACCTTTCATTGACGCCTCTGTAGCCTGAATGGTAATCGTATTTAGGCTCTGTACTTAAAGGGGATGTTTTCCTGCATGAAAAAAGAGTGTTTAGGACTAGAACCAGGACGTAGTTTCTAAAATCTGAATGAATCAATTCCAGATTCCAGCCTAAGAACATGGTATCTAAGAGAAGTGCTCTGTTTTACCACATTCGGTTATAAAACCAAAGGCAGTTTGTGAAGTGGACACATTAGCTGAGTTTAAGCCCCATCACTACTAGTTAATAGCTTCGTGACCTCCGAACCCTTTGTGCTCAACGTTCTCCTTCAAGTACATGAGGACTATACCAGTTGCTGCCTTGAAGGTTGTCGCAATTTGTAGAGAAAATGCATGCGGAGTATAATGCCTGACGTTTTCATTGGTGTTATTGTTGTCTATTAGAATTGTTTACATTTGAAATAAGTGGCCATTTTTCTTATTTGTTTGGTTTTTTTCCTGTTGAATATTTGTCTCCTTGCCCCCTCTAGCCCCTATCCCAGGTCCACCATTTGACACACACAGCTTTGTTAGGCTCAAAACAGTTGAAATTATCAGAGGTGATGTGTTTAATTATTGCACAGGCTATAAAATTATTTAGCAAAAATCTGTATAATTGCTGGGTAAAGTTTTATGTATTATATTTGGGGTTTAATATGCTAACTATCTTGATTAGAAAGAGTTGAATTTCAGACATCATCCCTGATAATTCATATTTCCCTTCACTGCCTTAATGGTTTCTCCTTGGCGTTTGTCCCTAACATACTGTGTAATTTGCTTACGTGTATTATCTAGCTCCCTCACTAGAATGTAAGCTCCTGAGGGCCAGGATTTGGGTCTGTCTTATTCAGTACAGTGTCCTGTTGCCTCACACAGCCTGGTGCAGGGTAGTTGCTCAATAAATATTTGTTGAATAATGAATGGATCAGTGATATTTGCAAAGAAGTAAACCCAGTTTTCAAACCCACTGTGTGATATTCAAGTATTTATTGGAGAGAAAACTGTTATGATGTCCAAACCACAGTAAATTTTGAATCCAGATGTCAATATATATGACCTGGTGGGGTTCTAGGAATCAGTCATTATACAGATAATGTGAATGTAAGAGAAACCGTGACATTGTCTTACAAAAAATTACTGCTTACCTAATACTTCCATTATTGCAACATTCTTATGTAGCTTTATGCAGAAATTTATGTAAAATTTCTATTTACTCGAAACACCTATTAAATGATATTTTTTTCTCTCTTTTTTCTCCTTTTATGTAAGGAAGCACGTTTTTTTGTTAGGTCAATAGAACACTTGAAGCACATTCTTAATGCACATGTGCAGAATGGTAAGTAAATGGGTGTTAAAAATATAACCGTCTGATTCAAAAGAGGCAAGAATCTTTAAATTTACATCCTATTAAATATTTATTTCATGGTCTTATCACCCAGTACATTGCCGTGTATTGATTGCCGTACACAACGTACTGGCTGTCTTAACTGCTTGGGAAAATCTGTCCAGAAAAGTGACGGGGGTGGACAGTAACTGTCACATCTGTCCCTACCCATCATTGCCCAAGCTGACTACTATCCCTAGACGTAAATAAGCAAGGAGAATATTATGCATGAATTACTGATTTGCTCTTTAGTTCACAGGCAGGTCAGGACTAATTCCTCATTAAAAAGTTACGTAGCCAAAGCCTCCTAATACTGTACCCTAGAAGGCACCGTGTGCTTCTTTAATAAATGTGAATGTTCCCCGCTGGTTGGTGTACCTGGAAAAAAAAAATGTTACAGTTATAGGAAAACAGGTTGCTGGTTCCATCTATAGATAGATGAGTTTCCCTATAAGAATTAGTTGAGGAGTTCAGCCATTGGCTAGCGAGTCATCTTACTGAGTTTTGAGAGTAGGCGTGGGGCTGGGTAAGAGGAGGTGTCACCTTTATGTTAACGCGATCGATTCTAGCGAAGCCACTTCTGGACCACCTTCCTGCAGGTGATACGAAGTCAAGTTGCAGGAATTCTAAAATGTCTCATTTCACGTGGAGAGAACTTGAAAATTATTTATCCATCTCTTAGATCTTACTTTCTTCCAAGAAAAAATTATTTAAATGACTCGTTTGGGAAATACGGTCTCTATAGTATTCTATCCTTTCCGATAAAATTAAGTTACTCACTGAGTTCAGGCTAGTATTTCTTCAAGTTAGAGCTTTACCCAGTTTATACAGAGTCAGCTTCCTGGCCCCTTGCCAGCCTTTGCAGGACCTCACTCCTAGATACAGAAGCAGCTGCGTGATAATAATAACTGCATGTGAAATGTCCTGTGTACGCTGCCTCCCTGACAGCTGTTTCAGAAATGTCCATGGCAGTGCCACAGTTTATTGAACATGAAAGTATGAAGATCAGGTTTTTTGTTGGTGGTTTTTTTAAAAAAAATATTTTTCTATTTTGTTCAATGATTTTTCACGTACACTTTATTTGGTGGTTACCTATGAGAACAATGAATGGCTGGACATTGGGTTTGTTTCCAGTGTTGGGCCGTTGTGAGTGAAGCTTTGTGTTCACTTCTGCAGTAGAATGGCTGGGTCACGTGGGAGACACATATTGAGCTTCAGTTGATACACTGCCAGTTTCCAAGTGGTTTTACCAATTTATCGTCCCGCCAGGAGTGTATGAGCGTTCCAGTTGTTTCCACATCCTCACCAACACTTGGTGTCATTAAAAAACTTTTTTGCCTTGATGTGGGTTGTGTAATGTTACCACTTTCTGATTTTTGTTTTTCTCTCATAACTAGTGCTGCCTTACGCATATTAGCCATGTGGGTGTCCTCTTAGGCAGCCCAGTGCTAATTTTTCTTAAACAATAAATGTTTTTATTATTTTTAATAACAAACACTACCTAAGCTGTAAGAAATGATATCTAAATCAGTAGCCCATATAGCTTTATACGCTTCATGAAGACGGTCGTTTGTGTCTGACGGAAGGAAAAACATGGAAGCCTGTTTTCCATGTCCTTTTATTTGCTCTCTAGGCATCGCGTTGATGATGTGGAACACGTTCTTGGTGAAAAGGTTTTCTGCCGCTACATACTTGATGGATAAGGTAAGATAATTCAACTCCATGTACTGACTTCTTATTTATTTGGTCCCTTTAGTGGGTACTAGACAGATTATTTACATGGGGCCTCATTAGACTGATTTTTATTTGATACTGCCTTTCAGTCTTGCTCAGTGAACTGTACTTCCTGGTGCTGGCATTTTGATGACCTGAACAAGAGCCCCAAACCCCCGAAAGGGAACCATAGTAAAAGCCTCCTAACCCAAGAGGCTAGGTCTGGGGTTGACTCAAGCACTTGGGTTTAAATTACAACGTACCAGTGTCACTGACTCACCAGTCGTTGCATGTAAGGCCAAGGTGTTTTCTTTGGAAGGAGTCAGTTGAAGTTCTACTTAGGTTTTCCTGCCTAAACCTCACCCATAATGCATTGTCTGAGTTCTAGGTCCTGTTTCTTTAAAGTCGTGATGCGTTCCGAGTGTAAAATCTTCAGATTTTTGTAACTTATACCCCTAATTTTTATAGTTGTTTCCTACATCTAATCCAGTAGACCTAGGAGTTAGCTACTCCCCTCCATAAATCTTTTTAAAGCATTGATGTAGTATTCATATAAATGATTCCTTCTTTTTCCTCACTCACATTTCATCAGTTACTGAATTAAATTGCATACTTACCGGCTGTACAGCCAGCATAAGTAGATCTGGGAACAGACATAACATATAAGCACGTGACAGCTGATGGGAGTAGAGGCTGCCAGCGCACAGGACAGTAGCCCATGGCTTTGAGCGGCCAGGCCTCTCAGTACGCTTTGCAGGCCGGTCGGGAACGTGGCGTAATCTGGCTTCAGTGAAGTGGATGGCAGAAGAATTAGCACTGTAATGACAACATGTGCTTTTAATTGTAGTGACAGACATTCCTAAGCCGCGAACAGCACTGGAGTTCAGACCCACTAAGTATCTCTTCTTGGCCAAGGGCTGTGCTTGGTTCTGTGGCTGCAGGGATAAAAATCACAGTCGCTGCCCTCAGAGAACTCACAGTCTACAGGATGGGTGGGTAGATGATAGGGCACTTTGGGGACTCAGAAGGGGAAGTAAATCATGACACAGGAGACACCTCTGAGCTGAATTTTGGAGGAGGAGCACGTATGAACCAGTGAGAAGTGGGTGAGAAGAACACGTCTTCCAGCAGTGTCCTGGAGACAGTGTGTCGGACTCAGAGCTGCAGTAGCTTCGTGGGTGAAGCACAGGCTGGAGGGAGGAGCGTGAAGTGGAGCGTGAAGAGCGTCCTATGTAGGCTGTGGGTTTGGGGTTTTCCAGTAATGTGTGTCAGCTGCTTTGCATGGGGCCTGGCACGTGGTGTAAGGGGTCAGTAAATGGAGCTGTTATTTTATCGCGAAGACATTGGGGCAGCCTTAAGCAGTAAAATGATGCGTTCAGATTTGCAACTTAGAAGATTCTGGCAACTAGGTGAAATATGTTGGAATTGGGGTGGGCTAAGCTTGCTTGTTCCAAGGCCATGGCTGTCATCTCAACAAGAGGTAATGAGGCAATGGGTCCTTGGTACTGGGGTTCCTTCTTCCATTGTCACTGTCACCTGTGAATTGTTATAAAGTTCCTGAAGGGCAGAACTTCTGTCTGCCACTTACTGCCGTGTATCTCGTATAGAGTACAATCTTATTAAGTACCAGAGAATCAAGGAAATCAACTGATTTTCTGAACTAGAAACAGAACTTCGGTCTGCTTTAGATTGTTCTGTGTGTCTTTATCAACAAGCAAAATTCTTACCTGCTTTTTGTTTGTAGCCTTGGTTCTGGGTCTTAAGGCAACAGTTATTTGATTATACAAAGTAAGAACCAGATTTTTAGAGTGTTTTATTATTTAGTTCAAAAATACTTATTTTTGAACAGGATTATGTGTGTGCCCAGCGTGATACATTTTTCATAATATTTTTGTATGTTCCACCACAAAATTAATTGCATTATGTTATATGCCTGAGTGGAACCAACATTTAATTGATAAAAAGTTGCCACATTTATTGATAGCTGCATTTATATTTTTAAAATTTGGTAACTTTTTACTTCCTATACCATAGCAATGCCTTTTTATTTAATTAAATAAATACAGCGTTTTGTGTCCTTTTTGTCTTAGGTTGGAAAATCCCCAAAGGATAGGTTATGCCGAAGGGTAAGTCAGTCGCCTGTGATTAGATATGTAATTGTTAATCCTGCACTTTCAATAGGATCTTATTATCCGTAGGGGTGAACTTTGGCTTTTACTGTTGTGATGACATATCAGGAGATAAGAAAAATGGAAGGAGAATGCTGTCTTCAGGAACTGCTCATGAACTCTGGCCAATTTTAATTTACCTTTCTAGATTGTCAGCATATTTACACTAGATTTTCACAAGATGTCTTCAACTTTGGACTGTGGACAGGAGGGTAACCTGCTGCCACTGCTGCTTATTTTCACTGTACTTCCAATTAGAAATACGTCCGACATGAAACTGAAGTGGATTCAGGAGCAGTCAATCTGATCTACCTTTGTGTAATAACCATAGTCTTAGATAATATTCCAGTCCCCAGATACTGTGCTTATATGTGAGGCCAGGGATTAATAGTGCTATCTTTTGCTCAAAACTTAGGAATATTCTTCTTATAAATATCTTAAGAAATACTGGGACATACAAATCTAGCTGTTATAGGCTTCAGTCTTGAAAAATCCCCCTTGTTGAATTCTGGTACGTGCTTGAGTGTCTCCATGACTACAGTTCATATATGTGTGTGTCCACACACACACTCTCTGAATTACTTAGGGATGTGAGGAAGGATTTGTTGGTTGTTGGTTTAAAAAAGATTGTGTATGAATCAGTGGCCCCTTGGCAGGCCCTTGAAGGGAGTCGGCAGGAATGATCCGTTGCCCACAATGTGTCTGGTATTTAGTTCACAGGCTTGGGGGTTCACGTTTTGTTCACAGAATTCAGCTGTGTCTCTAAAAGATGCTCTGAAACCAGACCAGGCAGTTTTCTTACAACTTCTCACATGGCCTCTCGCATGTACCTTACCAGAAACCATGATTATTTGGCCGTCAGATGCCTGTCTGTGAATTCTTGGACAGTGAGCGTGACTGCCACCATCTATGGTGACTGATGACACCGTGTCTTTACAATACACCCAAAATGCTCATTTTAAAAAGTTGATAGTAGTGCCATCTTTCTTTATAGCCCAAGCTTAAAATTAGTTAAATCTGTAAAGGAATTAAAATGCACTAATGCCTTGGCTTTCTAATTCTTGCCGGTCCCATGTAGAAAGTCAGTTGAATAGAGTGTTGTGTACTGTTTATTTTTCTGATAGTAACTAGAGCAGTTTGGCTGCAGGAGCTAATTATGTTCCTTTTTAAAAACAGGATGTGGGGATGAGCGACACGGCCATGACCTCTTTCCTTGGCTCTTGCTTGGATCTCCTTCAGACTTTAATGGAGGTAAAAGAGGTGTACTTTCATTCTAAACTCTCTGAGATATTTAATATTTTGAAAATCGTTGGACTTTTAAGGACTAAAGAAAAATTTTCATGTATTAATTTTAAAGTTTTAACACAAGCCTAAAAGTAGTGATGTTTCTTATTAGAACCAGCTCTTCGGGGGTTTTTATTATAATTTGGGAGAAAGACGGGTTTGCACTTGGCTGCTTGCCGCTGAGGAAGATACTTGCAAGCTGTGATGTCTCCATTCTCAAACACTCAGGCAGACGTCAGCAGGGATGAGATGCAGGCGCCCGTCCTGGACACCGAGGATGCGTGGCTCACTGTCGAGGGGCCCGTCTCCATAGCGGAACTGGCCCTTGAACAGAGACACATCCACTACCCGCTGGTAGAGCACCACTCCGTCCTGTGCTCCATCCTGTACGCGGTTATGAGGTTTTCTCTCAAAGCTGTGAAGCCACTGTCCCTGTTTGATAGTAAGGTAAGTGCCTCAGAGGAAGTCAGAGCCGTCTGGGAGCTGAGGGTTGGGCAGGACGCTGATCAGTAGAGGCTGTTCAGTGCATTTGTGAGTTGGATAGATAGGTGTTCACTGTGGGGTTCTCTGCTGCCGTTCTCTGGTGGGGAGTGTGGGCAGGAGCCTGCGGCTTCTAACGCAGAGACCTGTGCTTCTGCTCTGTTTTACATTTCCTTCCAAGGAACTTAAACCCTGTATTCAGATACTGTATTTTGGCTCTTCAAACACACATCTATTCTCAAACAGGTGTTTTTAACAGGATTCAGAGTACACGCTATATATTAGTTTTCTATTATTGCATAACAAATTATCCCAAAACTGAGTGGCTGAAAACAACAGACATTTATTATCATTTTTGTGGGTCAAGAATCTGGGTCCCCCTTATCTGGGTATTTCTGGCTCAGAGTCTCTAATGAGTCTGCAGCCAGGGTGTCAGCCAGGACTGCGATCTCATCTCAGGGCTCAGTGGGGCTGGGGATCGGGGACCCACTTCCAAGCTCACGGAACAGGGTTTCATTTCCACATGGCAGCTCACTGCGTGGCAGCTGGCTTCCCTCAGAGCGAGTGAGTAGCCACAGTGCATTTGTAACCTAATTTTTCAAGTGACATGCAATCACCTCTGCCTAATTCTCTTTGCCAGCAGCAGTGAGTCACTAGCCCCCACTCAAGGGGAGGGGATTAGTGGGGACCAGCTGAAAGGCCGCCTGCCGCATAGTAGGTAGTTGTTACAAAAATTAATTGAATAAAATTCTAAGATGTTATTGTTCAAGGAGAAACAAATCAACCATGAGTTAATTAAATGACTTTATTTTTAAATTCTCCCTCTTTATAATAATCCACACTCATCAGTTTTCTTGTTCTCGTCTTTCTCTTTAGGGGAAAAATGCCTTTTTCAAAGACCTAACTTCAATTCAGTTACTACCTAGTGGGGAAATGGATCCAAACTTTATTTCTATACGACAACAGGTAATTTAGTTTTTGGATTTTGTTTTTGTTTCTCAGAAAAAATAGTAAAGGAAAAATCTTGCTGGCCTTTAAAGGATGACCACTTTAAAAGTATTCTTGAGAGCTACTAGGTTCCCTTTAAATTGCGTTCTTTTTTTATAATTCAGCAATTTTAATGGAAACGCCACTGTAATGGACAGAAAAGCCAACAATTACTTTGATTTAGATTTTTTTAAGGAAACATATGAATAAGATGTTGCTGTATTTCTTTCTCCAGTTCTTACTGAAAGTTATTAGTGCAGCCGTCCAGGCCCAACATGCAGTCGCAAAGGACAAGGCTTCCTCAGAAAAGGCACCGACCACTCCTTTTGGGAAAGACCAAGATTGGCCAGTTCTAGCCGTGGACTTGGCCCATCACCTTCAAGTTAGTGAAGATACCGTCAGAAGGCATTATGTGGGGGAACTCTACAACTATGGCGTCGACCACTTAGGAGAAGAGGTAATAATCACCTTAGGAATGTGAATTGGGCTCAAGTTATAAAATGGATGGTGGGAGTAAAGAATCAGTCAAGTCTCCAATAAAGCTTTTGCTTTTCCTTTTGTTAGAACATCTACGCACAAAAATAGAACAGAATATTAAAATATAAAGCTAATCAAATTCCGTTTCTGGTTAATGTTTGGTAATCTCCTACCGTGTGCCAGGCCTGTTCTGTGCAGAGGCGTGTACCAGTGAAAACAGACAAGGCTCCTCTCCCTCCCTCCTTCCCTCTCTCGTTCCCTCTCTCCTTCACTCCTTCCTTCCCTCCTTCCCTCAGGGAATTGACAGTCTACTGGTAGGAGCCGAAAAGCAAGCTAAATTTTGTATTGAGTCAAATGTTGTGAAGAAAATAAATGGGAATGTGTAAATAAACAAGAGCGACTACAATGGGGTGGTCAGACATGACATTTGAACCAGGCCCCCAAGGCTAAGCAGCAACCAGCCACTCAAAAAACTGGGGGAACCAAAGGCGGGGACTAGCTTGGCGAGGTCCAGGAAAAGACCATACACAGTGAGCGAGGAGTGAAGAAGTAGGAGGTGAGGAGATCGTAGGTCTCGTAGCCCTGGTTACTTACAGCGTAATCAGAAGCCATCCGAGGGTTTTAAGCAGTTGTACAGTGATTTCATATAATTCCTTTTCTTTGCCAAAAGCTTGAAAATAACTCGTAGACATACTGAATTGAAAAATGAGGTGATGGCAGAAATTTGGGTTTTAAATGGGGAGTTTGATTTGGACTATATTTTGGTTGTACAGTTGACCCTTGAACAACAGGGGGCGGGAGGAGCTGACCCCCACGCAGTTGAAAGCCCACATATAACCTGACTCCCCCAAACTTAACTCGTAATAGCCACTGTTGGCTGGAAGTCTTACCACTAACATAGAAAATCAGTTAACACACTTTATGTTCTATGTGTTTTATACTGTATTCGTATAGTACAGTTATCTGGGGAAAAGAAAACCTTAAGAGCAAAGACACTGACAGTCTTTATGGAAAACAAATCCATGTGTAAGAGGAGCCACGCAGTTCAAATCCGTATTGTTCACGGGTCAGCTGTACACATGGCCACAGAGGCACATGAACTGGACGGCCTCGTCCCTGGCAGCGCCCGGCCTAGGGCAGGTCAGGCTCTTCGCCCCCAGTACAGGAGCCCATGTTCCCCTCCTCAGGCCCTGCTCCAGGTTCATGACAAAGAGGTCCTTGCCAGCCAGCTGCTGGTGCTCACGGGGCAGAGGCTGGCTCACGCACTCTTCCACACCCAGACGAAAGAAGGAATGGAGCTGCTTGCCAGACTTCCGCCCACACTCTGCACTTGGCTGAAAGCGATGGTGAGTCGTGGAGTGAGATAAATCAGGCCATGGGCTGTGGTCTTAAACGTGTATTTAATAATAGGTAGGGAGGAAATTGTAATTATACGTTTAATTTACTCAGTTCTGAAGAAAAACATTTTTACTGGGAAGTAACTATTCTGATAACTCTTAAATTAGTAACAGTTTAGTTGTATATATAACTGATGGGTTATTTTTGTGTCCCATTTGCAGGACCCCCAGGATCTTCAAAACCCAGAAGTGCCAATTGCCACAACAGCTAACCTAGTAAATAAAGTAATTGAGCTTTTACCAGAAAACCACGGGCAGTATAGTTTAGCCTTACACCTCATTGAAGCTGTGGAAGCCATATCTCTTCCTTCTTTATGACACTTATCCACTGAAAACAGTCTAAAATTGTGTGACTATAACATGAATTAGTGCATGGCTATTTTACATAGTAAGAGCTGGAATTTTATGGAGGGAGTTTGTCTTTTTTTCTTTTATAAAATAAATAAAAATATATTATTACTTTAAAAAAGTACAGTGCAGGCTAAATTCCACTCCTTTGGGTAAAACTGAAGGTAAAATATAAAGAAATATCAATTATACTATTAATTACTAATACAGATGTTTTACTGTTTATTTCTAACTCAAGCACTTAAGTAGTTTATTGTTCAATTTTGCTATTTAAAATTGGTTATAACTTACAGATTATGTTATAAGATTCTATATTTCATACTCAAAATGTGATTGTTGTAAGTAAATTTCCATGTGTCCATGGATAGCCCCCATCCGTAAAATAGAGAAACAGCCCACTCTCCTGTAATCAATGTTAGAACATGCTTTTGTTCTCATGCTTAATCCTCGCTGGACTGCCACCTGGACTTCCGGATGAGGACAGGTTCCTTTACCAGAGGTTGTGCTGCTGCCACCAGAGGACGTGACCTTGCAGGAATAAGGGTTCGAGATCGTCATAGTCATCAGAAGGGACATTAGAGAGAACCCGTGTCAAGTACCAAAGTACCTGCCGTACTTGCCAAAATTGAGAATCAGATGTGAGCAACGCAACAAAATTAATTACAATACAAGGTAAGATCTGCCTTTTGCCAAGATTCAAAGTCCTATCCACATCAGGTCATTGTAAAAATGTATTATCTTGTAAAACTTATGTTTAAAAAGGGCAAAGATGCTAAAAGATTAAGTCCAACTTTATTTTTCCTACAAGTGTTTAGAAATGCCTACGTCTGGGACTCGGGAATGTTATCTGTTCTTGGGAACAGGACAGAAAATGCTCAGTGATATGACAGCTTTAGCAAACCTACCTCACAGCTGGGTACCCGACAGTGCCTAGAGCGGTCCAAGTGCTGAATAATCATTTGATTAAAACCAAATTAACCACAACTCTAACAAGTGCTTTGAGCTCTACAAATACCAAGTATTTACCGTGGTATATCTTTGGAATGTAGCCATACAGTGCAATTACTGATACCAGTCATGGATCACAATTGTTATTCATAGTAACTCATTGTGATACAGAAGTTCGTTTCCTTCCTTGAAAGAAGCCAACTCTAGCAACTGTACAAAGTTGAATATGGCCTTTAGGGACATAAAGAAAAAAATGTCTGATGTTTGAGGGTATCCCAATGTCGATTCTTTTTAACTAAAAGATCACATTCAAATAAGAACTTCCTGTTTAATTTAGAATCTTGAGAAAGACGTTGTTAGGCTGTCTTGAGTGTTTGGGATGAGGGGCATGTAAGTCTGATGGAGACCCACGCTGTGTACAGTGTGGAAAGGAGCTTAGCTAGTCCAGCCTCTCGGCCTCTGCTTGGATCTCCACTACCCCATCCAGACACATCCATGAGTTCTCATAAACAGCTCTAGCTTTATAGGCACTGGTTGGATGTATTCTGAAGGATTAGTTCTTCCTGTGATTTTTCTAAATATTCAGAAGATAGTTACAAATTTTGGAGGCTGGTTAAAGAAAACTTGGAATTATAGCATTTTTAGAGATTAAACCTTCACTTTGATTCCATTATCATTTGGAGGGAGGAGAACCTACTTAGCATTTGAGATAATAAAACTGGTTAAACTTATTCTGGTAGAACACAATCAAATGTGGGCATTGCTGAGAATATTAATAAGCTGAAATAGTGGCACATAGATCCCCCTAATAAATCATTGAGTCTGTAGTTAGCTTTGTAATCCTGAAATTTACCATTCAGAATTTTAAAATTGAATTCTGAGTTGTATGGTTAAGAAGAGCAGTTAAGTATTTTACTGTTTCATCCAGGGCTTTTAAAATAAATCTGATAGAAGAGAACACATAGCTGTGTGCAGGAAGGCAGACCTCGCTTTACTGTGCTTCACTGACTGCACTCAGGCGTTGAGTTTTTTACAGATGGAAGGCAAGACCCTCCACCAGCAGAAATTCATCTAAGGTCAAAGTAAACGCTGTTATATTTAAATTGGTTTCTTAAAAAAAACAAAACAAACACGATTAACTGCAATTTAAAATCACAGAAAACCTAGATTTACTAATACTAAGTGTACAGGAAATTTAATGTTCACTTAGAAGTTGCTGCAATTCATTTAATTCTTAAGAGACAAGTATTTTTGAAGTACTCGATGGCAACAGGGAAAGCCCTCTCTCACCCTGACAGTTTTCTGCTGAATTGAATCAGTCATCTCTAGAATGATTTTAACCCAACACTCAGTTGTTTGTAAAATGCTCTATTTATCTCGTGTAATGTACTGTAAGTAGTGAAATTCTGTATATACTGCTGGTTTCCGTGTCTGTTCATTGTTGTGAACTGATGTATAATAGTGAAATAAATTTTCAGCTTTCATGTTGTTTCCTTAACATTCCTAAATTAAGTACATACTATTAAGATTTTTTTTCCCTATCATATGAGAATAACAGATTTGGTGATGTTTTTCTTTGTAATGCAGCCAAACTAGCTATTCCAGAAAGGCTGGTGTTTGCTAGTAAGGCAGAATGAAATTATTCTTTTCATCTCTCAAAGGAAACACACCCCTGCCGTTCCCAATCAAAACATTTTTTTCACTTGATAATAACTTCTGCACCAACATCACTCAGTAATTTTCTAGAATGCCTTTATTTTTAAACGTTACAGAACTTAAATACTGAGTCCAACAGATGTATAAAATATAAAACATTTTCTGCTCAGCCACATTGGAAGGCAAGCACATTCAGTGTCTGTTCTGAATGCGTCTATCACGGATGTATCAATCCCTCTGCATATGGGCATGTCTGCATGTACATATACACATTATTCTGTAGTTAGTTACAGGAAAATCTTAGAATTCTTACTTTGACTCTCATCCTGCAGCATTTCCTCTTCCACTCATTAACTAAACCATGGATTTCTTTCCAACGTTGTAAACCATCCATCTAAGCTCATCTGTACTGTCGGGGGTCTCACTCGGACAGCTGTCAACAGCAGAGAGGTCCTACTTTCCATCAACAACTTCCGTGCATCGGGGGCAGAGTGTGTCTGAGGACTCAGCCGTGTACTTCCAACAACGAGGGCATTTTTCTTTGGTAGTTGGCATGACGAGTACTTTATAAGAAGACTCTTCACGAATATCACCACCTGTGCAAGAAAAACACACGAGGAGTATCAGTCATATCACTGTGTCTTCATTGGTTTTCCAGGTGCTCCTTTTCAAGCTTGCTCCTTCCTGCCTTGGTAAAGCTTGTCACATGGCGTGAGTAGCCAAGACAACGGAATCACACAACTTGACAAGGGAGGAAAGCTGAGGAACCTGAGGCCCTGAGAGGTTAGCTGATTTCCCCCCAAGTCACTCAGTTTTGTACCTAGCTCGGGCAGAGCAGGCCTTCTAGCGCTTCGTCCAGGTATAGTTCTGATAAAGTACTCTCTTTCCAGCTACAGACTTAAGAATTTTAAAAAGAGCCAAATTATAGTGACAGTTGCACTTAAGACTTTTTGGTCTGGACAAAAGGAAACAACTTCCTGCCCTGTTGATCCTTTCAGAACTCAGACTGATAACACATAGTAAAGAAAGTAAATTATTGTCTAGTTGTTGCCCAAAGAATGTACATTAACATTTGACAAGCCAGGTAAGCCAGAATCTTTACTACTTATTCACGGCACAGGAAGGAAAACTCCCTCTTCTACCCCAGCCCTGTGTTCCCCAGACCAGCGGGTAGGACACTTTTTAAACTTGGCCACTGTTTACTTCGTTTCCACGGAAAGGTGTAGTCCAAGTGTGTATCTGCCTTTAGAATACATGTAGTCCCCTGGGAAGTTGGAGATGACCTACCATCATCATTCAGTTCTCCAGCTGCCACTTGTTACTCTCTTACCTTCTAAATTGATTAGGAATGTCCCTTTCAGCTCAGTCACATCTGCAGCCATCTCGCGTGGTTCCTGAGATAGTAGGGTTGTCTGGGAAGCCATCATCAATTCATTCAGCTGAGAGGTGCTGGAAGTCTCCTCCGTTTGTAGCATCTGAGAGGAGGCATGTGCAAGTTACTAAGTTACATTTTGACCATAAACTGAGGTTACTGACAGTAAATTCTTGTGTTTAGTGAGAAACCCCTTGGTACCATTACCTCCTGATGCTAATACTATGAAAAGACATCAGTTCTTACTAGTATGAAAGGTTTTAACTAAAAACTTTATGGAGAATACACTCTATGCTAGCACTTCACTTTGCTAGATGCTAAATGCTCATTATTTCCAATCATCACAAAACACCTACATGGTGGTAATTATTCCCATTTACAAGTGAAGAAACAGGCTCAGAGAGGGCAACTTGCCCAACTTTTCATCCAGTAAGTGTGGAGCTGTAGCCCAGGCCGGTCAAAGCCCTCAGTTTCTCCTAGTATCATGCTTCCTACATTGGAGGGGTTAAGATGCCCGCTACACAAGGACCTGCTTTTGGCAACGTAGACCAATGAGGGCTATCTGAAAAACGCTCGGAACTCCAGAAGGACACTGAAGCAGCTGTTCGAGAAGCACTTTGACATTTTTCACTGTAATTTTTAAAATGAGTTTGTGAACTACGTAATACAGACATTCCTTTTTTCAAAAAGCTCCTGAGAAAACAGATTCAAAGAGATTACTTTCGTTTTAACAAATGCAATTAGTAGTTGACAGAACCAGGACTCCATCTGACAGCTACCTAGTGTAATTCCTAAGGAAAATATATTCACATTCAAAGTTTTTTCCTAGTATAAATGATCTAAATGAGCTGTATTCTTTCAGCTTATTACTCAGAGCTAATGAAGTCAAAGGAAACATGACATGTACAGCACTGGCTGTGGGGCTTGAGCCAGGTCATAGCTTCGATGCTCGTTTCCTCATAAAATGGAGTCAGAACTTCCCAGCCATACATTTTAAAATGTGACTATATCATCGAAATTCTGTTACCAGATTAACAATTTCATATATACTTGCTATTTCGAGCCTCAAATCTTGATTAGTAACAATATTAAAAATTTTAATTGAGCTTACCAACCAAAGGAGATGGTCATTTTTTAGAAAACTATGGTACCAGTAAAACTGTCAAATATATTCATTGCCAGTTCTCTGAAGCATTACAACTAGAGAAAAATCTTGAGTCAATACGTTAAGCTCTAAGCCACTCGGGGCAATCAACTCCTAAGAATCCCAAGAAGAAACTTCTGACAGCCCTTGGGAAATAAAAATAGATGATTGCTTTGAGATATGAGCATATCTGCTGGAGCAAATGAGTTTTTTCCAGATCTTTCCTTGACTCGTTTTGATCTAGTCCAGGTGGACGAAACGCTCAGCCAACCAGACCCTTAACACAAGACTGCCCATTTTTGTATATTCTAAACTGCCGTCCATTTCAAATAAAACTATTACACCTGCCCTGTCCCAGCTTATAACGTAGCAACAGAGTAAATGTCTGGTAAGAGAAGGAAAAGGAAGCAAAGAATCAGTGATGTATCAGGATTAGAAGATATAAATCCTAATTCCTAATTCTTTAATGAAAAAAAAAATCTTATTTATACAGAAATTTTTAAAAAAAACAGAATTTCAGGAGAAACTATGATACTAATACGATTGCGAAAGGTCCAAACGAAGGCCTACCTCTATTATCTCAAAGAGCAGCCCCGGCTCGATGACGATGGTAACCTGGTACTCGGCTGCATTTTTGCCAGGGACGCTCCCCAGGAACGCATCTCTCATGGTGCACGCGCTCTCTATGGCTTCCTCCAGCCCAGGCTTCTTCCAGATCGAACTTGTATTAATCCACCCAGTACGAAAAACACTCTTGGGCTCTTAAAAAACAAACGCGAATTGACAGAGGTTCTAAACCTCTAACCATTGACCAGTTACTGTTCATGGGAAATGAGAATTACTAGTTAAGGTAATCGTGGGATGAAATATTGTGAAGCCATCTAAATACGTGCCAGACATTTACGTGAATATGTGGAAATAATTTTGTTACTTAAAGAAAGGATAAAATATATAGTAAGCGCTCAAAGAAGAAAAAGATGAAGAAAATGAAACAGAAATGTCCCAATATTAACAGCTGTCTTTGGGTAGTGAGGTAAGTGACTTTTCTATAGTTTCTGATTTTCTATAAGCTCAATACAATTGGGCGGGGCGGGGGGGACTATTATAAAAGTAATTACTAAAAGGCATGATACTTTGTTTTAATAAAACTTAATATATTTCTGACTTTACAAAAATATTTAAGAAAAAGGGATATCTCAATATAGTCAAGCTGCTAATACATCTCAGAAAGCATTTCAAGGTGGCTTGAAAGCCATTCAGGAGTTCATCCTACTCCTCTACAAGTACGTACAGAAACTACGACGTGACTAAGACACACCATGCTGTAAATCATTGTGGATGAGTAAGTGCCCCTAACAGATACAACTAGAAGTTGCACCCTCAACAGGGGCCTTTCTCATGCAGAGAACAAATCAAGTGTTCCTTACCTTTAATATAAGGGATGTGCTGGAATACCTCTTCAGCCAAGTGAGGAAGAATGGGAGCAAAAGAACGCACTATTACATCCAAAATTTCAGCCAACGCAGTCTGACAAGAGCGTCGTTTAGGATCATGTGCATTTTCACAATAAAGCCTGAACAAGAACAAATTCAGCAGTTGACAACACTTTGTATATTCTGACTGCCAAGACAAGTGCTGTTTCAGCGCTGAGCTTAGTCTTACAGTGGCTAGTCTGTGGATCTAATCTAATTAAAGAATAAGATACTCTATCAACAATTTTTAATAACATCCTCGATTATACTTTATTCCTTCCAGGTATGCCCTCAAAAAACTCAGCTACGTAGTAATGTCTAATTCCGTTTTTCAGAAAATAGCCAGAGTCTAGACTAGTACATTAAAGACAACTGATAAATTAGTTGGTGGTATTTAAAATGTGACTTCCCACCCCTACAAGGCTGTCTTTGTGCCCCTTAAGACTTACAAACTCCTGAAAAGAACTACTATGTTCATTACCTCATATTAGCTGCTATTACTTCCTGAGCACTTACTTTATAAAATGCAGCATTAAGCACATTACTTATCGCTCTTCATTCTCGTAACCACATTATGAGACGATGTTAAATTAACATCACTACTTTACAGATAAACAGTAAGTGGCAGAACGAAAATTCATAATCAGGCCTGGCTCTAGAATCTTCTTAACTGCACCATGCTGCCCAGCTTGCTCACCATTTGCCAAGCAGAGGAGACACTCAAGAAATATTTGTTAAGTATTTTAGTATTCAGTCATACATACCTATCTTTGATTATGCTGAAATAAAAGTTAGACAGTTCTCTGGTGTAAAAGGCTCGTAATAGCCGAACAACTTTTCCAAAATCGTACTGTTTATATGAATCGGTAATCTAGGAAACAAAGCCAAAAATATTTGGAAGCTGGGTAAGCAAATGGAAATGCAAGTTATTGTAAACAAAATATGTTCCTTTCGAAAGTATGTTTCAAAAGTGGACAAATACAAAACAGGTGATAAGCAAGAGCTCTTGGGGGTCTCCAAACATCCTGGATCACAAATTCGACTACCCTCAGAAAAGTACATTCAACTCTGGAAACTTTAAAACAACCCTCATCAAAGGAAAGGGTCAGGTTTTCAATGATGAAATCACACCACTTCAAAACAGTGAAGAGGTTACCAATGTTTCTTCATTTATGCCTGAAAAGTAAACTTGGGCAAAAATCTGCACGCATGCCTCTGACAGAGTATGTGGAAGCAACCACATTTCCAGTTTTTGAGAAAACACAAAGTTGTGTTCACATGTAAATGAGAAAATAACTTAGGACACACACAGGAATACTCTTTCTATGCTTTCAGGGGTACATCTGCAGGTGAAGTACAATTCTACTTTATTCCATTCTGTCGGAGAAACAAAGCTGATTTTGAGAGAAAAATATGGTTTGAGGAGAAGTCTGGGCCTATCGTTCCCATGAGGTACTTCTCTAGTTTTCTGAGAAACTAAGAAAGAAGTCCTAAGACTTATACCTAAGGTCAACCTAGGAATATGTGGAATTTAGCAAGTCTAACTTCTTTCAGTGCTATAGTTACAATTTCTAGCAAGGGTTGGTCCATTTACATGCAACTCCAATTTCAACCTACAACAGTGCTGATATTTCCATTTTCCAAAAGCTCATTAATTCACACTGACCTTGTTTGCCAAGTCCTGCAGTAGGTGTAGCATGTACTGGTCTATGACGTACATATTGTTTACAGGGATGGCATCTGTCTCTGGGTTGAAACCAGCCACATTTCCCAAAAGAAAGCGGAGTGTATTCCTAAGCTATTGGGGGAAAAAAATGCAGTCAAAGAAATTGATGATGCCTTCAGTTCTTACTGAAAAAGTATTTCTCTGTAAGTTTTATCCAACTCATGTTACTTTCTTAATGGAATACTTTTTTTTTTTTGGAATACTTTTTAAACATTCCTAAGTAAGACTACAAATGCAAAAAAAGAAAAAAGAAAAACAGAAAACAAACAATCACTGGACTTTACACATAAAGACTGAATTTTCATTCTATTTCTTTATAACCTTAGGGCAAGTCACCTTTCAGTGGCCTTATCTGTTCATATGGGAAGGTTAAAATGTGTTCACCTGCCTCACAGGTAAAACAAAAGATACACTGGCTATATATTTTACTAAAATATAAAAAGACAGTATATAAAATTATTAGTATTACTAATTTTTTAAACAAATAATAGAGGATGTTTTTAAATGCTCACAACATGTGTAGAACTCATTTTCATTGCCAACAAAATGTGCCCTTTCCTGAAACAATGACATAATAAACTTTTCATTGAGAAATAGGAAGAATGAGGGCTCTGACCTTGCTGATATCATCTCTGGCAGCACTAAGGACAGATGGACTAATTGTCACTTCAGTGAAAACATTGGACTCGGCCACCCACCAGCGAAGGACATCGGCACCATAAGGAGGCTCTGTGGTTTGATCCTTTCCATTGAGGGGGAAAAAATAAACATACAAATGGCTTTCAGTTCCAGTAGGTGAACCAATTTCCTACTGAGGAATGTGTGTGCACAATACGAGCATAAATACTGAATACCTGCACTGTAATGAAGGGCTATGATCTCAGAAACCAAACTGCGTCTAAAAAACAACGCTGGGAATAAAAGAAGAGTGGTCTCTCCAATCTGTTCACTGTGCAGATGCTAACACCAGGCTCCTCCCTGGTCACATGAGTGTCCATCTACCTATCAGAGCCGGTGGTCAGACACAGAGCAGCGCCCTGAGGTCCCCATGATGGGGGAGGCGAATAGGAAGGGCTGCTTTTCCCTTTCAGTATTCCCTAGCAACTCTCTAAACAAAGAAATGGTTGCTGGGCGTTAGGAGGGCAGTAAAAAGCCAAAGGAGTAAAGTAAGAGACAAGTGATTTCTAAAAACTGCAAAATAAACCAAATGATCAGCAACCCCACAATTGATGTTCATTAATGGTGTGTAATTTCCAAGAAAAATGAAACATGCATTTAGAAGTTGCAATCTCATTTTTTTCTTATACCATTTCCTTTTAACTGTAACATTACAGTTTACAAACTTTTAAAGCTCAGGCAGTTACAAAAGGGGTAGAATGATTCAGGACCCAACTGAAGATTCAGACCTGAAATGAGTCAGAAGGGCCACCATCCCGGCCCTTCCCTTTTTCATTAAAATCATATATTATTTGAGAGTCTAGTTTTAAAACATGGTAATGCATCTGCTATTCGTACAAGATTTTTCACATGAAAGGAACTACATGAAAGGTATTTAGCTGCCAACTTAAGAGCCTTAAAACAAAAATATAAATGTTATTAGAGAAGCACCTACTTGTCCTCCGTTGATGACAATGTCAGGATCAATGACGTTCCCAAGAGACTTGGACATCTTTTCTCCCTTTTCTCCAAGGGTAAATCCATGAACCACCACTGTCCTAAGAAGATAAATCGGCTATTAGAATAATAAACACAATCATAATGATATTTTTGAAGATGAATTACAGCTTAAAAAGAGTATCTTATTTGACACAAAAATAGGATATTTGACAGATTATGTATGAAAGCTTTTCTTGAAAGTTTAATTCTCGGCAGCTAATTTATCATGCATGTTAAATAGTAAGCTACGTGCTAATGCACAGGAAAATTTTTGATGTTTACCTTTATTAAACAAGTATTTCCTGAGCATTATGCACTGATTTTGATCATTAAAACTAACCAGGAAAAAGTATGCCTTGAAAAGAGCAGATTATCACCTCAACTTACCTTCGAAAAGACAAGTCAAGAGAAAAATGTATCTGCTGCTCTATTGGGTTATAAAAGCATGTTATACAAGAGACAAACATTTAAATTATTCTGAAATGGGTTTTCATTGTAAGATTGCAAAAATCTTAAGCTCTTTAAGACTCTTTCTCACTAGAACCTTTAAAAAATACAAGGAAAAGCAATTTCTGTAACTAAATAAGAATCCCTAATTTATAAAATTCACTGAAGGAATGTTCATTCATTAGCCACTGTGGACATTCCAATGAGGACAACTGCGCTCAGGTTTAGCCACCCTAGAACCTCCTCCTGTGGTCCCTCTGTGTGGAGTCTTAACCACATTCATTCACCACCTGGTTCTCCACAGGTTCTCACCACTCCAGTCATGCTGATTTTACTCCTTCAAGGAGCTGTGATCTGTATCAGTGACAAAACTTGTCTGTATTTTCTCCTTTTTCTACTTCAAACTCATTTCTCTCATGAGACTGGAGACTAAGCTAATTGAAGGTGGTGTCTTACCCTATACGGGGGATGGGGGGGGGGAGGTGCCAAAAAAATGTATACACATGACTTGTATTCATCTTGTTATCAGTATATATTGAGTATTACAATTTTAATAGTTTTTTTTCCTTTCTTAAAATGTATATACATTTTTTTTGGCACCCTCTCTATATACCATTCAGCACAGGGCTTCACACACTGGCTGGTACCCAGCAGAAGTACTCCAAGTACTTCCAAGTACTCCAGGGGTGCTGACTTGTTAAGTAATACTTACTTAAAAGGCGCTTTTTTCCTTGCTGCCACACTTGTTAATAACGATGACTGAAACCAACCGCCAAGCTGGTCTTTTCCTTCCAAGTACAAGTCTGCTCTTTGATCAGTACCTCAAAAAGTATTAAAAATTACAGAAATTTAATTAAAATAGGAAAACAACGGTTTGACGAAGAGTAGGAATGAAACAGTCAAAACTACAGTCTAAAATTGGGTTTATGTATTACCAATAACGGTAGTTTATTTATGTTCTGGCAGCCTCCTATGCATGCAACAGACATGTTTAAATTAAACACATTTTCTTTCTTTGAATTAATTACCTAAATATGACCGGGAAGAAAAAATGATTTACTAATCAGGTACATTTTTACCACTAAATTGTATTTAATAAATTATTTCTGTCACAGTCAAATATTTGGTTAAGAATATCACAAACCAGAAACAGAGTGAGTAGACTAAACTCTACCGGTACCATGGACAGCGGCACAGATCAGTTTTATGGACACTTTCCGTGCAGCTTAATCCAGTCCATGGCTCCAAGCATAACTTGCACTGCTGCACTTAAAAAGCAACAATGCTACTAGCAGCAGTTCTCACCGAGGCCGGCGCAGTGAATGAACTCTGAAATATACTGCACAAGCACTATTTCACATACGGTATCCTCTTGAAATTCAGGATGCTGCCCCATGAAGGTGGTCGTAGGTAACTCTTCCTGTTTATAACACTACATAAACTACCTTCAGTATCTTACGTAGTGTTATTTGCCCACATTTTCAGTATAATTTAAGCAAACAAAGTACTTAACATTTTCTCTTAAATTCTGTGGGCGAAACTTATGAAGTATTTCAGAAAATGATTACATAAAAAATTGTAAAAATTTTATTAATATGTAACTTATATTTGGGCATTATGGATTATGTACATTTTTAGCTGTCATGCAAAGGAAACATGAATTTACACGCATTTTGCTTTTCAAATTTTCTAAGCTGAAAAAGCCCAAATAAAGGAATATTTACCTACTAGGAACCATATTGCTGTCCTGTCAACCATAAGGCCTAGAACCAGAAGTATAGCTCAAGGGAACTTGAGGACAGGCCCTGTCAATCCCTTTAACACTGGCCAGCTGCACAGACAGGCTGTTTTCCCCACATTCTCTTGCTCCAGAGAGCCAATGGGATCTGTTGGGCCAAAGTCGGCCCTCAGTCGCAGTGCAAGGAACTGTCTGATCCGTCCTTACTTCCCTGCCACCTCATCCCTGTCTCTACGCTCGGTGAGGACAAGCCACACCCTTCATTTTACCTCTGACTTTTCAGTATCCTCACTGACATTTCTTCTCAAGCATCTAATCACATCCTCACATGTACCGTCTCCTACTGCTCCCTTCTAGTTCCTGCTGAATCTCTCCTTTCCCTTAGCCAATGAGGCAAACACTTACCCGATGGGTAAGTATAGTATTAGTCAGTTGTCTTGTACCCGGCGGGAGAGGGCTGTGAAAAGGCAATGCAGTATGGAAGAAGAACTGAAAATCAGGGTACCTGAGTTCTGGTCTGACACTAAATTATGTGACCATCACCTATTTTGCCATCATCTATTTTAATTCAATCTCATTTCCTCTTCTGAAAAATGCTAGGGGTCAAATTAGTTCAGTGATTCCAAACTTTGTTTTATAGAACTGGGTGCCTTGAGGTTGCCAGGTGGGCCAAGGAGGTTAAGAGGAGGGAGAACAGTCCCACTTTTATCTAATGTATTGTGGTTCTATATAAAATTTCATTTGGAAAAACAAAAGTTTAGAAATCATTGGACTAAATGATCTGCAAAGGTCCAGTTACATTAGAGCAAGAGGTCTTCCAAATAAAGCCAAAAAAAAAATTGAGTGTAGGTTTTTTCTAAGTAACGTCATGTATTTCCAAAACTGCTTAACTGGTAAATAAACTATTATTTAAAATTACCTGGAAGAATGTGAGACCATGAAGTTCCACTATCAAACCAGATGTCCAAAATATCCTGACCGGGCACGTACTCCAAGGCGTCAGGACCACCGACCTAGTAAGACCATGTAAAAGCATTTTAATTATGTGAGATGCACACAATAAATACCCAAAAAGTCTTGAGGAAATGAAATACTTACAACCATTAAATTCACATTTTAAGGTAAATTGTAAAACATGTAAAAATATTTCACAATTAAGTACGATGGACTCATTTACATGCAGACATGACTGTAGCCACTTTATGATTCATTACACATTTCTTAGTGTAAATATAAACTGTTTATTTGCTTCAAATTATCTTCCAGTATGGATTTTTTGGTGTTTGATACGACTGGTTAACTCTAATTCAGATCCCACCAAGTCCTGACGTACCCATGTGAGTTAGTATGCACTGTTCTCTCAGAGTCACGACTGTACCTACTTAGTGAACCAAGTCAGTTAAAATTTTGTCCCTCAATGAGAACAAATAACCCTCACACTCCACTGCTACATTAACTACTAGGCTTCTCTAGCTAAACAAAGTGTCTGCTCCCAAACTGCACTGGTTCTCATGTATGGTGAAAAAACTCATTAACTGTACATGATCATGTAATTACTTTAACTCCCAAGAATCCCATCTGTCATTAGTAGGTCATACAACGCACACAAAGGCTGTTAAATACAAGTAGAAACTGACCTGAGATAAGACTTCTTTTGGAAGGAGCTGCTCAGGGGGAAGAGTCCACCAGATATCACTGCCATGTTGTTCCACTAGTTTAATAATATGCTCGATGGTTTGGCTATTTTGCGGGGGGCAAGCAGAATTGTTCAATTAAGTATTGTGATTACCACCAAACATTTTAAAAATTAAGAAATAGTAATATTTTTTCCTTTCTGCAGGATATTTTTTCCTATCTCCCCCCCCCAAAAAAAACAAACTTTAGTGGTATTATCTTCAATTACTTGCTCACTTGGCTGCTGCTATCATCTGCGATACAATATAAATAGTATCAGTATATCTCAAAAATGAAACAAATCTTATGTATCCCTTAAGAGAAGAAAAATGACTTCTCCCGATATCCCTGTTTCAGTTACTGAGTTCCCTATTTCTAGCAATCTATTTTCTATTCAGGTACCTATATTCAAAACCTCCTAATTACGTCACACCTCCAATTTCTGCCCAAATTAAACCAGCACAAGCTGACAGTGCCACCTTTGAAACTGGCTCGTGTTCTCACTAACACTATATTAGTCCAACTTCACTGCTTCCATACCAGACTGACGCCAATGGTTTGACTTGTCCCCAACACTCATCTCTTTAATTTGAAAACACAAGTCTGAGAGAAGTACATTCCCAAAACTGCTTTTATCACACCAATTCCCTCTCAGAATCTTCCCGTGCCCCCATCCCTGCTTACAGGATTAACTCCACATCCATCTGCCCAAGAGCAAAACCACAGTGGGACCCAGCCTTTGACGACACATACCCAGGCTTACAGCCTGACTGCCACTTTTTATATATACATGACCACGCACACGCTCTACATTCTTCTCTAAGTCTCGGTTATTGTCCAGTTCATTTGTTCAGAAATATTTACTGAGCACCTCCAACGTCTTGGACACTATTCTAGGCACTGGAGACAAGATTCCTGCCCTAATGGAACTTACATTTTAGTGATCCTAGATGTTTCCCTTAGAATGACTGCACACTAAATGAGACGATTCATGTAAAACTTAGCACATGGCCTAACACAACAGAAAGCCAATAAATGCGTATCAATTGACCGTATCATTGGGAAAATAACAGTTACAAATTATTTGAAAATTACACCCAGGGGGAAATTTATACTCAATTTTCTCACAGGAGCAACATACTTTTAATTTATTACCACACCTTTACTGACATTACAACTTCCTCTAGTGTGCTCCATTGAGTCAGTTTATATAATGGTCAAATGCATGGTCCCTAGAGCCAGACAGCTTTGGTTTAATTCCTGGCTCTTTCACTTTCTAGCTATGTGACCCTGGGTAAAGCACTTAACATTTCCGTACCTGGGTTTGTAAAATGCAAATAACAGTATCATTAAGTGAGCTATTACAGATATTAATCAAGATTATATATATAATGCCTAGAACAATGTCTGGCACTCATTACTAAGAATTATGTAAGCATTATTCAAACATTCTCTGAAGTCAGCTAAATTTTTGACAGTTAATTTTGTTAACCAATTACCAAAACACATACTTTTCTTAATATTTAAATTAGTTAAAATACACATACCGTGTTTCCCTGAAAATAAGACCGGGTCTTATATTAATTTTTGCTCCAAAATATGCATTAGGGCATATTTTCAGGGGATGTCTTATTTTTTCATGTACAACAATCTACATTTATTCAAATACAGTCATGTCATCTTCTGGAACATCGTCATAACGTACTAAATGCATCCATCTAGCTGACGATCTTAATTAACTGGTTTATTTTCAGGGTAGGTCTTATTTTTGGGGAAACACGATACTAAAACCAAATTTGTATTGTCCTTCTTTCTACCACTCCATTAATAACTGTAGGTCCACGAATCAATGAAAATGGAAAGAGTAATGCATAGGAAAAAGCTTTAAATTCTCAATCTGGATCTGCTTCTTATTAATCACGACTACGTAGGGCAAATCATTTAACCTCTCTGGGTCTGATAATTCACAGATAAACTGAAGTGTTTATTAAAAATACTTGTGGGAAGCAAAAATCAAATGGGTATGATAAATGAAATATGCTCTACACATTGAAATTTGAAATACCTTACCATAGCAAAATATCACTAAACTTGTATACTGTGATGTATAGATTGAAAAATATAATGCTACCAGCACCTATTTTGAAGAAATTATAAATAACAAGAATGTTAAAATGGGCATAAGTCCATGTTTCTAATACAATCACACATTTTAGATGGACTTTAACAGTAAAGATAAACTTGTAATGAGACCATAAAACTTTGTGCAATAACTAGCTATTTATCTGACTATTTGGTTACTTATTACCATTTTATGCAGTTTGCACAGAACACTTTATCAGTTAAGAAAATATGAATATACTATAATAGAAAATCAGAATAAATCTAAACCTCCTACCCTAGACCTAATGCTATTACACGAAAAGGACCAAAAAAGAGAAAAATACTAGCAAAATACATTTATACCCACACAATTACAGTAGATAGGCTGCTCATACTAAGTATGAAATTTTCATCAAAAAGAATGATTCTAAAAATGAGTGTCGTTTTGCCTTTTTATTTGTACAATATTATCATTAGATTGCAATTTTAGGTAAACAGTAAAATAAAATAGCAAAACAGTCTAAAATATGTTAGAAATAATCAGATAAAAAAATAATACAAAAGTAAATGCAAATGGTTCAGATTTCATATTAATTTAGGAAATAAGGTAAAAATGTTAGGACCAATTTTACTCTTAATCAAAATGAAAGCATTTATGTATACACCACACTACACTTTTCAAAGTACTTTACAAGCACTCTAACTGGATTCACAGAAAAACCTACTTAGTAGCTCCTGACAAACTGTTTTGTGCTTCCGGATTCCTTAACAATCATGAGCTTAAGCAAGTAATACAATTAAATGCAGGCCTTGAGATTGTGTCTCCTACATCATGGTTCAAAGCTGTTTTTACTTCTCCATTCAGCCTTTCTAACAGGGAACGTCATACTCCTCGTCTCTTGGATTTCCTAAGCAAAGGCAAAAAGACTTACTGCCCATGTTTAATGAAACCGTGACCCCGAGATGAAGGCGGGCACCAGGGAATCTCAGATTACTGCTGACAGAACAAGCACCAAGTACAAAAACCGGAGTCCACCTGCCCCTGTTGGATCCTGACAGGAATACATCATATTATGTTTCTGAGCTTCAGTTTCTAGGAACACTGGGAAAAGCTGTGAGGAAAAAGGCTACGAGAAAAATTTTATACTTAAAAAAAGAAAAAGTGCTAATGTCTTGGTCAGTAACTTACAACTAGATGTACTTACATGTGATCCATTTTAGAATGCCAAATTCAATTCTAATGAGAGTTACTTTTTATATCCCTAAATACCATGTTTCCCCGAAAATAAGACCAGGTCTTATATTAATTTTGCTCCAAAAGATGCATTAGGGCTTATGTTCAGAGGATGTCATCCTGAAAAATCATGCTAGGGCTTATTTTCCGGTTAGGTCTTATTTTCGGGGAAACATGGTAGATAATTCTATGAAGATTTAGTATTATATTTTAAGTATTACTGAACTATACTCAAGTATCTTACTGAGTCTATAACTAAAAATACCAAACAACAAAGAAAGATTTCAATTTCGCAGTCGGCATGTTATTAACGCAACTTCCCCACCAAGTTTGGTCAACCACCTCTTCTTGTCAAACCAAAATTCAAGTTTTAATGGCTACATTTTCTCAGTACTATTTTGAGATCTTAGACAAGTATATTACTTAAGTTTTGAGGTGAAAAATTTAAAAACAAAGAGCTTTAAAAATAAAACTTGCAATAAAAATAAACACACACGACCTACAAACTCTTGAGGTTTGCTGGATTCCAAATAAGGATAAATTTAGTGTTCAAAATCTGAAAAGATAATTTGGAAAAAAATACAAGTAAAGGCTGCACAAGTACTCAAAAGATATTCATTATAGCACTGCAGCAAAAACCCAGAAACAGGCAAATATTGGATGGGCTACATTTACTTGATTTTCATACACCGGGAACGGGGCAACCATTAAGAACTGAGCTACCATTTTAATGGCTGTCAATTCATTCTTTCAAAATTGACTTAAATTATCTCTTCTCTTTCATGTCCTTTTTCCTTTATAAACACTGTATTAGATATCCTTCCATATATACCTTTGTACACGACATTAGTCCTTTTATTTCCCTAGGATAAATACTTAGAAGTACAACTTTTTTATAACAAAACTGAGATCACGCTTTAAAATTTTTCAAAGCAATTTTGTAGGCATTTCTTAGTGATATTAAATATTCTTCAGAAAAAAATACAAGAAAGAAGTCAATATGTGTCTTGGGAAATTTAAGAATTTTCTGTCTTTATTTTGTTAATAATATCCTATACTTAATACGGTTAACTTATAACCTAAAGATCAGTGTACATTATTGTTAAGTGGGTGAAACCACTTATCACTACATAATCTATATGCTTCCATTTTAATGCTGTATTTCATAAAGCAATAAGTCCATCGTAAAACTTTGTACTTTACACAAGAGCCTTATCTAAACTCATGCGCTACGTGCCCCTGTGTTTCAATCAGTGAAAATTCACTAGGTAATATGGGCAACTACAGCACCAACCAATCATTTTGGACTTTGACATCAACTGAGCTGAAGGCTTATTTAGCGGCTGCTGGAAATTCAGCAGCATTGGGATTACTAGGTAACGAAGAAACTGCTGCTCTGTATTTTGTCTATAAAAGCAAAAACATTCAGGATTGTAAGACAACTTTTCTTCTGGAAGTTACTGGAATAAGAACGAGGTAAGAGGCTATATGTTTCATATTTATTTACTAAATTTATTTACTAAATTTAATACTAGAACACAATGAAATTAGAGGATACTTTTTAATTACTATTTTTAATTTAATGCTATACTTATGTTTTAAAGGCAACAGGAAATGATTTCGAAGAAACTTTATTTAATGAAAACTATAAATTTTTTTCACCAAAAGGTCATTAATTATTAATCTGAGCAAAAAACTGAGGTAGCTACAGCGTACACTCAAGTTAAACTGGAAATTTCTTGCCTGTTTCTAGTAAACTTCTCATAATACCCAGAAATCAGGAGCTAAGTTCCCTAAATGCATGCTAGCTATTGTATTAATATTGTCAAATTAATTACAGTAATCTGAAATGAAAGAAATTTACCTAACAACTTCTTTTCCTTCCTAGACAGCAAGTGGTTCTATATTTTATCTTTTTTATGCTAAAAAGTATTTATTTTGTCTTTATTAACCAGGAATAGATTTCCAACTAAATTATAATGGCATTAGATTACAGATTCCGAAAATGATCAATGATGTTAAAGACAGAAATGGAATTATTTCTTGAGAAAAATACAAATATGTATATAAAGTGTCAATGAGAACATTAATTCAAATCAAAATTAAACATTAGCGTTTCAAATATGCCAGTCTCTAAACGTATTTCAAACATGAAATAAATGAAGATTTCTTCTATGAATTAAGTGTACTTAAGAGATTTATAGACTTTCATCAAGAAAAGCTGAAGGACTCTTAACATACTTAATGGAATTATCAAGTGTAACAGCAACTCCATGTGGACTGTGTACCAATTTCCAGTGGAGATGTTGTTACTTTTGATGGTCACCAACTCGCTGAAAAGCATATCCAAAGACGGAAAAGCCGGATCACTTGATTCTCATGTAAGTAAGGAAAAAAGATAACCTGTCGTGCTATCTTAAAAAATGTGACACGTAATGATGAATTAACATCCATTTTCTTAAATCAAGTGTTTTGTCACATAAAATACCCAGCAACGGAAGGAGATTAGTCAACATTAAGAAATGGTGTTGGAGGTCATAGGATGTGACCCTTGAGCTGGACCCAGGCAACTGAAAGTTCTTCACCCTCTGCCTTGTCCTTGGAATGTGTGTTCTGCTTGCTTTCCCTCTGCTAGAAGCTGCCCAATGACGCAGCCTTGAGAGAGTAAGATGTTGAGACCCTCTGGATGGTACATGTGACTGAAGGCCTCTCTTATACACTTTAAAATTCTGGCAGGCAGATGCAGAGATCTACTCATCTGGTGGCCGCCTGAGACAAGTCTTGTAAGTAACGTTCCCTTACTTATTAACACTGTCACCTACCAATCTGGAGTCCTCTGCCCTCTGTGTATGGGGCCAAGTTGGGAACTAACAAATGGTGTACAGGAGAATGACCTATAAATTGACAGACAATATGGCTAACTGTGTCTGTCATTTCTATAGGCCAATATTCTGTATATCTCTGCTTCTTCAAAATCAGAAATCAACAAACACCATGCAAGCTACACAAGAATCTGTAACACAACTATGTATTAACTATAAATAAAACATAAACGATACCTAATGAATGTCTGCTTGTGTTTTTCTAATAAAGCTCACATTTATTTCGTCTAGCTTAAGTAAATCAATCAACAACCTATGTACCACTTTGCTGTCATGATTAAATAATGATCAAATGAATGTTTGCTCTACTTACTAATATATACACATATGGTCGACCTCAATCAATTCAAGGAAATTCCCTAAAAAACTTGTTCTCTTACTACTGAAAAGAATGAGAAACAGTGACAGTGGCCTATGCTTTAAAGAAAACTCTCCAGTGTGGAATTTTAAACAATACTTGTGTATTTCTCTCAACTTTAATTCTTAATACAGGTATCAAGATATTAGCAGTTTATATCTGATCAAGTGTTCAGTTAAAAAACAAAAAAGCACCAATACTTAGGCCAAAGCGTCTTGGCTCCAAATTGTAATAAAATTGAAATAGCCTTACAATGACTTCCTGGTCCCTAGAATCTAGTTTCTTTTCCTAAAACACACTCTTACTCCTCATGCCAACTGAAAAATGTAAATTCCTTAACTCAGTATTCAAGTCTCACTACAGTTTGCCCGAAACAATCTGTCTTAATGTGTATCTTTCTGAAATTCCCCTCATATACCCTACAGCCCATTATGTTCTTATACACATTATGCTTCCCCCCTCCAGGTTTTCGCTCCTGCCAATCCCAGTACTGCCCCCAATTACCTAATCCTCAAGACTCTACTCAAATACCACATCCTCTGTGAATGAAGCAAATGAGCTGTTTTATGGTTCAGTATTTGCCCAAGGCATAGCCTCTAGTTTTCCTTCTGAGCCAAGCTGCCATATAGGGTCAGATCACCAGAAAGGTAGTGACACAGCCAAATCTTGATGCAACCCGTATTTCAAATTGAAAAGGAACTTCCACACAAATGATACTAAGTACTACCTAATATGAGGCTATAAGTGATTAAATCAAAACAAAACAAAACAAACCCCATTTTAATCAAACATTTAAAAAAATTCTAAATACATGTTCTCATAAAAGGACCACCTAAAGAAATACTGATACTGTTGACAACAAAAAGTAGAAACTTAAAAAAAAAAATGATAAGAAACCCGAGGTAGGGACATTTAACTCTACGTCTTCAGTTTCTTGAAGTCCCCATGACTAGATGGTCTCCATGCCCTCAAGACCCTTCCTGGATCTTCAACTAATAAAATGTGAAAACACTCAGCAAAATGTGCTCAAACTCTTTACTCAGGTTAAAGCATAATTTAGTAAAAATTCCATTAACCAAATTAAAACAAAATTACTGAAACAAAATGAAAGCCTAGGATATATTCCGAAGAGGAGTGATTAATATTTCCATTTCCACATCTGTTAGTAACAGCAACAATACCGAAACCCTCCCGAATTTACTAGAAGATAAACAAGCTAGACTACCACCTCATTAAGAACAGGGGTGACCACATCAGTTTGTTCACTGCTTTAAAGGAACTTGTGTCTGCATTGGGAAAAAAATTTTCTTTTCACAGTATAAGCTTTTCTACTCTGAACTGTTAACTATGTCCATGTATTATCTTTGCAAATTAAAAAAAAAAAAAAGTTGGGAATGTAATCATCACTAGAATAAATGTAACTTTATACATTTAAATATATTATAGTCTCTTAAATTCTAAACCATCTAAACGACATAATGCCATTTCTACTGAAAGGGACAGACAGTAGACTCAGAGTTAAGAGAGTGACTCTAATTCCTAAAGAAAAATTACAGACTGGGATTCCCCCACTAAATACTATTTATCTTTGGATTCGTGATACCTTATCTAGCAAGATGCTAGGTACACAGGAACAATGAATTCTCATTTAAAAAAAAAAAGTCAGAGCACTTGCTTCTAAGTATCAATACCAAAAAAACATAGTTGTCAAAATTTCAATCATATGAAAGGATCTTTTTGAAATTTACATTTTTATTCCCTTCTGCAAAAGATCATTTTAGAATGTTTTATGTAACATATCAGTTCTCAAAAGTCCACTATTTTTCCATTTTTAAAGAATATACAACTTGCTTTAAAATGTTGAAAAATTTTAGAAAGAGTTCTACCTGTTGATCAAGAATTCATCTTTTGTCTTATGGTGAAACACAGGAATTGGAACACCCCAAACTCTTTGCCTTGATATACACCAATATGGCCGCCTGTCCATCATTTCAACCATGGCATTCAGGGCTGATCCAGGAATAAATTTCACTTTTTTTAACAATTCCTGCAATTGAGTCACAAATCAAGTCCAGTGAGAGAAAGCAGAACAAATTTTCTGGAACTGTCACTATTTACCCTAATACAGTTCTTTATTTTAGATGTTTATTCTTATTCACATATCCTCCCAACCACCTCCCCCACACAAAAAAACCTTAAAAAACTAGATTCCAGAGCAAAGTTAAAATGGCCACAAAGGACCTAATAACATCAAGAGCAGACATCATCACCTTTAGAGGATGTGACAAAAGATTTTATACCAATTTCCAAGCACCCCAGATCAAAACTGGTAATAACAAGTTGGTAGAAATATTATACTTCATTAAAATACAGTTAAAAATCAATTCAAACTTGACTTCACCATTTGTTATAAAAATGCTTAAAAAAATAAGCTACTGTCATTGGTTGAAAAATAAGGATTACAGTATAACCCAATTTTACATAGAATGGTTTGAAACATAAAAAGACACTTTCTCAGAATAAGTTACTTGCTATTTACTTACTATAAGAACCCTCCCTCCCTCCACCCCACAAGTTGTAAACTACTAGCATTTGACTTCATTTCATTTGTCAGTTACCAAAATTTACATTATATAGCAAAAATGTTTGGTAAAAATCTCAAAAAAGGCCACAGTATGTTAACTTCATTTTTTCTTTAAATCTCTCTGTCCATTAGTAAGAGCATTTTTATATTTTCAGTTTCACGTTTAGTTTCCTCACTTACCTGAACTACCAGAACCCACCCGCCCCCAAAACCATTTGTAGCGCCACCTACTGGCAGAATGGCAACATCTGCAATCTAAAAAATGGGAATACTGATGGGTAATTGATTTTGTCAAGGAATAATGATTACTTTTTAAGGTGGTGATAATGGCATTGGAATTATGTTTTAAAGAGTCTTTATTTTTCAGTAATATATATTGAAGTACTTACGGGCGAAATAATGCCTGAAATTTGCTTCCAAATAATCAAATGGGTAGGGAGTAAAAAAAGAATGGTAGGAGGGGTGTAGATAAAACCAAAATTGGCCAGAAGTTGATTACTGTTGAAGTTGGGTGATAGAAACATGGAAGTACATCACTATTCTCTCTATTTCTGCAAAGAGCAATTGAAAATAGTATATAAAGACATTAAAAAAAAATTTGGCTTCACCATACTACATCAGACTTGGATATTCTGAAGCCATCTTCGCAGAGCTGGAAGTTACAAATTTTAACATTTACAAATAAGGAAAATAGGCTTCATTGGAATGCAAAACATGAACACCCGTCCATATCACAGCTGTCCACTCTACAGGAATACAGAAAATGTAAATTGCTACGCACAGCTTTGGCACGGGCCCCAAAATGCCAGGCCAACAAATGAACATATTACAAAATATGGTAATACGTTAGATGCAAGCTATAAAGCAAAATGTCTGTATATTCAGCCTGGTTAATAAATGTATATTTGAGCTCTTCCATTCAACAGAATCAAGTTGTTTGAGATACACACACTAATACGCACACATACTGAAAGAGCTCAAATATTAATATTTAGAACACCAGTTATAAAGTCTTTATTAACACAATGCAACAACTTTTCAAATGGATTGCAATGTCAATCTTAAGGAAGCCAAGGGTTTTAAAAGCATTGTTTGAATGCGTATGTGCCAGACTACTGTTCTGGGAACTTTCATTCACTTACCCCGTGAGGTAAGCATTATTACCACCCTTACATAGATGAGGCAACACATTCTGAGGGGGTTAAACAACTTGCCAAACTCAGTCCTGTCCTAATTCTGTACTTCCACTACACTAGGCAGGAAATTTGGGCAAGTCCCTGAACTCCTGGAAGCCTCATTTTCCGCATGTGTATAATGAAGGAATGGAAATCCCAGTTGCCTCCAGATATAAAATTCTACTATTTTATGAGCAACCTTTTCTATTCCCTAAACCCACCTCAACCTCATACGCAACCCTTCCACACGGAGGCATGAAAACCCCGACCTTGTAGTAGGCTGTCTCTTATACCTTGGCTGTAGACTTCAGATCCGTGATATTGACAAACCACTGCTTGCTGGCACGAATAAGCACTGGTTTCTTAGTCCTCCAGTCATAGGGATAGCTGTGTACCACGTTTTCCTCTTTCAACAAAGTCTTTGCGGCCTGAAGCATCTTTATAACTTTAAAAAAAAATCCGTAACAATTTACATTAGACATAATTAAAAAGCACTATGAAAATCCTAGGAACGCTCTGACCTCTCAGGGAGTGCACTCAATCTGGTGACAGTCAGTCAGAGTAACCACCTACCAGGTGTCGAAGGCATTAACCTGGGAACCTCCTGGCAAGAAATGCAGGGACTGTAAAACCTTAGTCAGAATCCAAATTATGCCATCCCGTGGCTCTTCACTTCGAAGATGAACAGGATATAGTTAGAACTCTACATTCGAAATCGAGTCATAATCTTTCATACCATCACTCTTAAAACGGTCTCCAGGTAGTCCAGAAGAAACCAGATACAGTGGGTTGAATTTGGTCCCAGAGAAAGATATGTTCACATCCTAACCCCTAGTACATGGGAATGTGACCTTATTTGGAAATAGGGTCTTTGTAGATATAATCAAGTTAAGATGAGGTCACACTGGATTAGAGTGGGTCCTAAATCCAATGACTGGTGTCCTTCTAAGAAGAGGAGAGGACCCAGGGACACACAAGAGCAAAGAAGGACCTGTGACAATGGAGGCAGCGACTGGAGCCGCACAGCTGTAAACCAGGGAATGGTTTAGAAACCAAGGGTTTCCAGGAACCACCCAAAGCTCGGAAGAGGCAGGAAGGATTCTTCCACAGAGCTCTCGGGGAGCATGGCCCTGCCCACACCAATTCCAGGGTTCCAGCCTCCAGAACTGTTGTTTCCAGCCACAAATTCATGGTAATTTGTTATAGTGGCCTGGGGAAACTGATCCACCACTAGCCTTCGTCTTCAGTGTGGGCAAAAAAAGGTTTTCACAGCACCTGGTCTCTGGAGCTGTATTCACAGAAAGGCAGAAAGACAACTTAAGACTGAAGGGCCCCCAAGATCCTCAGAGTAAACCAGGTCACATGGGTCCGTGATTGACACGGGTTACAAAAGGCGTCAGGAGTGTCTGATTCACAGTCACCTTCTAGCCCCAGGCTGAGTTTAGCCTCCAGGAAACCAATACTGCTGGTGATTAGCACTAGTTCTGAATAACATCACTCCCAGCTGACTGCCCTGACCTGCTTAAATGGAGCAACTTCAAAGCAAAAGATGAAAGGGTCCCAAAGTCTATTTCAAACCATGTGGCAAAATAAAATATAATTTTAGCTTATTGTTTCTGTTGAACGTGTAAGATGGGAGAATAGCTAGTAAAGGTTACTGCTGGCTGCTTTTCAGAAAAAAATATATTTATGGTAGCGACATAGACAAGACTTACCCACATCTGTTCCCTCTTCAAGGACTGCCTTATTGTGAAGGTCAGGACCTGCGACCGCTGTGAAAACCCCATCTTCATCCACCAAACAATCCTACAAAGTGTCATTTTGAACCATTAAAGTATCGAGACATTCGTCTTATGACAATACCTGGCCAAACAATATATATATATAAAACATCTCCGTGTAGACTAGTCTTGCACGACATGGAAAATGTGGGTAGGTACTTCTTTTCAGTTAAAAGGAATTTGTAAATTTATACATTTAAATCACCAAAGGCAAAAAATGTCTTATTAAAGCTAAAGCTGAAGTCTTATTAAAGCTGAAGTCTAAAAACAAAAAGTAAACTATACTAAAACCACCTTTAATTTGGTGTCTTTTAAGGTACAGATCTATGACAATGTACATACATTGTGATGACTGAGACTCACCTCTAACTAAATGGAAAAACTTGCTAAGTCACTGATGTGTATAAAATAAATTTAGAGAGGACTGTTTTGGTTTTAAAAAAATAACTATACTTTTCAACTAGTAAAACTTGCCAGTGCTCAGGGACTAAAAGTAATTGCTATGTGACTTAATACTTGAAAGAAAAAAACTGCCCCCATTTAATACATATTCTTCAATTTTCACTTTGTGCTGATAATTGTATTAATTCTAGGAAATCTTTCTCAATTAGTATGAATTAATGAGGCTTTAGTATATTGCACGAACCTAAGCATTTCACAATTATGACAAAAATGATTTGTTTATTATCATAACATAAAGATGTTAGATTTATTACTTTAATTCTACAAAAGCAATAATTAGGAAGAGAAAGGGTACCGTGGGCAGGTTGTGCTGGGAAGCTACACTGTAGTCTTCCATGCCATGAGCCGGGGCTGTGTGAACCAGTCCTGTTCCTTTGCTCATGGTCACGTGATTTGCAGGTAGAAGAGGAGAGATTTTATCAGGCATTAAAGGATGAGCACAAGTCCCATTTTCCAAATCTGCACCTGTGGGGAAAGAAGACCACAATTAAGCATTCTTTCATACGGCAGTCCTTTAAGAACAGCTATTTGGATCAATAAATATTTTAAAGTATATTTGTACATTCTACACCATACAAAGGCCATTTGTCCAATTTTACATTGGATATTTGCCAGAAATATTTTATTATCTTTTGTGCCTTTGTCAATGTTCATATTTTTCTATACTCCTATCATGTTTAATAGAGGTTCTCCTTTACTGCACTCAACATAAAATAGGTTCCAGAAAGGCAGAAGCCACATCTGTTCTGATTCAGAATGAGCGATGTTCAGCAAAGTACTGAACTCAACTAAGCCCAATACTTTGATGACTGTGATGGTCAGAATATCTATAAATTTTCACCTGTAAATGTTGAAATAACCTCAAATGATGTTTTCAACGTAGAAGCAACAGACGTTACTTTATCTGCAGCCAGGATGTAGAGGTCTCCAGATTTGGAACATTTCACAACAGCATACCTAAAATAGAGTTTTAGGAGAAAATTACTAGCAATGAAAAAAGAAAAGCCACAGATAGTTTTTCTAAAATAATGTAAAACATTTTCAATGCTAACTTCAAAGTCAAAAAAGTGCTATTTTCCAAGGACTGCATCCCTTACATTTCTGTTTTGTTTTCCAAAAAAGGTGGAAACAAGGTCTCAAACGGAATCATCTAAAGCTTAATAAAATCTATATGAACATAATTATAACTCACTAACTTTTAAGAGGATAATGATGAAATAAATTAAAAATAATGCTAATGGAATTAATCCTATTTGTCGATAAAATAAAAAAATGCAATAATACACTTACTTTGCATCTGGCATATAACAAACAGCCTGATTGGCTGGAATTGTCCAAGGCTGTGTGGTCCAGACTAAAACACTAACAGGAGATGAACCATCTGTGAAAATAAGATTTTAAATATGTTAGCAAGTGTTACAATTCCCTAACTTTAATAAACCAAAGCAATGAATAAATTATACCTAGAAGAGATGCCAACTTAGGAGAAGATTTCAAGAGAGGGAATTTTACATATATTGAGCGACTGACATGCTCAGAATTATACTCAAGTTCCGCTTCAGCCAATGCAGTCCTAAGGTTTAAAAACATTAGACATAAGTATTTGGAAAGCTTACAAAATTTCTCCTTTATCAAAAACACAGAAATACCTCGATGACGGAGACCAAAACACAGGTTTGTAAGATCGATAAATCAAGCCCTATAAAAAGACAAAGATATTGATTAGATGAAAGCTTGAATTTTCTGACTTACAATTTAATACACTTGAAGGAAAAAGTTCTTCATTACCTTATCATACATTTGGTAGAAAATTCTCAACTGTTGGGCCTCATACTTTCCATCAAATGTATAGTAGCAATTATTCCAATCTGCCATTATTCCCCAACGAATAAAAGCTGATTTTTGTTTCTCAATTGCTGCTTTCGCAAATGATCTAGCTAAAAAAAGAAAAAAATGAAGAAAGAATATATTTGAAAACCAATAAATTCAAATTCTCAAACATGATGTAGCATGTATCTCTCTAAATGCAGATACTGTACACAATTTAGACCATAAAATTTATTTAACAGGAAAATTATTTTGAAAGGTGTTCAAATTCTAAAATTAACTAGATTTTCAAAAGCTAATATATTTGTTACTGTCTTCTGTATTTTCCAGGCTTTATATAATGAACTTACACTTAGAACAAATAAACGAGAAAAATTATTCTTCATTATTTTTTAATTTAAGAATAGAGTAATTATTTCATTATACACTAAAAAATTAATCAGTACCTCCAGTCTAAGCCAATAATAAGATGTTTCATAAAGTTAAAAAATCTTCATGATCACATCCAAACAATAGTTTAATATATAAGAATAGAAGATTCCTCCCTGACACAATCGACTAAAGAATCAAATAGATGAACTCAAAATATATTTGCATTTTAAAATGTACTTTTGTTTTTATCACCTGAAATAAGTCAATAGCCTTAGCCAGCAAAGTAAATAAAAACACTGACAAAAATAATAATTTCACAAAATATGAAGACTACAGAACTGAAAAATGTACTTGGAAATGCTTACAAATCTTTCCCTCAATCTCTAAACATAAGTTCTCACGAAGGTCAAACAAAATCTGAATTTTCTGTGACACACCGTGGCTTCCAACAGATCTCATTATAACAACAACAAAATACCACAGAAGGTATCTTGAATAAAGCACTGACTTTTCCAAGGCACCAGTGTTTACAAACATCATTTTAAAACAGAAACAGAGATTACTTACCTTTCTCTCTAATTTCCACAGCTGAAAGATTCTGAGCTTTTCCACCGAGTTCTGATAATACTTTTATTTCAATGGGTAACCCATGACAATCCCAGCCGGGCACAAAATGTACTTTGGAACCTCTCATCATATGGTATCGATTGGCTATATCTTTCAAAATCTGCAAAGAAAATGATATTCATCACGCATACATAAAGCATGTATCCAGCAATTTATATTATCTTCTCCGTATCATTTTAAAAAACTGGGACAGCCCAATTTTATAGAAAGTAACCTATTAAATCTAATTCAAGTTCTACATAACTATACGAATAACAGATATTTGAAGTTTTAAAATGCCATTAACCCCCCCAAAATAAATCAGAGAACAAAAAGACTTCAAAGTGAAAAACATTATGCCCAAAATTACTAATTCGTTTGTAAAGTTGGAATATGCAAATAAGCAGCCCATACCACCTCTTTAAGAAATAATTTTTACCTTCTAAAAACCAGTCAATTACAAAGTTGCTTTACTCTTATGAAAATCATTAATGTAAGTAATTCAATAGCATTTACATTTAGCTAAGAAATATTATAGAATCAATGCAGAATTTATAATGCACTCAGATTACTGAACAGCGTAGTTATTTTCTGTCATTACCAAAACTCTTCTAGAACAGCAGGCCTCTTCCAGGTATACTACGTAGGTCTATAACTGATTTACCTTTCTTAGTTCATTTTAGGTACTAGAGGGGAGGAGAGCCTGAGTTAAGAACATATTACCATTATAAAATAGAAGACCAAAGGCAAAGGATAGGTTTGGTTCCAAGCTCAATTTCCTTCTTCCCAAAAGAAAACACTGTAGTAGTCCAGAAAATTATTTCCTCCTTTCCACATCTATCAAAAGTAGAAAAGATATTACACATTCCTTCCACCCCTTCCCCTACTTAAAACTCTCATTTTCAAACTTCTTTCCAAAGGGCAGGAGGGAGTCTTGCAACCTGGGTGATACTTGCATGACATAAAAATTCATCTAGTTATATATGTTTAAGATCTGTACACTTGGGCCAACCCAGTGGCTCAGGTGGTTGGAGCACCGGGCTCCTAACACCGAGGTCCCCGGTTTGATTCCCGCCTGGGCCAGCAAGCTGTGCCCGCCGCAACTAGCATGAAGTCAATGAGCTGCCGCTCAGCTCCTGGATGGCTCAGTTGGTTGGAGCGCGTCCTCTCAACCACAAGGTTGCCAGTTTGACTCCCGCAAGGGATGGTGGGCTGTGCCCCCTGCAACTAACAATGGCAACTGGACCTGGAGCTGAGCTGCGCCCTCCACAACTAAGATTGAAAGGACAACAACTTGACTGGGAAAAATCCCAGAAATACACACTGTTCCCCAATAAAGTCCTGTTCCCCTTCCCCAATAAAATCTTTAAAAAAAAAAAAGATTTGTACACTTCACATTAGGGATATCACTGAAATCAATCAATTTATAAATAACCTCCTTCCCACTTAATCCTATGTGAAAATTATTTATTTATTATTAGTTCTTTACCAATAAAATATAAACTCTTTGAAATCAGACAGCCTATCTGTCCTCTTCACAACAAAAGAAAACAACAAAATGAAAAGGCAACCTACCAAATGAGAAAAAGATATTTGTAAACCATCTATCTGGTAAGGGGTTAATATCCAAAAACTATAAAGAACTCCTACAACTCAACAGCAAAAAAGAAAAAGCAAATAATCCAATTTAAAAATTGGCTAAGGCCTTGAACAGACATTTTTTCCCAAAGACATACAAATGGCCAACAAGGACATACAAAGATGCTCAATATCACTTATAATTAGGGAAATGCAAATCAAAACTACAATGAGCTATCACCTCACACCATCAGAATGGCTATCATCAAAAAGACAAAAAAGAACAAGTGTTGGTGAGGATGTGGAGAAGGGAACCCTTGTGCACTGTTGATGGGACTCTCCCCTTCCTTTACTTCAGACCAGTCACACTGGCTTCCTCACACACACCAGGAAAACGCTCACCTCCAGGTCTTGGCACTTGGCTATTTTTACCCCAGGGAGCCCCAGCAGCTCCATCCCTGGCTTCTTTGAGGACTTGACACAAAAGCCACCTTTTCAGTGAGGGAGCCATCCTAGACCAAGTTAATAAAATCACAAATTGCTCACCTGACCCTCCCAATTGCTCTTCCCTGTTTTTATTTTCCTTCACTATTGTCTTAGTTTGGCTGCTGTAACAGAACAGCATAAACTGGGTGGCTTAAACAACAGAAATTCATTTCTCACTGTTCTGGAGTCTGTGGAGTCCAAAATCAAGGCACCGGCAAATTCGGCATCTGGTGAGGCCCACTTTTAGGTTCACAGCCCATCACCTTCTTGCTAGGATCTCACATGGCATAAGGGAGTTCACAAGGGAGCTTTCTGGGGTCTCTTTGGTAAGGGCACTAATCCCACTGATGACCTAATCACCTCCCAAAGACCCCACCTCCAAATAGCATCACATTAGGGATTAGGTTTCAACATCTGAATTTGGGAGTAGAAACAAATATTCAGGGTATAGCAACCATCTAGTATATATTTTATCTTATGGACGTCTTCCATGACTAGAACATAAGCTCCAAAAGGACAAGACTTATCTTTATTTCATTTGCTGCTATTACCAGAGTCTAGGACAACACCTGGCACATACACAGTAGGTGCTCAGTAATTATTTATTGAATAAAATATTTACTAATGTAAAATAACAATAAGCTCAAAGAAAATACCAGCGATGCTATTTTTCACGCAGTACTAAAGTGGTTTATTGCTGCTTTCTATGAAGACATTCCAGTTTTATGTATTAATACAAGTTTATATAGTTGTCATAGTATTAGAATACACTTTCATAAAGTGATTTTAAATAAAGGTTTTTCCCTCGAGTTTTATAAACTTCATTATAATTAATTACCTTATTTAAAGCATGTCCAACATGAGGGTCACCATTTGCATACGGAGGTCCATCATGAAGACAAAATTCTGTCTTAACTTTTCTTTCTCTTTGCCAGGAATAAAGTTCTGAAAATCCACATTTCTGTTTTAAAAGGACAATAACGTCAATAACGTCTGAATATCATATAAATATATACTGCTGAATCTTACCATAAATAACAGCCAGCACTTATTTCTTATCTCATTCCAACATATTCAACTCTAAAATACAAACGGTGAGGTTTCCAAAATGCCCATCTGAGTACTCCTCTTTCAAAGCCTTTCAATAAATAGCTTACCCATGGACTTCAGATTGAAGTCTAAGCTCCTTAAAACAGTGACCCTACAAAGGTTTGGTACCATTAAATTCTTGGGCAGTCTCTTCAGCACTTCCCACCCCCAGCCCCTCAGTCCTGCAACGCAGAAGGACCCAGAGATTACCAACCCCCACCCACTCATGTCTAATTCTTGCTCTCCTTTGATCTAAACCCTGGCTACCCTCTAAATCTGGAAAAACACTCAGCGCAATCCCACCCCACTTCCTTCAACTGCTGTGTGACTTTCCCAAGTCACTTTGCCCTAATGGGCCTGCTTCCTTATTTTTTTTTTTTAAATGTTAATATCCATTTGGTATGAAGACGAAAGAGTAAACGAACGTTTGAAACTGTCCGTTCCTGGCATACAGGAGGTACTGGATAAAAAAAAAAAATTAAGGTATTTTAAAAATTAGATGGCCAAAACAGGTTTGAATGTAGAACTCTGATGACTACCTGAACATTTAAGCTAACACAGTTGCTTAACCGATACATCCTTAATATCAGGGATTTTAAAGACTAGAATTTGAGAAACTAACAAGTGCATCTCTGCACTTAGAAAGTTCAGTCTGATACGGGAGACAGACGCATCGTTTAGGAAGAGCACTCAGAGAAAAGAAGGACCGCTTTATCCTGCAAACAAGTCATAATTCCAACTAGAGACCTACTAATACCACACAGGTAAGCGTGCACTTGTCCTCATAATCGAATTTTATTTATATGTGTGCATGTTAGTTTACTTTTGACAGCCTTCACATTCGACCTGTTTTGTCTAAGCTAAACATGGGACTGACATTTAATACGTGCTGCTATCTGAGCATCGCTCGTTTCCCCTTTAATATTCTGTTCCGGAACCTGCTACCCTTTAGGGACTTACAAGTTTAAGCTTTCAGTCAATAAAACTTGAGGGAAGCACATGGTTTCCACGGATCAGGTCACAAACCCCCGTCCAAAGGAGCCTGGAGGCCGTGGCCCAGTCCCACCCCGCCCCGGGGCGCGCCGGTTTCTCCGCCGAGTCCCCGCGCGGCGCACAGGCGGGGCCCGTACCTGCTGGATCTCCAGCTCCGTGTCGGGCTGCTGGCGGCCCAGCAGTTTCATGGGGAAGCTGGTCTGGGGCAGCAGCACTGTGTCCCGATACCTGCCATTACTCGAGTTCTGCGGCTGGTTACTGGCCCCGGTGATCGAGCGCACCAAAAGCCCCCTCGTCATCCCACGCCACCCCGGACCACAGGGAAGGCGGAGCGGCCCCCACAAATTCCGGGCCACAGCCAGGGCCGCTGGCCCCGGCCCGCGAGGACGCAGCCCCCAACGCATGGCGGGCCAACCCCAGCCTCCCCGTGACAGCCGGATCCTCGGCTCCCGCCGGGGATCTCAGTAACAGGGACCTCAAAAAACACCCCCGAAAGCTGCGCAGGAGTGCGCATGCGCGCGGGACACGGAAGGGGCGGGGAGCACAGCCCACCCCGAGTCCGCGACAGCATTGCCAGCTCCGGGTCACGGCTGAAGCCGCCGCGGGGCGGGGCTGGATCCAAGGGGCGGGGCAAAATGTGGCCAGGTGTTGCTGCCGGATGAGATTCCGATTTCAATCAGAGCGCCCCGCCTTTTTAAAAAATGTGTATTTTTATTTAACCCAATATGTCCAAGATATTATCATTTCAACAAGTAATTACTATAAAGTTATAAATATTTTGCATTTTCTCTTTATAGTAACTCTTTGAAATTTGTTACGTGTTTTACATATACAGCACACCTTGGTTTGGAATAGTAACTCGTCAAGTCAACAACCACACGGGGCTAATGGCACTGTTTTAGCGAGCACAAAGTTCATACCAATATTATAAATAAGCCTAATTATTTTTCAGATTGCCTCTGTTACGTTCCACTCCTATTCTGCGCTATTTAGTTGTCCGGGTAATCGTAGTTCACAATTATTACCTTCTCATTGTAAGTTTTACCTCTTGGGAACGGTCTTCGTAATCATAACACACAACAGCTAGAAGATTTGGCTCCCGTAAATTAAAAGACAGATTTTCAAGAAAACGAAAAGGAAATTTTATATGGAAAGTGATACCGCAAAGTGAGAAGACAAGTGGCAGATAGTAAGCGCTGCATCAACGTCAGCCGTTCGCCAAGCACTGTCCCCAGCTCTTTACCTGGATTAATTCGTTTAATCTTCAAACCCCACGAAGTGAGGACATAACATGCCAAAACGACCTTGTGAGGTGAGGTAGGTAGTATGAATATTCCTCTTTTACAGGAAAGGAGACTGAAGCATGTAGAGTAATTTTCCCAAGATGACACAACTAAGAAGTGACATAGCTGGTATTCAAATCCAGGCAGCTGGCCTCCAGTGCCTGTTCGCATAATCACCATGCCGTATTGACTCTCCACGCTATACAGCCATACCTCACAGGGACTGTGAGTTTGGTTCCAGACCATGGTAATAAAGCCAGTCATAATCTTTTTGCTGGTGGAGGGTCTTGCCTTCAGATAGTAAAAAATGCAATATCTGTGACGCGCAATAAAGAGAAGTGCAATAAAACAAGGCATGCCTTTCTCTTTCCACCTGTTATATTTACAGTCAGTGTTTTTCCTTAAACTAATTCAGGCCGGCCATACTTGCTATGTAATTATGTAACTTTATTATACAAATCAACGGATGATTAAAATGGTAAGTTTTCTTACTTTTTTTTTTTTTACAATAAAATGGTTTTACTTAATTCACTGAGTTATGAAAATCAGAGGAGGTTGTGTAGGTAAAAGCCTTCTCAAACTACATAGAACTCCGTGTAATAGTAGCTATTTACTGATATTGCTCTCTGATGAGCTTTCTTAAAAATAGAAATTACAGTGGTACCTCGGTTTTCAAACATCTCCATTGATGAACATTTTGGTTTATGAATGCCGTAAACCCGGAAGTAAATGCTTCGGTTTTCGACTCAGAAGTCGAACATGTCACACGGCTTCCACTGAGTGCAAGATATTGAGGCCTAGCTGTGGGCTGTTTTCAAACGTTTCAGAACTTGTGGATTACGTTAGAAAACCGAGGTACCACTGTATTTGTTTCTCATTACAAACTTTTGGGAGTTACATAAAAACACGCAGAAACAAAAATCATTCACTAACTACTCTCTCCCCCAAACCAATGTTTTTTTTTTTTTTTCTAATGCAAAAATAATTGCTTTTATGAAAAGCTGAAAGCTCTGGAAAGCCCAGTAAAGACATGTTTCTAAAAACCGAAGACAAACTGCTGTTGAATTGGGTGAAGCTAAAACAAGTGTAAAATGGTGGGGGAAAACTTATAAGGATTCTGTGCTTGGAGTTTTAATAAGTGTCTGAATTTCCCAACTAGATAGTACATTACGCTCTGCATTATCCAGAGAGATAAAACAAAACTCCAGTCTAAAGACCTATGCTCTGAAAAAAGGACTAGACAGATGTATTCTTTGCATTTTTTCATTGTTTAAAAATGTATGACAGATGTAGTCATAAATTACTTATTCAATTTTAAAATGTATAAAAATAAAGTAGTATCTTTATTGTGTCAACAAAATTTTGCTGCCACCAATCCAATGTCAACAGGAATTTCCAACCTGGATGCTGTAAAAGGAGAGACTTTTTTCAGTTGAACAGTTTGCCCACCTGAGACCCACGCAACCTCCAGAGGAAACTAAAACGTATGTATGCTCTCCTGAGGCACCAGGACAGCCCATTTTATAGAGAAAGTACCCACCATGGTCCCAGAAGGGACCAATGTTATGCAAATGAGGAGACCAAATTTGCAGTTTGATTGGTCCAAATGGAACTGTCCTGATTGGTCAGAATCATGTTGTGCATTCTGATTGGTCATTATGGAACTGATCTGATTGGTCAGTTATGATACAAATGAGAATATAGTTGTGCATTTCTGATTGCTTGGGACAGGTCTCAGCCCATTGGTTGAAAGGCAATACCAGAAACTTCTTTATGAGGGTTAGCTGAGATGGCAGGAGCACAGTGCAGAAGGCTGGAAACTCTGGCCTTTCACTGAAATGCAGAGTGCATGAGAGGCCTCTGCCAGCAGTGGCTGCTAAACTCTGGTTATGATTTTGAGCCCAGTAAACTACAAGGAGTCATTCTTGTGTAATCTTCTTGGGGTCAATAATTCATATAAAGAACACTTCTAACAGTACAAAATACTGTTCCTTTTGATAATTTCTTTTTGTTTTGAATTCTACTCTATTTGATAAAATATTGGCATACCTTGGAGATATTGCAGATTTTGTTCCAGACCACCATAATAAAGCAAGTATTGCAACAAAGGGAGTTGCAATCTTTTTGCTCATGCAAAGTTTTGCCTTCAATTTATTTAAAAAAAGAAAACAAAGCAACACCAGTGAAACACAATTAAATGAGGTATAACTGTAATGGATTTGGTTTTCTAAGAAATTGGAGAATTTGTCTTTAAGTGGAGGAGTTTAAGCAATTTACATTTACTGTTATGGTATGTTTACTATCAACTCTGACATCTTACTGTACATTATTTGTTATGTATTCTAATCAGTGCCTTGCTTTTTAATACTGAAAAAAGAATCGTTGGCTATTCGCTCTGCTCTTCTTATCGCATACCTGGCTCCCACACACACCCAATACAAAGCAGGTACAGGTGTGCTCCTCAAATATATGGTGAATGCCTAAATGAATAAAAAAGACAGTTTTTCGTTTTTGCTTGTTTTTACTTTTGGCAGCGCAATAAGCATCGTAAACATGTCTTCTGTGCTTCAAAAAGAAAAAAAAAAAAGCCATTGATATGGTACCCCTGACCAGGAAGAGAGGCAATCTCATTACCTAGCTGCAGGCAAATGCAAAGGGTCACAGACCCATTTAAGAAAATGATGAGTGCTATAAAAAAAAAAAATAAAAAAATAAAAAAGGTAAGCCCTACTAACAATTCTGCATAAAGTTGCTTTGTTGTTTGGAGGGGAGATGGAGGTGTCGTGGTTAGGTTAAGCTGCCGCCCGCCGCGGCAGAGCGATATCATTAACCCAAAAAACATTATGAGTGAATGAACTGTGTGTACAATGCGGGCTAGAAGACTAGGGAAAGCGGAAAGAACCTTGAGGAGGTAGACACACCTCTCACTTTGATTTCAAGCAACTAGCGCCAATGTTAGAGCTTGAAGAAAACACGGAGAAGTGGAGTTTCCGGCGGATCGGGAGTCCACGCCGGGTCGCAGCGGCCCGGCGCCTGCGCCGCATTTTCCGCATGCGTAGTAGCTGAGCTAGGTTTGTCCGGCGTTCAGACGTGCTATTGACTAGAAGAAAGCGGTGCTGGACGCAACGAGGGACCTGTTGCTTAATAACGCTTTCTGGGGGTTATCCCTGAAGTGTCTTTCGTCTAACTTTGTTCCAGGCTTGTCACCGTAAGTTTCTCCCCTGCGGTCAGGGCAAGGGCAGAGCTAGGCAGGTCCGAGGCGTTCATTGGTTCCCTAACTCCACCCCTTTGCACAGATATGCAGAGAGTCAGGGATTTATGTTAAAAAAAAAATTAACGTGACTCTGATTGCCTCTCCAGATATATATTCCTATTTCGGACCTAGATTCGGGAGTGTCAGCGTTTTAACTGTGTATCTGTGCTTTTATTTTCGTGCGCGGGGACGGTTTGTGGCTATACATTGTGGAAACAACAACGCAAACCTAGGCAGTGGGTGGGTGAGAGCACCCAAATTTAGAGACTGTCTTAGGCCTAAAATTAAATTTCATTAAAATACCAGACATTTTTCCTATTGCCTTTCCTACATGTTGGTAGACTTGCTGGATTCATTTACGTTTCCCCGAAAATATACATAATTGTATATTTTACTTTTGCAACGTATGTGTGTACATTTTAACTTTCAATAAGATTTTCATAATCTCCCTAAGAGGTTTCACCACTTGACAGCCTTGCTAACAATGCTCAGGAGAATGTACCCTCACACTCTAGCCAACATTGGGCTAACTTTCTTATCTGTGCCAATCTTAAAAATGGACAATCATTTCCCATTATTTTAGTTGGAATTTCTTTCAGAATTAGTGAAGTTGAGCATTTCATGTATTTGACAGCCATTGCTTTTCTTTTTCTAGGCATTACCTGTTCGTGTCCCTTGCTCATTTTTCTATTTTTCATCTTTTACATATTGATATAGAAAAGCCCTTTGTGTAACAACAATGAGCTCATTTGTAAGTCATGTTGGTTATCACATTACATCCTCAAGGTCAAAATAATGTTGCAAAAGCAATAGGAAGTTTTTTGCCCTTAACACTGCCCTTCTATTGCTTTTGCAACATTATTTTGATCCTGAGGATGCAATGTGATAACCAATAGGATTTCCAGATTAAGGCACAGAGGATTTAAGCGGCTTTCCCAAGATCACACAGGATTTGAACACAGGCAGTTGGCTCCAATGCCTGTGCTTTTAATCACTATGCTGTTTTTTGAGTTAGCTTTACAAAGCCATGCTCACAACAGAAAGACACGGTCACAGAGGTAGTGTTTTAGGACCCAGAGGTGTGAAACTGGTAGAGAAGGAAGTACAGTGAGTGTAAATTGAACTGCTGTAGGAAGTGATCAACTTGCAGGTAGCTTTTTGGCCTTGCTCTGTATCCACTTGTACCATCAACAGGTAATTCTCATTTGGGGTCTGGGAAGGGGCACAATTAAAAAGACTAATAGGAACCTCTTTTACAGATTTTGCATTTTGATATTGTGATTAGCTACATTTTCTTAATACAGAGACCCAAAATTATATTCATTGGTTTAAAAATATGTAAGAAAGATATTAGGGCTTGAGGGCATAATATTTCATTACTAATTCAGTTTGGATCAATGACGTACTTCAGAAAAAATGGTAGAAACCTTTTCCTATTCTCCAACCAAAATTGATTTGCAGATCTATTTACAAATCATGGTTGTGCTTTGCACCAAACCTAATTTTTTACATTCACTTAAAACTGATGTTAGCTTTAAATGGTGGTTTATAAATATAGTACACATTTTATAAAGAATATAATAGAAAGACAACGCCTAAAAGATTTTCTTGTGAGAAAGTACTGTGGACCTGGCAAACATAAAGGGAAGTGGTTTAGTGATATACGAAGCCTGGTAAGGCTGTCATGATTGCTCAACTGGCTCAAAGGTAAATGATATCTGTCAACAACTAGAACAACAGTGAGAGAAACTGATCTGCCTTTCACAAATCATCTTATAAGATGGGGACTGAATGTACATACCAGCACATTAAAATGTTTTCAGTGGTTAAGACATCTGGGTAGTATAGATTAGTTGCCTGAAGACTGCCTTTTCCAGTACAGAATAAATCACATGGCTGGTCATAGATATAAGGGAATAGAGGTAAGGCCAAAAATAATTTGCTAAATTATTTCTCCTGTTTTCTATTTGAGGTGTTCCTGAATTATTAATTATCATAACCAGTTTTTCCACGTGTAACACTTAGTATACCAAGAAAACAAGTATAGCCTGATTACGATGTTATAAGATAAAGAGAATTCAAATTCATTGAAACCCACTTTATTTCCATCTTAATTCCAGATTGCTGTTGGTTACAATATGGTATTCATGACCTCACATCAGTTTCCATTCTGTCTTCCTTCTGAAGGATTTCAAACACATCACTCATTTATTGTCTCATTTATGTTCATAATCCCCCTGAACAGAATGTGGCTAATAGAAAAAAGATGTAAAGAGGGTCAAAGGCACATCAAGTCAAATATGCAGAAATTAGTGGCAGAAGGGTGACTAGGACTGAATTGAGGTTTACAATGTCCTTTATATTCTGTATTGTGCTCCCTTATTGCATTGAAATCATGTTGACTTGATTTGATTGGGGGGGGGGAGGTTTTTGTCGTAGATTAGTTCCCCGTAAATACCCTGAGACAGAGATAAAGTACAAGAGGTTAATTGGGGAGTGTTCTTGGGTAGGATGGAGGGTGGTGGGGGGAGAGGTCAGGCCATAATGCAGTCGCAGCTAAGGCCTCAACTGACCGCCCTGGGCATTCAGAAGCTAGGATGGCCCATCAGTTGAGGAAGCAGCCCAGTCGGAGTGGGGAGTGGCCTTTCCATCCATTGGTTGACCAGTTTTAGATTAAGTGGCTCTTCTCAGCAGATACAATTCCCAAAGAACGGTGGCAGCTAAAGGCCATCCATTGGCAACACTTAGCAACGGAGAAATGTCTAGAAGGAAATCTAGTTGGTGTATCCCAGCAGCAGAACAGCCACTAAAACTGCAGGGTTTGAATGTGTATTTTTAAAGATGAATAGACTTCATCCTAAAGGCCGTTTTCTCCATATTGTTTCGTTGGGGCCAGGAACTACTCTGACACTCATTACTTTTCTACGTGATTGGTTTTCAATTAGTTATGTTGTTTGTTCTCTTTATTTGTCTACTAATGAAGATGGTAATAATCAGCAGATTAAATGTTATTTAATCTCTAAAGGAATATTCATTAATTTTTCAGAAACTAATTGCAATCACATGCATTCCCTCCCGTTTTTAATTCCTCCACACATACACCCACACGTACTATGCTATTCATATATCTCTTGGCACTTACAGCTTTATTTATAGACTTTAGGTTTCCATATTTTACCCTCAACCCCCCAAAATATTAGCTCTTCGTGGCAGATGTTATATATTTTTAGCCCCTGGAACACCTTCTGCAGTCTTTGTGTGTTATACGTCTCATACATAAAACTTTTTCACTTGCTTGTAGGCCTGGGCCAGTTTCCCTTATGCCTCAAAATGTCCCGTCTGCAGAGAGAAAGAATACTAGAGAATTGAGAGAGCTAATGCTGAAATGGAGTTTTTTTTATAAGTCCCTTTTAGTAAACATTTATTGAAGAATCCACAGAGTTAATTGGGGCAGTCCCAAGTAAGCACTCAATCAGTAAATGTGTTGAACTGAATTCAAGTAACTGAAACTAGTAGTTGGCTTTGAAAGTAACAACGTTCTCTCAATCTCCCTTTAGGGCTCGTCATGGCTTCCAGTCACACGGTGTTGATGAGGTTGGTAGCCTCCGCATACTCCATTGCTCAGAAGGCAGGAACCATAGTCAGGCGTGTTATTGCTGAAGGAGACCTGGGTATTGTGGAGAAGGTACTAATAACATCTCATCCCATCTCATCTCATACCAACTTCATTGTTGTTCCTTAACGTTTAGCTCAAGGCTGTGATAATCTGGATAGACTTTAACAGTTGAAATAATAAGTGCCTCCCTTGTAGAGATTGCAGATGCCAGGAGAAAGAGCAGGAAATATTTATCCTAGAGAAGAAAAGAGCTGGGGTACCTTTCTTCATGTAGTTAAATGGCTGTCAGTGTGTCTTTTTTTCGCTAGAGCACTGGTATCCAAATTTGATGGATATGTCAGTCATCTTCACATTGAACAATTATTTTGAGACGTTTCATTCAACAGATATTTATAGAGCGCTTACTGTGTGCCAGACATAATTCTTTAGGGAATAAAACAAAGATCTCTGCCTTTGTGGCACTACCTTCTAGCAGAATAATACTTTGCATTGAGATAACCAGCAAACTTCAGTGTGGCATAAAGGAGTTGACTTTCAGGATCACTACTTAGCTCATTGCAAAGCATTGTAAAAATTCTACCACTTAAGAGCATCTGTAAATTGACCTAAGCAGGCATACATCAATTGCAGCATGTCATAATCCCCTTAGAGCTAACTGAGCGAGGGTAGTGGCTATCAATTGCAAGAGTTTCCACTGTCTTTCACTAGCACCACTACCTGACATATGGATTGAGAGTGCCATAGGTGAGCTATATATTAAGTATTACTGCTGTTCATTTTTATATTTTAGAGTTATTTTTTCTATACACCAGTGAATAATCCTGAGGACCTTTTGAATTATTAGAATTAGGATTAGTGAGTAGAAATTATAGAAGGGTCCATATAAGGAATATTTCAAATAACTGAACTTCCAGTTTTTAGCTTTGACTGCCTTGAATAGTAATGAATTTCCTATCTCTTAATCTGTTTAAGCAAAAGATTTATCTAGAGATCTTATGAAAGGAATTTCTTAACCGGGGGAGAAAATGTTTAATGATTTCAAAGCTCCTTTCCAAACTCTAACCACTATAATTCCCATGACAATAACCAAGACAAGAAACTCGTTGACTTATTTAATGTTAAGTTCCATGAATCTAAAAACAGGCAGTGTAATTTAAATGATATAGACACGCATGCCTTAGGAATCAGGACAACTTATTTCATTTTCGTTCTGCTAAAATTTGCACTCTTTTTTGCAGACCTCTCCAACAGACCTGCAGACCAAAGCTGACCGACTGGCACAAATGAGCATATGCTCTTCACTGGCACGGAAATTCCCCAAACTGACAATTATAGGGGAAGAGGTAAGACGTGTCAGGGTTATAATATTCTTTCTATGGCCTGTTTACCGTATGGATTTATAATTGCCACTTTAATGACTTATATACCTCTATTATGATTTCAAGCATTATATCTAGTATTTTAACACAGAAATAATTACGACATTCCTTGGACTTGAAGGAAATGTTTGGTTATGAACTATTTTGGTCCATGTGTAGGTCAGATGTCTCAATTCTTGACCATTGAAGATATGGTTACTTTTAATAATATTCAGCATACAAACTATAAGATGGGCCATGTTCTAGAACTTTGGAATAAAATGGGTTTTGCTCTTTTTTTTTTTTTTAATTAGGCGAACTTGCTTACTTATCCAAAGACTGTAACACTGTGAAAGTGAAGGAAGTGATATCTCATGTAATTGAGAGAGTAGAGGTATCTGATGTCAGGGCCACTTACTTAAAAAAGGTTTATAATACTTAAAACTTCCTTTCTTTTTAAATGCTCTTCAGGATAATGAAGTTGGGAACTTTGTAATCAACTGTGATGAGCCATATATGGTCATTTTTGCAGTTTTATTGGATTTGCTTTAAAGCTCTAAACCTAGTGGTAGAACTATGAAACATGTGATGCTGCATTGCTGAGATGAAGGGTACTTTGTAAACTTGAAACAGCTTCCGTAACCCTCATGTTCTCCGCTTTAGGATTTGCCTGCTGAGGAAGTGGATCAAGAGCTGATTGAAGATGGTCAGTGGGAAGAAATACTCAAGCAGCCATGCCCGTCACAGTACAGTACTATTAAAGAGGAAGATGTATGATCCCCGTTATTACTTGTCTGCTGATCTTTGGTTTTTGCTGCAGTAAAGGAAACAAAATTTGCCTGTAATGATGGAAAGTTGGTAGTTGTAAAAGAGGGGAAACCAGGAACTTGAAATCCTTCAGAGCCAACATAGAGTATCAGGCAACCATGTGGGATGTGTGACTTGCTAGTTGAGAGTTCAGTTTCTCATGCTATTGGTTTCTTCCCCGCTCTAAAACTATCATTAAAAATGCTTTCAGGAAGAACATCTAACGTGTTATTGAGTACATTTGGTAGTAAAACAGTTCATTGGTAATTGGGGCTGGAAGGAGACGAAGCAGATCACTACCTTCTATTTTTGGGAGGCCATAAAAATCAACGTGCTCCCTTTTTATAGTTGCTTATATTAAATCTGTGACTTCAGATAACTATCATCCTTCTTTAGTTTTCTAATTTTAATTTATTTAACACACATTCATTAAAGACTTACTATGAGTAAGGCACTTTGCTCTGTGGTACGGAAGATATAAAGAAAATGAGACGTGGTGTCTTCCATCAGAAATAGGCCCTCCCTCAAAAATTCACATCAAGCATTATAATTCTCGTGGTTAAATGCCGCGTATCCTGAATCACGTTAAAAGTCCTAAGTAGAGGGGATTTCATTTTTTTTAGTCTACTGTCAATGTTATAAACCATTTAATTTACTTTGCCACGTATATACGGTGACCTTAAGTTCATCGGACTGTCATTTTTTTAAAAATAAGCATTCATATATAAAAATGAGTAGCAACCACATATTGTTCAAAATATTTTGGTGCCACATTACGGTTTTCCCTGTACCAGCATCTAGAGCTCTGTGTGTTCATGGCATTGTGTTTAGTGTTCAGGTGACAATAAGCTTTTATCATTTAAGCATTTCATATTTAAAATTCTTAAATAAGGCTTTTCTCTAATTTAAATGGACTTTTTCCATTATTACAAAACAATAGGTTTTGTTTTTTTTTTTACTGTTACAAACTGATGACATTGGTTTAAGCCATCCATAATATAATGTCAAAAATGAAAAAAAGGGTAGTTTTAGTTCATCTATTTAAATTTATGTTTTCTATTTTGTGTGCTTAATTTGCATATTTTCTTTTTTTAGCTTGTGGTCTGGGTGGATCCTCTGGATGGTACCAAGGAATATACTGAAGGTTGGTATCTCTTTTGGATTTGTATTTGACCGCACTAGGACTAGAATATGTTTGGTTGTAAACATTTACTATTTCACATGTTGTGTGAAAAGCTAGTGTCGTATCTTATGTCTGTGCCCTAAAGCTGTGTTTGTGCCCATCCTAGCTGACTGTTGTTATACATCAGTAATTGTCAAGACAGAGAGGGAGAAAACTCATGCCCTTCAAATATGACTCCACAGCCCCACAATTCTAATGTCCCTCAGGTGAGAACAGCTGACATTAAACCAGTGTTGCCAAAGGGACTTTCCTGAACCCCCCAGCATTACTGGGGTAGAAAACCATTAAAAAGCGCAGCTGTGCTGCTCTTGTTCTGCCCCACGCACGATCTCCTCATCTGTGAACCGCTTTCTCACTTCACAGTCTCACCTTTGAATGTGGGTTTCAAAACACAGTATAGTCTTTGTCCTTTCTAAAATTATCTGAGATGATGAGAAAAATTAGAAAGCAGCAAATTCAAATAAAACTGGCAACATTAAAGTAAGAAAGACCAGACTGAGACCCAGAGTTTTAGGTTTTAAGAGTGTAGCATAAACTTAGAGTTTTATTTCTGAAATAAAGATCTATGTAGGTTTACTTATGTTGGTTCTTAGCTTCATAGCTTGAAAAAAGAAAATTCCTCATAACTACTAGAAAAAGCTCTCTCTGTCCTTGGATGAGACCTATCTATGAGTTACCCACACTGAGCGTGTGTGTGCATGTGTATGTATGTGCTCTGAAAACATCTCTACTCCCCTGAGAAATAGGGGAACTGTAGCCAGCTGTAGTGTGTGTCTGAGCAGCAGCACAGCACCCCACCTGCAGAGATTGGGATTCGCTAGCTCTGGAAGGAGCCTGAGAATTGGTATTGTAAAAATAACACCAGTGAATTCTAATGCTGTTTGGTAGTCTATGGACCCCACCTTGCAAAACCTTACGTTAGAGGCTTGAAATTAAGCTTAGAGCATAATCCTGCAGTAGAAAGAGATCCAGCAGGCAGGCGTGAGGCGGATGGTGGCTGAGAGGGCACAGAGGAATCTAATGTCTGTGGAGTTATGGCTGGTTTACTTGACTACTTTCCAAATTGTACCAATGAGGCCCTGTGCATCAAATCAGTTAAGTACTGTAGACTCTACTTCTGTCTCTGGCCAGCTCTCTCTGATAATTTGTGCATTTTACCAGAAGTAGGATTGATCATGGATGAATCATTGCAAATCCTTTACCTTTACTGCAAAAATAACTTGGAACAATTGATGTGCTGATGAGGAGTCATAACAGGAGAAAGTTGTATAATTGATATTCATTTCTTCTTTATAGGTCTTCTTGACAACGTAACAGTTCTTATTGGAATTGCTTATGAAGGGAAAGCCATAGCAGGAGTTATTAACCAGCCATATTACAACTACCAGGTATTGCTATAATGGACACAAAAATATTTTATTAGGTGAATAATTATAGTGTTGTATGATTCCCGTTATTAGCAAATCCAGTGATTTGAAGTTTGGTTGCACATGCAGTCATCTTTTCAAAATACAGATTCTCAGGTTACACTCCAGACCTACTGAATCAGAACCTCCGGGGGCATTGATACTAGGAATGTATAGTATGCATGGATATGTGTACACAGACACACTGTTTATTGCATATATTTTTTATGTATGCCTTATGATTCAAATGCAAAAGTTTGGAAATTAGTGATATGGTTCTTGGATTAGCTTGGTCACTGAGACACCTGATTTACAGGTGGTTCTTGAAGCACACAGAAGAAATGAACCATTTCAGCCAAGAACGATGGTAACCATGTTGTTTTCCAGGTAATACTACAGAGTGCCTAAATGGTAGCCAGCATTGATAGCAGAACTAAATATGCTCTTGCATTCTTTTCTCTTATTTTTCTCTCTAATCTACTTTGACTTTCTGTTATAATCTCAAGAAATTGTCTTCCTTAGAAGCAAGGAAGCAAGAGTTTAATGTAATTCCAAAGCAGGAATATATCATTAAATCACATTGCATGTTAAAGGAAATTGAGATCAGATACTTATGGTATTTACATTCGTGTGACCTTGACAGAAGTTCAGAGAAACAAGTAACCAGAGTAGGGACTATTACTTCTGAATTTCCATTTGCGTTAACAGCAGGATTACTCTGTACTCTAAGATGAATTTGTTTTATTCCACCATTTGATTGAGTGTAAACTTGTATTTATAATCGTGCTTCTTAGGATTACTTAGCAAAACTAGTTTTGCAGTATTGGGAAAGTCTCTTTTGTTGAATTGTTTAAGGGTCCATTAATTCTTTTAACATGTTTACTCTTTATACATTAGTATGTACAGATACAACTTTGTGGTTATTATGTAAACTTTAAAGTATGTTAATACTGTTACTTAAAAGAGAAGCGTTTCATTCATAGGTAACATTGTAATACATGGCACCTTTCATTAAGAAAAAGATCTGAGTGCTTAGAAGTTGTTAACATTTCCATCACTTTTTTTCCGAGATTAGAAAAACTGTATTCATTTTCCACAGAACAATGGAAAGCAGAAGTTAAGGGAACACAGGAATGAAGCAAAGGTGAGAAAACTAGCTGGGGTTTTGCCTCTACTAGTAGGAAGAAAAGAGGTAGGCGACTTGTACCCCAGCTAGTCACTGTCCATCGCATGTACCAGTTCATTTTGTCCTGTTCTGCTTCTCCCCATTGTTACCTGTCCCTTTACCACCTTCCCTCTTTACACTCTTGTTTTCCTCTCTCTTCCTTCTCTCTTGCTAATGCCTTAAAATTTAGTGCCAGAAATAGAAAATTGTTCAGCTCTCTTGGTAGTGTACAAGGCTGACTATTCAATTTTAAATAACCGTCATGCTTATAATAGCTAAAATTTATCAAAAGCTTACTGCATATTGCCAGACTCAAGGGACTCACATGCATTATCTCATTTAATACCCACCTTCATCCTTTAAGGAAACCTTCCCCATTTTAAACAGAAGGAAACAGGCAAGCGACATTCCCTGGGTCACCCCAGGGTTTGTAAGTGGCAGATCTGGGATTCAAACCCTGGTCCGAGCTCTTCCCCATTACTTTAAATTGCTCTCTTGAGCCAGATAAAAGACTTTTAACAATTAAAACTCCATGGTTACTTCTAAGATATTGCAGCTGGTAGGCACTTAAAGGAAATAGTATGGCTGGGTGCAAAGAAACCCAGTCTCTCTATATCAGAGCTTCTTAACCGTTATGGGACTTAACTCATCAGTAAGATGAGAGTATCAGCCTTCTTTACCCGCAGAAAGTTGGTGTGGAGACTTTGAAGGACAGGCAGTGAGAGAGACTGAGGGAGCTACTGCGTTGTCACCGGGGCGCCAGATTCCTTGGCCCCTCCTCCTTGCCTCCATGTTCACTTACAGAGGAAATACGACTTTTTAGGGACTCGAATACTCACGTCCACTATTTGGAATGCTTTCCTTTCTTTTTCAGAATCACTGGAGAGCTGAATTAATAAGTGGGTTTCTTGCGTGTATGAAATTAATCTCGGCAATCATGCGGAAGCTTAATGAGCACCCAGAGCCACAGGAGAGCCCGTCTGTGCTTTTCAGACTCCATCCTGTTCCCTAGTACAGAATCGAGGGAACGGGAAGCACATAAACATATATTGACCCTGCCAGTGCTTGTTGCCCTATTTGCAGGGAGTGCTATCAGCAGACACCCTTCAGCTGTCACCTCTTCAGGGACTGCCTCACCTGTACAGAGCTGCTTCGCCCAGTGACACACTTCTTCCCAAGACTGACTTCTTCCCATTGCCAGTGACTGATTACTCAGGGGTACAAAGGCCTGGCGTTTCCTCGCATTTGGTGCAGCCTTGTGGAGCCATGCTAGCTCCAGAGCTCCCCCGAGGGTCACTGTGGTGGTAATAAAATGACAACGGTAATGCAGTCTTAGCATCTGAAGCAGTTGTTAGGTCTGCATCGCAGCTCGAGTTCTCCCTCTGTCCACTCATGCTGCCATCCCTCCCTTGCAGGGTGTTGATCCCAAGGGCATTCCTTAATAAACACCCTGTCTATCTCAGAGTCTGCTTCCCAGGGAATCCAACCTGCACATAAGCTAGTGTCACTATAACAACCCCCAGGGCACTGCTATTAGGACAAATAAGATTATGTGTTTGAAAGCGTTTTGACAATAAACTGAGGCAGTGGAGTTTAATGAGGAGGGATATTTGCCTTGAATGCACCTGAGCCTAAGTTGGTTATGATTTTCCTCGAGTCTGTGGTCAAGCGACATAAAGATTCCAATCTCATTTTTCTCATCTGTAAAATAAGGATGGAAATACCTACTTCCTGGGGTTGTTTTAGAGATTAAATGACATGATACATGTAAAGCTCTTAGTATGATGCCTGGTACATGTTAAATACCCAGCAAAATACACGCGCACAGTGGAAAGTTTGTCCGACCTCGTGTCTGTATGTCCACAATGTATATTATGTTACATAATTGTACTTTGATACTTTGTGTTAATCATTTTATGCATCAGTTTTACTTTCAATGAAATACAGTTTACGTTTTTCTGTATGAAGTGTACAGTTAGAACAATGTGGTTGCAAATTCTTTGAGTTCTGCAAAGGAAAATAACAGATTCTAAGGTTGCGTTATCATTTTACTATCACAATTGCCAGTAAAATCTTTGACCTTGACCGCTATTATCCATGGCTACTCTTCAGTACCAGCCTATTCAGTTGCTCCGTCTCGATAGTAGCAAAATACATTATCACCGTTACCTATTCCCAAAATAACATGATCCTTATTGTTTCTTGGATATTGAAAAGTAGTAATCAATACACAGTGTATCGTTTCCTGGAGACTTCTGTACCTTTGGCAAAGAGCTATTTCAAATACAATAATGAGATTATTTGATGATTCAGAGAGCAATAGAAATCATACGATGTTTCCTTTCCTGAGGACGCCAGGGAATGACCAAAAGTTCCCTTCAGTACCTTGGAAACCCAGTTATCAACCAAAGCAACAATGAGAATAATCAGTTGATTCTCTGGGGAAAATTTGTGTGTCAATGATATTGTTTTCATACTTGATGTATGTTTTAGTTTTTAAAAATGATGACGCTAATGTAACTATCCTATTGATGGCTAACATCATTACAAGCTTTGCTGTTGTTTTATCCATTTCCACAGGCAGGACCAGATGCTGTGTTGGGAAGGACAATCTGGGGAGTTTTAGGTTTAGGTGCCTTTGGGTTTCAGCTGAAAGAAGTGCCTGCTGGGAAACACATCATCACGACGACCCGATCCCATAACAACAAGCTGGTCACTGACTGTGTTACAGCCATGAATCCTGATGATGTGTTGCGAGTGGGAGGAGCAGGAAATAAGGTACGGAGCACGTGTGCCATCCACTCTGAAATGCCCCTGAATCATTGAAAGACATCCTGAGCTTTTAAGACATGTGAAATAAGAGTTTGGGAGAAGACATTAAAGATTGTAATTTGCCATTCAAGGCACATTTCAGCAGCATTTGAATTTTTCAAAAATGTCAAGGTTCAAGTCTTTTTTATCTAGGAGAATTCAGTTGTTAAGATAAGACCCCCTGCCTCTTGCCAGCCCTTCTTTTCTCTGGCTCCCTTGGGTAACTTCCTAGACCTCTGTTCTAGAGACTCTGAACATGGGCTTGCCCAGCTCTTCTGGATGCTCCCCCACTCCTTCATCTAGGCTGCCAGCCTAGATGTGAAATGGAGCACAGTGTGAACTCCATCCCTAGCCCTGATCGCTTCTCGTGTGATTGCCCCCTCGGCAGCACCATGACGACATCTCAAACTCAACATGTCCGGTTTCAGCTCATCCTCTTTCTGCCGTCCCCCGGATGTGTTCCTCTCCCTAGTTCCTACCTGGTTAATGGCACCGCCATTTTCCCCAGTGTTCCAGCCAGACACCTAAAAGTCATCCTGGATTCTTTCTTTCCTTACATCCCATCAATCTGGTCTTACCTATGGATCTTCTTTCCTAATTCTTTCCTAATGTCTCCTCTTATCCATCTCAGCCACCAGTGCTCTAGTTGACGCCTGTCATCATCCCTCACCCAGACTTTACAGTACCTTCCAAAGTGGTCTCCCTGTTTCACCTCAGTCTTCACAAGGCCCCGAGAACAATTAAAAATGCAAAACTTACATATGTCACTCCCCTTCCCCCAATCCTTGGATGTTTCCCCTTTACAATAATTTAAAATCTAAGACCATGAGAATGGAATGAAAATTCCTCTATATCCTGACACCTCAGCACCCCCAAACCTCATCTCCCGCCATCCCCCAGCGCATAACGTAGGCCCTGCTGATACTGAGCTGCATATAGTTCCTGATACACGTGCATTTTACACTTGTGTGCCTGTAGCAGGAAGGCAAATAATAAATATTTATTGGACTGAATGGAATTCATTTCTCCTCCTACTGGAAGCAATAATTAACTATTTTTAGATTTTTCTAAAAGCATTTACTGATAAGAGGATAAGAAATGTGAGTTTCAAAGTAACAGTATTTTGAAAAAAATCTGAAACATTTCAAAGTGAAAGTATACTCATTCCAGTATTCACTGGAATATGATTTCTCTTTGCCCCTACTTTTGTAACCACAAAACCCTATTACCTCTTGTATTCCCAAGGGGCACCATTCTCCTTGGGAACAAAGGCCCCATCTTATACCTCCCCCCCCCCACCTTTTCTCCTGTGAAAAGACCCTAGTGGGCCGTTATTAACTTTCACATCAGGGACCTCTTTGAGAATCCAGTGGAGGCTCCAGCCCCTTTTCCCTCAAAAAAATATACTGGCAGAGTTCTTGGCATATAATAAGATTTGACAAATACTTGTTAAATGAAAGAAAAACCTTTTACTCAAAAGCCTGGTTTAATCATTTGAAGGTGTTCTTAAATAGCACTGACAGGAATAATTGGTTATGTTGTATTCACTGAGAGTTTCCTCATTCTCCCAGTCTGATCTCCTCATCTGAATATTTGCAGTCTGAGTTTTATAGTACTAGTCATTTGACAGTATAACTAAAAGAAGTCAAGGGACTAATAGCAAGTCATGTTTTGAGTCATGCAGTTTTCATCAGTGACCTCAGTTTTATGAGTATTACAGGGATTGTTAAGGTGACTCCTTAAAAATGTATATTTTGGTAGTGGAAATAGCAATAGATATGATCCTGCTGACGTACGAAATTACTTGTTAGACTAGTCAGCATCACACATCTGTTAGTACTTACTACAATTTATACATTATTGCAGTAGTTGGTATTTCTCTATCCTTTACATAATAATGGTCAATTGTTTACAAGATTGAAAAACTTCAACTTTTCTACAATATAGTTTTTACAGTAAGAGGGAAAGACATTTAAAAAAAACACCTTTATTTTATCAAACTTGGAATATGGAGACTGTTCAGTTATGCTCTTTGTAGCTTATTGACCACTTTTTCCCCCTCGGATGACTATATTATTATATACGTATTTTATGTTTGTTCATAATACTCTTGTCATTTAAACCTTCTAAAGGCTTTAACCCAAGTGAAGTCTGACAAAGGAACTGAAATATACTTGATAGAAATGAGCAATTTTTTCTTACTTGTACCTCATTCATTTCATGGTTGAGGGATAATTATTATGTTTAACCTTACAGATTATTCAGTTGATTGAAGGCAAAGCCTCTGCTTATGTATTTGCAAGTCCTGGATGTAAGAAGTGGGATACCTGTGCTCCAGAAGTTATTTTACATGCTGTGGGAGGTTAGTCTATTTTATTTTGTGGAATTACAGTTTTTATATCATTCTTATATTATGCTAAGACATAATATTTCAGTAATATTACTTTACCTAGAGTCTTAGGATAGTTAGAGATTATCCAGTCCAACCCCCACATTTCATAGGGGAGAAAATAGATTTTCAGCCAATTCATTTTTCTTTAGTTACAGTTTCTCTTTTGGACCTTGATCTGCATATAGTTAATTTAATCAAACCTTTAAAAATTTACAGCTTTAATTTTAGATTTTTTTCTTGAAAAACAAAACATGCGTTATCATCTCAGTTTCTTTTAAGTGAATATTGGTAAATATCTCAGTTCTAGTGCTAAAGGTCAGAGTTAGCATTTTTTAAGTCTGACTGAAACTATATTACAACTATATACATAGTAAGATGATTTTTCAATTTCAAATAGACATCAGGTCACATCTACTCTTAAACACTTGATTTTTTTATTCTATCATTTCTCCTAGTATATTATTGTATCAATATCTCATTAACATATTACATGACAAGGAAGTTAAATTCATCATGATACATTCTCATTAGAATGTTAAAAGAAACTATAGCATAATACAGATGTATTTTATGAACATAAACTGTTCAATGTTAAATAGTAGAATAAAAAAATCACTTTTGAAAATGGGGATGGTGGTGATGGAATATAACCAACAGGAAAAGTAATCAACTCAGGAAAAGAGAAATTAGTTGGTACTGAGAAATATTAATCGAAAATGCTAAATGAAATTATTTTAATGAAAATCAGTCAAAATTGTTCTGTAGTCTTAAATTTCAAGTGAATTCACACTGAACCATTATCTTCCTTATTTCATCCAGAATTAATTGGCTATTGCATAGGGAAGCAAGAGGCACTTAAAAATAACTAGACACAGAATGGTCCAATCAGCCATTGACGTTGTATTGATGTTTTTCTCTGTAGGCAAGTTAACCGACATTCATGGAAATGCCCTGCAGTATAACAAGGAAGTGAAGCACATGAACTCTGCAGGCGTCCTGGCCACCCTGAGGAATTATGACTACTATGCAAGTCGAGTTCCCGAATCTGTTAAAAATGCTCTTGTTCCTTAGAGGGACATCTCATTTACTTGGCTAGGAGAAGGACTTGGTTCTCAAATTAATCGAGTTTAAAACGAATTGGCGGGAATTAAGAGCTCCACCTTTACTCTGTTCAGTGTTGATCAGCGATTTATATTTAATTACTTAGGAGTAGAAACTAGAATTTTAAAATTCCTTGGTTAAATAATCAACCAGACCAATTTTGACATCTGGAGAATTTGTAAAGTCTGTCACATTTCTTTTCCTCCTTTTATCTGGAGAAATGAAAGAAAGGTTTTTTTCCAACCGACTATCCTGGTCAACTGTTAATCAACATTCCTATTGTATAAACCAGATTTCTTTAGGGCACAGAAGCACAAGTTGTTACCTGAATCTCATTCTTGTTTTTCACAGTAATGTTAAAAGTTTTCCAGTTATAAATACACGAAAATGTCATTATGTATGTTGATGAAACAGATTTATGAGAAAAGCTTCTTTAAATTATTTGATTCTAGCTGGTATCTTGTCCAGTCTTTTAAATAAACTTCTCTGTTATTGGATTAAGCCAAGTGGTTTGATCATTTAAGGTTAGAACTCACTAGGTAAGATAATACAATATAATGTTGCACAGTTTCTGTAATCTAGCCTGAAGTCCTCTTTGTGGCTTTGACACCTTTGGCCACTCCCACTTGCAACTCTCTTCTCCTCCTGATTTTTGTCTTTCCTTTTCTAGTCACTCCTACTCAGTCTCCTTTCTTGGTCTTTATCTCCCGTCCCTTAAATGTCAATATTCATTATGTTCTAGGTGAGCGTTTTCATTAGATCTAATCCACATGTATGGCTTCATTTAGGGCCTTTTGCCCCTAATTTCAAAATCTGTATCTAATTTAGAACTCTTAAAGTCTAGATTTATACCCTCAAAAGCCTACTAAATTCAGAGAAATGTTGGTGTCTATTAGTAAGTTTGAAGAGCAGGTATAATTTTGGTTTATTTAAAACACGTCATAAACAGAGTATTTCAAATTTAGATGATACAGTATTGAAATACTCCTTTCTCGTGAAGTTGAAGATTTTGTCCAAAGGGAATTTTAATGGCCAAAGTGGGTTTACATGTGTTGGTGGAGAGAGAAAGAGACATGCTAGTTAATTATTAAATTCTTAGTGATGACTATGAGTTTGGAAAGGAAAAATAAAGAGAACCTGTTATTTCTAGCAATCAATTTACTGGAACAACTCTGAACTTTCCCCAAAAGGAGTGACAGGCCAATACCATCTAAGGGGAAGAGACTCTGCCAAAGAAGAGGGTGCACTTGGTCTTACTGTGCTTAGTGAAATTCTGAACAATGAAAATTTTCATAAATTGGTAATGATATTGGAACAAATTCCATGCCAGGGCCTTCCTCAGTCATCTCCACACAGGACTTGTGTAGGATTTCAGACGCCATGATACCAATGCTCTTGGTCATACCCAAGAAGTTGGTGTCCCGTTGACTGAAGGCGTCCACCATCCAGTGGCTCCCAGCATGGCCTTGAAGTCATGGGTCTCTTCCACTTTGAACTTAGGTGAGCACAAATCCACATTCTATGAGCTTACCAGGCTATTAATTTCTCAATGGTGAGTTTATCTTCAAGCTTCTACAGACCATTTATTTCGTTTGGCAGCAACCAAATACATGCTTCGAATAGCATAGTCCATCATGCTTAGATCAGTAAATCATGCTTGCCTTTGCTTATGGTGTATTTTTCAAAGTAAGTTTTGCATCACTCCCCCCTGCCCCTGCAGCAGCAATCAATTGCTCTGTGGCCTTTTCCTGGTACTAATTATGATAGAGTACGAAGGACTCCCAGTTGGCACTGTAGGGAATCCAAAGATACCTAAGATAAGGCTTTTCAGCAAACAAGAATGGTAAGAGCTAGCAGGATACGCAGAAATCAGTTTCAACAAAGGGAGGTAGAGAGGCAGTTTGGTGTGCATGGAACACCTGGAGAACTTCATAAAATGAGATTACTGATCTCATCCCTAGAGATGCTGATAGGAAGGTAGGGGTTCGGGGGAGAAGTCCTGTTCTGACGCAGGTGTCTTACCTGCTCTGGAGGCCGGCTATTCGTATAAAGACGCAGCTACCTTTAGTGGTGGGTTGGGACAGGTAGGTAACTTCTCTACAGCTGCATTAAGCACTCAAGTCCCATATTTAACCTAAGTAGCACTCTCCAGTAAAAACGGGTGTCTTTGGGGGTTAAGAGAAAGCCTTGGACCCCTAGAGCTCGAATAGCAGCCCCGGAGTATGTCTGCAGCCCTGGCGCGCGCACACGTGTGTACACACACACACACACACACACACCCACGTCACTCGGATGTACGCGAAGAAAACATGACCCTGTGAAAGGCATGCTCACGCAGTCCAGGCAAACAAAGCCAAGAAATTGGGGCAGCGGCTTTAGTAATAAGGCCTTTTATCCTTTTAACCCTCATTTTCAAGTACGAAAAGAACTCTTGAAAATACATCTTTTTGGGGGAAAAGAAAAAAAAGTTAACACGAGAAGAGCTTCCCGCATCCTCAGTGGAACCAGGGCAGCCGGCTTGCTGTGTGTACTTGCAGGGCTTTTTCTGTGTTTACAGAGACGGTGGCCTGCGACAATGCGCAACACCTGCCGGGCGTGTCGGCTCGTGCTTCGTGTGAACGCCCCTCACGGTGTAGAAACGGTCTTATCACTTGCCTTCCGCGCTCTACGAAGTACTGTAAGGCTCAGCCACGCTGGCGTCCTAGCCAGGGCGACACGGAAAGCCACGCAGGCCCTTCGGTCCACGGCCCCGGCACCCGCGACCGACGCAAACGGCGCGCCGCGATGACGCACGAGGCGTGCGCGGAACGCGGCGGCCCCCGCGCGGGCAGGGGCGGGGCGAAGGCTGCGGCAGCGTCTGGCGCGTACACGTTGCAGCTCCTCGCTGTCGGCGGCTCCGGGCTGGTTCGGCGGCCTGGCAGGCGCCCTGACTCGTAGGCCCGCGGACCCGTGGAGATGGCGACGCTCTGTCTGACCGTGAATTCCGGAGACCCTCCCCTGGGTAAGGGCGGAGGCCGCCGACCGGTGCGGGTTGCGTCAGCCTGGGAGGGTGCGGGCCGAAGGTCGCGGCGCCCCGGCTTTGCGCGGTGGCGACCACGGTGAGGGAGACGAGGCCTGCCCCGCTCCCCGCGCCTGGACACCGAGTAGCCTTCGCGCCCCTCGCCTTCCGTTCCCCGGCAGGCGGACCGCGCCTGAAGACAGTTTTCTCGGACGCGGAGGGAGGCGCGGTGTGAGCCGCGACCGCAGGGCGACACGAGGTTCATCTGGACCGTGTCTCGCAGGGATGCCACCCAACCAACCCCCGTGTGCCTGTTGGAAATGGTCTCCCCTGAAGACCCGCTCGTAGAAAATAACATTTTAAAACTTAAAATCCCATTCACTTGGCTTCTCCTCTTTTAGCGTTTCCCCCCTATGCCTTTTCTCGTGCCTCCCTCCCTCCTTTTAGAAAAGATCTTCATTCCACTTGACGGACTTTTCTTTACCTTTCATGGGGTTCACAGCACACAAGGCGGACCGTCGTCGTAGCTTTTAGCATTTCAGCTGAGGTTGCATTTGGTTGTAGTTAAAAGTGGCAGGATGATTGCCGGAACACCCAAACACTGCGGGCTGGTGAGTTTGCGTTACTGCAACCCTGTAGATGTTGCGCCCTGTGGATGTAGTAAGTCAGACGGAACGCCGGACCTGTCACCTTCCAGATTCATCACCTTCCAGATTCGTCTGAAGTTCGATTTGGAATTGCATTTGCAGCGTGGACAGGGTGGTTGTGGATGGATAGCTTGGGATTTCTGCTTTATTCCTTTCGGAAAGTTACACACAAAAAATTAGTTTGTTGATCTCGTTTTGTTAATGCGTATGTATGTATAGCATAGACATACAAATACTTGTGGAAGGTTCAGGAAGCCCAGATCTTTAGCTACAATTAGCCACAGAGAGCTGACGAATTACGCATTACATTTTCAATTTCGATGTTCAGAGTGCGATGAGACAAAAACCACCATTTAATAGCCACTTGAAACGTTTTAAAAATGCTAGTGTTTTAGCACGTTGGTTCCCGTAATTATGGGCTAACCACACAATTCAATAAGCTCGAAAATAAATGGGTTTGATTCTTGCTCTGCAAAGCAGTAGACAGTGTGATCTCATAGTTAAGAGGAAAGACATTTGGTTCCTGGAGATCTTTTTCCAATCCTGGCTGCCACTTACTGGTTGTGGAACCTTGGCAAGTCTCTCTGTTTGGCCCCTCATACAGTTTCCTTGTTTAAGAAAGGAGAAATAATATCTTCCATAGGATGAGTTGCCAGAATTAGGGACAAAGGATTAATGAATCAATTTATGTGTTGAGAGGCGGGTTACACCATGTTTTAGATTTTGAATTCTGGACCACCTTAGACCTGGAATCAAATCCTGACTGCCACATATTTAGTCAAGGACTTTGGGCTAGTTATTTAACCCTTCCGAGCCTTAGTTTCCTCTTCTGTAAAATGGACATAAAGGTGCCTACCTCATAAGGTTAGTACAAAGATAAAACAACAGAATGACTGTAAAGCATTTAGCACACTGCCTACCACGTAGCAACCACTCAGATGCTATTAACAATAGCTTTTATACAAGGCACTGTTCTAATTTCTTCTTGTCTCCTGAGGGAGGAGAAGATTAATTTCAGAGTCCCTTACCGGAAGCTGAGCATATTCAAAAGTAATGGAACTGTGCCTGATTTGGTATTTCTCCAAGACCAAAAGTCTATAGTACTTTCTGTTTGAAGACTACTGGGGGAAGTTTACTCTTTGCTGGATTTAATATTGGCTTGTTGAGTCATCCTTACTGCTTTATGATTTAAGTTTTAAATACTACTTTGTTTATAAAGAGAAATCTTTTTACCTTACTATTTTTAGGTGCTTTGCTGGCAGTAGAACACATGAAAGACAACGTCAGCATTTCTGTCGAAGAAGGGAAAGAGAATATTCTTCGTGTGTCTGAGTAAGTGCTTTTCTATCTTTGTTTTCAGTACTGAGCAGCATTTTTACAATTCAGGATTAAACATTGTATGCTTGTTTTACTTGCTCATTGGTAGATTGTCCCTATAAAAAAATACTCTGCTTCATTCTGGAGGAACTGTATCCAGAGACTTACAGTTGTCAGCAAGCTATCTGGTTCCACTTGTAATCTGTTCAAAAGAAACTAGAAATGCACAGAAAGATTTATACATAAGGATTTTTAATTCCCTTATCATTCTGGTGGAAAATACGAATATTTAAAATCAATAGTAATAGGAAATAAGTAAATTTGGTAAGAATTATTTATCGCTATTGTCTCTTCTCTTTAGTCTCTTTTTCTTTAATAGTTTTGTGTCTTGTAAAAAAATAATTTTTATGAAGTCATACTGGATTATGGTAGACTCCAAAACCAATTACTGGTGTCCTTATAAGAGGAGATACACAGTGGAAAGAAGGCTATATGAAGACTGAGGCAGAAACTGGAGTGATGTAGCTGCAAGGCAAGAACACCAAGTATTGAAACAAGAGGCAGGAAGGACCCTGCTTTGACTTGTAGTCTCCAGAACCGTGGAAGAATAAATTTCTGTTGTTTAAAAATGATGATTTTTACGAAACAATTTTGATGGGGTTTGATCTGCCATCTTTACCTGGAAGTTGATAAAACTAGCTTCTTATGACAGTATGTCCTTGTTGTTGCCTTGATGTATTTTAAACCACTGTTATTCTCAATATCGCAATTATATTTTCATATTTTCACCACTGAATAAACGTGTAGGGACTAATAAAGGGATGATCACATAGATAGTCTACTCTGAAGTCAGTTATTGGATTTAGCTGCACATTTCAGAACAAATTCGAATAGGATAAAAACAGTAAAGAACAAATTAGATCTTTTTTTTTTTTTTTTTTTTTTTTTTTTTACTGTAGTAGAAAATACATGATAAATATAATGAGATTTCTCTTTTTACATTTCTTATAAGTCTCAGGACTCTTACTGATTTGCTAGAGCTACAGTGATACTTCATCTCATGCTTATATTCTAGAAATGTGGTATTCACGGACATAAATTCCATACTTCGCTACTTAGCTAGAGTTGCAGCTACAGCGGGACTGTATGGCTCCAACCTCATGGAACATACTGAGGTAAGAAATGAACATTTTCCAGCGTGTATTTTGTTTTGATTTATGCTTCTGCTCTTTTGAGAACTTCATTTTGTTTTTGACTTTTGTACTGTTATTCTATGTAAGGATATTAAACAGAGTGTGAGTTATAAACCAAGTTCAGGAATTCTCATACTGTTTTTAATTTCAGAAAAAAACTCTTAGCTTCTAAATTTGAACTTTTAATCCCATGCCAGCTGTCCTGTTGGTTTATTGAGTGCTGTCTTCCTCTTCCTATAATAGAATCCTAGAATTTCATAGCTGGATGTGACTGTATAGATCGTCTTATGCAACTCCCTTACTTGAGATGAGGCAACAGGCCTAGACAAGTTAAGAGGTTTGCCCAGGGTCACACACATAGTTTGGATCCCATTTCCTTATTAAGTATATACTTTATTTAATTAATTACACCAGTAGTAGGCTAACTTTCAATACTGCATTTTAGATGCCTTTTTTTTTTCTTTTTTGGCTGTTTGTGTTCAGCTCTAACTTTCCTAGATCTTTTAAAATTCAAAATGCAAAGAATAGTTTCCAAGTACTTACTTTTAAAATCTGCAAGTGAATGAATCTGTTTGGTTAGGTACCACCTGTTGGGTTCGATCAGGTTAGTCCTGTGCCGTTTCTCATCTTTTTCTTCCCTGAAGTACCCCTCACTGCCCCTGCAAACAAAGCATAGGAAAAGAACAACAAAATGTGTTCATTTAAGTGCCAGTTTAGATTAAGGCAATTATAATTAAATCCACATAATGGTAAATTCTGTCAGAGATAAGAAAGTCATGGTTCTAACTGAGATTGTTTGTTTTTGTTTAAATATAAACTCTGGATGCATTTCTTTTTTGTCTTTGTGTTCACAGATTGATCATTGGTTGGAGTTTAGTGCTACAAAGTTGTCTTCCTGTGATTTGTTTACTTCTGTGATCAATGAACTCAATCATTGCCTGTCTCTGAGAACATACTTAGTTGGAAACTCCTTGAGCTTAGCAGATTTGTGTGTTTGGGCCACGCTAAAAGGTATCAGTAATTCTTCTTGAAGAATGTCCTACTTTAATTATTGAATGTTTTGCTAGTAAGAAGTACACATATTTCTGTGTTTATGAACTCCTGTCTGTCTGTCTGTCTATTAGCAGTCACTTAGAACTTCCTTACAAAGGAATGGCCACTCTGGCTATTTTATTGCTATCCAGTCACAGGAATTCCCTATCCTCTGCTATCCCTCGAGGTCAGCTGTCTCTCACTACCTCGGCTCCCCTCTTGCTTTTGGAGCTGGCCTTGTTCCTGCCAAGGAAGCCCTCATCCCGTTTATGCCAGCACCTCTGCTGTCAGCCATTAATTTACTTCTGGCACTGTCATCTCGGGTTGCTCAGTAGGTGTGTGAGCGAGGGGCGTGGGTGGGGTGATGTGGAGTTGTTCCTCTAGGAGGTCAGCTAGTTTGTGACAGGTAAGAGAATGGGATTGCTGATAGGCACAGAGAAGACTTACATTTTGTTAGTTTAGTTTCTGTAAAATAAAAAGAAGACCTGTAGCAAATATACCAAAATGTTTTATTCTTTAAATCCGGGTTATGTGTGTGTGTGTATGTTTTTTTTATTCTGTCTACTTTTTTGTGGCCTAAACTTCTCTCCAGATTAAATTAAATTGTAATAATAACCAACATAAACTGAAGGCCTTTTCTAGTTAGATCTTTTCATCTATAGGTTTATTATGACATTTTTGTCTATTTTGATTTTTGACTTAATGTTCGTGACAGAAAGATAATGTCTAACGGATGTAGCTTTTGATGTTAAATAAACTTTGGTTCAGTACCTATTTTTGATATTACACCTGAAGAAATGAGCTACTTCTTGATCTTAATTTTTATTTTGTTCTCTTGTTGATCTCCTTAGAGATTTTCCTTAATTATGAAATGTAGCATTGGCTTCATAGAGGGTGTATGGTGGTGGTGAAGACAGGCTTTAGTGTTCACTTCAGTGAATTAAACTGAAGAAATAAATATTTTTAATTCACTTTTCTGAGTCCTATAAAATGTATGCAAGTGTTAGAAAACATTTCAATGTATGCCCAGGTTTTAAAAACGGCATTACAGAAGCACAACTTTAAGCCATTTCATTGACTTACATTAACCATGACTGGAACTTTGCTTTTGAAGTTGCAGATTTATTGAATGGTTTTAAAATTATGTTTGCTAATAGGAAATGCTGCATGGCAGGAACAACTGAAACAGAACAAGGCTCCGGTTCATGTGAAGCGCTGGTTTGGATTTCTTGAAGCCCAGAGGGCCTTCCAGTCAGTAGGCACCAAGTGGAATGTTTCAACAGCCAAAGCTAAAGTGGTAAAGCCCTGTTCATTTCATTTGATGCTGATGTATTTGTCTGAGACCTCAGAACTGAAAAGAAAATTCTTTCAATTCATAATTTATGTTCTTTTCACGAATGAAAAAGGATCTTGTTGGATGACTGCCATTGTTAAGTTTTGGCTTGCCTTTATAACTATTAAACTACATAAAGCTTTCATCTTCATAATTACATGTCTAAAAGAGTATGCTTATCCAATGTGTGTCCCTTAGGAAACCCAGACTTCAAGTAACTACAATCTCATTATTTTATAGCTATACCATCTTTTTCTTCCTCCTAAATCTCCAATTCTCTGGGTTTTGAACCATTGACCATTGGTCCTGGGCTTCTGCAGAGCCCTTTTTTTGATTGTGTAGGAGGATGTGACATAGAGGGCAGTAGAAAAAGTCATCTTCCCCAGCCAGAGTCACTCTACTTTGATCTGTTTTACACATGCATGAGTAGTAAAGTTGTGATTTAAAGATTTTCTGATGCACTGAAACTTGCAAACCACTACCTGCTTGGATAAAGACACTACAGTCCACTCAGTCTGGCTAAAAATCCTCACTCACCCCTTCACCACTTTTCACATTTAATTCGTCAACAAGTTCTATTACTAGTTCTCATATCTATAGATTTGTTTTCTGTCTCCACTACTGTTGATTTTTATTGAGGCCTCATTATTACCCACTACTTGATTTAATATTATAATCTCATCACTTAACTTTCCTTCTTTGGCCTCTTTTTTTCTAGTTCACCTCTGCACTCTCCTGGGTATCATTTTTCGAAACTACAAATAAATGGCTCCATTACTCCTGAGAACTTCCCATTGCCTAAAACATAAAAGCCAAGCTTATAAGGACTGTCACGTTTGCACCTAATTCACTTTTTCAGCTTCCTTGCCCACCCACTCAGCATGCTTTCCTAACTTTTCATGGGCATCCTGTGCTGTTACTCCTTTTCTTGGATGAGTGCCCTTATGCACTCTCCATCTGATACATATATCTACTTATTTTTCAAGATCCAGTTTGGTTCTGACCTCTTTTTAAGCTTTTCCTGATGATCTTAGATGCTGTTGGTTAACTTCAACTGACTGCCCTAACAAGCACCCTGTATACATACATGTACCTCTTACTCGTATGGGTTTTATTTACATCCTTCCTGAAATTTTGAGTCTGCAAGTGCAAGGATGATGCTCTAGTTATCATTTTTCTCATAACCATGCCAGGCACACAGTGAGTACTGACTAGTATGTGTTGAGTGATTGTATTCTTAAACATTTAACCGTAAAACAATTTTTGTTGCTGTCCTACTTTTCAGGCCCCTGAGAAAAAGCAAGATGTTGGTAAATTTATTGAGCTTCCGGGTGCTGAGATGGGAAAAGTTACTGTCAGATTTCCTCCAGAGGCTAGTGGGTAAGAAAATGCAACTTAAAAATTAAAATTGAATATATTTAGTGGAAAATCTTTAGGCAGCTACCAAATATTTTTAATAGTAAGTCAATAATATAGAAGAAAATAAGTAAAATTTTAATTGCGTGAGTTAAAATTCTAAATATCTTAATGTTTTCTTAAATATTGACAGTTACTGTATTAAAATTGTAGTTTTAGTTTATTGAATCAATAGGAGAGAGAACTGTATTTTACCCCAGACAGAATTTTAATTATAATAGAAAAGCATCTGTAAATAAAAAGACTTAAGTTTCATTTACATTTTGAGATTTTTAGGCTTTCATTTAATAAGGATTTATATTTGTACCCTTGAGCAATCCTTCCATTTGCAGTAGAGTTATGGTAGAATTATTAAGCTCCCCCCCCCCCCCGCCCGAAGTAAAGGAAGGAAAGTTGATAAAAGCCCATTCCTATTCAGTTCTTTCCATTATTAGCAGGTTTCCCAACCCTTTTTACTCTTGGCACCCAGAGAAAATAATAACACTTAAATAGCTCATTAGGAAAAATAAAACAAAAACTGTGCTGGCTGGAGGACACCAGCCTGGGGCTTCCTCAGGCCTTGCCCAGCATCTCCAAGGCTGAGGGGTGTCTCTTCATTTGCACTCAGGTCAGCCTGAGACAACCTTTGTAATAGAGCCCTTCCAATGATAGTCATCTAATAAAATGCCTCGTATTAAAGCAGCCTCAGGAACTTAGCCATTAGGAAAGCATTGTGCCTTAGTTTGTAAATGGGATGATTATTTTCTTCCAAATTTTGTTGAACTTAAGATTTTGTATTCTATTGCCAAATTCTTACCCATCTGTGGTAAGTGGAGTGTGTGGACAACAGAAAGTGGCAGAGAAACAGTTTTATTTTAGCTGTTCTTAATAGTTCTTTACAGAGTATTTCATAACGCCATTGACAGCAAAATCAGTTACAGAATTCCACATTTCACTCTGCTTCTCTAAGTTGGCTGATTCAGGTAGTGCAATAAAGGATATTTAGAAGGAGCTGAAAGAGAAATAATACTTCTGGAAAATTTACAGACTGAATCATTAAATGATTGGTAGTGGACTGACTGAAATCAGTTATAAATAGCACCTATCTTAACATGGCTTAATTCCCGCAGACATCTTGGGTCGCTGCCTCCCAATATTCTGCTCCTGTGTATCCACTGTGAGAGGTCATGGTTGTCCCGTTGGGTGGTGACTTGAATGGTTTAATAAAAGCATTTTCTTAACGGTGGTTCTTTATAGGTGTGCCATTTGAATGTTTGTCCTTATTGAAATTTTTTGTATTTTCTGTTACTTGAATAGCAAGGAGCTCCTCGTGTTTATTATTTACTGTATAAAATATGTTTACCTGTTCTAAATTATATCAATTTCAGAAACCATGCTCTTGGCTGAATACAGTTTTGGGATTTGGAATATAAATCAATGTCCAGGTTTTTAAAATGTTCATAATTTTGATCATATCCCCTTATATTGCTAAAGAGTTCTTTAATTATTTTTTTAATCTTTTTTTCTTGTGCCTTGCATGAAAGGCCAGAAGGCTTGACTCTTGCCTTTTCTTCTTATACTTAGCTGACATTTATATAGCACCTGTTATGTGCAGATACTACCACGCACTTTATATATAGTAACTAATTTAATCCTAACCGCTGTGAGGAAGGCACCCTTATTATCTTCATGTTACCTGACTCATACTGTGATTCATGCAGTGTTTTAGTAATTTGCCAACTCAGACCAACGCTGTCTGGCTCTAGAGTCCATCTGACCTAAAATTATAGGCCTGTGTCTGTTACATGTGGCAGAAGCCCAGTTCAGCATCAATACTAACGAATGCAGCATGAATCTTATTTTCTTTAACTATTTATTCTGATGTAGGTTGTCTCTTGGGCTGATTATTTTAGTTACCTTGTGAATATTTTATAGTCCTGTTAGCTTTCTTGAGGTTTTAAGTTGTTAGAACTGCACACATTATTTCAGATATACAAATAATACCTGTAAGTATAAGATGATTGTTTGATTTCATCACCCCTCTTAAATTAATTCCTGAATGTAAAGCCTGGCACATTAACTGTCACGTAGTAGGTACTCGGTGGTTATTAGTGTTTTCTTATTTCTTTTCATAGGTATAGCATGTTATGGTCGTAACACAGTTCTCTATTTTATTTTTAATCAACTTTATTTTAGAATAGTTTTAAATTCATAGGAACGTTGCAAAAATAGTACAGAAAGTTCCCATGTACTCTGCACCCCGTTTTCCCTAATGTTAACTCCTTATATTATTATGGTACCTTTGTCACAACTGATGAACCAATATTGACATTATTATTATCATCTAAATTCCGTACCTTTGTTTGGACTTTATTAGTTTTCCATAATGTCTTTTATTCTGTTCTAGAATCTCATCTGGGATACAGCCCTTTATTTATGCAAAAAGTTTTGAATAACGTTAAATGCATTGCATTGTACTTGTCTGCATTAACCTGTGCATATAAACCATTCTTAAAATTGAATCTTTGATTTAGAAGGCTGCATGAATTTCTAAAAAAAAGAATTGATTTAAAAACTGATATAAAGGCATGCAAAGTGTTACACTTTTTCCTCCCCGATTGTTGTCAGCCGAGATCAGAGATGTGTGTGAAACTACGAGACTGTAGAATAGTGCGACTGCAGCTACCATTATCAATTAAAACAAATAAAAATTAGTGAGAGCTGATTAAACGTCTGTGCTTAATGCCTTGTGTGCTGCCCTATAAAGCATTTTTCCAGCATAGTGGTGAGGACATTGCTTTTTACTCACCTCATTGATAGAGGATGAAATTGATGTGTAGTATTATCAACAGTACCTCGGATTTATTTTATTCCTTGTGACTGTGAACTGCCCGTAGGGACAGAATAGTGTTTCCATAGGTTGTGATTCACCGAGTGTTGGTACTGGATGAGCCCTTCAAGATCATTTAGTTAAAGTCTTTTATTCAGGCTTCTGAGAAAACTGAAGTAGCTTTTCTGTGCCCCCGAATCCCCATGTGCTCTTTCATTTAGTTATCGCAGTGACAGGGCCAGTCTCAGTGCTTCTCTAGTGTGCTTTCGTGGTGCCAGTTCTGAATAGCATCAGGTCTTACTGAAGACACAGTACCACGTAGCATTGAAACAGTTTTGGAAGTAGTTTTCCTCTAACTAAATGACCATTTGTTTATTCCTCTTCGAAGAAAAGAAAAAGATTCTCTTTAAGGTTGTAATGTTTGTAAATAACATGTCCCTTCGTGAGATTTTACATACGAAACTATTTCTTAATGGTTATTTTATAAATGTGGTAGTCTTTTTTTCCTTCTGGTCAGGGTCAGATTTTCTATCATAGCCCTTGTTAGAAAATAAAATATGAGAGGAGTACCGACTAGACGGACGGAGTTTTGTTTAGTTCTCATCTCCTCAGAAAGGTTAAGTTTAAGTCTTTAGTTAAAGCATGTTAATGAGTTTCTTTGTGAAATGTTTTTGTTTTAGTTACTTACACATTGGGCATGCAAAAGCTGCTCTTCTGAACCAGCACTACCAGGTTAACTTTAAAGGGAAACTGATCATGAGATTTGATGACACAAATCCTGAAAAAGAGAAGGAAGATTTTGAGAAGGTAATTAAAGGTGCAGTGATGACCCTTTGTCAGACAAGTGCATTGAAATCGGAGGGTGACCTGATACCTTCATGGTATGAAAATGCTAAATTAAGCTCGTTCTCATAGCTGCTTTCCCCCGTCATCTGTATATTCTGTGTCTGAGATGTAAGCCAAGGAATACTGAGCTCCCATACAAAAAACTTCAATTTATTTTTTTGTTCTTCAATTGTAGAGTTTACCTAAGTGCTACATTTTCCTATAAGTACCGGTTTCTTAAATGAATTGTCCACTAGAGGCAGGTTTCCTTTTTGTCATATAATTTTAAGTTTATGAATGAAACACTAAGTAGGTATTGGAAAATGTGAAAGTTTCCTAGCCTCTTGTATCATCTTTATTCAGAAGCACTGCAATATTTTCAAAGAGGGCAAATAATTGTCAGTATGACCAATAATAGCCAGCTTTTCCAGAGTAAATGGAAAGCTCCATCATATGATCAGCTTTCTCAGCTGAAAATTTGGAGGCTAGTATAATGAATCTTTTTTTGTGTGTGCCTAATCTAATATCATGCAATTTCCACAGCCATTTTCAGGCTTTATAAGACTGATGGTGTGTTATTACATTTGCCCAAAAGCAGAATCAAGGATTGAAAATACACAAGGAAAATGCAGAAGATAAACTGATGGTTATTTTGGATTCTTATTGCAGGTTATCTTGGAAGATGTTGCATTGTTGCATATCAAACCAGATCAATTTACTTACACCTCGGATCATTTTGAAACCATAATGAAATACGCAGAGAAGCTAATTCAGGAAGGGAAGGCTTATGTGGATGATACGCCTGCTGAGCAGATGAAAGCTGAACGTGAGCAGAGGATAGAATCCAAACATAGGAAAAACTGTAAGGCACAGTTAGTGTTTTATATTCTAATTGATAATCTTGTATTCTGTATCTTTAGTAGAACATGATTTCTGTGAAAGATGCTGGTTTCAAACACATTTGGGAATATGACTTGTACGTTAGTCCATCTCTTAGAAATCTTTTTTCTTTGTCATCTTTACCTTGTTACTACTTTGTTAGCATCACAACTCCATGTGAAGGGTGTGTGTCCTCAGCATTTCACTTACTTCGTGCAGTCTTTCGCATTTCATTCATTCCATTCATTCCATTTGAATGATTCCTTCTGCGACATTTTTTTATTTTTCTTAATTTAAATACTTAGCCTTTCTAAAATGATGATGATGTTATTTACCTAAATCTTCCTTTCAACATGTGGGTAAATGTGAATATAATATATAAGCTTGGTATTACCCTATATCTCTGAAATACAACTTGACAGAAAAGTGTATCTTATTCATTACTTGTCTCCTGAGCTTCAGACTCAGGTTATTTTTACTCTATAATCACGTTGCCAGAACTTTCATGCTATTTTATTTAAATCTTGAGTGTCACATTTGGGAAGTATAGTAAATTCAAATTGTTATAGAAATCTTCTCTACATTTTTAAAGCTAGTTAACAACTGGACTTTTTAGACCTAACTTGATTCTTTGAAAGCAGGTAGAGTGTCCATCACACCTTCAGTAGTTGCCACTGAGAATCATTGTTTAACAGTTCTGTGTGTATCCATATGGGGCGGGTTTTCAATATTCTGACTTAGGTAGGCACATAGTCACTTGGGATAGAGAGTTCTTTTTTCTGGGATTAAACCTATCGCTGTCTGTTTTCTGTCATCTCTCATTCCTCGGATCCGAGTGTCCTGCTTCCCACTGGAATGACTGAAGGAGCTGTGAGGGAGCCCCCGGGCGCAGGCTCTCAGCCCGAGCCGTGTTCTTCAGACGGGCACGGGCTGCAGCGCCGACGCCTGTGAGCCCCGCGGGCCGGGCTGGGCCTGTCTGTCCCCTGGGCATGAGGCGGTGAAGGGACAGACTGCTTCTGCTTCAAAGGCACAGTGTTAGATGTGAGGGGGCTGGCCAGTGAGGGAAAAGAGGCGACACGAGGTGAGAGAGAGCTTCAGGCCTCGTCCGTCCTTCCTCTCTTGGCCTCCGTCAGTGCTACATCAGTGGACTGGATTGACTTCTTCTAAGGCATATTTATAGAGCACATGTCCTAAGTGTTTTGTGAGACTTCTGCATCCAAAGCAGTACATGGGCTCTTGGTACCAGATATTGGAACTATTGCAGTACTTTTAAACCAGTGGGGTGTGCTTATCATATACATCAAATTACAGGAGTCCATTAGATAAACTGTTATATAACTCTCATTTTATAGCTGTTGAGAAGAATCTGCAAATGTGGGAAGAAATGAAAAAAGGGAGCCAGTTTGGTCAGTCCTGTTGTTTGCGAGCAAAAATTGACATGAGCAGTAACAATGGGTGCATGCGGGACCCCACACTTTACCGCTGCAAAATTCAGCCACACCCAAGAACTGGAAATAAATACAAGTAAGTGTTACCTGGTTCATTGTGCTGGGTAGCCAGCTATGCTTTGCTTTGGGGCTGTCTGTAAACGTGGAGTAGATAGAGAGCAGTCAGGATACCTGGTCTTTGTTCATCGCAGATGAACTGGCAGGTAGCCTTTCAGTGGCGGTTACCAATCTGTCAGTGAAGTTTGTACGACATTATTATTTCAGGGTCACTGCCAACTATGGAAGTCATGTGTCTGCCTAAAGTTGCTTTCTTTGTCTTGAGTAGGTATACTGTGATGTGTGTCTTGAGGTGAAGATATTTCTTGTCCTGTTGCAAACTTTGATTCTACTGTGCATAAATTAATTCATGAATGTGATTGTTCTGAAAATTTACAGAAATGAGCAATACAAGAAAGTAGCATGTGCTTTTTCCTAGTTTCAGTTAGTTTTCTGTGTGGGTTTTCAGTTTAACAGATTGTTTTTCTTTAAATGGTCCCTCCCCCATTAATTTCCTTTATCAAGTAACAATAGAATATATTTTCTTATACTTTGAAGAAGCCTATTACATACCAATGCTGAATTTAACTTCTGATGTGATGGTGAATGTAACATCTTGCTTAGCTAATGTGCCTTTCTTTAAACTTGTGAGTGCCAGATGTGTGTGTCTATAGATAAACCCTTATGTGTGTGGTTATGTGTTTGTGTATACATGTATCTATGTCCTTTATTTTAAAAAGTTTTTCATCAACTTATTTGATACAAACATAAGAATCTAGTCCAACCATTATAGATATAGTTTGTAATCTGCACTATTGCATAGGATTCATAGGACAACAAGAGCAAAAATGTCAAAGCAAACACACCAACAAATAAAAACAACCACCACAAAACCTTTATAATATATTAATCAGTAAAAATTACATATTTTAAAGAATTGTGATATATGATACCATGTAGCTATACTATATTCCACTTTCTACCATTTCAGTGTTTATAAAATAACCTATTGTAGTCAAGGAAAGTGAAATTTTACACAGTGGATTATGTGAAACACAAACTAATGAAACTAGCCAAATATTCTGAGTTCGTTATGTAGAATTCTTTTAATTTTTGTCTATTTAATCCGCCTATATTTAGAATGATAGCATCCTTAGCTTAGTGTTCCCAGTGTCCTTCATTTTAATAAAGTGATTGCTCCTTGTTTTATTAAGCAAATACTTGTAGTACATTTGGAAAAGTGAATTTGCATACACATTTTCAGTATCAAATAATTGCAAAGCCTAATGCAATAATACTTTACTGAAATCATATCTTAAAAATTAGTCATAATGCAGTAATATATTTTTAAAAATTCAAATGAAAACTGCTTATGTGTTGTGTATATTATTTTAGGCAGAAATTTTTGTGAGAGTATTCCATCCTAAATGGAGTTTTAATTCACATAATAATTTTTTTTGCTTGTCAGAGAAGGAAACTGTTCTTGAGTGCAGTTCATTACAAAAGTAATTCAGTTTCCTTAAGTGGGATTAATTAAGATATTGAAAAGCTAAATTCCCTCAAAATTATTATGTATATTGCTGTTGCTTCCTCTCTTGATGTACGTTGGTCATTACAGAAACATGATAGTAGAATTTGTTGTGTCAGTACCCAGTTGTCAAGTTGCAAATTTGCTTGTTTGATATTAAGTGGGTAACTGATTCATTGTTCTCAGTCTGGTGCTTTGATATACTTTGGTTATTATGAGTCATAAAACATGTCAGTTTTATAAAAATTCTCGTAAAGAATCATTTTAAATTAGTATTCCTGTTTATAATGCCTAATCTAAGATGGAAAGGGTAAAGTGCATCATGTTGATTTTCAAAATATTCCCTTTTTTTCCTAGTGTTTATCCGACATATGATTTTGCCTGCCCCATAGTGGATAGCATTGAAGGTGTTACACATGCCCTGAGAACAACAGAGTACCATGACAGAGATGAACAGTTTTATTGGATTATTGAAGCTTTAGGCATAAGAAAACCATATATCTGGGAATATAGTCGGCTAAATCTCAACAACACAGTGCTGTCTAAAAGAAAACTCACATGGTTTGTCAACGAAGGACTAGTAGATGGATGGTATGTTTACTGTTGCCTAGAATTGAGAGGACGTAAGGACTGCTTTGAGTGCTGGGGAGGATGGATGGAAGGAGGTGCAATGGGTAGGCCTGTAGGATTTCTGGTCCTTTTGTCTTCATTTCCTCCAGTGCATTAGGTCCCCCATCCCCTTTGAGTACTACAAACATAGACTACCTGTTGTGGCCCATGGCACGTGGGAACGGCAAACCCATAAGGGCACATCCTCTGTGGATCTCAGCATCTAATAGAAAAGTAGTTGTGAGTCTCTGGTCCTCCATAGATCTGGTCTCATTGTCATGGTCATATGTAGAATAGAGACACGGAATGTTTGTTAAATAAAAAATGTTCTAATGAGTGGGTTTTCTGTATTTGAAGATATCACCCTTGTGTCTTGCTGCAAATATGCTTTTACTCTTTCTGGTAGTGCATTTATTTTACTGAGCGATATTGGTTGGTAAGCAGTTTTCCTCTTCCATGCACTTGGGCTCACTTGTGCTGTGATCTATGCAATTATTATAACCAGCTCTTATTCCATATACTTAACAAGTTGAATATAATATTCATTAATGTATTTCATACTCTCTGCAACTACATATTTAACAAATTTCCTTGGTCCTTACAAATGTCCCTATTTCCCAGGGATGACCCAAGATTTCCTACGGTTCGTGGCGTACTGAGAAGAGGGATGACAGTTGAAGGACTGAAGCAGTTTATTGCTGCTCAGGTGAGTTATGGTTTCTTTTCCAGCTTTTCTGCTCAAATTTTCAAGTGTCTGTTGATATCCCTTTAGTCTTTGTTATTCCTGTTTTTCTTTCTATTGTTCCTTAGAATACAGGGGCAGAATATTTTTTTAAAAAGAATATGTTTAGCGCCGTTAATAACAGTGGAACATTGAGAGTATCCTAAACTCCTAAGCTAGAGTTGGGCAATGGCAGCTGTTGTATTTTTACCCAGTAAAAGATAGGCCTGTTGACTGGAACTGTTCATGGTAACCAAATTAGCTTGTACATAATAAGTTTTATATTCCAGTGGAAATAAACTTGCAAGTAATTATTGGGCTTATTTTTTCCTTCATGCATAGCTTAACTTAAAATATCCTAATTAATACTCATCCTTTATGTCATTTTATTATTGTTTTTCTAGGGCTCCTCACGTTCAGTTGTGAACATGGAATGGGACAAAATTTGGGCATTTAACAAAAAGGTACAGGTTGTGATTTTTGGTCCTCTTTTTCTTATGCTTAACTCCTACGTGTAGAATTTATTAGTGTGCTCATGGTAGAGAAACTTTTGTGAAGAACGTTATCATTTGCAGACTTTCAGGAAAATGGAATGTTTTCCTTTTTTAAACATATAAAGAGCATTAAGCTTATTAACTATACCGAATAGCTAACAGAGATTAAAACAAGCAAATTTGGAGTTTGGGGAACAGTAAGTTTTTTCCTTAAGTCTTTTATGAACACTTTGCATTTCATTTTTCTGCTTTCAAGCTGCGAGCTCTCTGTAAGAAGGTATTACTTAATGCTTTTATTTGCCTTACTTAGCACATAGCTTCTAGCATATTACATGTTATAACCTACCTGAGCTGTTACACAGCTTTGAAGCACAATCACATTGATACAAAAGACTTGCCTATACAAACCCACTGAAAATGCATTATTCCTAGTTTTAAAAAACATGTCCTCTAGTTTTCTTAGTGGCAAAGGGAAGATGTGGCTAATTCCATTCTACCTTTCCCTTGTGTGCTGAGAGGACAGTTTTAAAGTTACGTAGCCCATTGAGTTGCATTGAAGGTTCATTCATTATGATTCCTGTGTCTTATTGAATCCAGCTTTTCACCTGTTCCTTAAGTGAAAGTCAAATGAGGAATACTGCATATTGACACTGTCAATTATTAATTGGAAGCAGATGCTTAGACACTATAATAAGGCAACTCATTCATGTGCCATGTTTTTAATTAGGGTTTCTGTGATTGTGTTCTGTAAATGTTTTTTTCGTATTGCTGCTTGATTGTGCTGATGCCTTGCCTCAAGAAATAGTTGCTTGTCTTGCATGTCTTGAATTTATTTGATGTAGTCTTTTGTGTTTCATCAGTTTTTCAGTACATAAAGGAATTAATTGGCTCTTTCTGTTGCTGCAGTTACTAATAATAAATACAAGTGGAATTCACAGGCAAACTTAACATTGCTGTACTTTATTCGTAATCCAAATTTTAAAGGTTTTAAGTTTTAATAAAGTTTTACACGTATACTTAGTTCAAATATATGAAAAATATTTCTCTATAATCAGATAATTCTATAGGGTCTGTTAAAATGAACAGCATATTCCCCTGTCTTCTTTCCTTGCGTTGTCTCTCCCTAGATAAATTACATACTTTGGGCTCTTTGAGATAATTATTTTGGTATTTATTGCCCATACCTCTAAATGAGATGTGTGTTGCTACTTCTTGTTTTTTTTTAGTTTTGGGGCATCATAAGTTGACCTCCCACAATGGAAGATGAGGATTTAGCTCTCTTACTTTTTCTCATGGCTTGTTAGTTTTCTTGTACTTGATTGTTTTGGTTGTTTTCCCCCCTTATTTGTTTAGTTTTCTAACTCTGGCTCAAACTCTGCTTAACTTTCCTACCAAAATGCACATGCTTCAGGTATTCTTTCAGTTTCATCTTGGAGATGTCTTTGCCAGACCCTCTACGCTGCTCTGATTTGATCTGGGTTGGTGACCCGGTAACTTCTGAGCACAGCTGTCTTCCCAGGCCAGGTCTCTTCCTCACTCTGGAATTCGCTTCGCTTTTGTTCTGTGATGAGTCATCTGGTTCTTGGATGGATCTTCCTTCTGTTTTTATTACTTTTTTGCTTTGCTGTGCTGTGTCTTCTGGTAGTTCACTAAGAAGGGGAGCCTGGGATAAAGAAGATTTTTGAGACCTTGTATATGACCTGTTTTTTCTCTTTCAAATTTCATGATGATGTGTTGTGATGTGGGTCTGTTTTCATCCATATCCATTGGAAGAACATGTGGCTTCTGGTCTGGAAACTCATTCCTTCAGTTCTGGGAAATTTTCTTTTCCTTCCTTCCTTCCTTCCTTCCTTTCTTATTTTCTTCTCTCTGGAACTCTTCTTGAGCAGATATTGGGCCTTCTGGACTGGTCCTCTAATTTTATTTTCTCTCTTATTTTTCTATCATCGTTTGACACTATTTTCTGGTAGGTCTGCTCAACTACCCTTCGGTTGAGTTTTTCATTTATGCTGTCATATTTCTAAGATTTCTCTTTTGTTCTCTGAGTTTTTGAGATAACATCCTGTTCCTGTTTCATGGTTGTAATATTTATCAATAGTATATTTTTTTCCTTATAGCATCTCTTTTTCTCCAGGCTGTTTATTTCGGTTTTTCTTTGATATTAGAGGCGTTTTCCAGATGTCTGATTAGCTTTAGTTATCTGCTTATGTGTCACATGAGGACTGACAGAGTGTTGTAAACGCCAAGAGAGAAAGTTGGGCTTGTCAGCTGAGCCTCACTGTAGGGTGATCAGGCTAGGCCAGTTAGTTGAGAAGCCTCCATGCCGATAACTTCCTGTCTTATTTCTTAGATTGTGCAGTTTTTCCAGAGGAGTTTTTTCAGTCACCTGTGTGTAATGTGACGGCCTGGCTGCTGGGGCTTTTGAGTCAAATTAGGAAGACTGCTGAGGGCCTTTGCATCTAGTGTCGGACGAATGTCTGGATACCCTGGTCTCAGTGTAGTGCCCTCACTTCAGCTGTGTCTGGTGTCTCCCTCCTTTTCACGGAGTAAACTTCCGCTTTCTTGCCAAGATAGGGGAGAGGCAGTTAGCTGATTGTGTGGAGCAGAGAGAAGATGCTTCCATGTTTTTCTGCCGCTAGAATTTTGTTGCCATATCTCCTACCAATCCTTTTGGATTTGTGCCTGTAAACAAAACAAAACCCTTCATCCCTTTTTGTTGGGGGTGTGGGAGGGACTGAAAGTAGATGAGTATTTTTCAGTCTGCTTTGTTTATTCCTAAATCTATAGGATCTTTTATCATCAAGCACCATCTTAAAAACAGCACAGTTTAAAATTTTGATTGGTAGTGAAAATGAAGTAATTCTGCTTGTTTTGTTTCTACAGCTGGCCTTCGTGGCATCTCGGTGTACTTCCATCACTTCCCATTCCCTCTGACCCTCGAGGTACAGATCTCTTATTTAGGGCTCACGTCACTTTCGGTGTCTACTTCCTGCTTTGTTACTTCATAGCTTGTTCTACCTACCTTCCTCTCCAAGCTCTGCAAATAAAATGTAAGCGAAGCATCAGTAACTAAATTCAATGCCATGGCATTGTGAAGTAAGCGATAAGGGCGGGGCCGAAACATTCTTTGGATACAACTCCCACTCATAACTCAGCATATTTTTAAAGCATCTTCTGCTGAAAGACACGAGGGGACTAAGTCCAGATTAGCTGGAGCTCCCTACATGATCCTTTGGAGAAAGAGCTTTATTTATAGAGTATATGAAACATGGTAAAGAAGAGAAGGGACAGTAAGATGTGGGGTGGTTAGTAATCTCAGTATCCCTCTGAAGAGACTGAGCCCATTTACTTAGCCTCGCCTGACTTTTCATCTTGACAGGAAACTAGGGCATAATTTTTCTGTCATAATTGAGTGGACTATATATAGTTGGGTTGTTTTTTTTTTTAATTTACCTTGATACTAGTGGGTATCTAATAACTTACTCTACATTAACCTCACTGATCTGCTTGGTTTTACGTAAGTTTTAAGATTTAAAGTTTTCAGCCGGGGCAGAAGAGTCACAGCTTTAAGGTGTTCATTTCAGTTTAGTTCCATCAACCGTATTTACTGTTTAATTTAAAAACTTATGTTAGTGTTTCAGTGGTATGATAATATAACATTTTTTTCCTCAGCTCTCATCTCAACCCCTTTACATTTGCCCTGGCTAGTAAATAAAGTATGTAGAGACTTCTTTCCTGTCCCCTTCCCCCCCAAATAAGGAAAGTCTTCCTTCAAATGAAAAAAGTTTGCATAAACCCCAGTGAATAAAAGTGTATGTGTTCTGGGTGGGGTGTGATAGGGGGTCTGGAGTTCTGTGTTCTTCAGTCGTATGCCTGTCCTTTACCCCCCTGCTTGGTGTCTATCAGGGCGATCTCCTGAAATCCTTAAGACTCTGGAGAACTTGGAAAACTACGGATCCAGAGATTCTTAGAATTGTGCAATTTAGAGCTGAGAGAAACTTAAACCTTTTAATCCAAGGTTTCCCAAACCTGTCTGATCCCAACTGTCCTGTGGAATGCTTGTTAAAAGTAGATTTCCAGTGCTCACTTCGGCAGCACATATACTAAAAGTAGATTTCCACACTTTAGACTGTTAGAATCATAATCCTTTAGGGTTAAGTGTCCTGAAAATCTGTGCTAGCCAGTGCCCTAAGTAATTATAATAATTAGTCAAGTGTGAGAAGCAGTCTTTTACTTCTTTTGTCAGTTGAGAAAAGGGAGCTTCAGGGAACTGAAGTAAGTTTCTCAGGCTGACTTGTCTAGTTTTAGCTTCTTTAAAGCAATTGTGACTGGCTTAAATACTGAACTGAGTGGTCACAAATGTTTGATCATTCTGGCCCTAGACGCTGAAAGAAAGCACCCTTAACTAATAAGAATGACCTTTAAGCCTCAAGGAAGGAAAGAATGAAACAGTAGCTTAGAGAGACTGGTACTGATGTAGTCCTGGCATGAAATATAAACAGCTGGAACAGCAGACCGGGTAACTTGAACAGCTTTTCATATTTTTTATGAGTGACCTTCTGACGATGGTCTCGTCTCTTGAGTTCATTCAGAATTTCTGCAATATTGTTCTTTTCAGAAGCTGAAAAATACTCTCAAAACAAACCAAAAAACTGACCAAACAATGGCAACAACAAAAAAATACAAAAGAAACAGCCAAGTTTAATTAACCACACCATTTCCTGTGTCCTTCTAATGAGAAGAAAAGAACTTTACTGAGCTGTTTGATGCTGCATTTGCTTCGACATCCTTTCTTCTTCCATTTGCTGTATTTAGTGTCTAAACACTGCTGTTGGGCTTGGTCATTTTAAGTTGAGCAGTGAAAACAGCACGTCAGGTCCAGAAGGCGGTGCTGCTGCTGTTTTGGGGGTGGAGTACTGAAAGCATAGGGAATATGACCATCTGTGCAGTTAATCTGCAGGTGTTTATCAGTTACCAGTGTGTGCCAGGCCCGGGCCAGGTTCTGGGAATACAGTGGTCCCTGTAGGTACAGCGTGCAGACGCGTAGACATGTGTTCTTTATACTTTTAATCTGTAGAATTGCCTTATTATAGTGAACTAATGCGACTTTGCTTTTGGTGGTGATGTGTTGCCTAACACTGACTGGACAATTCTGCTAAACACACGTATCTGTGTACACCTTCAAAATGGACTTGTCCAACAACAACACAAAACCGAGTGTAATATTTACCTGTAGGATCAATGTGTAGCCCACAGGATGAGTTTTCCTTACCTTCTAATACTGGAGTTAAACATTATTTTCAAAATATTTCTAATGTTGTGCTTTAACTAATCGGTTTCTTTTCACCTGTCAGTGATTATTCTTGGACAGGAACTGTCAGTCTTTCACGTGGTCTTCTTTTATGATTGTTTTTCTCTTTTCTACTTGACAGTTAAAATGTTGGAGAAGACTTAGTAGGTGAACCAAAAAATTAGTAAATGCAGTAACAAAGAAAGCCAGTTAGTCTTCCTATGCTTTTATTTTATTTTACTTAAGAAATTTTTAAAAATACCGGCATGTTTTAACCTGAGGATGCACTTGTTGCAGGTTATTGACCCGGTGGCACCACGGTACATTGCGTTACTCAAGAAAGAGGTGATCCCAGTGAACGTCCCCGAAGCCCGGGAGGAGAGGAAAGAAGTCGCCAAGCACCCAAAGGTCACCCTGCAGTTTCACAGCGTTATCGTCTCTGTTAAGGAAGGGGCAGGATGATAAAAGGGGAAGTGTGCTTTGGTGGCCGTAGCAAAGCATCATATTCCACTCAACATCATTTATCAGGAGTTGATACTAATTGAAGTATATAAATATTTTTGTGGATTTCCTGCTGAAGAAATTTATTCTAGTAATAACCCATGGCACCTCACACAACTGTTACACTCAGTTGGTGTATTCTGTGGTGATCGCTTATTAGTATGTAATAAGAATTCCTCTCTTCCTGGAGTCGGTTTGAAAGATGAGGCATTACAAGTCATGCTCTTGCCTTTACATGGAAGCTGAAGTATGTTCTCTGTTCACTAGCCTATTCGTCTTTAAGCCAAGACGTTAGACCTAGTAATACCGAATTACAGCTCATGTCCAGAGTTTGTCATGCTGCTATTTGCTCTGTTGTAGAAAAGATCAGTGAAGTGAAAATGATATCTGTCTAAATTCAGAATGTGAATTTCAAATGCGTGTAGCTGGGAGTTGGTTGTCGTCTTGGATTGTCATGACTTCCTTGGTTGACAATCTTGAAGCAAAAGTAGATCCTTTTATTGCAGCTTCGTAAGTTGTCTATAAACATCCTCATTATATAATGAAGATTATGTCCACAGACTAACTTATAAACAAATAGACTAAGATAGTCATAACCTGAAAACTTATGTTCATAGACTCACTCACACGTAAGATCATGTACGTTGTAAAGCACTATAAATAAGTGGTAGCCTTTCTGACCTTAGCTATTTTTTAATTTTAAAGATTTGAGTTATTTTAAGGAGAACCCTAATAAGATATGTGTGTGTGCGCGTGTGTGATTGATGGGATTTTGCTTTTATCTTACTTCTGATTGTTCAACTAGGTGAGTAGTGGTATCTGACGTATATCACCCACTACAGTTAACTTAAACGGGAAGCTTACTGAATGTTTTAAAATTTGAATGGTGAGAATAAAACTTTTTAAGGGTGCTTATTTGTTAAAGTGACTATGTTCAGTTAGCATAAGTGAGATTACTACTGCTCATTATTAAACAAGAATTAATTGATTAGGAAACGCCCTTTAAATGATGACTGGATTACTAACTTTGATCTGTGGTGTTTTCATTATTATTTCCCTCACAAAGTATTCTGTATTTAGTTTAGCCTGTCAGTATTCTGTTCCCAGTCCAGCCTAATATAAGTTGTTACAGCATACTGACTTTTCTCAAATGCATTGGTACATTCCTTGAACAATTATTAAACACATGCTATTTAACATTTATTTCAAAGGATCTTTTTACACTGTTTTCTTCTGAATTCTGCCCAATGAAAACTGAAACTTAACAAGTATAATATTTTTATTCCCCACATCTCTTTTACTTCACATATATACTGACAGGGCAGAAAACTTATCGGTACATACGTAATTCTATCTTCAAAATTTGTATTCTAAAATATGAAAGGTCCACAGTTACCTGCTAAAGTGACATCTGTTGTCCTATATTGCTTTGCAGCCCCCAGGCAGAAATGACTTTATTTCCTCCTTTGCTGCAAAAGCAGTGAGATTCAGGATAGTAAAGCAGATTTCTGGTTAGAGGGATACTTAGCGACAAATAATGCTGTCCTAGCTCTGCAAACAATGATTCAGGTTGGAAGGGCAGCCTAAGGGGCCGGCCACCCCATCTGACATTGATCAGTTGGCTGACCCAGTGTCACAGAGTTGGATTCAGACTAACACAGATAGCTTTCGTGCATTAAATAATAAATTGGAAGAATGTATAAATTTGCACACTGGGTTCAATAAATTGTTGTTTCAATCACTCCCTTTTCACCAATCAGAATCCCGACGTGGGCTTGAAGCCCGTGTGGTACAGTCCCAGAGTTCTCATCGAAGGTGCTGATGCAGAGACGTTTTCGGAGGGTGAGATGGTAACATTTATAAATTGGGGCAACATCAACATTACAAAAATACACAAGTAAGAACCTTTTGTTTCAAATAAATATGGGAGAAAAGTATTTTATGTTTATTCACTTATTAAAAATTACCTGGTTCACATATATTGATGTTGTTGACTGGTAAATCTCCCTAGGCATGGGTACCACAAATTCGGGAACCTAATGTTTTTTTTAATATATGTTCCAGTTTAATAATAGGGTATCAGGATATCTTTTGCTTGTGATGTTGAAAATTAGTACATCTAGATATATGGTCTAGGGCCCCTTTTTATCATCTATCATTGTACAATTGCCTGGTAAAGGGATTCTCTGGACAGAATTTGTCTATATAACTTATTTTTTATCCTAAAATCTGTTTTAAAATTCATTTTTTAATGATGAATATGAGCTTCCCAGTTATACTCTGCTACACTTATATATCTGATTTTAAGATTACATAAATGGAACATAGTATGCTAAGATTTATTTATATAAACTCAGACATCTTAATTGTCCTCTCATTGCATATGATTTCAAGTAATTATTAAATGTTTTTAAATACAGTATTTCAGATTATTTAATGCTTAGTACAGATGACTTTAAAATTTGTAATATATTTTTTTAAAGTTTGTAAACATTTTCATGTTCTTTGTCAGATGTGTATGGATCTCTTTTCCGGTGGGTTATTAGTATCTTGGTAGCAGGGATTCTGTTTTATTCATCTCTTAACCAGTATATGTCTGGCACATATTAAAAGCTCAAATAAATGTTTGATTTGAAATTTGTAGAAAGAAACTTCCTTATCTATTTGCTACAGATACAGAACAAAGTAATGCATTTTTATAGCAGTAGCGGTTTATTTTCTTTAAACACTTTTAAATTTTATATCTAGAAATGCAGATGGAAAAATTGTATCTCTTGATGCAAAGTTGAATTTGGAGAATAAAGACTACAAGAAAACCACTAAGATCACTTGGCTTGCGGAGACGGCACGTGCTCTGCCTGTTCCAGCAATCTGTGTGACTTACGAGCACTTGATTACAAAACCAGTGCTGGGAAAAGACGAGGACTTTAAGCAGTATGTCAACAAGAACAGTAAGGTATTTCACCTTCCCTGTCACACAAACTTCTCTTTAGAATTTTTAAAATTAGTTTTAGGTATTTGGTTCCTCAAATGGAAAAGATTTGTAGAATTTTATTAAAATAAAAAGATGTGAACGAGTAATGTTCCCATTTTACAGATTATACAAAGTGAGGCTAAGTAACTTGCCCGAGGACATACAGTAAATGATGAAGCTGGGATTCCAATCCAGGCTCTGGCTCCAGAGCCCTCAGGCTTAAGTGCGTTGCTAGCATGTCTTTCAGTCTATGTGCTTCTTGCATTGCAGTTCACATTTATGGTGGGAAAAGTTTTTATACCTGCAAGGACACCAGTCAGGTTAGTTTAAAGTTTTCTAGACATCAGTCAGTTTATAAATGAAAACTTTAAAAATTATGATAAGTGTAATTACTTACTTTAATACTTCACTGTTTCATTGTGTGTGCTTAAGTCGTAAAATTTTTAACATATCTGTTTAAAGTGGGAATATTCTAGCTACTGGAAAAAGCTGCTTGCATTTTAAAGCTATTTTTAGTGCTCTGATTTTGAGAACGTATATTTTCCTCTTATATTTCCACTGTTACAGCATGAAGAAGTAATGCTGGGGGATCCCTGCCTTAAGGACTTGAAAAAAGGAGACATTATACAACTCCAGAGAAGAGGATTCTTCATATGTGATCAACCTTATGAACCTGTTAGGTAAGTGAATGTGACTGAACATCTAAATGAAAATGCTTCAAGTTCTTATAGTAAATCATTCTTAAAAAATTCAACTTCCACTTAATACTGTACCTGACAGTTCTCTATTCAGTTTGATTTATTCTTCTATATTTAATATTTCAGACTTTAATAAGTGACATCTTCGAAACAGCATAATATTAACAAATTCATTTCTAAAACTAAACCATCTTATAATTCATCTTCATGTAGTCCAAGTATAAAGAACAAATTTCTCCAAAGTTTCTCACAAATGGCCGGTACGCACATGAAAAGCTTATTAATTATTCGGGAGATGCATAGCAAGATCACAGTGCGGTGGCGCTCCATACCCACTGGGCTTGCTGTAATCAAAAGGCTAGACAGTAGCAGGTGTTGAGGATGTGGAGAAAGTGGAACCCTTGTACATTAAAGATAATGTTGCAAAATGATGCAGTCACTTTGGAAAACAGCATGTCAGTTCTTCAAAAAGTTAAACGTAAGAGTTACACTATTTTGCCCAGCAATTCCATTCCTACACATATACTCAAGAAAAATAGGAACGTGTGTTCACACAAAGACTAGTACATGATTGCTCACAGCGGCCATATTCGTAATAGCGAAGAGGTACAGATAACCCAGCTGTCCATCAGCTGATGAATGGATAAACAAAATGTGATACAGCCATATAGGGGAATACTATTCAGCCACAGAAAGGAATGAAGTACTGATTCATGCTACAACATTCATGAACCTTGTAAACAGTGTAGTAAATAAAAGAAGCTAGTGACAACACATCACATATTGTATGATTCTATTTATATGAAGTGTCCAGAATAGACAAATCTGTAGAAGCAGTAGATTAGTGCTTGCCAGGATCTAGAGGAATAGGGAACTGGGAAGTGATAGATAAAGGGTTCAGTTTCTTTTTGGGGTGATGTAAGTGTTCCAAAATTAGATAGTGGTGATGGTTACACAACTATATAACCATTGAATTGTATACTTTCAAAGAGTCAATTTTTTGGTATATGAATTATATCTCAGTGAAGCTATTATTAAAATATATTAAAGTGGTATGAGGTGATCAAAAAATACGGTGAATGTTTAAATAAAAAAAATTTGTTACCGTAAAAGACATTGCCATTAATTCTCCTCAAAATATTCCCCCTTGCTTTGAACATACTTATCCCATCGTACTTGCCACTTTCTGAAGCAGCTCTAGAACTCCTCTTTCATGAGTGTCTTTAGTTGCGATGTCATGGCTGCCTTGTCCGGAATCATTTTGACTTTGGGGAAGAGCCAGAAGTCGCATGGTGCCAGATACGGTCACTAAGGTGGATGAGGACACACTGTAATGTTTTCATCGGACACAAATTGCCATCTACCAGAAGCAATGTGTGTGACATGGAGCATTGTCATGATGGAGGATGATTTACGGCACACTTTAAAACACTCCTCTCAAATGTAGCTCGCACCCGACTGACTGCACCAAACAGGTTGAAACTTGTCACACACTGTTACTAAGGTTCGACGTGCTGCTTCCCGTATTGAAGATCTCTGCCTTTCCTTTGGATGGCACTCGGCAGCAGCATTCACCGTATTTTGTTATCATAACGGAAAGGCGCCATTTCACATGTTACTTCTGGTATGGCAGTTTCTGTCAAATAAAAACATTCTAGTGTGTCTGTATCCACCTTATTCACCGGACCTGGCACCGTGCGACTTCTGGCTCTTCCCCAAAGTCAAATTGACCATGAAAGGTAAACGTTTTGAATCGATACAGGACATCGAGACAGCCATGACAGCACAACTGAAGACACTTACAAAAGAGGACTTCCAGAACTGCTTCAGAAAGTGGCAAGAACAATGGGATAAGTGTGTTCAATGCAGGGGGGAGTATTTTGAGGGGGATTAATGGCAATGTGTCTTTTATTGTAATAATTTTTTTTTTAATTTAAACATTCACTGTATTGTTTGATCACATCTCATAGCTCCTATTGTTACTTCATTCTTTCTCTCTTGACTTTGTGGCTTTTCCGCAAAATTTGAAGAAATCCTTTGCTTGTGAATCGTCTCGGGGCAGCGGAGTTTGCTAATTACTTTACCCTTTAGAATTGAGAATTCTCATAAAATGAATGTTTTGCAGAAATTGTTCTGCATATAAGCAGAGTAGGTGTGATATGTAGATGAATTTCCTTTAAGTCAAGGGTGAGCCCATTAGCATTCACTAATGTCATTTCTGGTGGCAGGTGGGGTAGATGTATTTTTGTCCTGGGGTTAACTTGTTCATGTCGGTGAAAGTTCATAAATTGGAAATTTATAATTAGCACTGTCAATTTTTATTTATATATTTATTGTTTTTAAACTACTCTGAAGAACCTCTGATTTGAGTAAATAGAGAATGAACTATTTATTTATACTTTGAAAAGCATTAACAGTGCCATTGGATTAATCTAGGAAATCGGTTTTAATAGTTGTTCAAATAATGTGCTTCTAATAAACTTTATTGGCCCTTCATTTTCTTTTCAGCCCATATAGTTGCAGAGAAGCTCCCTGTGTTTTAATATACATTCCTGATGGGCACACAAAGGAAATGCCGACATCTGGGTCAAAGGAAAAGACCAAAGTAGAAACAATAAAAAATGAGGTAAATATTGACTTTTACAGATATGTCTTTAATCAGTGATTTTTCTTATCCTCGGCTTCAAAATCTACTTCTTTACAAATGCTTGTCTTTCTTATTGTGGAGACTGAAGAAGACAATAACTTACTTTTGGGGTTTTTGTTATCCTTTCATGTAATATTTTTAAATAACTTGCAAAAAGAAGATTTTTAAAATTCAATTTTAATATGTGAAAAAGTAAGAAAGACTAGATTAGAAGAATATTTTTAGAAAAGCTTTTTTTCGTACTAGAACTGTAGTAGATGCTTTTCTTTTTAACGGCCGATCTGCTTTAGTCAGGAGCCTTGGGGAGAGCAGAGGGGTATGGTGAGGACCCGCTGTTCTTAGCTACTCACTTTATACGTGAAAAGGAAACAAAGCCTTGCCAGAGATTCCAGAAGTCGTTATTGACAGAGTCAGGACAGTGACCTGGTGTTCTGGTTTCCTGCCTGGACTTTCTATCAAACTCCAGGGTCACTTGGTCAGGAGCTCCCTACAGTCAGTGAGGTTTGGAAAAGAGAAAAAGGACAGGAACTGCTATGTTGTGGATGATAGGAAACTGTCTCACTTGCCTTTTTCTTTCCTTTGCATCTTGGAGGTAATGCTCAATCTCTTGTCTTTAACAATGAATTAGGGATCTGCCTGGCAGTCATGGTCTGAAGGACATTCCAGGTGTTCTAAGTGCAGACACAGCCTCTGTCCTCATATAAGATGTGGATTTGAGAGGTTGTGACGTGTCTGGAGAATTAGGGGGGTGTTGTGTAGTCCAGAGGTCCGCACGTTTCTTCAGTTCACAGCACCGTCTGTCCGTAATTCTGTCATGGCCTCTCTTAGGCTAAATGAAATTCCTAACAGTTCTTTTTAGTAGTTAAGGTCAAACAACTAGGTAAATATTTATATCCCAATAAGTTAGTAGTAATTTGAAAAAAATTACACATAAATTGAAAAAAACAACTTAAATTTCATTTTTAAAATATTTTCTTAAATGTGAAATATTTTAATTCCATTCTTAAAATGATATACAAATTGAAAGAAAGAAATAATACTTTTATTTCTTCCTTTAACCTTGGACTCAGATTGGTGACTATCATTTCCTGTTCCACAGTGATTCTCCGTGGTATTTGATTTTTAACACAGTAGCTGTGAAAAATCCAGCTGTGCAAAGATATGATACCAGTGATTTCAGCAATGAAAGGAATGTAGCGCACTTTAATGTTAAAACTGAACCACCTTAAACGTGTAGTCTACGTGGTGTTTGACAGATGCTGGGTCTCAGATGTCCTCCAGTGTTTCAACTACCCCTGGCATCCCTGTGGATTTTCTGTGGCACCCATAATGTGGCATCCATAGGTGTTGGCAGTGGGGTAGTCCTTGGAGATTTGGCAGCAGAGAAAAAACAGTTTGGAGAGTGGGTTGGATGTAGGATTAGAGGTGTTACGAGGTCAGGAAGCCAGAGGATGAGAGCACGGGGATGTAAAGTGGGGCATGAATCCAGGAGGTAGAAGCGGTAAGACAGTAACTTAGAGTTTTGTTTTGATTGAGTAGGTAAATAAATGGTAAATAGCCTGAGCTGGGGAAGACAAGCACATACGTTTATTAAGAGAGACGAGTTTGGAAGTATTTACAGTGGGAATGTCATGACTTGAGCTTTTATTTATTTATTTATTTTTATTTTTTTAAAGATTTTACTTGGGAAGGGGAACAGGATCCCATTGGGGAACAGTGTGTACTTCCAGGCCTTTTTTTCCCAAGTCGTTGTCCTTTCAATCTTTGTTGTGGAGGGCGCAGCTCAGCTCCAGGTCCAGTTGCCACTGCCAGTTGCAGGGGGTGCTGCCCACCATCCCTTGCGGGAGTTGAACTGACAACCTTGTGATTGAGAGCCCACTGGCCCATGTGGGAATCGAACCGGCAGACTTCAGAGTTAGGAGCACGGAGCTCCAACCGCCCGAGCCACCGGGCCGGCCCGACTTGAGCTTTTAATTTACACAGATTAAACACTGTGTGGTCTCTGATTTACAGTTTTTGTTTTAACTTGAAACATTATAAAACAATCCAGTTGATAAAATTTTGTGGGCAGACATGTAACATTAACTAATTGTTTTACTTTTGGTTTTCTGCCTTTATAGATGACAACTCCTAGTAAGAACAGACCAGCGCCACCTGTGACTAACACTTGCGCTACTTCTGAAGACTCCTTGGGCCTTTACAACCGAGTGGCTGTTCAGGGGGATGTGGTTCGTGAATTAAAAGCCAAGAAAGCTGCAAAGGAAGATATAGATGCAGCTGTGAAACAACTGTTAGCTTTGAAAGCTGACTATAAGGAGAAAACGGGCCAGGACTATAAACCTGGAAATCCTCCTGCTGTGGCCGTCCAGAATGTTTCTTCTAAATCCTCAGCAAGTGCCTCGGAGAGGAAATCTCTGTACGATGAGGTTGCTGCACAAGGAGAGGTGGTTTGTAAACTGAAAGCTGAAAAAGCCTCTAAGGTGAGTAGGCTGGGACTGGAACATGGCGAGACACCACTGCGACGTTCCCACTGCGAGGTCGGGGAGACTTCCCTTCTTAGGGGACTGTCTGCTGGAATGTGTTGACACAGCAGTCAGCATTCACCGAGACCTGCTATTGCTCTGTGCCAAGGTCTGGAAATACCTACAAGAAGCAGCTCACCATCTAGTGGGTGGGGGAAGAAACGTATATATTGACAAGAATCCGGTGTCATGTGACTGATACGTAGACATTGCTCTGAGAAATGTTGGTGGCTGTACATGGCAGGGAAGGAGGGAAAAAGTCATCAAGTCAAGCACAGTGTTCACCATCCCTCTCTCTGGACAGAGAGGTCCTCTATTTTTAGAGTTTTATTCTATTTTTACTCTATTTTTAGAATGTCTCATTCAGTAACGAAGTGGTTTGCCCATCTTAATTTTCTCCTTTATTTCAAGTTGTAATCTTGCCAAACAAAGGTTGTTGTTGTTTCTTTGTTTTCTGTGTGAAATGTGTGCCATCTGACTTTAAACTCTAGTGAATAGCTGCTTATAGGGTAAAATGGAACTTCTTTCAAAAATAGGCCTCTTTTTGTAGAAATGTTTGCAGGAAAGTCCCTTAACTTTCTGCCCATTTTCTTTCTTTTAGCTTGAAGTTTCTTTTTTTTTTTCTTTCTTGATTCTAGTATGTCTGATTAACTATGTCCTTTGTCTTAGGGCCGGGTAGATTTTGCTCTGAAAATGCTCTTAATTCTAAAGACACTATAAACACGAGACAGGTCAGGAATACAGATCCCACAGCCTGTACTCCCTCTGAGTGGTGCCTGCTGTGACAGACGCCAAGTCAGTAGGCTGCACAAGCAAATGGGATTTGATGTCGCACTGATGCCAGTTCTTTGAGGGTGTACTGTTGCTTCCTGCACTCCTTTCACCCCGCTTAGTTTCCTGCCTTTGGTTGGGTTGCTCTCAGTTCTCTGGAGCACTGCTACCATGTGGCAGCAAAGCTTGGATGCCTGATTTGAAGGTACTTTTTCCATTTTGATTGATGCTTGGCTTCCCGGTGGTCTGTTGATTGGTCTGTGGTCAGATAGTACCACCATTCAGGTAAGGCGTCCAGCTTTTCGCTGCCTGCATTGCTGGCCTTCTCTGTTAGAGAAGGGTCTCTGTTGGGCTGTTTCATTCTTTCTCAGTATAATTATGTTGAAGTATCAGATGATGACATATATTGGTGAGTATCTCATTAAAACCTCAACATACCTTCTCTTTTCATTGTAAATTTTAGAAAGAGTGATGTAACTATTTAGTTGGGCCCAAACTGTGTGGTTTTTCAATACTGTATTTAGTGTCTGTTTAGTAGGCTGAAGAAAATGAGGTTTGTTGTCTAGGCAAAGGTGATTTTTACTCTGATTTTGTACATTCTGACTCTGCTTACAGACCCAGGGCATGGACACTGGAAGTTTGCTTGGATGTTTTATTATTTATTTGTTTATATATATGTAAGATGGAAAATTACAATATTATATGTATATGTGTTTGTGTTTATTTTTATAACTTGTGTATAGGATTATGATATGATTTGTATCTTTAACTTTTCTTTGGCTTTAAGCTATTATTTTAAGTTGATGATTTAACTCCTTTGTGCTTGGTTTTCTCCATGATTGTTACTTACAGGAATGGTTATTTTCAGAAATTTCAGAAAGTATTAAATAATTTATCTGTTTTTCTCTTTTATCTCAGGCTAAAATAAATGAAGCTGTAGAGTACTTACTTTCTCTGAAGTCTCAATATAAAGAAACGACCGGGAAGGAGTACATTCCTGGTCAGCCCCCATCATCTCAGAGTTCCGATTCAAGTCCAGCCAGAAGCTCTGAGCCTCGTGGTCCAGAAACACCAGAAGCCAAAGGACTTTTTGACAAAGTAGCTTCTCAAGGAGAAGTTGTTCGAAAACTTAAAGCTGAAAAGGCCTCTAAGGTTCGTGTGGCATTTGGTTTGTGTGTTTTTGTTTTTTGCATTACATTTTCATTGCCTGGAACACCTTCTGCCCCATCAAATCTGGCTCACTTGTACTCATATATTTTCAGTTCTCAACTCTTTTATCCTGCCTTGTAGAGAAGCGTTTGTTGATCCTTTCAGCCCCCAGCTAGATTTGACTAGACATTCTCATATGACACTGCCTTTCTCTGATACGATACTTAAGCAACTATATTTCAGTTACTTGTCAAATTGTCGTTTCTCTCTAGTTTGTTAGATCCTTCAGAATAGGGATCTAGACCCAAGCAGGGGCTGGCTCATCCTAGGCCCTTGTGCATACTCTGTTTGACTCATTCTTCTAAAGCCCTTTCAATCTCCAAAGGCAAGTTTTATTGTGAACCATGGTGCAGTTTGTGCTAATTGTATTATCTTTGTGTGAACAAGAGTTTTTGGGATAGATTCATGAGTGGAAAACAATAAGTCATTATAGGTTTTGAAGTTTAGTACTATTAAAAACTTGATTAACTGTCATCTTTATAATTGTGAAATGTTCAACTAATGCAATTTAATGGATCTTAAATGACAATAGTAGACATATTATATACTGGTGCTTTCTAATGGAACTTTTTGCAAGATGGAAATAACAGTTTATAATAGTTCTGTCCAGTGCAGTCGCCAGTGGCTACTGAGCACTTGAAGTGTGGCTATTATGACTGAGGAACTGAATTTGTAATTGTATTTAATTTAAATGTACATAGCCACATGTAGCTAGTGACTACTGTTTGGACAGTGAAGTTATAGTTCTAGTTTTTAGTCACTCTTTTGCACAAGTCTATCCCTGTATATCCTTCTGTTTATTTTCAGTAGTTAGTGTATGTAACATTCTCGACCCCTACCCTACATCATACCCCTCTGCCTTTAATTATGTTTTCAAGTCTGCTTATAAAGCTGGACATTGGTGCTTAGGCAGCGATTTAAATGAAATATTGTAAACTCTTCTTTTCCCTCTCTTGTTAAACTAAAGGATCAAGTAGACACAGCTGTACAAGAACTCCTTCAGCTGAAGGCACAGTACAAGTCTCTGACAGGAGTGGAGTATAAGCCTGTCTCTGCCACTGGGGCTGAGGACAAAGATAAGAAAAAGAAAGAAAAAGAAAATAAATCTGAAAAGCAGAATAAGCCTCAGAAACAAAGTGATGGCCAAAAGAAAGACGCCTCTAAAAGCCAAGGCAGCGGGCTGTCGTCCGGAGGAGCAGGAGAAGGACAGGGGCCCAGGAAACAGACCAGGTAACGAAGCACAGAGCGTTCCTTTGAAGTGAAGCAATGTTTTGAAGGAATTCAACTCTCACGTTATTTTTTTTTAAAACAAAGTTTAGTTAGTTTGACTATCACATTAAGTCGGAGAATGCTAAAGGTACAATGTCAGCAGCTGGCTTTTGTGAATTTTCTGTGTATTTATTTAAATAGATAACACATTTACTGGCTTGGTGCAAGAATCGCAGAGCATATAAAGTTCAGTGAAGTCTCAGTCCTATGCTTGTTGCCCATCTTCCCAGTCCCTCCTGCCACCATGATGAATTGGGTCCCTTTTGTCTCCCTTTTAACACAATTGGTAGCCTAACTGCGCACACATTGTGCTGTACCTCACAGGCAGATTTTTGTAATGAGAATCTTCTGTGCGGATTAAATGCGAATTCCATTCTCAATAGGATTTTAATAAAACTGGTTTGGTTAAATATAAAACAAAGCTGGTTTAAAGACAACAGTGGACTAGATGGTGTGTCGATTTCCTCCCATCCATGCGAGTCCCCTGTCTGGAGTCTCGTCCTCCGAGTGCAGTGAACTGAATTTCAGATTCTGCCTCTCATCCCTCATATCACATACTCAGTGATCTCCTTAAGCAAGAGAATACAGCAGTTGTTTTTCTTGCCTATTGAACAGGGTGATCAGATTTACATAGTAGTGGCAGAGAGACTAGAACTTCTCATCTTTTTACCTTCTGACTGCTTGTGAAAGCGCCAGGTTTCACATATTAGGCATTTGTTGAGATGTGTCAAAGTGAAATAACAGAATTGAAATGTAAATTCATCAATAAAGCCTTTTTTGTAAACTCTAAATAAAAAGAGGTGCCTTTTATAAAACATAACTCATGGGTAGATTTTTCTCTGGATCCTAAGACCACAGTTCCCTGAATAATTGTTGGCATGTCAAGAAAAGGATTATCTGCAGATCTAATTTATTTTGGAAGCATCTACTTCTGCAACTTTTATTTAGTACAGTTAAAAGAAGAACTTGTAGAATATGTAAGGCTATATATGCTTATATATGCATACATGTAACACATAGAGCCATTGCTTTCATTATTTTTTCCATGTTACTTTTAGTGAGACACTGAGCCTACTAATTATAATTTCACCTGGATTGAGGTTGGCAAAAGATTCTTATTTTTTAGTGAGAGAGTACTATGTGAATAGGCTCTATCTTTATTACAAATACATTACCCTGTGAAGAACTTTGTAAAGTGTATGTCTGCATTAAAATAGTTTTTGTTAGCCTTGGCTTTCCCATATTTTGTGGACAGTACCACTACGTTTTAAGAGATGACTGAACTGTTTTCTAGGTTAAAAACATTATCTTGGGAATGAATAAAGAAGAAATATATAGAAATAGCTCATACTGAAGAAAAACTAATCTGTTTTGAACTTCCGAGGTTTATTTCCATTCAACCTAAAAGCAGTTGCTGAATGAAGGGATTTATATTTTATTTTTCATATCTGCAGGTTGGGTCTTGAGGCAAAAAAAGAAGAAAATCTTGCAGATTGGTATTCTCAAGTGAGTATGCATTCAGTTGATTTTTGTTTTAAGTTTCTCAAAGGTGACAATGTATTTAGATTCTGAAGTCCAGACACAAAGTAATAATGTATAATGCCTTTAATAATACATAGTGTCCTCATTTAGCATGTCAGTTTTCAAAGCATGGTCATATAAAGTGAATCAGAAGTAGCCTATGAGATAATCATTGTTTCTTTTTTTTTTTCCAATGGTGAGCTAAAGGGATTAGTCCAAAGTCACAAAGATAGTAACAAGATTGGAATTCAGTCCTAAGAGTTAGGGCCCTTGTGTTCCTCAGCATAGAAAGGTCTGTTTTAGGTGCACAGGAAGAGGACGTACCAGCAGGGGACGCCTCTGGATTTGAAGTTGGATTATCGTGCTCTTGGCACTTGTACTAGAATTCTCGTTCAATTTAGGCTTTAAAGATGGTTTTTCTTTTAAAAAGGTCATCACAAAGGCAGAAATGATCGAATACTATGATGTAAGTGGCTGCTATGTCCTTCGTCCCTGGGCATACTCCATTTGGGAATCCATCCAGGACTTTTTCGATGCTGAGATCAAGAAACTGGGTGTTGAAAACTGCTATTTTCCCATGTTTGTGTCTCAAGGTGCGTTAGAGACAGAGAAGACTCATGTTGCAGATTTTGCCCCTGAGGTAAGTTAGCTCGCTTTATTTGTACAGTTTTTGTCTCATAAACTCAAAAGTGTACTTTCAGTTCACACTTGAATAGTAATTTAAAAGGCAAGTTATAACAGCCAATTTAGAGAAACATGAAACCATTTAAAAAGTATTTCTACCTTCAGGGCAAGTTATGATTCTGTTACATTAAGTAATTAACTGGCTTTCTCTTTTCTCTAAACATGTGTAAGGACAGTAAGTATCTACGTTTTCTCACAATGAACAGCAGCAATTATTTTAACTTACCTTAATTGACAGAGCAAAAATTCAATTAGCGATTTGCCAGCATTTGTGCTATTTCTCTAAATACTTTTTTAAATGTATAAAAAATGATTTTATCCTCCTAGGTTGCTTGGGTTACAAGATCTGGCAAAACAGAGTTGGCAGAGCCCATTGCCATTCGTCCTACTAGTGAAACAGGTGAGGATGGGCTTTGAAGCACAGGAGAAAGCTCATTGAAGTATTAGCGACAGCTTCTAGAGCTGAGTCTTAACTTTTATTTTGTGACATAATCCTGTTGATGATATATATAAAGTTTAATGAATGTTAATAAAGATGAATGCAAACTTAAGTTGTATGGAATTTTGTTCTCTGTACAATATTCATTACAGAGCTCTTTATCATTAGGATAGAGGTTTTTTTTTTTTTTAATATGTCATTTTTTATTTCATGCTATAATTTTTTAGAACTTTCCAAGGAATTTTATTCTTGGAATAATTTTTGTTCTTGGAATTGATTTTAAAATTAGAAACACTTAGTTTTCTGTGTTTTTTACTTAAAATTTTTACTTAAAATTTTGTTAGTCATTTTATATTACACTCACATTCGTATAAGGTTTATATGTTAGTGATGTCATGTACATCTTCTATTCTGACAACAGTATAGTGAGGGAGGCCGAGGTAGCTATTGTTACCTCCATTTTGCAGGTAAAAAAGAGGTCTCTGAAAGGTTAAGTGACTTTCCTAAATTTACGCATAGTAAATGTGAGTGCCACTTGGAAATTTGGAGCCTTGGTCTTGTCAGTGTCTTCCAAAGTAATTATCTTCAGTTAAGGATTGATTATTTACTCTTTGATGCTTCTAGTGGCACTCTTGTATAATATCATCGTGATGCATTATTGAATTATGACACCAGCTATATCTCACATACCAGATTGGCAAAGTTTTGTTTTGTTCTACTAATTCTAGATAATGTGGAGTAGGCCACGATAAGACAGGTACCTTCACATAAATTAGCAGTTCAAGGCAAGAGCTTTCATACCCTGGGTAGATGCATCAGATAGATTTACTTAAATTCTGATTCTCGTACGTAACTGTGCTGAATTCAGCAAGTTAACATCTTTAAGCTCAGTTTTCATATCTTTAATATTGGAATTATAGTTGTCTACTTTGTGGGTTGAACGTGAGAATTGAACAGGGTAATGAATGCAAAGAACTTAACAGAACATGGTATATGCTAGAAGATCTTCACTTAGTGTTTTAGTGTTTTTAGAAACAAAACAGCTGAAAAGCAGTCAAATTAAATGTCAAATGTAAATCTTACTGTGAAAAACATAAAACATGGTCACCTTTGGATAGAGGTATTTCCTTGGTTAGTCTGCTTTATGAAATACATAATAATATTCACTGACCATTACGAACACTGGAGACACATTTACACACACACAGCATTCTAGTTCCTATTAATTATGTTGTTGGTTTAGCTCTTAGCAGCCTCCAGGAGAAATAAAACCTTCAGCGACTAACTGCCTGTGTTTTCCTATCTTTTCAGTCATATATCCTGCGTATGCGAAGTGGGTGCAATCACACAGAGACCTGCCCATCAGACTTAACCAGTGGTGTAACGTGGTGGTGGGTACACACCCCATCTTACGTTCTTTCACTGTTCTGCTGCTGCTGCTTTTGGTCCTTGTTACAAAAAGCACATTTTGTTCTTTCTGATTTGTATGTTCAAAGGATTGGGAATGGAAGCATTTTTGAAGGACTTTGGATCCCAATTATGATTTCTGGTTACCACATACAATTATTAATAAAAATTGAAAAGCTTGCCCTAATGACCAAATTGTCTTCTTGCTTCTTCCAGCGTTGGGAGTTCAAGCACCCTCAGCCTTTCCTGCGTACCCGTGAATTCCTTTGGCAGGAAGGACACAGTGCATTTGCGACATTTGAAGAAGCAGCAGAAGAGGTATAAAAAGAAGTCTTCCTCTTTAAGTTCAATGTTATGTTCTATTTCTTTGTCCACGCTGCGCTTTTTTTTTTCTTTCTCCAGTTGTAAGTAATGCAGTGTTAACTATTAGTAATCATTTAATAAGTTGAAATTTGATCTGATCTCACATAACTTTAAAAGGATTTCTTTATAAATTATTTTGTTACCTAAAGTTCACGTATTCTTGTTAAAAGACAAGAATAAGTGAATTCAAATGTACATGGACTTAAGACACTGCTTATTGAAATTTTATTGGAAAATGTGCTGTTTTTTTAAATTTTCAGATGAAAATATTTTTGAACTTCAGTGTATAGAAGAAATTATAATCCCATGGGTGAAATTAATCTTCAGGAAATTTTCACTCTGGTTATTGTATATCTTTCAAATGTCTTAATTTTGTCTTACATTCTAAATTTACGTACATTTTTAAAAGTTCCTGAGCTTCTTTTCATACTACTTTGTAGGAATGTCTTCCTTAATAAATTCATGCTGGCTGCTTTAACCTTTCAATAATAAAAAGGTTTTTCCCACCACAGTTAGCTTTAAATAGTACAGTTTTATAGATCTATAATAAATAAGTAAACCATAAATTTGAGCACTTTTAAAACATTACAAATGTTTACAGGTCTTGCAGATACTTGACTTATATGCTCAGATATATGAAGACCTCCTGGCAATTCCTGTTGTGAAGGGAAGAAAGACTGAAAAGGAGAAATTTGCAGGAGGAGATTATACCACTACAGTGGAAGCGTTTATATCTGCTAGTGGAAGAGCTATCCAGGTATCGGGGCTGCTGTGTGGGATTCATAGGTGACTAAGCACAACCCGTGGGCAGAGGCAGCGAATTACTTGTTATCAGAGAAGTAGACTCTTAAAAAATTGGTAGTTCGTGTACTTTCTAGACCATATTCTAATTTTAAGCATATATGTCTCTTTGTTGTATCAGTTGTGTTTTAAAAATATATTTAAGATAAAAAATCAGGGAAATAAAATAGGACTAGTGTCATTTTAAGACATGATTATCTTATTTTCAACGGCATAACAAATTATTAAAATTAGAGCCCATATTTCTATTTTAGGGAGCAACTTCACATCATTTAGGGCAGAATTTTTCCAGAATGTTTGAAATCGTTTTTGAAGATCCAAAGACACCAGGAGAGAAGCAATTTGCCTATCAGAACTCCTGGGGCCTGACAACTCGAACTATTGGTGTTATGACCATGGTTCATGGGGACAACATGGGCTTAGTATTACCACCCCGTGTCGCCTGTGTTCAGGTAAGGAAACCATTTCTGTTTATCATGCCTTTTATGACATACAAGCCATGTTTACTAAAGGAAATTTCAAGGTGATTTTCTGAATGTCATTCAGGTAGATTTCGCTGATACAGAAACAACCTATATTACAGTCTAGACCTATAGTACATTGTGTAACTGCGTATACCATTTGTGTTCTTGTTTTTTAATCTCAATTTTTTTAGCTACTTTATATAAAATTCTTTTAGAAATCATTTTTTGAAATGATTTATAATGGGTTAAATGAAACATAGGTCAAATGAAAATGCATTTAGCATTGACAAGCAGTGCAGCTAATTGGCAGACATTCTGTGTAGATTAGAAATCACACAAGTTGATTTGTGTTAAGATTTGTAGTCACTAGCAGGTTTTGACTCCTGGACGTTATGTAGTAATGTGACTTCATTACTTCTGTATGCTGTTTCCTTGTATAAATGTGTGACACTGTGCTGGTTCTAGGTGGTGGTTATTCCCTGTGGCATTACCAACGCACTTTCTGCAGAAGACAGAGATGCTCTGATTGCAAAATGCACTGATTATCAAAGGCGGTTACTCAGTGTTAATATTCGAGTTAGAGTTGATTTGCGAGATAACTATTCTCCAGGTTGGAAATTCAATCACTGGGAGCTCAAGGTAAATTCTTCAATTGCATCTTTTACTCCCAATTTGGATTCAGATTTTCTTTATTATTCTATATATACTTTTATAAAACACAAGGCTTTTTCATTACTTTTCTCTATTTTGCTAGTTGTGAGTTCTTCTTCACTGAAACTGAGCAAAGACAGAGTTCAGCGCTTCGTAATAGTGATATCTAAAGTTTATGTATTTTCTAAATTTAAAGTCATTTTTGTGGAAGCTAATTTTTATTATGTTAGAATAAAAATGATCTTGAAGACCTTGTTTATGATTAATAAACTTCATATAGTTTTTACACTAAAATGTTTATACCAGGAATTCGTATAATAAAGAAGTTGTTCAAATAGACTATCAGGATAATGGTACATGGACCCTAATCGCCTTCTTTTTGTGCTCAAGAATAGTAGTTGTATTGCTGGATAGTATCATTAATTTTTCCTGCCTGAGCCATTTGAAAGTAAGATGCTAGCCTGATGCCCCATCACTCTACAAACACATTCTCCTACATCACAGTTCAACCAACGCAATCAGGATGTTAACACTGATACATTACTACCATCTATTCTAGAAATCGTTCAGGTTTTGTGAGTTGTCCCACTAGTGTCCTTCATAGCACAGGATTCTGGTTCAAAAGTATGGGTTGCACACTGTTGTGTCATGAGTAAGTCCAGGAAGTGCCAAGGGATTGCTCAGTGGCTTGAGGTGGCTTTCGCTTCAAGAAGTCTTCTCTTTTTACCCCTGTGGGCCATACGAATGTAATTTTTTCATGTTTGCTGTTATGTGAGAAAAGTTAGGAACTCTGATCTATATATCTACTATCACATTTCTCCATTAAGCGCTTTCTTAGCTTAGAACCACTTAGGAAGTGCATTTTTTCCCCTTAGACTTATGCTTTCTTTTTGGAATAGGTTTCTGTAATATCTCAGGAATTGTACTTGCTTTTTTTATTGTTTGTGTTAGAACTTTGTTTTTTGGATTTTTATGATGTATAGTTGATAAAGCCATGAAATAAGTGTATATTCAGCTAGAGACATGCATGTATCATCTTAACTGCCTTTTTTGTTTTTCAGGGAGTTCCGATTAGACTTGAAGTTGGGCCACGTGATATGAAGAGCTGTCAGTTTGTCGCTGTCAGAAGAGATACTGGAGAAAAGCTGACAGTTGCTGAAAATGAGGCTGAGACCAAACTTCAAGCTATTTTGGAAGATATCCATGTTAATCTTTTCACAAGGTTAGTTCCTTCAAATGGCATGTGTGTGTCATCATCCAACCCCGCTGGACCTCTGAGAGACCAAGAAACTGCCCACCTGGAAGTCATCTTTTCCTTTGAACTCCCATGATTCTTAATTCACCTTCTCTTTGTGTTTTTGACTTGTATCATGATTATTCTTCTAAGTACTTTCTGTTCCCTACTAGGTTTGCAGCAATAGACTGTCAGTCCCATGGACTACTTTGGGTTAATTTCAGCTCCAGGCTTTTCTGACTTATAAATCTGAGGCAATAAGGCATTGATTTCTCACCTGCTGGATACGCATCAGCTGTACCTGGGAAGCTTTTAAAAAATACCAGTGCGTGGGCCCTCCCCAGTGATGTTAATTTAATCGGTCTAGAGTGGGCCTGGCAACTATAGTGTTAACAGGTCAATAGATCATGAGGTGTAGCCAAGGCTAAGAACCTCCTCTTGGGACTGGGGGTGAGGGTGAAGGCGACTCAGGGCTGCCCAGACCTATGGAGAGGGGTCTTGTAGAATCACAGACCCCAACGCAGAGGCACTAGAAAGTCCATAGCGTATGTGTGGCACCTTACGTCTCTCCTACCATCTGAAGCAGAGAGGAAGGCCCACTGCCCCTGGAGATAGAGGCTCAGCCTGGGGGAGGGTAGTGCCTGCCTCTTACTTACTCGTTTATCTTCTAAATCTTATGCCTAACTCATGCTGGGCCTGAGTAAATCTTGCATTTCAGGAGTGAACTAACTGGAGCCTTGGCTTTGGTGCTCGCTTTTGTGTCTTTAAGCAAGTGATTTTGCTTCTCGTGGCTTGCATGCCGTAAAGTGGGAGTGATAGTCACTTGAGGGGTTACTTCTAGGATTTATTTGACCTACAAATCAATCATGTATTTGAAGTTCATCTGACCTCAGAACAGGTAATATTGTCAGAGAGGAAAGATCAGGAAGCTGCCTGTCCTTATTGCCACCATTCAAACGGTGCATTTAGCGCAGTGGTCCTTTTCCAGGGATTCTCTTCAGAGTCACCTGGAAGCTTTGGGAACAGGAATATACCTGAGCCTCACACCTTGCGCTTCTGATTTATTAGTTTTAAGATAGGTTCTCATCATCTGTAGTATTAAAATTCTCTCTGTCTGATTCAGATGCACACCCCTGGTTGGAAAACCACTGCATTAGTGGCTAAAAAGAAGTTTTTTGTTGACATTTTTATTCAGTAAATTTGTTAATATAAATTGCATAAAGGTGTGTTGTTTTCTCCAACTGAAGGCTTGAGCCTGGAAAGTGGCATATTCCTTTCTCTGTATCTCATTGGCTATAACTTAGTTACATGGGCCCATCTCACTACAAAAATGTTGGAAGAAGGGGAAACAGGTTTGGTAGACAGCTAGCTAGCAGTCGCTGGCAGAGTTCCGCTGGTCTTAGTGCTGAGATCTAGAAAAGAAAAATATCCTTTCTCTTCCTTGGTCACACCCATGAGTGGTCCTCATATAATATGTGACCTGGAATGTGGAATAATAGTTATTTCCATTGCTAAATTCTGAGGTTCTTACAAAAGAATTACATAGTATGTGAAAATAACTTGGTAATGTATATTTATGTGCTTTTCCTTATCAAAACATTTTCATGCCTTGGTATTTGATTATCACAGCAATCCTATATGGTATAGTTAGACTTACTTCAGTATTTTTCCACTGTCGTAGAAACTTAGAAAATTAAGAATAGAGAGGTTTAAAAAATAACCCAGGGCTGGCCCGGTGGCTCAGGCGGTTGAAGCTCCGTGCTCCTAACTCCGAAGGCTGCCGGTTTGATTCCCACATGGGCCAGTGGGCTCTCAACCACAAGGTTGCCAGTTCAACTCCTTGAGTCCTGCAAGGGATGGTGGGCTCTGCCCCCTGCAACTAAGATTGAACATGGCATCTTGAGCTGAGCTGCCGCTGAGCTCCTGGATGGCTCAGTTGGTAGGAGCACATCCTCTCAACCACAAGGTTGCTGGTTCAACTCCCGCAAGGGATGGTGGGCTGTTCCCCCTGCAACTAACAATGGCAACTGGACCTGGAGCTGAGCTGTGCCCTCCACAACTAAGACTGAAAGGACAACAACTTGACCTGGAAAAAAGGCCTGGAAGTACACACTGTTCCCCAATAAAAGTCCTGTTCCCCTTCTCCAATAAAAAAAAAATCTTAAAAAAAAAAAAATAATAACCCAGACTCTCATAGGTAGTAAGTGGCATAGCCAGTAATAGAATGTTGGTCAACAGAGATTTAACCATAATAATAAAAGGCCTGTTCAAATATTGCCTGTTCAAATTGAGTTCTTCTGACTTCCAGGTCATTGTTCTTTAAAGTATTCTTTTTTAAAAGAAAAAAAAAAACCTGTCATATTAATAAGAAAAAATATATTCTTTTCAAATTATTTTTTGGTAGGGCTTCTGAAGACCTCAAGACTCACATGGTTGTGGCTAATTCAATAGAAGACTTTCAGAAGGAGCTAGATTCTGGAAAGGTAAGAGACTTGAGAAGTTTGAATTTGAAAATATTTCAGTAAATGGTACTTTAAGTCTCACTGAACTTAATTAAGCATTATATTACTACCTTTTTCAAGGCCAGTCTCACAAAACGATTATATATTACTCAGCATTATATACTCTTCCACTGGTTTTCCTAAAGCATTACAACATTATATCACTTTTGGATAACACTGCGAACGGATTATAGAAAAGATTTTTCTCGTGCTTGATATTCTGGCTAAACAACATTCAGTCTGTACCGCCCCTAATGTTTTCATTACTGAAAATCTTCATTTTGTTTTTTCAGCTTGATGTAAGTTTGTAAAGCAAGCCTTGTTTTAGCTTTAGAAATGTGCCGTGTAGATCCTAACATAAGGTTAAAAGTCCATTTCTTTCAACTCTGACTGTATATTTACCCAGATATTAATTGATTGAACTTTCTGAGTTATAAGGGAAGAGTATTGCTCACAGCTGAGCCTGTTTTTCAGAATGATTGGGTACTTTGGGTTCCTTAAAACTTAAAACATGGATTTTTCTAATTACGTAGTTAATGGCTCTTTAAGATTTTAAATGTGGTATATATTGCAAATGTTCCTAACCAAAACTTTAAATGTTCATAAAGAAGTCCTGATTTGCAAAATTATTAATTACTGGAATGAAATCACTTACGAACTTTAGTATTCTGGTATACCTGTTTGATTATGCAGCCAGCCCTGTGTCTCCACATTATAAATGAGAAAACCATGGGCCAGAGTCTAAATGAATTATCCCAAACTTATACAGAAGCAGACCTGGTACTAGAATTGAGCTTTCTTTTCTGACTAGGTTTAATGCACTTTCCTTTCCTCTGTATCTTTTTTTAAAAATTCATGCTGAGAATATTATGGCAAAGTTTTAATTAATTACGGTCATTACCTCTTAATGCATCTCTTATTGCCTGAGCTGGGTGAATGTTCATCTCTCTGTCTCCCTGATTACTAACTTGTAAAATGAGTACACAATAGATGTTCTCAAAATGCCCTTCATATCCTTAATTCTTCAGCATTTAGCCTTCTGTTATTCTTGGTTTATTGCCTATGTAATCTTCCACCTCTCTGGTTTCTTTAATTTGTCACTTGACTCAAACTACATACTTCTAAGAGAAGATTAGAGGATGGAAAGCCATCTGATGCAGCACATAGTTTTTCTTTCACTATAATTTATTTATGATTATTTTATTTTTGTTCCATCCATTGAATTTTAAAATTTCCTATATTACAGAAATATGGTAGTCACTTTTGCAGTACAGTCTACTAAGGCATTGCGTAAGAATTAATAAATCAATAGAATAAATATCAGTTAATCCATTGCTTTCAAAGAAATGAATCTCAGCAGATATTAGTGGAATCATATCTTTCATTCTAATATTAGATAAGCTACTTCGGGGTTTTCAACATCTATTCCGAAGTAGAATATAGTATTTTAGTTGTATGTCCAAAGTACATAGAGACCTAAGCAAATTTTGTTTCCTGTATTCAGTAGTCAGTTGCGTCATCCATCTCACCTTATGTTGGTCAGCTTAGATGTGTCGACTGGCCATCTAGCAACCTCTGAGGCTACTGTAAATAAAATTGTATTTACTAAGAGGGGAAAAGTTGGAAATGATCTTTGGACCTTGAATGTAGGTGAAAGTTTGATTTGTTTTTTTTACTCTTCCCTGTTAATATAAATTAAAAAAAAAAAAAAAGAATATGATGTGTAGGACTTGATTTCAATAAATTTTCCCAAGGGGATGGTTTTAATGAAATGAAAAAATGTAAATTATTTACATATAATATATATTGTTACTGTTGACATACACACCAATCTGTTGGTCACTATGTTCTTTGAGTACTGATATTTTTTGTCATTAATATTTTCTGATACAGAATACAAGGTGTTATATATTGTAGAAGGTTGTATCTTTTTAAAACACAGATGTAGAAATTATAAAAAATAAAAAGTTAAGAACCTTTCCATGCTGAATAAATAGGCTGAAAATGTATACTGTCCTTTCACATTAATGAACTATATGCATAAATAGAAATGTCAGGTTTTATCATCTAAACTTCACTTTGAAACTAGAAAGAATTAAAACATGTTTTTTTTTTTAACAAAATTATCATTTATGAGTCCAAATACATTTAATAACAACTTAGTTGAATTTTTTTCACATGCTCTACTACCATTTTAAATATTTAAAAATTACTATTTTAGAAATACTTTCTCAAGGCTTAGTAATTTTTTCTAAGACAAAAATAAGACTACTTACTGTAACATTTGTTAACGTTATTAAAAATATAGCTATAAGTATTGTGAGTTAATAAAAGGAAAATTTTCTAAGAAACCAGCTTAAATTTATTACCCAGACATTCTTTGAAATTAAGTCTTAATATTTTTATCATTGCATAGAGACAATGATTAAAGTTTTCCCCCATATTGTCTTTTGTAATGAATTTTAAACAATACTTTTATGAATGTACATTTTGTATCATACTTTTTGTTTGTATAAATGCTAATGATTTACTAAGATTCAATACAGGGAAGTAACTTTGTATTATTTCAGCTCCTATATCTCTAGGTTTGCTTTTGCTTCACTTTTCATTGCATAAATTCTATATTAAAATTTTTCAAAATATTACTACCATCCATTCCTCCTTACTTTCACCCACTCATTCCTTTCGCCTAGGATTTGCCTACCAATTTATCACCTCCTTTTTACCCTAAGGCAGGTTATCAAAATAATAGTTAGGCTAACACATTTTACTGAATGAACGTAAGAGACGTAGATAACGCTTCCTTGTGTTGCAGTAATGTTCACCTGAGGAATTATTGTTTTTTTATAATTTCTTAATTTCTACTTACTTTCACATTATTCTTAGAAAAGACTTTGGAAACCTGTTTAACCAAGTCCCAAGTACAGGAAGAGTTTGCAGGAGGGACTCAGTTTGAGCCTGGGCTGTGTGGCTGGGAGCAGTTGATCAGTTGATCAGAGGCTGATGAGGAAGCATTTCTAATGGGGGGGGGGGGATTATTCATGCCTTAGATCTGCCCATTACAGTCACTAAGCTCCAGGAATTTTTTTTTTTTTAATTAAAATTTATTGGGGTGACAATGGTTAGTAAAATTACATAGGTTTCAAGTGTACAATTCTGTGTGTATCACATTGTGTGTTCACCACACAGTCAGTTCTCTTTCCATCACCATATATTTAACCCCATTTATCTTCTTCTACCACCCCTCTCCCTCCCTTGTCCTCTGGTAACCACTAAACTATTATCTGTGTTTGTCTTGTTCCTTTGTTGCTTTCAGTTTTATATCCCACATATCAATGAAGTCATATAGTTTTCGACTTCTTCTGTCTTATTTCCCTTAGCATAATAATCTGAAGATCCATGTCGCAAATGGCACTATTTCATCTCTTCTTATGGCAGAGTAGTATTCCATTGTGTATATATACCACATCTTTATCCAGTTGTCTGTCGAAGGATACTTTGGTGGTTTCCATGTCTTGGCTACCATAAATAAAGCTGCAGTGACCATCGGAGCACATAAATCTTTATGGATAAATGTTTTCAGATTTTTTGGGTAGATACCCAGGAGAAGGATTGCTGGGTCATATGGTAATTCTATTCGTAATTTTTTGAGGAACCTCCACACTGCCTTCCATGGCAGCTGCACCAGTCTGCATTCCCACCAACAGTGTATGAGGGTTCCTTTTTCTCCACAGCCTCTCCAACACTTACTATTATTTGTCTTGTTGATGATAGCCATTCTGACTGGGGTGAGGTGATGTCTCATTGTGGCTTTAATTTGCATTTCTCTGATGATTAGTGATATTGAACATCTTTTCATAGGTCTATTGGTCATCTGTATGTCCTCTTTGGAGAATTATCTATTCAGGTCTTCTGCCCATTTTTTAATTGGATTGTTTGTTTTTATAAGACTGTTACATAAATAAATGTGATTGCAGACATATCTCATTTTGAAGTGGATACGCTATGAAAAGTTTAGGATTCACAACTGGGAAATCTTAGTTGTTTAGTCCACCGTCCACATTTTACAAAAGAAAATTCAGGGCTAGAGATTTTCAAATAGTCAGTGAATTTCAAAATTAGGATATAATCCCAGGTCTCTTGATTCTGCCCATTATACTCTATGGTCTGTATATATAAGAACAATTTTGAAAGGGTTTTTTTCCCAATACAAAATGATGTTTGGCTTTCAGATACCTTTGGACTTTAAAAAGGGTTCACTTCACCTCTAACATGTTAAAAACAGTGAGGCGCATAAGGTGAGGTTTACCTGGGCGTTAGTTGTCCTGTTAACAACACTTTAAAATCAGTTTATTGTTGGTCGTCTCCCCCCATCCTCTTGGTAACCGTTTTGATAGAGCAGGCCGTGGTCCACATGTGAGGTGGAGGCGGCGGGAAAACATCTGGAGTCTGTACCCACGTCTCCTCGCCCTTGGTTCCTTTTCCCAGGCACTATGTTGCAGCCACTTTCTCGGGACATTTAAGTGTCTGTGTTGCAAAGATGTCTGTTGTGTCCTGATGTTTTATGGCGTGTGGGTTTTGAATAGTGGATAGACATTCTTCCCTATCTCTTGCATTTTGGAGCAAAGTTCCTAGCAGGTTTGCAAGGGTACCATGTCCTGAAAAAGATTGGGAGACCTATCCTTTATGCTTATAAGTTTTAATAGAGAACTCAAGTGTTCCTTTCTGTACCATGGAAGGAGTTATAAATACCTTTTCTTATTAGATCGCTCAGATTCCGTTCTGTGGGGAAATTGACTGTGAAGACTGGATCAAGAAGACCACTGCCAGGTAAATATGATTCACTGATAAAATGTGTGAGGCATGGCAGTGAGAAAGAATAGAAATGTGCAGCATATTGAATGGAATTCTTGTTCTTGATTTCAGGGATCAAGATCTTGAACCTGGCGCTCCGTCCATGGGAGCCAAGAGCCTTTGCATCCCCTTCAAGCCACTGTGTGAGCTGCCACCTGGGGCCAGATGTGTCTGTGGCAAGAACCCCGCCAAGTACTACACCTTGTTTGGTCGTAGTTACTAAGGGATAGAACTGCACCCCCATCTCCAGCTCTCCTCACTTTAAAAAAAAAAAAAGATACTAATAATTTCCCCAGCTAGAGACAGTTTTATGATTTTTAAAAAAATAAAAGTTCTAAAAGGAAGTCACATGAGACAAACACCTATTCTTATGCCTAAATTAACAGTGGGAAAAAGACTTTTCTGTAATCTACCCCAGTAATAAATATCATGAATTCATACTGTTTTATGTATTCATTTGTTTCTGAAATACCTGAATTATGTACTACAAGGAAATTCCTACGAAGAGATGAAAATAATTTCTCTTTGTAGGAATTTCCTGAAGCTTCCGATGAGTAGAACTAATCACAGAAAAGCTTGAAGCTGGCTGCTTTAAAGGAATTCACTATTTAAAGGAACTCTACAGTAAGTAATTATGTTAAGGAGGGAATCCTTCACCCAAAATCTACATGTGATAAGTTGGCTTTTTTCTAAATTAAGATTCAGCTAAAAGTTCAAAAATTTCTCAAACATTTAAAAGTGGTGGTGCTCTTCAAGAGGGTGCATAAACCTGAATCCAGACAGTACCTTTAAGAAATGATTACTATTTTACTTGCAGATGACAGCCATTAACTAGACACATGACTAACAGTCACAAAAGTGACTGTGCCTGTTGTTCATTTCAGCAAAAAGAAAACAAATAGGTCAGTATATGTTTTCTAGAATTGGACAATAACAGCAGATCGTTAGTCCTGCTGATGGAGAGGCTTTGAGTCTTGATGAGCAGCAGAACACTCCCTAAAACAATGAAGAGAAGGCATTTTGACTGGAGAGTCTGGACATATCACCTACTTCTATTTGATTCTAGTTATTAGTGTTGGTCATCTATCTTATAACTGGTTTGGGGCTTGTTTTCCTCTTCTTGGCCTCATCTCCTTGAAGTAGTTCTATTTTATGTAGAGGCAAAACCCGGTGATCAAGTGGCCACGGAGACGAAGCGGTGAACAAACTGGCCGAGCATTGTTCGTAAGAGGCCAGTGCCTCTGTGACCCCTGGGACATCATGGCATCTCCCCGGAAATAGCACGTCAGGAATTCTCCTGTACTGGAGATACCTGGAAAATTAAATCCACACTACTCTGTCACACCAGCAGGCTTAAAATTACCTACAAACACATTTCTGATGGCTCAGTAGGTGATGTTAAACCATTGTACTTGTTCAGCTTTACTGGGAAGATTTAAAACTTGGAAGCATCGATAGTACTGAAATGCTATAAAAAGATTTTCCTAAGTCTCATGTAATAGGGATATTTCAAAATAATTTGTGTCACCAAAACCAAATGTGATTAAGAAATACATGTTGAAAGTGAGTTTCTTACCTCCTTCAGCTCTTTACTCAAAGACCATCTCAGTAAATTCTATCCTGATCACTTGTTTTAAAATTACAACTCCACTCCATGCCAACACTGGCCCTCTTCACGTCTCCAAATCGTTCGTATTACCATCTGACATTCAATACACTTCATGACTTATTTTGTTAATTATCTGTCTCCCCCCCCCCCACTTTCATAAAGGTAGGAATTTTTGTCACAGCTGTGTCCCCAGAGCCTAGCACTGTGTTTCACATGTAGGAACTCAGTAAATATTTGTTGCATGTTGAATGAATGAGAAACTCTTAGTGCCACTTGATAACATAACACAATGTGGTGGTATTAGAAGTCTAACTGTTAGGAATATTAACTGAACTAGAGCGTAATCATGAGATGCCAACGAACTTAGGGCTACATCTAAGTTGTCATGATTTAATCAAAGTCAGTGTATTAGTCAGGATTCCCCAGGTAAAGTGACCCAATAGGATGTAGGTGTCCATAGAAATTTATTATAAAGAATTGGCTGAGAAGTCCCAAGGTACTCAGGGCGAGTCAGCAAGCATTGGAGACTCGAGAGCCAGTGGTATAGTTTCAGTCTGAAGGCCCGGAGACACGCTGGAGATGCAGGAAAAGCTAATGTCTCAGTTCAAGACTGAAGGCAGGAAAAAGTCAGGGTCCCAGCTTGAAGACAGCAGGAAAAGCAGGAGGGTCTCCAGGCCTTCCTGATGGGATAAGGTCCCCCCCATACTGGGGAGGGCCATCTGTTTTGTTAGTCTACAGCAGGGGTGTCCAAACTGCGGCCCTTGGGCCAACTGCTGCCGCAATCCATTTTTAATTGGCCTGCAGCAAATTCCAAAAATATATTTAGTTTACTTAAACCAGGTGAGGCAATACGCACTTCACCTCTAGTGAGTGGCCCGGCTGTTTGTGTATTTTACCGCATATGGCCCTTGGTAAAAAATGTTGAAAAAAGTTTGGACACCCCTGGTCTACAGATTCAAGTGTTAATCTCCAAAACACCCTCACAGAAACCCCTCACAATAACATTTAATTAAGTGTCTCTGCACCTGGTAGCCCAGTCAAATTGACCAATAAAGTTAACAATTACAGTCAGACTTTAAATCCAGAAACGATTGGGTGTAGTAATTTCAGTCTATTTCTTTAACGGATTGACCGTAGGCAGGCTACTGAAAACAATAGAGGCCGCTATTGTTTTAGCTATTCGTGAACTAGTAAACCTTTAAGGGTTACGAGTGACAGATAATATTAAAACCAAAATTTCCTTGTATCAGTTAAGTTACTGTAATTTGGCTTTCTTCCTGAAACTAACTGGGGTTATGTCTTTAGCTCCTCCCGTTTAAAGGCGTTTTATCTTTCCTGAGTGTGAGGAATGTTTTTCTTGTCTCATTTTCGAGAACATTTGGCAGTGGGGTGCCTGTTGATTCCAGATCGGTGGGCAAAGCAGTAGAAAAGTCACTGTCGCGTTTCATCTTTGGCTTTCACTTCCTGTAGCTCCGATCCAGAACATTCCCTGTTCCCTGCAGTGAACAGCATAACTTTACATACCAGGTAGACAGGATATGATGGTCTTTGTCAAATGACGTGTCTCATCGGAGCAGTTATTGCACAAACAGTGTGGAACCTGGGACAACAAAAGCCACAAATGAGCCACTCACTGCGTGATTCAGAGTCGCTGAGACTCTGGACTCCTATATTAAACACACAAACAGAAGAAATCCCTCATATTCCATATCTGAAGCCCGTGTCTACCATTTCCACAAGTCCCAGCTCACATGACATCTCTCCTTTAATTGCCCTTTAAACTGTTTTATGGCTTTATAGCAGCCTATAAAAGGTGATTTCCAAATATGACAGGCGCTGAAAGGCTGAGGGGGACGAGTTTTCCAGGAGTTGTAATCACTACATCTGCAGCTACTCCCCTAACGAGCTCTGCCTTCCCCAGCGAGGCAGACGCACCGCCAGAGCGCCAAGCGCCATGGGCCGATACTCCGGAAGGAGCTTCCGTTTAATCTTCATGAGCGTCGTGAGCATCCTCCTGTTCGTGATGGAGCTCGTGATCGCCCACATGGGCAACTCCCTGTCCTTGGCCTCTGATGCGTTCGCCGTCCTTTCCCATGTCCTCTCCATGATCATCGGCTTGTTTGGCCTGAGGGCCAGCAACATCAGACAGCACAGGAAGAGCACTTACGGCTTCCTCCGGGCAGACGTGGTGGGAGCATTTGGCAACTCCATTTTTGCCATGGCCTTGATGTTCAGCATCCTGGTGGAAGCTATCAAAAGGTATTTTAGCCCCCAGAAGACAGAGCTGCCACTGCTCGTTCTCAGTGCTGGAATTATCGGGCTGTTCTTCAATGTTCTCAACTATGTCATCCTGGACTGCTGCTACTGCACAGCGCACAGGCCCCTGGGAGACCCTGAAACAGGTAAATAGCTCCGCAGATGTGGCAGTCAATTTGTGCAGACTCCTGCTGGAAAAGGGGGAGGAGGGGGGCCCCTGATGGTGCTGTCAAGACAGGCCGGATTCATTTGGTCGGCCCCTTGTCCCTGTGACTTCCCAAAAGGTCTTTCTCAAAAGAGTTGCCTTCAGTCGGAAGTGTGAGCTGAAGGCCACTTTCATCTTGGGGGCGGGGGGGTCTTTTTTAATGTTTACTCCTGGGGAGTGAAAAAGTGTTCAGACACCCAGAGAAGGAGGAAAGGCATTAACCGGATTCACAGAGGGAGCAATGTGAAAGTGGACACGGCATTGAAAGCCGTCTTTAGTTAGTTCCTTTTGTTTACCCAGATGTGACATGACTCTTGTTTGAATTTAAAAATAATATTTAGTGTCCCTATCAAGTGTGTTGGAAAAAAATACTGGACTAACCAGTTCACGTCGAGCAAATTGCTGAACAATTGGCGAAGCTGATAAAGAAACTCTTGGGCATATAGTCAAGGAATGTTAAAAAAAAGGAAGAACGAAAAAAAAAGATGGTCTAGTAAATAGTAAACTTCGTTCTCTTTTGGATGAAAATAGTTGTATGTATTTGTTGTATACATCTGTCCTATTTGAGAAAAAGGAGAACCATTTACATGTAATTCTTTAGGGGCACTTAGGAGTGAGTCCCAAACTTACTGGATCATCTGTCAAGAGATGGAATTTTAAATCTTGGAAGAGAACAATAAATCGAAAACAATAAATGCACAAGATAAATTATTAGATGGAACCATGTTTTTTTATTGCCACAAGAGGAATTCTTTTTTTAAAATATGTTAACAGCTTCTGGCACAAGAGAAACTTCCAGTGCTTTTTAGGAGCCCTGTGGCTTGAACAGACCAGGTTCAAATCAGCCACATGGCAGTTCATTAGGCAGTGTACTCACCTATAATGTGGAAATAAGAAGGATGAAATGAGATCCTAAGTGCTTCGCCCGTAACAGGTACTTGGTAAAGAGTAATTAATGCTTTTCTGAAAATCACAATGCAAGTCTTTGAATTATGTGATAATCCAGCATCATTGAATTCTAATGCCTCATCTAGATTTTAAGAAATGTCAAGATTTTCCTTACTGGGTGTTAATCAGTTTTCTTTCCCTAGTAGGGACATTATATACATTCCTCGCCTGGGGAGCCTACGTTTGCAATTTTTATCATGTTCCTCCTGTCTTTGCTACTGCTGTAAATTGTGTCCACTGGGTCCAGTCCTTTCGCCTGTCTCTGTCTAAAATGTCCTATGGGTAGAATGTATGTTATGAGAGCACCTAGAATATGTGTTAAGTATAAAAGGGAATAAACAAGAAACTAGAGTCTGTATCTTTATTTGATTTAAGAAATCAGTTAGGGCCTCATCTTTTTTTAAAAGACCATAGTTAATGTGAGACCCTATGCCTTATTTACATCAGTCAACATCTAAAAATTACTGCTTGAGATTCCATATCATAAAATTCACATCTTTGATAAAAACAAACAAACAAACAAACAAAAAACACACACAAAAAAACCAAGTGTGTGTTTTTACTGCTAAGTATAAATTTCAGGTAAGAAAGCTGACGTCAAACAAATGCTTAGTATGGGCAATGGCAGTGTCTCCATTACTAAGCTCACCATTATGTTTTTAATTCTAATTTTGTCATTACTCTTGACATACACTCATCTGCATATAACAGAAGCAATTTAGGCAAAACTGGGACCCACATGAAAGTGGGTAGACAACCATAGAAATATTTTTTTCAATTGAATTATTATTGGATAGATCTGAGTTGAGCTCTTGTTTGGGAAGCAGAGTTTTCCAATGTTTTCTCCATGCTGAAATAACAAGAGGCTGAAGGCAACTATTTCGCCTTGACCATATGCGTTTCTACTGTCCTAATTCCTGAGTCCTATCTTCTTTTGAAATATTTGATGCTGCATAGTATTCTACTTTAAATAACTAAGTACAGTGATGAGTACTATACACCTATGCCTAATGCTTTAAGATCCATGTTCTGTGGTAACATGTGATTATTTTGGTAGCTTTAATTATTGCTGAATTTTTCCATTAGAAATTTTAGAGTGTTTAAGCCCTCCAATCAATTTTAGGATAACTACTTAGCTTTTAACATTTACATCTCTAGTTATATATTTATCACTTTTACTAAAACATACGTTTGGATATGCTTCCCATCACCTAAATAAGCTTAAATGAAGGAGTAAATATTTGGGTTAGATAGACTGACATTAACCCAATTTCAATTGTCTTCTATTTCAAGAAGAAATGTGATTAATACATACATACTGATATATATATACCAGGAGGTTTAAAATATGAGGGAAACTGATTCTTGACTTCAAAAGATTCAACCTAAATTTAGAATAAAGAATTTCTACATGTCTAGAATCCCAGCTTGAAGCGTAAGAAGTGACTACCAACTAAAGAACTGTGGTAACTCCTGGTTGAGTGGTCAGAATCAGGTAATCTGCCAGTTCGTCTGCGGAATCTATGGCCAGAGAGAAGTTTTTACAGATCTTTCTATGCCCTTGACTTGTACTTGAACTGATGCCTCGCTGTACACTGGCCTTTATTTTTAAAAAAAGGTTAGCAAGCCTTCTGTCCCCTGTGGTTCTGTGGATCTTTTGCTAGTTCTGCTTTTTCTGTCTGGTGTAGGAATTGATACCAGTGATAGTTTGTTGATGTTTGAGATCATAGAAAAGTAAAAAATAAGACCACAAACTTTACATTAAATATTAACAACACAGACTGTATACACAGTGAAAGCTTTAAACACCCCTGGGAGGCATGGAGTAAGTAAGATACGCTGGAGAATCAGACAGACAAGCCAGCAATTCAACAACAACAACAAAAACACCTGAGAGAAAAGAATGTCTGGAAGGTTGAGTTGAGAAGAGGGAGGCTGGAAGCCTTAGATCAACATGTAGGCGGTGAGTCCGCCCCTTGAAAACATGATGGTGGAGCAGGTGTTTGGGGCTGAAGTGAGAGGCAAAATGAAAAAGGAAAAATTACAAGCATGAAAGGAAAAAATGAAACAAAAGAGGTTTAGTCCAAACTTTGGACGGCTATATGTGAGTGTGTTTGGGGAAGAGAGTTATAAATTGTGTTTGAGGAAAGAGTGCGGGGGAAGTAGATTCAGATCCTAGGAAATATGGGGCTCCCACTGCTTTTTTCCTCCAGACTTAGGGATTGAATTTACTTTGTTTACATGTTTTTCTACTTGTTGCTTATTTGATTTGATTTTCCTTGACTCACATTATCTTTTATATTTACGTTTTATTTTGGATCATTTTTCAGGCTTGAGTTTTCTTTCAAATGTAACTACCAGATCTTTCTATGCCCTTGACTTGTACTTGAACTGATGCCTCGCTGTACACTGGCCTTTATTTTAAAAAAAAGGTAATTTTGTGCAGCTCTGTCTAAGACAGACCAGGCTTGCCACGTATCTAATTTATAAATGACAAATTTATATTTGAAATATCTGTTTATTGTTTTTAATTTGTAAACATTTTACAAAATGTCTTTCCTGTGATTTTATTTAAATTCTTTTTGTGTTGAGTCCAAATTGTGCTCATTTTCTCTCCCTATCTGGTAAACACATTGCATCCTTTCCCAGGCAGTAACATGTAAAATATTCCTGCCTATTATAGAGTTTAGAAATTTCCATAACATTCTAGGCTCCAGATTTTTTAGTGGCTCTTTTCCTTCCCAGTCAGCATGAAACAGAGAGAAATAGGGGGGGAAAAAGATGAAAGAAGGAAGGAAGGAAGTAAACAACCTCTTGAATTCCATTTCCATCTCGAGCTCCTGTTTCTGGCGCTGTCTACACTCACTGTCTGAGAGTGGCTCTCTTTCTATCCTGTGCTTCGGGCTGTTGCCCCAGAACTACCAAAGTAGCTTCTGCTCCCAGAACTACCAAAGCCTGGAGTTCTGCTTCCTGAGGTGGCTTCTCTGTCACTCCCACATTGTTTCAGAGTGATGAGTGGCAGCCGTCGCCGGTTTCTGAGCTGAAGCTGTTGTGCATATTCAAAGCTTGTCCCCATGTTCCTATGTCTGCTTTGTGTTCCTTCAGATCCTGTCTTTCCACAGCTTCTGAATGTTTCAGGCCTTGAGGAGCATATCGTCCTGCCAGATGTTTTGTTCGGAAGTTTGGGAGATGCTTCTAGTGTTTTGCCTCCTTTGGTGTTCTTCTCTCAGGAAGGCCCCGTAGAGTTGTTAATGTGTAATGGTTTGTTCCACCTCTTAAAGCTGTTCCCTTTTCCTCTCTATCACATGTAAGGCGGGCGTTTTTGTTGGACTTTTTCCCTCTTACTTGGTCATTGTTTTCTGGGTCAGACATTTGTTTTTCCAGTGTAGGTCTTTTTTCTTACCACAGCGAGAGAAATGAAGTCAGTGTTTTATGGGTCTGCCAAAAGCAACTGTTGTCCAAACAAATCTGGCCAGCTCTCATCTCTCTGAGTTGGATCATCTCACTCGAAAAGCATTTTCCAGCTAACCCAAAAATCTAACCCAGGCCTGCACTCGGACTGTCATAGTCTTGCCTCCATTGCTTTCAGCGTGTCTCATTCTCCCTGGGCCCATCCTGGAGTCCTAACTCTGTTTCTTGACTTGTCCCCACCAGACACAGGTGACCCTGCCATCCACAGTAACTGTTTTGCTTTGAAGCTCACCTAATCTTACCTCAAATATCTATGCTACTCTTCCTAGGCTTCTCCTCTGAACTAGTTCGAATTTAATGGAAGCTTTGCCAGTCTTTACATGGTGGTTTCCTGTCCTGGTTAACGCGTAACAAACCACTACACATTTAGTGGCATAAAACAACAATCATTTCATGAAACTCGGGATTCTGTGGGCTGGAATTTGGCAAGGACACAGAGGGAACAGCCTGTCTGTTCCACCGTGTCTGGGGCCTCAGCTGGGAAGACTCAAAGGCTGGGGGGACATCATGGCGGAGGCTGTATTATCTGCAGGTTCATTCACTCGTGCATCTGGCATGTGGGCAGAAAGCTCTCAATGTCTAGGACTACTGACTGGGCCACTTCCACATGACCTCTCTGTGTGGCTTGGTTTCCTCACACTAGAGTGGTAGCTCAGGGTTCCTGGTATGAGCATTCCATCAAACAAGATAGATGCTTCCATGCCTTTGCTGGCCCAACCGCAGATTGTCTGGATTCCAAGCAGGTGGCAAGATGGAAGGAGTGTCAAACCCGTAGACCCCACTTCTAGATGGAAGGAGCATCAAGGTCCCCTGCGGAAGAACGTGTGGAAAAGGAGACATAGTTGTGGCCATCTTAGGAAAAAGCAATCTGCACGCCTGCCCTCCGGCTACAATTCACATCACTGCCACATCAAAATACACTCCCTGCCCCCCAGAACCCCTGAAGTCTCATCCCCTGGGCATCAGCTTCAGGGCCAGGATCTTGTCCTCTGACTCAGTGCAGCTCCTTGTGTGGTTGTCCCTCCATCTGAAGGTCTGTGAGCGAAAGAAACGAGGGACCTGCTCTCCACACACCCACCATACAAGGGTGAGACAGACGTGGGACAACTGCTATATTCCCCAGTTGCTTCTCTTTCAGACAGTAGTCACAGTTTTATGAGGATGGCTTTCCATAGCTCCCTGGATCTATGGACAGATCTGGTGGTGCTGGGGTGTGTTCCAGATCTCAGTGGGCTATCCGACATCTTGACTTTCTGCCTCTGAAAATTCCCCAGTTCCTAATCTAATCTAATCCAATCCAATCTAATCTAATCTCCTAAGAATATTTAGGTATCTTCCACTGTCTCAGTCTGTCTGTCGTGTCTGAGAGCAAACTACTCTCCCTCTCATTTGCACAGTAAGACAGAAGCATACAGTAAACACCAGTCTTCAAAACTCATGAAGACCTGTTAAAACAGCCCTATACTTATAATAATACCCTTTGTTCTGTGGGCAGAACAGAAGAATTGCCTTCTGTGATCCATCAAAATCACAATATTGCTTGGCTCGAACTTGCTGGAGCCCTAAAACCCAGCAGCTCCTGACCTGGTCTCACGAGAAGACTGTCTCCATGTGTTACTTTGGCCTCTAGATTCTCACCTTTATCCTCAAGGTTCCTGCCAACTCACCAGTATGTTTGGGTTTTGGGGACTAATAAATAACACTCCTTGCTTACTCTCCTGAGTTTGGCAATTGATAGATAAGGTACAGATGCCCATTGAACATAAAATACCAACTTTATTACAGACATTGAGGTATATGGCTTAGATGTGTAACAATAAAGAGTTTTTTTAATAGTTCATCCCAGAATTAAACTCACCCGGTCCCAGACCTCCCTTCACAGGGCAGAGCCTGCCCGCGTTTGTCGCCCTCATGTACAAGCCGACCAGGATTGCAGGTCTCTGTGGAAGGGAAACCTGAAAAAGAAAACCCAAAAGAGGTTAGCTGAACGGGCTCCACTCTTTCTTCCATGCTTACTCATCCGAGCAGTTATCCTGCATCTGGGAAAAGTCGGGAAGTGACACAAAGAGGCACAAAGTGACACAATGAGTGTTACTCCTGTGGAGGTACCCTTGTGGAAATACCCTTGTGGAAGCCTGGGGAATGGAAGAAAAAGTGAGCTGGGAGGCACCAATGTGAATCAGGTAGACTGTCTGCTGGGTCACCTATTGACCTTGATAGGAGGAAGCAGATTTGGGAAAGATGTTCTGAGGTAACGTGTCCACTCTCCAGTCTCCAGACTCCCATGTCTTGGACCCCTCGTCGACCCCTTCCCACACTATTAGCAGATACGGAGTGTCCTGCTCAAAGATGCTCAATGAATAGTGAAGATCCAACATGGGAACTCCTTAGAGATGCTACTGAGAGAAAGTAAAAAAAAGGAACCAGCAAAAAGGCCGATGAAAAACACATGGAAGAAGAATAATTACCCCAGGTAACAGAAGTCGTTTTCAGATAAAACCATGAATAAGACCTGTCAAAACTCAGGGGAAAAAATGGAAGATAAGAAAACATTACAGAAATGAAAACCCAGATTGGAAGCAGTGAGACGGAATAAACACTACCAGATACAACCCATGATATGGAACACAGGCTTGAGAAAAGGACCAAGGAATTTAACTGGAAGGAAGATAATAGATACAACAAACAGTGAAGATACTCCGTATACATACTAGGTGTGTCCTGAGGTGGAAAGCAGACAAACGTACCAGGAAAAATACTCAAAGATAGAACAGAAGAATTTTTTCTGAATTAAAACTATAAAAATCTGCAAATCAAAAGGGAAAATTGATATGGAGCAACTAATGCATACATTATGGAGAAGTTTCTGAAAATCAAGCATAAAGAAAGAAACTCATAGGCACCCAGGCAGAACAAATCTGTCACCTAGAAGGGAACAAATACCAGGAAGGATTCAGATTTCTCCACAGCAATATACAATGCCACAATAAAATGAATCAATGTCTACAAATTCCAAGAGATAAAATTTTATACTCATCTAAGTGTTGTTCATTAATTGTTGGCAACATAAAGACATTATAAAAATAATACATAAAACCCAGGAACCCTTCTTGAAAAAAAACAAAAACCAGTAAATGAAATCCTGTCAACCAAAAGATGAATCAAGATGAATTTAGGAATTTGAAAGCTCTGGTATGAAAAGACTTTTAGCATTAAACCAATTGAAATATATAACTACGGCCAATTCTAGGTATAGGATAGAATGTAAGTGTTTTAGATACTAATGGGAAGAACTTAGGGAAATAATCATTAAATAAAGTTAAATCTTCCCCCTAAAAAAGTATTAAAGAATTTATGGGATAGTGATGTTAGAAACCTAGGGGAAATGAAACTCATACATTTTTTTTTTAATAAAAGGAAAAAAATACAATTGTCTTTATTTGCAGATGATATGATTGTTTAACTTAAAAATACAAGGAAACCTATGAAACAACTATAAGAACTAAGAAATGAACATAGCAGAGTCAGAGGATGGAAGGTTAATATAAAAAATCAATTACATTCTTGTACATTAGCAATAAACAACTGGAAAATAAAATGAAGATAATCTCATGATAAAAGTATAAGTTTGTACAATATTTTTGCATGGCAATTAGGCAGGCTATAAACAACTTTAAATGCCCATACTCTTTGCCTCAGTATTTCTAGTAATTTATACTCCAAAAAGTGAGCAATGATATTTGTACAAGGATACTACAGAGTGTTCACGTACATCACAATTATGACCACAATGATGAAAAAAATGCAAGTGGATAAAAATGGAAACTATTCATCAGTGGACCTGAGGGTTGCTTAAATAACCTATGTACATCTCTATAATGAAATATCATAAGCAAGTAAAAAGAATGAGGCAATCGTATGAGAACCCCCCCACCCTTGGCCTCATAGTTACAACAATAAGAATGCCTTTTATCTGTCTATCTGTACTTTCATTATCTTTTTTTAAAAAAATATATTGGGGTAGCATTGGTTAATAACATTATATAAGTATCAAGTGTACAGTTCTATAATACATCATCTGTATATGGCATTGTGTGCTCACACCCAAAGTCTAGTCTCCTTCTGTCACCATATATTTGACCTCTTTACCCTCTTTAACCTCCTCTACCCCCGCTTTCTCCCCGGTAACCACCATACTCTCGTCTGTGCCTGTGAGTTTGTTTCTCTTGTTTGTTCATTTGTTGCTTTCTGATTTATATCCCACATCTGAGTAAAATCAGATGGTTCTTGCCCTTTTCCGGCTGACTTATTTCACTTAGCATGACACTCTCAGGATCCATCCACGTTGTCACAAATGGCAGTATGTCATCTTTTCTTACGGCTGAGTAGTGTTCCACTGTATGTATGTACCACACCTTCTTTATCCATTGAAGGATACTGGGGTTGTTTCCACGTCTTAGCTACCATAAGTAACGCTGCAGTGTACACAGTTAAGGGACATAGGGTGTACCTTCATTATCTTATTTGATGCTCAGTACATCTCTACATGCTCAACGGAGTATGAGCTTTTTATATGCATTTTACCGATTGGAAAACTAAGCTTCAGAAATGTAGTGACTGGTCCAAGTTGTACAATCATTTAGTGTCAGAGGTCAAGACTCTTAGTTCTCCTGCAGACCCCTATCAATAGTCAATACAACTTCTCTTTTTGTGATGATGAGAAAGTTATGTCTCCCAGTCCGGTTACCTTGATCTGCTCTATTCTTCTGCCACATAATAACAGACGATAAGATCGTGATGAACAAAGAAGGATAGCTATGACAGCTGAGAAGTTGGGAGTTTCAGATTTGTAAAATATTTTATATATTTTTAGATTCATAAAATATTTTATTAATCAATATTTTACATTAGTAATACTTTTTATTAATCAGTAGCTAATTAGCGCTAAGCTAATTAGATTATTTGAACCACGGGGAAATAGATGACCTTCTAAAATATAGGGCAAGTTAAATAACTGTGACGGGGATTCCACAATGTTACCAGAAGTTAACAATAGTTCTGGGAGTGATGATAGAAGCTAAGGAAAGGAGCCACTATTTGCTGATTACCTACTCATACTGGAGGCAGCATGCCAGGCCAGTCACCATGCTATCTCTCCTTTGAATCTCACAACCACTAGTGAAAGAGTGATCTCTACCCCCAGACTATAGATAAGAACATAGATCTCAGAGAAGATAAGTGACTTGCCCAGTTGCTAGTAACTGATAGAGCCACGATTGGATCCTGGAACTGAAACCTACGTGTACATCTCTCCACTACGTAACCCTGAATATTGAAGCAGTGCGTTTGGCAGATAAAGGTAAAGGTATTTACTTGGAGGTTTTTTTTTGAACCTCCCTCCCATAATTATTCCCACAATTTCTTGGGCAAATGGCCTTTCTCATGTTCATATAGTCTAAAAATCACGGTGAATCTAGTGGTGAAGAAATCTGCTGTTTGGGTGAGATTACTTCTGGTATAATTAAAGAACACATGTGAAAGCGCTTTGTAAATTATTAAATGATGATACGGCTTAACTTAGAGCTAAAACTATTGTTAGGTTTACAATCAATATCTAGGGGGAGTTCCCCTGTTTCATGCAACTTCTAGTTCTTTTCACTTCCATCTGAATTGGAAATGGTCCCAAGCTGACTTATTCCTCTTGCTTATGAAGGCAGAGGACTCATCCCCTGAATGCTATCACTAAGTGGTGAGGGATTTTGGATGATAAATATTTCTTACACTCCCAGTGCTGTCTTGAATCCTCTCCCGCTTCCTCCCAATACCCATAGCCCCTTTCAGTTGCTTGTTCTCATTTAACTCTCCCATCTCTCTCCAAACCTCACACACAGGGTTTCCCCAGGAGTGAGTGTCTGGGTGTGCCCTTGTTATCTGGAGATGGTAAGAAGCACACAGACCAACCTCAAATAATGTGGCCTCATTACTGTCAAGTGTATCAACAACCCAAACCTGTCAACCTGGTACAATATAGAAATCAATGTCATTGTTTTATACCGTGCACTCAACAGTTGGGTTCCTACAGGGTCTGACAGTTAAGTTCACAAACTCATCCTAGAAAAAGTGCTACATACCTCATTGCTGAATATCACCATGGTCACCTTCCAAGTACTCCCCTTGGGCAGCTATGCCCCAAGGCCAGCACCTAGTCCACCCTTCAAAGCAATTCTGGAACTCTTTTTCTGGAATGTCCATCAGAGCTGTCGTCATATTATCCTTGATGTCCTGAATGTCATCCAAATGTCTTCCTTTATCTTCAGGTAAAGAAAGAAGTCATTGGGGCCCAGATCAGGTGAGTAGGGAGGGTGTGCCAATGCAGTGATTTGTTTACTGGCTAAAAACTCCCTCACAGACAGTGCCGTGTGAGCTGGTGCATTGTCGTGATGCAAGAGCCATGAATTGTTGGCGAAAAGTTCAGGTCGCCTAACTTTTTCACGTAGCCTATTCAGCATTTCCAAATACTAAACTTGGTTAACTGTTTGTCTAGTTGGTACAAATTCATAATGAATAATCCCTCTGATATCAAAAAAGGTTAGCGACAGCGTTGCAACAAGTTCGCGAAGTTAATTGTCAGACCTTGTAGTCTTCGTATATGTTGAAGTATTATAATTCAAACTATACTTTCTATCTTAGTCTGTTCAGGCTGCTATAACAAAATACCACAGACTGAGTAGCTTATACATAACAGAAATTTATTTCTCACAGTTCTGGAGACTGGAAATCCGAGCTAGGGATGCCAGTATGGTCGGGTGAGAACTCTTTTTCTGGGTTCATAGCCAGAGATTTCTGGTTGTGTCCTCACATGGCAGAAGGGGCTAGAGAGCTCTGAGGGGTCCACTTTATAAGAGTATAAATCCCATTCATGAAGATTCCACTCTCATGACCTAATTACCCTCCAAAGTTCCTACTTCCCAATAGAATCACGTGTGGCGGTTAGGATTTCAACATGAATTTGGGGCCGGGGGTGGGGGGGACACAAACATTCAGATCAAAGCACTTCCCTTCTAGTTGCAGGAACTCAAAAATGTCTTACCTTCTGCCTGTGTCAGTTTCCCTGCTCCTTAGATTAAGTTGCAAGCTGTGGGGAAGAAACTTTCCTCTTCAAGGTTCTTACGGGGGGTCTAATCATCAAATAGACATGAGACAGACGAACAAGAGAAAATGACCAAATTTAACTACATATGGATGGGAACCCCATGTACATGAGACAGTCAGAGGCCCCACATGCATGAGAAGTTCAAGGCCAGAAAGGGACAATGAGGCACATGTGATGTCCTGAGCTAAGGATCACCTTGGGGCTTCAGAGGGGACATGGGTCATAGCAGGCGGATAAGAAGAGCAGCTGTTCAGTAATTAGAAGTGTGCCTTGCCTTGTAGATAGGTCCTGAAAGGTCATAGGTCATCTCTGATAATCTCGGATTCTGGGCAAGGTCCCTAAATCAAATTCTTCCAGGTAGTTAAAGGGGGAGGCAGAAGTTTCTCTTGAGCCCAACAGAGACACATCTTGGGGTGACTTATTCTGAATCCCTACAAAGCAAATCCTTAAATGTATATTTTCCTCTAAAAGTAACCCTTGGGTGAATCCTTTGGTGAAGAGAAATATTTCCCCTTCCTCGACTTGGATTTAGAAAGCAAAGTGGTGGTTGTTTTTTGTTACTGCTGATTGAGTCCGATGTAAGAACCTGGCACCGAGCACATTTACATACAGTTCTCTCACCTAAGTCTCACAACAACTCCATGGGATACATACCAGTGTGATCCTTAGCTCACAGGTGAGGAAAGAGAAGGTGTAAGGAACTTGCCCCAGGTCACACAATAGGTGCGGAGCAGAACGAGGGCTGGCTTCCCAGGCGGACTCCAAAGTTCATAAATTATTAACTGCTACGCTCCTCTGCCTTTCAAGTGGTCCTAACGTGAGTGCAAAATGAACATTATCCAGAGCCTGGCCTTTTCTCAATCAGCAAGTTGTATTATTTGATGTGATGGCGGGGCTTGCATCCCGACGACTCCCTGGACTAGTGGTAGCAGATGTACCGCTTTGCTGTAAGAACAGTGGCATTTTGGAGAAATTATGGAGGTGCCAGTCGGTAGGCTGATGGGCACAGCTCTGAATTCATATTAGAGCTGCCTCCTCCGTGGGCTGCAACTCACAGCGCTGCTGAGCCGCTCCTCTCAACAACCCACTCAAACTAGGCTTGACCACGACCTAGTCTTTCTTTTTCACACCTCATGCCTCTCTCATTAAAAAGAGTGCTCACCTCAAGTAACGAAGCTCTTAAAGTTCGTGTATCTAAAACCTGAGGCACAAAAAAAAAAAAAAAAAAAAATCCCTAGGGACTAAAACGCATACTTTTGGGTACAAAAAAAGGACCTTTGTGTTACAAATATACATAGTATATAAGTTCACCAAATCATAGTTTTACATACTTATTACGCATATTATATATACACTTACATATATGTATATATAATTGTATATTGTATATATAAAATAATAGTCAAAACATTTTTCTGAAGTGCACTTTGTTGACACCCATAGCCTTTCTTAGAGTCAGGGGCTGGGCCCTGGGCAGGGCACCTCAGACACGCACAGCTGCCCCTCCTACATGCTTCCCCAACCACTGGCTTTCTAGTTCCCTCAACTGCCTTCCGGGGGCAGTGACATAATTCTTGTTATCTGCCTTGATATATTGTTGCTGATCTCAGGTTTCTCTTTCACTTGTGAATGACAAAGAAATGAATCAGCAGGGACTACATTAGGTCTGTTAAGTGATTTCCAAAAGGCCTTTCCCTCTCATTTGGACGCTTTGCTAGCTGTCATGTCAGGGTTCAGAGGTTTCATAGTTGCACGACAGTATTCTCCAGGAAGTAGGAAGGAGCAGAGGTCTGCTCTATCTTTTCTCGTATTAGAGTGTGTCACCTGTGATTCAATGGTAATTCTCTTACACACGTGCTGTGATACTAATACAAACACACTAATGATAACATCTGGACCTCTGGACCACTTGGCCCTTCCCTCATCCTCCCAGACAGGCTCTTCCTCCTCACCCGACACCTTCTTTTTCTTCCTGTCACCTTTGTTTTTTTTAAATAACCAGCTAACATTTATTGAGTGCTTACTCCATGTCAGGTGCGGTTATAATCACTTTACATCTATTCACCCATATAATCCTCACGACCCTATAAGGAAGCACTATTATTACTCCTTTGTACGTCAGTGAAACCAGCCCAGACCATTAAGGCAATTGTGCAAGGCCACAGAGCTTCAAAACTTTCATCGGCCTTTATCTCCCTATGTCTTTTCAATGATTGCTCATTTTCATATTAGTTTTTAGAGAATGCCCTAAACAATACATTTTCTCAAGTGCTCAGTGTAGGGATATTTTCCTGGAGGTGGGGAGGGGATGTTTAACAGGTTCCCTGCGTTTGGAGGCTTATCTGGTCCAACGTGGAGCCCACAGATCAAGGATATTTTAGCAGAGAGCATTAAAAAGACAAGACTGTTTCACAAGGTTAAGACAGTGAACGGGGCTAGAATTAGAATGTTCTGCTAATAGATCCTGTGCTTTTTCAAGTGTGACATTTTTAGTCATTTCCAAGCCAAAAACCTATGGATTTTTCTTCTTCTTCAGGAATGGTTCAAGTTCAGGTTTTCAGTAATGGGAGAGAGGGAATAGAAATTACCAGACCATCTTCAGATCCTTCAGAGACAAGTTTATACAAACCCAAACCAATAAAAGAAACCTGCAAGGTCCCCTGCAGCCCACTCCCTAAACTGACCAAGAGCAAACATTCTTCTGCAGAGATCCCCTTCCTGGGCCTCCCTAGGCGTCCTGGATAACTTTTACTTGGCCCAGAGCCTGTGTCAACAAGCAAGGCTCTATTTGGAATAAACCTTCATGGAGGCCAGTCGATTGACCTCTGAGCATCAAGTCACGCTGTGAGGGACACATGGACTGAGTAGAATATTCTCTCCAACAGAGAATGCGATAAGTACGCCTGCCCTGGCTTCTTTGGTGGCCAACTGCATTTCGGAGTGCTGGGTGGCAGTGCCATGCCTGTAGCTCGCTTCAGGAAGGGGCCTTGTGAATGAAGATCCTAAAGGGGGTGGGGGTACAGGGAGGACACTGTGACAAGGGGGTGACAGAACCTAGAATGTGTCCTTTATGAAGGCTGCGGGCAAGAAGAGAGGATGCAATAGGTCTACCACGGGTGGTGGTGGAGTGGGAGCGCTCAGAGAGGGATTCCCCTGAGGCTTCTCCAAACGCCAAGCAGGAAGCACCCTCCCTGCAGGGCAGGCTTGACTGGGTTAGTGCACCCAGACCTCAGCCGGGTAATAAGGAATCTGTACTGCAAGCAGCGTCTGCGCACGTACGCGAAGGTGTCCACGTCCACAACGGCAGTCACACCCACAGCACTCAGGTCCTTATCACTAGGGTCAATGGTCAAGGCATAGGTGATAGGGCAGGAGAAGCGAGGCGTTGGGTGGGTCCCACCTCTGCTTGGGGGGGATCTGTGAGGAGGGACATCCAGACACGCCCCCTCTTCGCAGTAGCTCCCTGCTATGCCCAGTTCTAGAGGGACAGACATTGGCTCGTGGCCACCTGCCAAGAGAGGCCCAGGTCGCGAGGGAGGGGAAGAGGCCACCACCGGAGGCGGCATAAGGTCTCTTTAGATACGGCCGCCGCCCGACCACTCCTTTAGACTCTGGCCGTGCGAGGACTGGGCACTCTGCCTCCGCCTTATAAAGAGCCCAGCGCAGGGCGGCAGGGAGGCCGGGAGGCGGGTACCGGGCTCGGCGGAGTCGGGGGCGCCACCTGTCGCGGCGGCGGGGCCGGGCGCCGCGGCGCGCGCTGCGGAAACATGGGCCGCTACTCGGGCAAGACGTGCCGCCTGCTCTTCATGCTCGTGCTCACCGTCGTCTTCTTCGTGGCCGAGCTGGTGTCGGGCTACCTGGGCAACTCGATCGCGCTGCTGTCGGACTCGTTCAACATGCTGTCCGACCTGATCTCGCTGTGCGTGGGGCTGAGCGCCGGCTACATCGCTCGCCGCGCCCCCGGCGGCTCCCGGGCCACCTACGGCTACGTGCGCGCCGAGGTGGTGGGCGCGCTGAGCAACGCCGTCTTCCTCACCGCGCTCTGCTTCACCATCTTCGTGGAGGCCGTGCTGCGCCTGGGCCGGCCCGAGCGCATCGACGACCCCGAGCTGGTGCTCATCGTCGGCGCCCTGGGGCTGGCTGTCAACGTGGTGGGGCTGCTGGTCTTCCAGGACTGCACCGCCTGCTTCGGCCGCTGTGGCCGCCGCCGCCACCACCCGCAGCAGGTGGCCGACGGCGGCACGGCCGGCGCTTTTGGGGGACCGCAGGGCGCCACCCCCATAACCCCCGGCCCGGACTCGGCCGTGGCCCCGCGCGTGACCTCGCTGGGAAGGACCGCAGAGAAGGGGGTGACCGTGTTCTCAAACGTAGCAGGTGCCTTTCAGTTGCATTCTTTGGATGGATGCGTGGCCCTTCCCTCCTCCTCCTTCGCGCGGTCCCTTCCTCCTCTTCCCACGCCCTCTTTTTCTTCCTCTGCTTTTTTTTTTTTAATCCATTTCCTGTGCAGTTCCGCTTTAATCCTCTTCCGCGAATCATCATATTCACCGTGATTTCTTTGATTCCCCCACGATTTCTTCTTTTCTCCTGCATTCTCAGGCCCCCTTTGCGTCCATTCCCTTCCCCCCTTCTCTCTATGCAGGAGTATTGATTTTTTTGGAAATCAGTTATTATTGGGCAACAAATAGCACTCCCCATGCCTACCCCCTCATCAGATGCTATCTGCACTTTTGTCTCCCTCTCCCTTTGCCCATCCTTCTGTCCCCTTGGGAGTTACGGGTTTGGGGGTGGGGGTGGGCTCCTACTTGCCTCTTTTTGGTTTTAACTTGCTGGGCAGTGTGAATGAAGCCCAAAGGTGGATCGCAAGGCTAATTTCAAGGCCAACATCACTTATTCCTGGCTGTGTGTCTACGTGTGTGTGTGTGTGTGTGTGTGTGTGTGTGTGTGTGTGTGTGTGTGGAGAGGTAGGGGGTCTGATAGGTTAGGAGGAATTTAAAATAACAAAACTGTTTTTGAGTCCATTGGTTCTTTTTGTTTGTAGAACTTATACACAACACAAGGTTTCTTCTTTGAATGCAGGTGATACCCTAAACACCCAGAATGAGCCCGAAGAGATGATGAAAAAGGAGAAAAAGTCGGAAGCCCTGAATATCAGAGGTAGGATTGACTTCCGGGGGGATTGGAAGTCCTTTTCAGGGGCGTCTGTGGACTGCGCTGTCCTCTTCCTCTTCTGTTGGCCTTTGAATCAGGCGTGTTAGAAAGCAGGCGGGTTACATGCATAGACTATGACCCCAGTCTCTTGCCTAATCACTGCACTGATTCTGAAGAAGACACCAGTTGCTAATGATTGATCCTTGCTCCACTTAGACCCACCTAATGCTCTGGGTCTTCACACAGCCGTTGCACTTGGTTTTGCCCACCCACGGATATTGCTAACATCAAATGCAACCCATTTTAATTAAATATCACTTTGATAAAGGTGGGAAGAGAGTAGATGGGCAGCTATCCCAGGTGGCATTGCTGAATGACCCTTATCACCACTGTTATTTCTGCCAAAAATCTCCTTCTGCAATGGGTCTGTTGAATCACACAAATCTCCACTTCCAGGTCCAAAGTGGGGGTTCTGGTGAGGTCCCTAGAAGGCACTTCATTACTGTTCTTCTTGCTGTGTGATCAAGGTCACAGCATGGGCAAAGGTCAGCCCAGGGAGTTCAGAGGTGTGTTTCTCACCAGACATCAACACTGTACCCAGCATGTCTCCTTTCTGACTTCTTGGGCACAGACTTTGCTTCACAGTAATCTAAGGAGAGTCGATCCCTAATCTTGACTTTGAGAATTTCAACAAAGACGATGCAGCCCTTTACCTTCAGGGGGTTTGGGGAAATGTGTAGTGGACTTAGATGGAGATAATATAAAGAAAAACTGATAACCCAGGAGACATCTTCATTTTTGAGAGTCTCACATCTGTTTTTACAAAATGATACGTAGAATAGATCTATTAGGTGAAATCAGAAAATAATAACAATAAGAACCTATGACCTAAAATTCTAAACAAATTAGTTTTTAAAAATTTAACTGCAGCAGGGGAATTTCTAAAGAGCTGGGTGGTGAATTTTTTGGGAAAGAGAGAATCTGTAATGAGAAATCACTATTCTTTCATTTATCTTTCTTTTTTTAGGTTCCGTTTTAAAAAACACACACATATATTGTAGGTTTTCAAGATTGAGTTCACTATCATAGCACTTTAACTTTTCAAAGCTTGTTCTGTTAATTATTCATTCCTGTTACAGTGAAAGAGTACAGGTAGGTGCAAAGAAGCAAGAAAGAATTAAGAGTAGGCACCAATAGACTTTGTGACCTAATTTGGGAAGCACAGTGTAAGGAAAATTTCCATGATCTTGCTAATTTTTAGTACAAAGCCATTGGGGCTCCGGGGTAGAAAAACATCAGGTGTAAAATGCCTTGCAACACCTGGCTGAATCCTGTGATCCACAGGTATTGACAAAAGTGCACCTCTAGCTTCCAACAGAGGTGAATAATGCAGTGGCCGAAAGATTGGGATTTGGCAGAGGCAGGACCGAAACCCAGGCAACTTGAATCAGCTTGAATCAGCTGCCTGGGTTTGGGTCCTGCCTCTGCCATGTAAGGCTCAGTGACTTCAAGCAAGTCACGCAACCTCTCTAAGCCCCTAATTCCCTCATCTTTAAAAGAAGGACAATAATAGTATATATCTACTTCCTGGGGTGTTGTGAGATAAAGCATGTGAAATGCTCAGGCTCGTGGGAGGAAGACTGGCTAATAGTTTTATGGAGTGCTACTTGGTACCAGGCACCATTCATGAATGAGTCACGTAGTATTCGTAACAGTCTTACCAGGTGGATACTACTGTCATTCAGGTAGTGAGTGGACTCGCTGGGCTCAAACAGACCTGCTCCAGTAAGGGTGGGCTCAGCACCTGTGCCATGGCCAACAGAGCCTTGCCGTATTTCTGGCTAAGTGAGAGGCTGGCCTCACCTTAGGTCCTGTGTCCTCACCTTGGAGCCACAATTCAGAGAAAGACCACAGAATGTTAGAGCTGGAAAAGCCTTAGGGAAAATGGACTCAACCCCTTCACTCCACAGACAAGGGTCACTTCCACTGTGGCTCATGAAGACTGTCAAGGTGTGTGACTGCACGTGGCCTGACAGCCGAGACCTCATTGGGCGCCTCCCTGGAGTTTTCCGCCTGCAACACCTTGTCTCTGAGTTCTCTCTGCCTGCAGGGTGGTGGCCTGTTGAAGTCTGTCCCCCTTCAGAGGCCCGCCCCAAGTGCCCATCTCTCGGGAAACCTCCCTTGAGATTTCCCATCACAGGGAATACTCCTCCCGTGGAAGTTATTGATCCACCAGTGTCGGAATCCGGCCAGTGGACGGTGGTTCCCAGATGGTAATGGCTGTACCTTCCTCGTGTTTGCATGGGAGGCCAGCACACACACAGGCAGTGTTCATTCTCAGCAACTTAGTCACATGGTGCCTTAGGCAGTTTTGCAAACGGAAGGTCATGATAGTTTGAGTTATAAAATCAATTTAGTTCAATATGATCAGCACTTAGAAACCTAAGTAGAATTGAATGAAATAAAAAACAGTAGTAAATCATATATAAGGCTAGATTTCCCCCACCCCCCCAAAAAAACATTTATTTTCATGTGTGTGTGCGTGCTAGGATGCAAAGTATGCTTCTTACTGTGGATTATGGGGGAAAATAAGTTTGAAAACTATTTTGTATAATTCCTTAGGGCTGATAGTGGGATTTCTCAGAAGGAAAACTTGAAATTGGAATTTAGGACTTAGCGTCACAGTTGTTCTCTAGTCAGACTACCCAGAAGTATAACCCTAGCACTTTCTCGCTGTGTGATCTTGGATAAGTTACTTACCTACTCTGTGCCTCAGTTTCCTCATTTGTAAAATGGAGACAATACCCACCTCACAGAGTCCTGAAGAGACCTTAATGTGTAGAATACATGTGACATACTTAAAATACCATCTGATGCATACGTATTAGCTAGCATTCTAGTTGTTATTATTAAGCAAAAGACGGGCGTTACTCTCTGTCATGGGAATTACCACTAACCAACCCGAAAATACTATTTTATTGAGTGCCTGCATTGAATGCCTCCAGTGCTGAGATATAAGTGAAGGAAATAGAGAGTGTGACCCTCACCCTCAAGCTATTTATAGTCTAGAGAAGGAAAGGAGGCTGACATGCAGGGGACAATCGGAGAATAGCTGACTGTCTCAGGCAGTGAAAATGATGCAAAGGGCATGTAGGAAATATTTGGTCTTCTTATGTCTATGATGGTATTTTGCATTGCCCTGGAGAGGTTAAAGCTTCTATTCAGTTCCTTCTGGAGGGACAAGGTGTGTAGACCAAACGTTGGCATGTCCCTTAGTGGCTCTGGATACAGACTGGGGAGTGAGAAGCGCCTGTGGGGGGTGGAGTGAGGGAGAAGGGGGCACAGAGTTAGAAGATGGGACTGTTCAATGTCTTTATTGAATCAGGAGCCTAGTACCATACGTAATAGGATTTTGAAATGATTTTTATTTTTTTTAATAATTCCTGTATTTGGTGGGGCGGGGTGGGGGTGGGGAGGGCGTTGCCAAGAGTTACATTTAGTATGTTTACAGAATGCCATTTTACCTACAATACTGCTGAGAATCTTAGACGTGTAGCCAAGAGGAAGAAGTAGCCCATTTAAAGCACCTTCCAAGTAAGACTGTTGAGTCGGAGACACAAGTGAGTTGGTAGTATTTTGGATTATTTCTTATTTTACTGAGTGAATCTGTGGGATAGTTGGAGAGACAAAGAAGACCTTTCTTAATATATGCTTTCTTCTAGAGTCCTGCTTTAGAAACTCTTAGGTGGTTCATTTGAATCACTCAGAGATTTTGTTAAAATGCAGAATCAGATCTTGTTAAAATGCAGATCAGAGGTGGGGCCTGAGATTCTGCATTTCTCCCAGGCTTCCAGGGGATGCTGGTCAGCAAACCCATACTTGGAATAGAAAGACTCTGATGTTCCTGCCTGTAAAAACAAACAAAAAAAAAGCAAAAAAATACTTCGCGTTGCTATTTTATAATCCTTCTGACAAGATTTTCACCTAACTCATTAAATCCCAGTTTAGTCTGTGCATACAGATCTTCTCTGCTAGGACTGCATGGTTTCTGTGTCATGATGGAAACTTCTAGAAACTTCTCTTCATTAAAGGCATCTGCCATTTGTGTTGTTATCTGTAGAATTTTAATTTTATTTTATTGTGACAAATGGCTCTTTATGTCGTGGGAACGTTGCTGGAGTCCCTGTTCTTGAGGACTTCTTAAAACCAACTGCGGTTTCCATGCCCATGCGCTAAGTAAGAAGGAGGCAAATGCATGCAAGGAAGAGGCAGAAGAATCAAGAGGCAGAAGAATCAAGAGTCAAAAGACACATCTTAGTTCCCTCTCCTCTTAAAAATGTTGCAAGCAACTGAAAGCTCAGCCTGAAAGGAGAAGACATCTTTGCACAGCCTCTGTTTTCCGGCTCGGTGCCCTCTGAGGGTGGTTGGGGACAGCAGTGTGGCATTCTGAGCTGGCACAGCCCCTCTTCCCACAGGCGTCTGCAGCTCAGAAGCTCCTCAGGCCATTCCTCCTCCCAGGTCTCTGGGTCCCAGGACGGTGGCCTGGGGTTTTGTTTTCTACAAAACAACAGTTGCCATTGTTTTTGTTTGTTTGTGTTGCTGTTCTAACCAGAAAAGAAAACTAATAACAACAGGTCTTCACAGACTTGGGACCCCGAGTCACTGCGGGTCACCTGGCTCCCAAACTTGGATCTGGGCGTTAGCGGTCTTTCTTTCTTCCCGGCAGGTGTACTTTTGCACGTGATGGGAGATGCACTGGGGTCGGTGGTGGTGGTGATCACGGCCATCATATTCTATGTTCTTCCCCTGGAGCAAGACGCCCCGTGTAACTGGCAGTGCTACATTGACCCCAGCCTGACCGTCATCATGGTCATCATCATTCTGTCATCGGCCTTCCCACTCATCAAGGAGACCGCTGTCATTCTGTTGCAGATGGTCCCCAAAGGCGTCAATATGGAAGAGCTGAGTAAGTCAGAGGAGTCGGATCTAGCACCACGGCCCCCCACTCCTGGTTCTGCAGGCCAGAGGGCCAGCATTATGTCATTGCCATGTTTGACGTATGTATCCTGAAATCCTTTAAATTGCCAGGCACCGGACATCCATCACATGTTTGGTAGCTTTAGTGAGAGAATCACAGCTCCACCCACCAGAGGTCCTTTGCAACCCGTGATTCTGTGACTCAACTGCAAATTTTCAAGAATGTAGTGCTTGAGCAATGCCTAGTCCTGGGCTATTTACCTTCATGTCAAAGATTTCTTTTTACATCAAATAAGGCCACTCTGCCTAGAACTTGATTTTTATTCTCCTCATTCTGAAGCCATGAATCACTCCTGTTCTAGATCCTGCTTTCTAGTGAACCGATTTTCATGGGTACAGAAGTCACCCTGTCTCGTCTAACACTGTCAAAAGGACAGTATTTTAAATTGAGATCATTTACAACCTCCTTCAGTAATGAAATCTACTACTTCGCTTTGCTCAAACAGGCCAACCTCTCCCTTTAGTTATGTGCATCCGGGGGTAAAAATTTTAGAGATTTTGTAGAAATTCTACATGGGAACCATCTAGATGTCGGTGAGAAACTGACTAAGCAGTTTTAGTGTTTCTAAACGGGGATTATGTTTTTATAGAAAAAAGGTTTTCGGGCAGATTTGCTGTTGTTTACCAGTGAGTCAGTAAACATGAAAGAGAGCCCAGGTCCGCTATGAGACTGAAAGTTGGAAGACCTTACTTGACAACAAATACCTAGAATTAGACTTAAATGGATGTCAGTACGTTGTATGGCGATGGTTAGACGTTTCCTTGAAAGGCGTGATTTACAGTGTGACTGTTCTATGAAGGTCATGGCTTTGCCTTTCCGCCAGTGGGTCGAGCCATTGCCAACAGCTGTGGCCCCTTCTATGATCTTTTCCCCCGGAAGTGCTTTCTGCCTGTTTGGCCTCTTCTCTGGTTAGCATTGGTGAGTTTATGGTCTCTGAGAGGCAGTGAGGTGCGGTCGACTGTCTCGCTGCTTTCATGGGCAGAGATGGAATAATCAGCCTCCATCCATCTCCTGCACACCTGCTCTTCGCTCAGTGCTGCAGGCAGAGGTGGTACAGGGACAATACACAGCTCTGTCTTTGACTTCCAGGAGATAAACATATGCAAAACAATATGTGATCTACAGTGGTACCTCGGTTTTCGAATATAATCCATTCTGGAAGACGGTTCGAGTTCTGAAACGTTTGAAAACCGAGGTGCGGTTTCCCCATAGAAAGGAATGCAAAATGGATTAATCTGTTCCAGACCTTTAAAATCAACCCCTAAAACAGCAATTTAGCATGAATTTTACTATCTAATGATACCATAGATCCATAAAATTTATGTCATTTGTGAACCGAAATGTTCATCAACGGAGACGTTCGAAAACCGAGGTACTACTGTATATTGGCTTATATTGCCTTTTACCAAAGTAATATATACATATATATATACACATATATAGATAGATGTAGATACATATTATGTAATATATAATATATATGTGTATATATATGCTTAAAAACATATTTTTAAAAATAGATAGTAATAACAATACTAGCAACACTTTTATGACAGATTATATGCTGGGTATTATTCTAAGGGCTTTACTTAAATGAACTCATTTTAATCCTGAAAACAATCCTATGAGGTACTATTTTTATCATTCCTAATTTACACATAAGGAAACTGAGGCACAGAGGGCTAGGTAAATTGCCCAAGGTCATGCAGGCAGTAAATGACTAAACTAGGATTCAAACTCTAGCTGGAGGCAGGGTCTCTGCCCATGATCACTATTTACTACCATCTCTCTAAATACATACTCATTTTAGAAAATATGGAAGAGCCTAAATAGACAATCTACCTCCCAGGAATTACCACTCTTAATATTTTTGTCTCAATCATTCAATAGAACAAACCTTTATTTGTCTAAAAAAGTTTTTTTGGGGGGTTTATATACACTGATATTTTGTAAAAAAAAAAAAAAAAAGGGAAATGGAGATCATGCCGTATATATAGTTTAGCTATTTGCTCTTTTCACTTAAAAATACCCTGTGTTTCCCATATCCTTAAATATGAAACTTACTTTTTCACGGCTGTATCGTTTTCTATTCTATAATTGATTTAACTATTCCTTGTTGTTTCCATTTTTTCATTAGTGCAAAGAGCGTTGCCCAAACCATTCTTGTACATCAATATTTGGTGATTTCCTTTAGGTTACATTCCCAGTATTAAAATTGCTGGTAAAAGGTTTAGACCCACATTCCCAAATTATCCCTCTTAGGAAAGGCCTCCTACTGTCTACTCCCTCTGACAGCCCATAAACGTGCCCATTCCCTTGTAAACTCAGCAGCCCCGGGCGTGGTTTTGTTGTTCAACTTCTCTGCTTGACTCGCCTGTTAGGAGCTAGCAGTGTGGGTAGAGGACGTCAGAGAGGAGAAGGAAGGCTGGGGGGAAATGGACGCGTAGAGGAGAGGCCGTTTTTCTTAGCACGTCACCTGGGTGAGAATGCTTAGAAGGGACCTGCTTAGAAGAGGCCTCCGCCGTCCTTCCACGTTTCAGTGCTGGCTCTCACCTGGGCTGTTGTTTCTCGTCCCTCTTCTAGTGAGTAAACTCTCTGCCGTGCCCGGAATTAGCAGTGTCCACGAAGTGCACGTCTGGGAACTAATCAGTGGAAAGATCATTGCCACCCTGCACATCAAGACTCAGAAAGACAGGGGCTATCAGGACGCCAGTCTCAAAATTCGAGAAATCTTCCACCACGCCGGGATCCACAATGTGACCATCCAGTTCGAGGACGTGGACAGGCCGGAGGTCCTGGAGCAGAAGGAGTCTCTCTCTCTCTGCAACTCGCCCTGTGTCTCCAAGGGCTGCACCAAGCATCTGTGCTGTCCCCCGGGGGCACTGCCTCTGGCCCACGTCAACGGCTGTGCTGATCACAACGGCTGCCCCCCTCTGGACATGGGCCAAAGGGAAGGCCTCGGTGGGGGACAAGAACTAAAAGACGTGGCTATTGAAGTGTCTTTGCATGGCCGTGTGAGTGACCATGGACCAGCTTTGACCAAAACTCAGGAGGACCAGTGTTATGTCAACAGCACCCATTTTTAATGCGGTACCCACAGAAACAGACTGTATAGACGAAGCACTTTGGAACCGCCAGCAGGGCCTGCGGAAAGAGCTTTGTGGGTTGTAGGCACTGACCAAACTCACAATGTGCACACTCTGGGTCCAGTGAGGGGTTGGCTCTTTGGGATGTTAATTGACGGTGTCGGTTGATTTTTATATGACTGATAAGATAACCCCTTTCTCTTATCCTGGATGTCTCATGCTGCTGCTCAACAGTTGTAGTTGGCACGTTTATTTCTCGAAGCAAACTGCACTAGTATATGTATCGGGGTCCCTGCAGGCTGGGACTCTGACTGGGATTTGAAGTATTTTCTGTTTTAAACTGATTAGAACTTCTAGCTGACTCTCAGGTGAGCTCCTAGCCAACCAAGTACATCGCAAAAACTTAACCTTGATGGTTATTGTTGTTCCCTTCTACCGGAAGATCATAACCGAAGGAAGATAGGTAATCCAGTCACTGCAGACATTTTTTCCTTTGACTCATTGTTGAATACATGTAAAGTGGATACCTGTTAAGGTAGAAAATATGCTCAGAACATTAGAGGAAGTAGAATTTAGTGGGGGGTGGACTGGGGGGGTGGGGGAGAGGGCAGGAAGAAAACGCTTTTGGACCACCTCATTTTGTGAAGTGCAGAGAAAAGGAATGTTTACTTTCTGCTGTGAACTGAACTCTAGCTGTAGGGTGTTTCCAATGTTTAACTATATAAAATGCTTTTCCTTTTCCCTGGAAATGTGGGAACATTTCTGCTTCCTTAAGTATGACACAACTACTTAACGTATATACTGTCTTTTAGAGTCAGTCCAGTTTGGACTGTTTTCATTCACTGCTTAAAATGACTTGCTTATTTGTCCAAATTTCCTTTGAGTCTTGTTTTATATGATCGTATGAATCCGCGTAGCATTTACCAGGAGAAATTGAGCATTTCTGGGATAGAAGAATGCATGACATTGAGTGTTCATTCCTGCCCCCAAATTAAGCTAGATAGATGTTCCTTTAATTAGACGTAGTTTAAAGTATTTATTGTAGTTGCCAACTCGTAATTTGATGGAAAAGTGTATGTTCAAGGGAGAAATGAGACTTAATTGCTGCCTTGAATGTCTTCTGAGGAGCTTACACTTTTCTTTAGTGTCTCTGACCCATATTCCCAAGTTCAAATAAATTTATTAGAACCTGCTTTGGACCCATCACCATAACCGCCCCATATTAGTATTGGAGAAGCATCTGTCATGTATTTGACAAATAGTTTAGGCCACAATGTTTTAATCAGAGCAGTCTCAAGATAGCTATGAGAAAATGGGAAGTGCCTCACGAGAGAACTAGAATCTTCTTTGATAGGTTGCAAAGTTGACCGAAAATGATCCTCTCTTAGGCTCTACGCATTGAGTTCTGTTTAGAACTGTACAGTATCCATCAGAAGCGCTGGGTTGATAACAGAAAAAGCATCCACATTTCCCAGCACAAATGCCATTTAATAAAATGTGCCTTGATCTCACATTCTAAGGCTGAACTCAGCAAGTAGCTGTGATCAGTAGGATAGTAATCTTTTTTATTCCTGGAAAATTTATTATCTGAGTTTAAACTGGTAACGTAATTCTAAACGTTACCAGTTTAAACGTTACGTAAGTTTAAACGTAATTCTTTATGAATTACGTAAATAGAAAAATGCCTAAATATGTTTTATCCCTAGGAGATTATTGGACTTGGCTATATATGGTTTATAGCTGAAAAAAAAAAAGGTGTGGGGGTGTAAAATATAAGAAACCATTTTTATTTTTAATATTAAAAGTGGAGCATGTACTCATGCAAAACAGGGCATTCTTTATGCAACTCACCACAGAGATATGTGGACCAAATTCTCCCAGGTAAATGTTGGTTGAAATGCTTGACTGGACCAAAGAAAAAATTTGTCCCTCACTTCCATATTTGAAGGTCTATTTCATTTTACATCATTCTGCTTTTAGTAAAAGGGGAAAATGATAATCCTGCAGTTTTTGTGCAACGAGCTACAGGAATGCATATTTTCTTTCATCCAAATAATGTTCTTTAATTAATCTCCAAAGTATTTTTCTGAAAAGCAAAAGGCACTTAATTCCAATATAATTAAATCTGACCTCAAAGGAGTATTTTGATGGACAGTTAGGAACATACCAAATTATGGAGCAGAGCCAATATGAAAAAACACTTTTTAAAGACACTTTGAGTGCGTTTAATAACATCCAAACAAGCTAATTACGTGCAATATTGTTCTATCCGTGCTTGGATTTCCCATCTCAGGCACAGTGATGGCTGCCGTGTGATATATTTACTTGGGTATTCCTCTTCCCTTAGTCCTGAACTTTAATTCTCCCTGGGAAATGCAAAGGTTTCCTCTCTTTCTTTGAAACAGCCCTGCAGGATGGCAGTAGCAGCTGACACAGTGGATTTAAACAACACTGTTTTGCTTTGAGATTAAAAAAGAAAAAAAAAATGCTGTCACTCCATTTAGGGTTCCTGTGTGTTTAGGTTAATTCCAGAAAATTCTCTCACTTTCTTTTTTTTTTAAGAACTGAAAATAATTTTTAAACAGTCTAGGGCATCCTCTGTGTATTGGGTACCTGGAGGACACAGGGGGATGACACCTAGCATTGCCTTAATGTCCTTCTATTTCTGTAAAAAGAGTCCTTTTGACATACATTATTTCAGCATAGCTAGAGGAAGTACTGCGTCTACTTTTATTTTCCAACTTTCCATTTGTTTTTGAAAGCTAGAGGTTAATTTATTTTTTTCACGATACTTGGCTATTGTGAATATCTGTAGGGTTACTGGGCTGCATTGTTAATGGAAATAAATATATTATCCATCTAATTTTTTTTGATAAAATTTCAATAAAATAGGGAAACGGTGTTTGAAGAAGAATGAAAAATATTCTCCATATTTAGTTACTTTTTATTTCTTTTGCCACCCGCTGGCCAAGCTCTAGTGGGGGTAAATCAGGAACTTCAATGTGCAGTAGGAATGTTAGAGGATTCACTGAGGGAGATGCTGGGTTATAACAAGGCCCCTGCCCTGTGAGGCAGGAAGAGCCTTTGCTATGCTTTCTCAGTCTCAGCATTACTGATGTTTTAAACTGGATAATTCCTTGTTATGTGGGGCCGTCCTGGGCATTGTAGGATTTTCAGCCGCCTCCCTGGCCTCTACCCACTAGATGCCAGTAACATTACCCCCAAGTTGGGACAACCAAAAATGTCTCCAGACATTGCCACACATCCCCTGAGGGGGCAAAATATCCCTAGTTCTGAACCACTAACTTAACCTGAGGTTACTTGAGGGATATTGTTGACAAAGCCCTTCCAGGGCCCAATAATCCTTTTAATATAATCAATTCGCTCTTAAAAAAATTTTTTTTAAAAGCGAGACCAAACAATTCCTAAAAATTACAGTTGTCTCTACATAGGAACTTTGGACATTTAAATAAAAAAATATAATTTGTAAAAAAGCTCTTACAAATCTGATTCTACAGACCAGTCATTAGACAGTGAATGAAGTGTAGAAAAAAAATGTTCGCTCTCACTAGTCTGTCAGAATCCCTTTAATTTATGAATATTCTCAATTTGATGAACCCACTGTAAAGTGAGACCAGATCATCTCCTTACAATTGATTCTTGGGGTTAAGGTGTTTAATTCTCTACCAGTTTTAAACTTAATGATGTTTCTTTTTTGGGGGGGTTCCTGAGAAGCAGCTCATCTTAGTGCCAATGCCAAGTTCCAATGTCAACAAAAATTCTTTGTCGTTATGGCTAACTCCATCCTTTGCCATATCATATCCATTTTATTCCCAAGAGGACAAAATACGTTTCCTGCTTTTAAATTATCCTGCTTTTAAATGTATCTCCACACTCTTGCAATTAAAGACTGCAGGTAAAGACCGATTTAGGAAAAAATGAGGAAACATGACCTGATGTGTGTTTTGAATTTAGATGGAGTGATGACCGTTGACTGTATGCCTGTTCTGTCGCTGTCATTTACCTGATAAATTGCCACCTATGGGTGTTTCTGAGTGTACTTGCACGCGAGTGGCCCCAAGAATGAAGTAGGAATCAAGTTATTGAATCAGAACACTAACGGCTCAAACGGAACTTGCCTCAGACCATAACCCTCACTGTAACCAAATGTCCTTATGATTCAGGAGTTTAGCTAATGCAGATGTGTCATTTTCTGGAGCTTCTCTTTTCAGGTGTTTTATTCTGGATCTTTTTGTTTACATGGAGCTTTCTTGAATGTTGTTAGATGGATCAACAGTCTCCTCTTGGTACAAAGCCAGCCCAGAGACGCTGAACCTGCTTTGAATTCTAATGGGAATAATGCAGAAAAGATGAAGATTTTCAAGGGAGAGTGACCCCTTCCTGGAAGTCTGGAGTATGTTACAGTATTGTGGAGTTTTGTTGCTTAAAGTCTTCCTTCTGTTCTCAAAGGAGATTTTGCCAAAGTGTAATTGTCACATTTGGGGGAATTATGACAACTCTAAGATACAAAGTTTAAGTAAGTCATTACTAATTGAATGTGAAGTCCCCCCAGTAATGTATGCACCCGTGCATACCTTTAAAGGTGAAAGATGTTCGATGGTGCTGTAAATAAAAATTTTTAAAAAATAAACACACTACTGAAATGTTTGTGGAAATTCAACAGATAACTCAAAGTAGCTGAAGTCATTTGTCTTTGTCACTCTAGTCACTTTATGACTCAGTAACTCTTCAGATTGGTTTGAATACTTTGGGACTCATTCTCTGTCTCCAGTTTGCTGCTGTCTTCTTTACACCCTCTGCCACTCTACCACCTGCAGTCACAAGGCCCGTCTTGGCAGAAATGTCACCAACTTGAGCCATCTGCCTTACTTACTGTAACCTGGACTGACTTGGTTTTCGAATGGGACCAATTTGGCCCTGGGCGACCCAATAAGATTTGTACATGCGGGGAGCTTCCGGGATCAGGGAATGGTGGAGAGACTAGGCTTATTTTAAGAGATTTGGGAATCTCTTCAATGAGCTGAATGGCATCTTGGTGAATATTTAAGGGAACAGCCTTCTTTTGGTTTATCAATCAACTGATTCATCAGCATATACTTGCTGTAAACTGTGTGGAGGTGGTTCTTGCCTCTAAGGAGTTGATAGTCTACATGGGAAGCTAAGTAAGGCAGTCCAACTTTGTGGGAGTTTCAGGAGACCCACCATAGGCTGGGAGTGCCATGAGGGTGAGGGGGAGCTTGTGCTGGCTGGGTGCTGATGCTCAAATATGCACATTCTAACCCTGGGAAGCATCTGCCAAAGGAGAAGGCTATACGTTTCACGACCATCAGCTTCCCTCAACGGTAAGTGTCTGCAAGGTGGACCAGACGACTGAGCCCAGGGCTCAGCCCAGAATCGCTGACTACTCCACCTAAAAGAGAACTCTGCCTCTCTCTGTGTCTTCTACCCTGCCTGAGGCTTCATAACACTAGCACTTTGTAACATATTATACATTGATTTGCTTATTTCCTGTCTCCCCCACCAGAATAAGGCTTTATCTAACCCAGTACTGTGTTCGTCAGCCCCTATCCCAGTGCTTGGAACAATGCCACAGAACCTGGCACATAGTATAGTAGCTCAATAAATATTGAACGACTGAATGAATGAACACAAGCATGAATGAATGAGTGAATAGGTTCAACTCTTGACATCACCAGGTGCAAATCATTTAACTTCATTGTGCTTTATTTTCTTATCTATGAGTGAGGCTAATGACGAAAGGCCATGTTACCTTGCTTTATGGGGTGGTTGTAGGAATCCAAGGAGATAAGACGTGTGAGAGCAGAGTTAAATGCCAATGGATTTTATTATCTTAGCTTTCAATCTGGCATTCACACTCTTCCTGTTCTTACCCTGCCTCCTCTCATCTCTGTAATTCCATTTTGTCAGTTAAACACCATTTAAAGCTAAATAGCATTAAAGAGGGGTGCAATCAACATGGATGAAAGTGAAGAGGAAAGAATGAAGGGTCAAGGATGGCTTCACAGAAGACTCAGCATTTGAAACTGGCCTTGGAGTAGTTCAGCAGGTGGAGGAAGGGAAAGCACAATCCAACTCGAGAGCTTAGACCTCGTTCATAGGCAGCTGGCCCTAGAGCTTTTGTAGGTGGGAGGTGTGTGTGTGGCGGGGGGTGGAGAGGTGGGGGGTTGTATGTTGGGGAAATGCCAGGAATAGAATACTTCTGGGCACCAATTTTGTCCTCACCATGCTTAATGCTGCTTTGTTGTTCAGTGTTTACAGCATCTGTCACCTCATCTCCAGTCCTGCCTGGGATCCTGCAGACACTCCAAGTTCACTGGGAGTTTATCCCTGTTCAAAAACCAGCTTTCCATAATGCTTTTCCATTGGTTTTAGTGGAAGCATTCTGCCCACAACCCTCCATGCTTGTCCCCCGCAAACCAGCTCGAACCTTGCTGCCGTGTTTAATGCTGACTTTTCTCTCCTCCTGTCACCAAGTTAGTCATTATGCTCGATTATCATTCCCTTCAAAGGATTCTTGATGTCAGCCCCTCCTTTTCTGTTTCTGTCCTCTTCTCTTGGGTTTTGCTTTACCATCTCCCATCTGTGTTATACCAGAAGGCTCCTCCAAACTGCTTCTTGGCAATCCTCTTGCTTCCCCCGGCTCCAGGAAGAGGGACAAACCCCTGGCCTGTCACTGAAGCTCCGTCTCTCATCCTGGCTCCCCACGCTTTATCTTCTTTAGCAGACAAGAAGAGACCGAAGAGACCTAAGGAAGTTAGAACAGAAGAGGGCGTGAGGATGGCTTCTGTGTGGTCTAGTAAATCAAGTATGATTTGGGAAGTGAATATTATACAGCAGCCTGGTCCTTTGTTGCTAAGAAGACATTTTCACTTTTTCGAGTTTTGAATGACATTGGCCAAGTTATTTCCTTCCTGGTTTCTCTTTTTTGGCCTGTTCTTTCTTTTTCTATGTTAGCATGTCCCTTTGCCCCAAAGGGTGATTTCCTGTGGATGACAGATTGCCACCCTTCCAGGACTGGTGTCCTGATTGAGGAGCACACTCTGAAACTGACCTATCTATTCTGCACGTGGAAGCAGAGCCATGCTCTCTCTCATCTTGCTGGGAGGCAGCAAGGGTGGCAGACTCTCCTTTGTTTCCTATTTTCACCACGTGGTCACAAATGTGCCGTGCCATACTAATGAGCTCCAGTACTGAGCCAAAAGAGTTGGCACATCGCACTGTTTTCTTTTTAAGCTTGGAGATGCAAGATATAAATTCACATGGGCTTTGTAACCACAAGGCTGTGTGGATTTGCCCACATTTTCTCAGGGAAGGGGTGGTGGGGGAGGAGTGAATTCTCTGCATGGCCTGTGTTGATACAGGCTTGCAGTGACGATGATAATGACCAGGGCCCCTATCTGTCCCAGAGAATTGGAACCTTAAGAAGGCGGAGCTGGAGTGCTGTGAGTGTCTCGCTGTCATGTGATGTTCAAACGTATTCAGAAAAAGCGAATGTGACACTTTTGAAAGGAATGATGCTTGTTGCTGGCTTTATGGCTTTTGCTTTCTACGATTGCTAAAGCTCGCATTACACAGCTCTTCCTAAGTGGGCAGACACGATTGGGCCCACTTAGGGCATGACCAAACCGAGGTTATAGAAAAGTGCTTTACAGAGAGTTTTTACTATTAAAAATGAACATACACTCTGAAGCAGAACTGAACGTTTGAGCATTTTGTCTCTGGAGTTTTCTTACTGTCAAATCCCAGTTCCACCATTCACATTATCTGTGAATAAAAAAAAGTTCTCTGGGCCTCAAAGTGAAGAAAATCATAATTCCTGCCTGATGAAATTGTTGTGAGGATTCAAGGAGATGGCCTGAGGGGAGCGCTCAGCCCAGGACCTGATTCTGTAGATGCTTGAGGAATGCTAGATCTTCCCTACAGTGTCAGCCTTCAACAGGCATATGACTGCTTGAGGATTATTCCAGGGTTCTGGTCAGAGGCAGTGAGGGTGGACCTCCATTTCTGTTACTGCCCTCCAGCCAAAGACTTCCAGGGACATGCCTATAGTTATACAAGTGGGCTTCGATGCTCGATGCAAAGAAGAGACTGTGTATCATGGAGAACTTTGCATCTCAAGCAGGGAGTATCCACAAGGACTTATTACAGCATTTGAGCTTGTGTTAGGTGATTTTTGAGGAGGATTCAAGGAAACGGGGTTTTGCCCTGGGTTGAATGCTAAGTGGGGATAATTCTTTGACTGGGTTTCTTTTTCTTTATTGAGGCATAACTGACATGTAACATTATATTGGTTTCAGGCGTACAACATGATTTAATACCTGTATATATTATAAAATGATCACCACAAAAAATCTAGTTACCATTCGTCATCTTACACAATTACAACTTTTTTGTGTGTGAGATCTTTTAAGATCTACTCTCTTAGCAATGCTTAAATATGCAACACAGTATTATTGACCATAGTCACCATGCTCTACAGACACCCCCATGAGTTACTATTTTATAACTGGAAGTTTGTACCTTTTGACCCTCTTCGCCCATTTCTCCTATCCGCCACCCCACCAACTGGCAACCACCAATCTGTTCTTTGTAGGAGGGGGTATCTTAAATCTTATCTATGAGGTGGGAGGAATGAAGCAAGGCTCGAGCTTTAATTGGTAAAGAAGCAGCAGTCACTCACATTCACAGGTCAGGGGAATGTCTGCTATTTCTGTGGTTTGCAGAGTGCTCTTGTTTTTGTCTCTGCTTAGACGAGAGGACAGAGTGGCCTCTTGTCTGGTGCTGGTATGCTGAGAAATTGTGTTCAATAGGAGAAGACTCCGGCTTAGCTGTGAGTGCCAGGCCAGTCCTAGCAATACCAAGGCTGAGGTGTGACACTTTCCAGATGGCAGGGGGCCTGCTTTACTCTTTCTTATATTTTGGTACTTAATACATGTGCATTTTAATGAAGCAAGTCGTGAGCATTTAGATCCTGTTTAGAAGGCCACTTGAAAGCAGAGTGACTCCTGGCAAGTTACTGCATCCTTGGAGTGTCAGTATCATCCATGCTTTCTACGTGAGATATGGTATCTATTTCCAGGGGTGCTGTGAAAAGCAAATGCATGTTTCTGGCAAAGAGTCGGTGATTTTAGAATGCCAGCTGTTTTTGAGTCCCTCTGTATGTAACTGCCCCCATGACTGTCTCATTTTAGGACATAAATCAAATATAGTCTCTTATTTTGCTTCACTTTATTTCCTTACATCATGGTACTAGTAAACAACAACAACAAAAATCTTTAAATATCATAATTAGAAGACCCTGCCAGATGCCTAAGGTTATTTCTTCCTTTGCATCATTCATAGGAAATATTCTCCTGTTACTGCAGCCATCATCACCAGTATTACCTCTATGTTGGTGTCAAATAATATGGACGGGAGAGAGTCTGGCTAAGGTGTGTGTCATAGCCAGGAGGTCACATGGCTTGTGAGTGGCCAGGCTATTATCCAGATACTCAGGTCTCTGTCTGTCAATCATACACATGTTGAATGAATGAATGAATGAATGAATGAATGAATGAAAACAGTGAAGTGTAGTTCTCCTCTCACCTCACAGTCTATCAGGCAAGCATTTTCTTTGTCCTCTGACACCAACATTCAGACAGACTCCTGCACAGGTTACAAGTCATGCTTACCACTTCAGTGAAAAGAAGGCTCTCAGTGAGATATCTGGGGTTTCCAAGAGTCCAGTGTTTCAGAGGATCCGACCTCCTATCGCCTCTTCCCAGAGCCCTGACTTAGGCTTCCGCGCCCCAATACGTTTCAGGGCATCACATTTGAAACAGATGTTTTGAGCCCCACTGCTCATTTGATAAGATAGTGTCCTTTGTTACTTTGGGGGTTGTGATGTCTCTTGTTCCTCCTTCTTCCTCACCTCCCTTTATACGTTCTTTTCGCCTTTCTTAGGACTTTTTTTTTTTTAAATTAAAGATAAGTCTATGCCTTTATTGGGATGAAGTGGGAGGAGTGGGTGTCGGCGATGCTGGGCCAGCTGTTCTTCACTGGCCTGTAGGTGATGGGTAACTCGCTCAGGCTTGATTTCTACCTGGGGGAAGGTCTTGCCATTGTAGACGCCCTCACGCTGCCCACCGCCTTGGGCAGGATGGTCATGATCCGCAGGTGTGTTTTCACCACCTGGGGTTTCTCCCTGGGCGGAGCCTCCTTCCTGGCCTTTGCACAGCTGCCTCAGCCCCGAGGGCTGCTTCCCGCGCAGGCCTGGTTTCAGCAGCCTCCCTGCCCGGCGCTGTAGGGCTGCGTCACCGGCTGGTAGGACGTGTCCAGTGGTTGGTCAAGGTCAATGTCCCTGGTAGGTGAACTTGCAGAAGTTCTGCTTCTTCTTTTCCTCCACTTTCTCCATCTTGTGGGTTGTTCGGGAGGGATCACCTACTTCTCAGAACATTTTTTTTTTTTTATTACTAAATTGTAATAAAACAAAATGGCACAGACATGTATACAGTGGTTGAGATAGTTACAAACCTCAGAGGAAAGCCGTGCTTAAGAAAATAGCCATTTTCACCCTGTTAGGTTGGTGCGAAAGTAATTGCGGTGTTTGCAATTATTTTTTAACCTTTTAAACCACTATTACTTTTGCACCAACCTAATATATATTTTGGATTTCAACTTGCTTTTTTATTAAAAAAATTTTTTTCTTTCAAATATAACGAACATGTAATATTATATTGGTTTCAGGCGTACAGCATAGTGGTTGGTTTCAATATTATTGACTATAGTCTCTATACTCTGTTTTGTATGCCCGTGACTATTTTGTAACTGCCAATTTGTGTTTCTTAATCCCTGCGCCTTTTCACCCAGCCGCCCAACCCCCCTCCCATCCGGCAACCATCGGTTTTCAACTTACTTTCTTAAGTTAACAATATATTCTGGTTATCTTTCCAAGTCAGGACAGAAAGATGTACTCTATCTTTTTTATTAATAGCTATATAGTATTCCATTGTGTAGCTTTAGCAACTTAAATATCTACTCTCCTACTGATGACTTTTGCTTCCTTTAGAAAATCATATGGACTTTAATCTAAGTTCCGTCGGCATTACTCTAACCCTTTGTGGGTACCGTGTGTGTATGGATTTGGAATTAATGGCATGAAAATGTTTATTCGTTATACTTTTTGCACCCAATTTTCTATGAGTATATGATACTGATGTAATATCAGAGAAAAGTTACTGAAAAATGTCATTCATTTCACAAGTATTTTGCTTGGTCCTGAATTCCAATGGTACTTATTGCTACTACTACACCATCTAATATTTGAGTATATGTCTCATCTCTTCAAATAAATAGCATGTTCCTGGAGAACATGGGTTGCATCTTAATAATAATAATAACATTGACTCAGCACCTCCACGTGCCAGGTGCTTGCCATGAATATATGGTCTCATTTAATCCTCACAAAACTCCTGCAAAGTCTTTTAGTAACGAGGAAACGAAAGCTCAGAGAGTGTAAATGACTCCCTCAGCTCAGCTGTGGTGGAGGCAGGATTAGAGTTGAGGTCTCTTCTCCTTCTGTGCCTGGCTCTTTTCACTACCTCGAGTTGTCCCCTGCTTTGGAATCTACTTTATCATCGAGCACAGGGAGGGACACACAATATGTGTGTAATTACAACTTGTTAATGAACTACAACGGAGGACCGTATTTCCTCTAAAGACACATATCCAGCCAGCATACCCAAGCCAAGTCTACACAATAGGTTTCCACTAACACTTCCTTTCTTTACGGTATTAGCGACTGAATTCTCTTCGGCATGTTGGACTTGAGACATCACACCATGGAAGGAGAAGAGGCAACTGGGGACAAGGTAAAGTAGCTTCCGAAAATGGAAAACATTTGCGGGAAGACAGAGGGTGAAGCTCAGTAGATGATAGCAAATGATTGAGTGCTATGGAGCCCTGGTGATTGATATTAAAATGTGGGGGGGGAGGGGTGCCTAGTAATTAAGCTTCTTATCTAACAGTGTTCATTAGAATTCCTAATTGCCTTGTCATAAAAGAGGGCTTGCATTAGGAACTGCTGGTAAAGCAAATGCCCTGGACATTTTAATGTGTTTGAAGGTGCTAGTCCTTAGGAAAAGAACCACACCTTACGGTGATTTCATCCAGACCTCTGAGAAGCCAGTCCTGTCTTGTAGTAGCGTCCTGGTCCCTTTTTTCGCCCCCCCTCCCCCCATGGTGTTCTTCTTTATAAACATCTCTAAGTATGTTAGATGTATAGTAATCTGTCCTTAAAGACGAGTTCATATTTCATTCAATTCTAACATAAGAAGGTTTGTTTCTGTATGTCTTTTCAAGGTCTGAGAAAATTTGGATTATAGAACATGCAAAATGCATGTCAGCTTCTAGGGGGGTAATTTGGGAAAACAAGGAGCCAGATGTCGGGAAGAGGGAGAGAAAGTTGACAGAGCAGAGTTAGAGTTGTTTGCAAGGATGTTTGAAGGTAGATGAAAGCAAATGAGGGAAATTAATTTTGGCCTTGAGATTGCATGTGCCTTACAGGAGCCAGGATAAAGTGAGAGCATGGATTGTAGAATGAATGACAAGGAAAAAGGCTGAGGTGATAGAAGCCTGGCTATTGGGAGCAGGTTTGGAAAATACTTATTCAACAAAGTGTAGGTCCCACAGGTTACTCAAAGCTGTCTACGTTTCCATGTCAAATCCCAAAGTCACTTTGAACCCCTGGGTCTCCAGAAAACCTGGGATACACTGAGTGGGTGAGCCCTGGGAGGCAGCAGTTAATGATTCCCAGTTTTCCCATTGGAAAGGCACTCAGCATTTGGCTCAGGGAATAAGTGCCTTGCAGTGTGAGGATTATCTGTTTAAGGGGAAGGAAAAAACAACAACTAAAAACTCAAATATGAATGAACAAGTTTGTTTTCAAAACTGGGAAGATCATGAACGTTTTCCAGCCAACACGTGATCTAGTGAGGTGGACGAGGGAAACGTTCTGCGAAGGCTTTTGTTTTCCTTGACAAAAAGGTGAAATACACTGTTACTCCCCTTCCTGGTTCTTTCTCACTTGGGTACACATTGGATGTATAGAGCTGACAGCCATGTTGTGACCAAAAAATGGAAAGTTCCCTCGCTGCCCCCCAACCACCACCACCACCACCATCACAAAAAAGTATATGTGTGTGTGTGTATACATATATATATATATATATATATATATATATATATATATATATATATATATATATATATATATATATATATATATATGTATAAATAATAAAAACCATATAGGGATTGAGGTCCTGACATCATTGGGCTACTGAACCAAAGTCAGTAGCTGCTCTCTGGCCTTCTTTTTATAGAAGAATAAACCTGTATTTTTTAAAGGATCTGGTTAGTAAGTTTTCTGTTACTTGACGCTCAGAGCATTCCTGATTCATAGTCTGCTAATTTCCTTATTTCTTCATTCACAAACATTAACTCCTTCATGGAACTGACATTAACGGTTGATAGTATCTAGGGGAACTGTCCGTTGTTTCATCTTTGTCTTGGGGTCGCATGCATTTCCAAGTCATATTTTCAAGAATCATAATCTTGTCAATTGATGTCTATCGATCTGAAATGATTTCTCCGTGTTTGATATTGAAAGAAAGCAAAGATTTTGTGAAAATCAAGGAAAACCCTGTCTATGTCAGGAGTTTTCATAACCTTATTCATACTTGGGGCTGAGCTTCCACTATAAATTCTCTCCTCATCCTCAAACTCCCTGATTTCTGGCCATAGACTGGCCAGAAAAAGGACCAGGTCCCGGGACATAAAGTCTACATCACCAGCCACAGGCCTGGATGGAGAAGGTGAACATGTCCACTGTCTTGGAGCTGATGGGGCTCTTTTATACAATGAGTTTGGGGAAGACAGGTGCAAATTTTGAAATAATTTACATTGGCTATAGATCAGGGAAAGGTGAAGTGGGAGCATTGCTAGGATGGGCGCATAGTCCGTAAGGAAGAAATATTTACTACTTGAATGGTTGCGGGTAACAGTTTGGAAAGTTCATGTGTAAGCAGGATGTGGTGGCATTTGGTGATTGGCTATGTTTTTTCTTTTCTTTTTATTAGACACCTGAAGTTCATTCAAAGTTTCAACAAACATTCAGGAATGTGAGTAGTCTTTTTGTTAGTTTGGGTCCACAGCTATTAATTGAGTACTTCACTTGTCTCTTTCTCCCACCCTTTGGCCCACTGTAATTTAATTTAGGACATCTCAGAATATTTCTCTTGTCAAGCTGGACCCATGGAAATAGTGGCCTTGCAAAAATTGTTTGTTGGCCTAAATGGTTTGGGCATCTGCTCCATGACATTCCACTTCTACCCTTTGGTCTTCTTTCGTTTATCTTATTTTCCATACATTTAGTAAGCTTAAAACTACTTCCTCTCCGATTACCTTTAAGCGTTAAATTCTCAACTTCCTATAGTCTCTTTATGGATCACAAACAGTCTGGTGTGGGGTTATATTTCCAAAGTAGGACTAGGTATAGGAAATGATTTTAGGTGATACATGAACAAACATTTTTAATTAAATATTGCACATTTATTTAATGTGTATTGAAATATAACTATCTCATCAAATTTGTACTTTCAGAGTCATTCTATAAAATGTCGCCTTTTAAATACATCTCTTTAAGTAGCAAAAGCCGGATTTAAAGAAAATTCCAAAATAAGACTAGTTAATTTTGAGCACTTACTATAGTGCTTTAGCATAGCGGGGGTGCCAAAAAAATGTATACACGTGACTTGTATTCATCTTTTGTTTTTGGTACATATATTGAGTATTACAGTTTTAATACAGTTTTTTTCCTTTCTTCAAATGTGTATACATTTTTTTGGCACCCTCTGTATATTCATTCATTTAATCCTCAAAACAGTCCGATTGTTCATCCCCGTTTTAAATATGAGAAAAGAGGCACAGGTTAAGTTAGTTGCCCAAAGTCACAAAGCTAGTAAGAGGCAGTACCAGGATTGGAACTTGGTAGGCTGATTTCAGGACTGTGTTCTAAACCGCTAAACCACACTACCAGAAACGAAATAAGAGAGTGCTTTGTACAGGATTTTGGCAGAAGTCATGAAGGTCGTGTCGGAATGACTGAAGTTTAGGAAGCACTCCTGTGACGATTGAAAGGACAAGGGCTTTGGAGTCAGACAAACCTCAAACACCAGATTGGTAATTGATTAATTGTTTCTGCACACATCACTGAACCTCTGTTAAAATTATGTAAATGTAAAGTGCTCATCATATCCTAAATTTCAACGCATATGCATTCTCTCTCCTCTCTGTGAATCTCAGTTATTTTTTTCCATTCATAAAACATCAGGATGAGTGTATTAGATTACAAAAAGTAACAGCTATCGGTGCATAGGAGGTGTCTGGGAAAAATACAGAGGGCGCCCAAAAAATGCATACGCATTTTAAGAAAGGAAAACTGTATTAAAATTCTAATACTCAATATATACCGATAACAAAAGATGAATACAAGTCACGTTTGACTTCTGCAATGACAAGAGGTGCTCAAAGTGGTTTCCATCAGCGTCCAGACACTTCTGATGACGGCGAACTACTGCTTGAGCAACACTGACCTAAGTGTCCACTTGTGTACATTTTTTTGGTACCTCCGGTATACATTCATGTCTCCCATTTTCCTGGCCTCTTGTATTGACACTTTGACATTTGTGATTGCCAAGTGTGATCGTAAGAAAAGGCCCCTCTCTCTCACTCCCCTTCAGGGACGAACACAGGGTAAGTGTGGTGACTTTCATGGATGCCAGGCTCCCCAGTGCACAGAGAACAAAGTACAGGGTAACCGGAGCCAGGAAGATAGTACAATCCTTGCTTGCAGCTGGGCTGATAGAAAAGGGGCTATATCTCCATCAGAAGAGAAGGGAATGGGAGACGGAGATAGCCCCTCGGGGTTCATTCTACTTCTATGACCCCATATGTGGGTAGCTTTAGAATCGGTTTGTTTGTTGTATGTTTCACCATTAAGTGAGGTTCTTGACCTGCAAAACGTAACTGTAGTCAGGGCCAGCGTAGGTTCAAAATGGGAAATGCCTATAGCAGCATTCTCGTGGTAAAATATTTCCAGATTTTTACAACTTTGAACCCATTATCCCACATGGAATAATACAAATGGCTCCAGACAATTTACCCAAGTGATTACACTGGCATTGGGTAAAGATAGGGCCATTTTATTCTTCACAAATGATTAAACCTCTATGACTAATACAAGGGCAATTACATTTTAAGAAAACAGTTTGATTTGCTAAGCATTTTGAAAATAGCCAGATGCCCTGATAGAATAACTGAAAATAAAATTTCATGCACCTTGACTGAAAGGGCTTTTTATAAGTCCTCTTCCTCCCCTCATGAATATAATCGTGTGTGCCCTTTATGGGAAAAAAAAGAAAAAGAAAAACAACTTCATTCTCCTTTATTTCTTTTGTAATGCGGGAAAAGCAGAATCTGGGTTCAAAACTCTACATTCAAGTACGTTCTCTTCTATTTAAGACAGATGCATGATCTTGGGTAATTTATGAAACTGTTCTGGACCTGAGTTTCTTATCAATAAAGTGGGGGTACTGCCTGCCTTCCAGGGTTAAAGTGGGGATTATCATGTGATAATATGCACGTGAAAGTGTTTTGAAAACTGTGAAATGCCATTGAATATAAGATGGTATGATTTTCTATGTCATCCATTCAGATACCAGCTCATTTTCCCCTTCTAAGTTTCATGTGCATTTCCTTATCTGCTCCCTAAACTTGAAAATATTATCGGAATCGGAGACTGAGAGTCTGCTCTCCGATCTAAGCCTGATAGCTACTGATGAAGAGTACTTTTGTTTGTTTATTTTTCGTTCTGTTTTGTGAACACAAAATGAAATTTCATTGATTTCAGAGAAAGCTAGTGGAAATTTTAGGAAAAAAACCCGAGTAATTCAAAACACGAACACACTATTTTATTATATTTTACCATCATGGTAAGGGTTTTCAGTGCCTATTGTGTATACTCACTCACCGATAGATGAAATGCAAAGGAAAATTTTGATGGAGCTTTAGTTCAGTGTGTGTGTGTGTGTGTGTTGCTCCAAACACAGAAGGAAAAACCATAGCAGATACTCTTACCTGGAGGCTTATGGGCTTTTTAAAGGGTCTACAGATGGGTTTTTCAGAGGATACTTGAAATAATATGCATGTACGTGCACATGTGAACTTTCTGCAAGGAGAATCCATAGCTTTCACCAGGCCCTCAAAGGATCTGTGATGAAAACAAAAACAAAAAACACAACTTATGAACTGAATCAGAGAACATGACTAATTGATAACCAGGCTAAAGTAAGGATTCATAGTGCACAGGTTATTGTGTGGTGAATTTAGTCAGACAAGTCTTTTCAAAAGAAATGCTTGAGCCAGGCCCTAAGCTAGGACAAGTTTCTGCTGGATCTGCTCTAAGGGTAGATAAGACTAATTTATTAAGAATAACAAACCATTAGCATAGGAAGTCCTGACATCTAGTACTTCATTAATTGTGAAAGCTTTAGAAAATTGCATTAGTCATAACTCTTAATTTAACTGTTTAATCTAGTAATCAGGGTTCAGTTTCAATACATTTTGAAACTTCCCTGAATGAAATGCAAAGTTCAAACGAGCTTATATAATTTTGAGGACGCCAAAGAGTAGTGGTGAAAATAATGTTAGTGGAATCTTTGACCAGATGGTCCTCTTTTGTCCATTCTGCCAATTTACTGTAGAACTAAGCTTTTATTCTTAGTGATTCTATGTTCTCAACTCTTTCCTCAGTAAATATGTTTATTGAGTCCCTAGTCTGTAGCTGGCACCATGCACAGAATTTAAAAGTTGTTTGTGATCAGGTATCTTATAATCTGAGTGGGAAATCAGGAGGCAAAGGGAACCCAAAGTGGCCAGAGCTCAGGAGGCCCTCCATACAGGGTTTGAATACCACCCGGGTACTTTGTTCCTTTGTCCTTGGGACACACTGTGGAAGTCCCTTAATCAAACTGAGCCATAGATTCTCCATGAACACAATGGGAATTCGGTTTCTTCCTTCCTTCATTTGTTGGAAATATTTTATCTCATTTTTCACTGGCCTAATTGGCCATTGATCTAAGTTTACTGAGTCTGCAGGTTCTAGAGTGGGAATGTCTTATCAGATGAGTAATACAAACGCTGATATCACTTTAGAGGCGGAGGGGTTAGTTTGGGTCTGTAATTGTGAGTGAAAGCTTCATGAAAGGGCTGACTGCAACCAAGGGTTGAATATAGGGCAGGACTGGCACGAAATCATGATAAATAGAGTAATTTCATTGTGTCAAGTTAGTTATTATTTTTATTTTAAACTCTGTGTTAAGTGAACCCTCCAACGCTAACGCAAAGGTGGTTGTTAGCTCAGCTCAAGTGATTACACATTCTAAATTGGCATTAATGAATCAATGAGAGTGGTTTTTCCTTTCTCTTAAAATAAGACATTAACATCATGAAAATAATCCCATTTAGAGAATTATACAGGCAGGAGATGGAACCATTACAGATTATCTTAAGACAGCTTTGTGGGGCCACCATTTGATGACCACAGTAAATTTGAACAGAACTTTAGAGTTTGCAAAGTACTCCTGGATTAAGTATAAAATGTTGGCTTAAGGTATCATGTATGCAACAAGTCGAAGTGTGACCTGTATTACAGGCTCAGCGGTTATTAGTTATTTTTTACAGGTGGAAAAAAAGTTCCAGAGAAATTCAGTGACCTGACTCAGCGATGAGTTAAATTCTTTTGTCTGCTTCCATGATGCTGCATCAATTTGGCTCCAATCTTTCTGGTTATTTGTCTTCCATCTGCTTCACTGGCGTGTCTTTTTCTGTTCCTCCCTTTCCTTCTTTTAGTCCATTCTTTCACTTGTCGTGTCATGGTTTCTACTCCATGAATGGTTCCAAATCGTACCTCCTCACTTCACTATTTCCCTGAGCTCTAGAGCTTCGCTCTTATTTGCCTGCTGGATATTTCCACCTGGTGGTCCTATCAGCGCCTCAGACTCAGTGTGTAAAAAAATAAAACGCATTATCCATTATGCCCGTGATCTCTTTATCCTGAATTCCTTAACTTTGTTAATAACATCACCAGCTTCTAATTCACTGAGGCACTGAAATAATACAAGCTCTCACGTAAAGAATGCGTAAGGGTGCTTTACGTTATGGTTCCGTACTCTTAGCAGAACCTGCAAAGGAGGGAATTTCATGTTACTGCTCCTTATTTTCTGTATCCCTCCCTGGCTGAGGTTTGGTGTCAGATCTGGTTTCCAGTCGCAGCTCCGTAGCAGACTCAATGGGTGGCCTTGAGCAAATCACTTCATCTCAGTTTTCCTGGTATGAAAAATAGGAATAAGAGCATCCATTTGTTTAGGAGGAAAAACATCCTGAGGTCAGAAAGAAGAGGAGATAAGTCAAGAGGGAGGTGATTTGGGAACTGAGGGATAGTAAGTTGAAAGAGTCCTTGTACGGTGGCCTGTATTCCCCTTGGAAGTGAGGGTACTTCCATCGAGAAGGTACAGCCATGAGGAGAAGCTGGAAGAGAGTGGTGAAAAGGGACTCAGAGCTGCTCTGCAGGACAGAAGAGTTAGGGAGGACCAGGAGGGCAGGCTCAGTGGGAGCAGGGAACGAGGGATGAATGCCCAAGAGTGAGAGTGTAGCAACAGAACAGCTCTTGGTGGAAAGGGCGGATCATTAGCGTGGTGGCCCCTGGGAATACAGGTCAGGGTGATTCATTTCGAGGAATGGAATCATGGGATATTGGGTGGGTGATCCACTTGCCTGGTGGAATTTACTAGGATGATGGCCAGAATAGATGATGAACAACTGCCAAAGTTAAAAAAAAAAGGTGAGGGAGAGACCAGGAGGTGGGTATTCAGTAGTCTAGGGAACAATTAAAAGGTGGACACTGGATAGCAGGAGGGCACTCCACTCTGTTAAAACAGTTGACCCTTGAACAACTGCGCTGGTCCACTTATCGCAGATTTTTTCAGTGGGGTCAATGACCCGAACCCCCGCGTTGTTCAAGGGTCAACTGTATCTGAGGTGTCCCGGATGTTTGTATCTCCTTTTGGTTCATCCTGCACACAGTTTCCAGAGTTAGAACAGATCTCATCCTGCCATCCCCTGTCTCAGAATCCTTCAATCGTTGCCCTTGTTTGCAGGAAAAGCCTCAACTTCTAATTTAAAATTCAAGTGAGCCATTTCGCCTTTTCTTTCCAGCCCTTTCACAGCTCCAAGTGCTGCTTCTTTTTGAATTCCTGGAGTGTTGCACTGGCATCTCATTCCTGGGGTTTATCACATCGGCTTGTTTTACAATTTTCTCCTTGGGCACCTGATCTGAGGTGCACAATTCTTGAATGCAAGGATGCTATGTTGGCATCTGGCACATAATTTATATGTGCAATATATTGAACATTTTTATAATATAGTGATACATGTTCCTTATAGAAGAAGTTGAGACCACAGAAAAGCACCCCCCACCCCCCGCGCACACACAGATAAAAAGAAAAAAAAAATCTCCAGTAATTCTAGCATTTAGAGCTAAGATTGCTAAAGTATGTAAGCTTCCAATTGAAAGCTTAAATTATAATACAATCCACTCATGGTCAGATTCTGGTTTCATTGGTCTTAGATGGGGCCTGGGTATGCTCTCTTTGAATATGTATAATAATGATATCTAAAATTTATTGAGTGTTACTCTTCCAAGCACTTTGTAAGAATAGTACCAAGTCATTGAATCCTCCAAATGGTCACATGAAATTTACAGTCTGATCACCTATCTCCTTTCCCTCTACTTTTAGTGGAGGAAACTACAAACCAGAGAGATAAGTAATTTCCCCCAAACAAATGTTAAATGGTAGAGCCAGGAAACAAACCCAGGCATTCAGACACCAAAGCCTACTCATAAGTATATGACCTGACATAATATACTGTATCGACTGTAACATAACATCTGTACACAAATTATTTATATCTAAAAATCAAAACAAGGTCATTCCTAAAAATCAATGAATTTTCTATTTGCTTTCCAAGTATTTAGATTGCCTTAATTTTTCTTGTTTTTATTACAAGATGAATTTTAACATGAATGATGTTCTTTTTCTATGTTTTATTAGATGTTTGAACTTGTCTTGCACTTTGATTTTATAAGCTCATAAAAGAGAGCCTTGTGTTTGTGTCTGAGGAAAATGTCTATGAATTTTGTTTGGATTTCAGAGGCTAAAGTTCTCCTTGTGCAGTATTGACACAAACTCCTAACCTTCCCTCTCTATTTGATTTTTCTAAAGTCCCAGAAGACTCTCAGGGTGTCCAGTATGCAGATCTAGTCTCACGCTCTTGAAATTGGCACCCAAAGATGAAACACATCAATTCCAGAACCTAATCAGACAGCTGAAGCAGATTACAATCTATGCATGAATTTCCTCCTCATACGCGCATCCCCCAAACTAGAGATCAATATTCATTAGGCTCAGCATACATGCAACAGCTGGTTTATAATCTTCCACATCAATGACCTAGTTATTAGTTGTAAATAACAGATTTCCCCAAGATTGTTCATAATGCTCTTCTATCTTCTAAAGGAACATAGAAGGGAAAATGGGAAAGCGAAAAAGAACTGAATGAAGTTCTTCAGGCTTAGGAAACTCGTATCAATTGCCCAGAGCTTATCACAGTGACCTTAAATTTCACTGGAAGGAATCTTTCCAATCAGGAGCATGGTAGACATTCCTAGTTATCTCTTGGTATCCATTCTTCTTTTTCTCCTCATTCACACAACGCTATGTACATAGATACTCAGAATAAAGATTACATCCCCAGTTTCCCTCGCAGCTCAATGTAGCCTTGTGACAAGGTTTGAAAAGTGGAATATATGTAGATGTAGTGTGTGCAAACCTTCCCTCTTCTTTCTGGCAGATGTAATGGCTGGAACCCAGGGAGGTAGTAAAGAAATGCGATCATTTTCTCATCAACAAAGTAGTCATTCTACCTGCGTGTGTTAAAACTATCTTTCCCTCTTGGTGTTCACCTTGTTCACTCTCTTAATGGTGTCTTTTGATAAACGTTCTTAATTTGAATGCTATTCAGTTGATCAGTTTCTCATCTTTTATATATTGGTGTTTATTGTGTACTGTTTAACTTTTTCTTACCTTAACACGTTGCATACGGCGGGGTATAAATCCCTCATACCCCTCTGTTCCGGCAGGTTTTTAAAAGAAACTACTTTAAAATGCACTCTTCTCTTTAAAGCGTAAATGCTTCTATGTCATTTATTATTTTTCTATGGAATTTTTTAGGATTTACTCACCTATGATGTTAGTAATCCCTCCTGGTGTGATACTGCAGAAAGCAGCTTCCTTTGTGCAGTGGGACAATATGTATTTCATGAGGTATCACCGAAGAGTTAAATAAAATAATTCGGTGTTTTTCCAAAAATAACATAATTCAAAATCGCCTAAGGGATACTAAGGTTCCAAATGTTATAAACAAATCACTACAGTTCTGGAAAACTCTGTTTATTCGTACATCCACTGTTGTGAATGTAACACGTGAAATGACTCATGGGTGAAAAAATGTATCCGATTCAAAATCACTATTTTTTTAGAAAAAAAAATAATATGAATTCTAAAAAGTGTACATATGATGCAGACTTTATTCATTAACGACATTTGCCTGTTAGATATTAAAGAAACACAAATAATTCAATAAAATATGCAAAGTAAAAAGAGTCAACAGTAAAAACGAGAATTCTCGTTATCCGTCCTTAACGCATGGCTCAGAAAAAAAACGAAGATTCTCGTGATCCATACGCAACGTGTTAAGATCACAAAGTCTCTCCTACGATACTTTCAAAAAACTTGTTTTACAGTTCACATTTAGATATACAATCCTCCTGGAAAAAAAAATAGAGTGTGAGGGGTGAGTTTGGGGCTAAGTTTCATTTATTTTCTATATGCCTAACCGATTGACCCTGGAACATTTAGTGAAAAGATACTCCACTGCTCTGCAGTGTCAGCTTTGTCATAAATCAAGTGTCCATATATATATGTAGGTTTGTTTCATAACTCTGTCCTCTTCCATTGGTCTATTTGTTTGTGCTTTGATCTGTATTACACTGTCTTAAATACTATAGCCTTAGAGTGAGTCCTTATATCCAATATGGAATTCTTTCTTGGTCAGCGGTCATTTTCTAATAGAATTTAAATATATTATTGTGTTGTCTTCTAGCTTTTGTTGTTTCTGTTGAAATACCAGCTATTCTGCTTTTTTGAAGACAATCTTTCCCTTTTTTCCTTTTCGTTTTATCTCAAAAATTCATCATGAGATATTCTCATTGTCTTTGGTTTTCATTAGCTTTACTATAATGTACCTCGTGTGGATTTAAAAAAAAAAATTATGCTTGGAGTTCATAGGTTTTGAATTAGTCATTTGCATTTTTTCATCAACCATTATCTTTTCTAATATTATTTCTACTCCTATCTTCTTCTGTTTTTCTTCTACAAGTTTCATATGTTAAACCTTCTCACTGTCTCCTGTGTATATCTCTTATCCTACCATCTATTTTCCATCAGAACTATATTCACGTTGTGGGCAGTGGATTTAGTTTTAGCAAAACATGATTTATGACATTAAATTAATGCCATTAGTTTGATTTTTTGTTGTATTAAAAATTTAAATGTGTGTTTTTAAAGCTGTAAATGAGCTAAAATGTATAACCTAATTTTATGTTCTTGTATATTTACTTAATATTATAACAAATATTTTAACCAACAACGGGAGCCCTCAAAAAATGTTTGCCCCTAGAGTCTTTATTACTCAAGTATAAAACATATTAATGTGGTGTATTTTTTTTCTTTTTAATCTCTTTTTCTTTGCCGGAAGAAAGAGTATCTTTGTTTCTGCCCTCAGTCCCCTGAGCATTAACCAGACTTCTGCTTGTATAGAGGAGTTCATAGTATGACTAAAAAGAACTGTTATCCTGGCTAAAAAGACTGCATTTGAGGGATTCTCAGAGACTTGGCTGAAAAAGCTCCAGCTGCCTGGGTAACTGAGCCATGAAGAAACAGAATCCCAGCTTTCAATTGCTTCCTAAGGCGGCTTTATTTAGTTCAGGGAGAGAGGGAAGGCACTATGATCCTTAAAGAAACTTGGTGCATTTTCGCATCGCGGTTACAGACTTGCAAGACACCCATCCCTTTCCCCTGTGTATTTCCTCAGAGGGAAAAGGATACGTGAACTACAATGAACTGTTGTGTTTCACTGAGATGGCGGAAGACATTAGACAGGAGCAACTAGATGATGCAGACGGGGTGAAGTGACGGGGGACTTTTTACTGTCCCCTTGTGTATCTGTTCCTCTTCCTGACTTACTCAGCAAGGGTGTGAGCCTGCCTTTTTGGTGCAGCAGCCATGGCTGTTATAGTTCTGTGACAACTTTGTGAGGGTTGAATACAAACTGGACATTATTTTCATAGACTTTTAGATCGACTCCTTAGTGAGAAAGAAAGGTTTAATCTGGATTTATAAAATTGCCCCTAGATACGATAATACATTTTCACCACTACTCTGGGCCCTGCTTTGATGTCTAGTAAATTCTGGCAAATAAGAGGTAATCACCATGTATTTCTTGAATGAATTAATGAATGAACCTTTCATTCCCACGTGGTACTTTTCAAATACACAGGCTTTTGGCGTATGATTTGATAGGAAAATATACTCTTTCATTTTGACCATTTACTGGCAGATATCTCATACCTTGAGAACCACTAATCCTAAACAGGAATTTTCCATAACATGTGAAGAAGATATAGATATATAAATAAATATATATATATTATGTCAGATTCTTTAACAATAACCACATTTATTAATATGAGGTTTAAGCATCTTTTTTTTCACAAATCAATAGCCATTTCATCACCAGTCTAGTTGCTAGACACATAATAAGCAAAAGCACAGTGAGAAAAAACTTGTTAGTTTTTCACAATAAAACTTAAATAAAGTGGAGGAGTTGCAAAGAAAAGAGGAAAGATTTGAAATTAAAGTTGGAGTTCCCAGTTATTGCCTTCTGCCACAATAAGAGATTAAAAAAGAATGATAAGACAGGTAGAGTTATATAATACATGGCATCTGCAAAATCGGGGAGAATAAAACTACCGCTCTGATGAGATTAAATACAAATTCATGGAAAGCATGTAATCATTAAAAAAATAGTAAGCACGTATGAAGTACTTACCACATGCCAGCCGCTTCTTGTCTGAAGCTATTTACAGTTTAAACTCATTTCCCTCCCACAATGATTGAATGAGGCAGGTAATTATTACTGTCATTAATTTCCCTTTGACAGATGAGGACCCCTGAGCTGTAGAGAAATAAAGCAATGTACCTGAATTCATCCAGCTAGTACATGACAGAGCCAAGATCTGAACTCAGTCTGGCTCCAGAGCTCCAGCTCTTGACCTTGAGGCTACCCTGCTTCTCAAAAGATGGCAGCGAGTATATCAAATTTTGTTTATTTTCAAATATCAGCTGAAGACTCCACCCTCACAAGTTATGCTTTGAAAAAAAAATTAGAATACTACTATCATTTTTGAATCTTCCTTATTATCTTTATTCCCAAGGGGATAGAAAGGATTCAGAAGGTAATGTAAAATACATTTAGCTTTCTACAATTTAAATACAGAGAGACCATTACTATGGATGCATTTTAGCAGCTAGTATATGCTATAACTGCACACAGAGAGATGCATGTAATAAGTGAAATAAAGTGGTAACAGACACAGAGAATCCCCCCCCCCCCCCCCCCCGCCAAAAAGCAAAACAAAAAACCCCCAAAAAAACCAAACCATGCAAGGGCACAAAGTGACCAGGTACTTTTTGCTATATTATTGATTAGGCTACATTTTCTGATTAATTTTTTTTTTTTCTGTCAAAGATCAGTTAGAACAATTGCTGTAAAGAAACTGAAATCCTGGTATCATGATCTCCTCCTGTTTCAGAATATAGACAATTTCCTTTCAGCTTTAACTAGTTCCTGGACACATTTAATGGTTTTGTGTGTGTGTGTGTGTGTGTGTGTGTGTGTGTGTTGTGTGTGTTACATAATTGAATTCACTCAGAAAACAGTAAACATGCAGATGTCATTAAAAAACTACCTCAAAAATAACACGTATTATAAATAAGACATTTCATTATATTGAAGAAAATGAGTTCATTATATATGGTTATTGGTTACACAATAAGAGAATGGATATAAATGTCATGCCACTTAGATATGTACTTTTGATTTGTAACGTGGCCGAGGACATTGACCACACATTTTGATTCAGTGGCTAAGGGAAAATAAATCATTGATAGTAAGGGTTTATAGGAACATTATATTAGGCAAATGAGCTTTTTACTTCTGAATTTCCTGCTGATAATAATCTTATTACATTTCTTAAAACCTTTAGCTTGTCTGAGGTTGCCTGGAAGCTAAGTGTTTTAAGGAGGCAATTTTCAATAGGTAATTATAAATATGACACTCATTAATAAATTTCAAACTTGAAATGTTTTTAAAAATGGAACATTCATTTGACTGCCAAACCTTCAATGTTTTTATTCAGCAAGTTAGTTTTTTTTCTTGTAGAATCAATAGCACATTTGGTTACAATGAGAATGTTACAGATTAAATTAGAATTTAACTTGTGCCCATTTATTTATTTTCTTGATGTCAATTTTTATGTCTAGTATCATAATAAATTTACATCAAATTAGCATGAAGATGACAGGATTTGTGAGTTCAGTAGTTTTCCCTACATGTATAAAATGGATTAGAAACAAATTAAGAATATGAAATGCGATATCTTCTTAAACATCTTAACATTAGAAATCTCATGTTATCTGGAATAATTTAGCATGATATTAAAAGCCAAAAAATATTTAACCCTTAAAATCAACTGTCCCTTCATTTTGGAATGGTCAGTTATAATATGCTTGCTGAAACAGGCATTCACACCTCTTCATATCCTCTTTAGGGTAATTCTATGTTTAGGTTTTATTTATTCCTGTAGTTTTGAATTTATATACCCTACAAATTTGGATGGAGATTTGAAAAAAATTTTGAGTACATTCTGCATATTCTCATGTAATGCTTTTGAGTTGAATAATGGAGTATTTGGTTTTGTTTTGAAAATGTCGTAGTTGAAGTGAAATGACTTTACAATTATTATGATTAAACAGCTCAACATTTTCAATTGTAAATTGTATAGGTTGTAGTGTAAGTCAATATTTATGTTTCCTGAACACTTTTCCCTTTGATTTTCATTGAGAAAAGAATCTGAAAATTATTTGATAATGTTATAAAATAAATTGTCTGATTATAGTTTTATTTGAGAGTTATTAAACATATTTGTAACATGACATATTATTATATTAATTTATCTATACACAAGTAGTTAATTCTTTCAAACTGTAAAGGAAAAAGTGAAGACTCTTCAATATTAAATGCTAACTTTTCAAACTCTAGCCTTTAGTAAATAGAAGATTTTTGTTTTGTATATATGGCACTGGAACATTGTAAGTTCTCAAGGTGCAGAGAAAAATTTCTGGAAATAATTGATTTAGAAAACAATTTGAAGAGCCTACTCTTTAATTAAATTGCCCATAGGACTATAGGACTCTAAAGCTTAGTCTGCAATTAAGCCCTGTGTATGAGCTAAGGTTATACTTTCTATTTTATAGAGTTGTCAAGGATTTATCCAAGCAAAATCGGGATTTCCAAGGTTGACTCTTAAAGGAATAGGCTATGCTTTATGCATATCTAAATAGAGCTCAGATTTGTCCAAACATTCATTCATATTTATCAGTGCATAGTGTAAAAACAAAGAAAGAAAACATTTGAATAAATAACTGACTAGCAATTAGTTTAATAATTTTTTGATATGGATAAGATTAGTATGTAGCAATAAGAAACCAGCTGTTTCTAGAATAAAGGGAGAGGAGGTGATTTAATAATCAACGTTAAAATTTGTCCAAGGTCTTCTCAAATTTTAAAAGTGTTTTCCCCTACCCTCATTAAATAATTTTCTAAGAAATTCTTTTTCTGGAGGCTTGATAACCTATAATTTAAAAAATTTAGTTCTTAGTGTATTCCATTTATCAATATTTTAAAAAATACCTTATTTTCATCTTCATCAACTTGAAACATCCTCTACATTTCACACAATTTACATTGTAAGAAAAGTGTATATAGTATGCACTTTAGTTCCTGAAGACAAAAGAGAAAACATAAACATATAAGTTAATTTCTTTCACCATAGAAAACACTGAGTATTCCTCTTCCCCTCTGAATTTGTACCCATATTTTGTACTATATTATTTTGTCGCTTCCTGATATGAAGCTTTATGTCCTATACAAATCACATTGTGTCTAAAAGCTTGGTATTGTAAGATTATAACTGATCAGGCAGAGCTGTCTGCTTCCTCGATTTACGGCCACTGGTTGTATTCCTTTGGCAGGACCTGGTGTGTACCATTTCACTTAACTTCGGGAATAGTCTGTGAGTTTTCCAGTGTTGATTTAACCATTTTTCTGTCTTTTAGGAAAATGTCCCCCCACCCCCCGCCTCAAGCATCAACATTTAAAATTAGCCTTTAGCTTCAGAAGATTTGTATTGTATCTGTTCTTTGTACATTTGTATATCTTTTGTAGGACCAGGAAAAATGAAAACAGAAAAAGTTGAGACATGAACATTGTGCTCTTCCATCTCTAGACATTTAGAAAAGGAGGAAAATCCCCACAAATGCATTGAAGAGATTATTTGATATTTTAACATGTAAACTTGTGCTGGATTTAATTAAAAACAAACAAAATAAACAACCACCTTGCGTTTGAAGGAGAGGTACTACGTATCTAGAGGCAGAGGGGGAATCCCTCTGACGTTACAAAGATATTTTGACTAAATTGTTATGTGTTGCACATTTTTTGGCATTGGTGGCTAGAGATACTGTCTGCTATTGCTTAAGAAAGTAACCTGTTGAATGCCTAACTAAAAATAAGCATCTTTAACATATTTAAGGGAGTTCAGATTCGTATAAATTATTGCAACTAATTTTTAAAATATTTTCTTAGCAATTGATAGTTACGATGGAGAAAACTGATTTCTTCTTCTTCTTTATCATCATCATCATCATCATCATCATCATTATTATTAATTATGTTTTCATTCTGGCTTTGCATATTTTGCACCCTGTGGCCCAAAGAAAATTTCCAGAGGTTCTCTTGCATTGGATAAGTTTTTACAAATCCTCTGTAGTTAGATACATTCACAGCCGCTGTAAAAATCTATAGATGCTGAATGTATCTGCTGAGAAAAATTCTGTGGTTTTCTCCTCAGGGCAACAGATCTTGGTGTTTTGGAAGTTAAACGCAGAAATTAATTCTGAGCCTTCATCTATGGCCTGGCAGCGCCCCCTTATGTTCAGGAACTGGAATATACAATAAATTATGTCTAAGTCTTGTTTGAGTTCAGAAACCCCAAATGGCTTTTATCTTGTTGCCGTCCCACTTGTTGTCCCCTGAACCCTCAACACCGTTCATCTCTGGTTTTCTTTCCAGCCTCACCAAGTCTGGTTTTTGGAAGGCATTTGGTAGACTAATTAACACAGGCTATATATAACTTGCTGAAATTTAATATGCTGCTCCCTTTGGGAAACTTGCGTTTTAGTTGCAGACACTGCTGTAAAAAGAGGGGTTCCTGAAATGTGCAATTTCTGGGACCATCGAGTCAGAACAGAAGGGCCAGGATGAGGATGAGACAAGTGAGGCCGAACTGTGCAAATGCGAGGTCCGATTCTGTCTTTATTTAAAATTTTGATCACTAGCTCACCATAGATCTTTTTTTGAATTAATTTTTATTTTTAAAAATACTGCTTTGACATACTATTTATTTTACTTACTGAGTTTTTCAACTCCCTCTTAAGTTCTTTCCCCAGGCGAGTGTCTTATTCGCCTCACCCTGGCCCTGACCCACTTAGTAGGGAGTGGTCTTTTTTGATGCCTGCCATTCCTAGAATTCTGGATATCACACCATCAAGTTGCCACCCACTCACCTTCCCATTGAACTCGTTGACCACCAGTGAATAAGCAGTTTCTCTGTGTCTATCAGAAGTACACAGGGTAAGGAAACCGAACTGAAAACTCGCCACCAATCCAGTGATGTTGGAAGGGTTTAATGGGTTCATGAGAGAAGGGAGGAGAAGGAGGTCCTTGGGTTCAAAGGGTCATAAAAGAATAAAGTTATATAACATTTGCACTATCTAATAAAACGAAAGAGCCTGCCATGTCGTGATGTTATCTAAGACCTGGAATGATCTTAGACCTGGCATGCCACAACATTTTCAGTTGTGATTATTCTTAGCATTTCAAACTGTTGGCTTTCTCTGGTAGGAGAAAATAGATGTCACGCGATTAGAGAAGGCATCTCCTAAGGACTTAATATTAGCTTCCTAGAGAGCACAAATGAGGGCACCCAGTGGGCACCAAGGCTTGGTACGTCCAGGTTTGGAATGTGACCAGTTTTCAGCCTTCAAAGGTCAGCATCTGAGACTTCTGAAGTGTAGTACAGTAGTTACCCCTTATGGGCGGGAGGTATGTTCCCAGATCCCCAGTGGATGCCTGAGGCCACACAAAGCACCAAACCCTATTGCTTTTCCTATACATATTTACCTATGATAAAGTTTATGAATTAGGCGCAGTAAGACATTAAGAAAAAAAAGAATAAAACAGAATGATTATAGCAATATACTGTAATAAAAGTGATGTGAATGTAGTCTCTCTCTCTCTCTCAGAATGTTGTACTGTACTTGCCTTTTTCTTGTGTGATGTGATGAAGTGAGATGAATGAGACCTTAAGTAAAATAAGAGTTACTTGAATGCAAGCACTGTGATGCCGTGACAATCGATCTGGTTACCAAGATGGCTGCAACGTGACTAAGAGGCTGGGAGCACATCCAGCGTGGAGATGCTGGACAAAGGGATGATTCAGGGCCTGGGTGGGAAGGAGCGGGACAGCCTGAGATTTCATCACGCTACTCGGAATGACATGCAAGTTAAAACTTAAGAGTTACTTCTGGAATTTTCCATTTAATATTTTCTGACTGCGTTTGACCATGAGTAACTGAAACAGTAGAAAGCGAAACCGCGGATAAGCGGGGAAAATGTACTGTGAGGGCTTTGGACGTTTGTGACGGGGAAGAATAGTTTACAGCCCTGTGCAGCAGCCCTTAGGATTTATAGGTGGTGCTTTTTTGAGTTGAACCTATCATGTGTTTTGGGGGGGTGTCTGTTTTTCTTCTATAGACCAAAGTTTCCCGGTTTTTAACAAAATAAGGAACCTGGAAAGCTTTAACTGTAGCTGGACAAGAAGACAGAGCTATAGAGAGGATGATTTTGAGAAAAACCCCAGAGTTTAAATACACTTAGGTCTCTGCTTTCACGCCTGAAAATAGATCTCGACTTAATTTAGACTTCATTTCATTTTAGTATGACTGAAACATCTTTACTATCGTGTTTATCGGGAATTAAAATCTTGAGGGTCCGGGTCTAATAAATTTATTTATTATTTATTAGGGCTGCTTCAAACTCATTGTGGAAAAAAAATCTAGCTATAAATACCCACCTAGTCTTGTAGTTGACACAGGCTTGATTAACAACAGTGAAGCAGCCATGCATGTTTCTTATTTTTTATTTACACAAAAGTCAGAGAAAAATAACACTATCTTGATAATTAACTTCCTGTCCTATTTATAAAAAGCATTATGATATACTAGTTACTCGACTGCACTGGATGTTGCTTTTCTTGACATCCTTTTCATGGGATATTTCTATATGTTTTCAAGGGTTCTTTTCTGACACACACAGTTTAAATATAGGATTCACTGATTTTGACTTTCTCAACCTGAATAATTTATGTTGTGATTGGATAGGAACTCAGCTAAAAATCCTTGCCCTTTGTTTGACAAGACTTGCAAAATTCGTGTTTTAAAATTCAGAGAACAACTGGTTTTAAAGACTATTAGCTCTCACACAATTTCATAAATAAGAATAACTTACACAGAGTGTATCATTAAATTGTATCAATTAAGCATTCCTATTAGACCACACTTCTGCCCAGAAAAAGCAAAGTCAAAACTCCTGGAGTTAACATGCATCATAAAGAACTTTCTGTTTTGTGCACCTGAAACTAGTAAAAAAAATGTTAATCAATCAATAAATTTTGAATTAATTAAAAAAGACTGCACATATGTAGAGAAAAAAAGATGAATACAAGTCACGTTTGACTTCTGCAATTACAAGAGGTGCTCAAAGTGGTTACCATCAGCATAATTTTAACACACTTTTTTCCCTTTAAAAAAAAAAACAAACAAAAAAAACTGTCATTAACCTTATAATCTCTTGCAAGTACCCAGAAGGTCACAAAAGTATTTCTACAAAAGCCCCCATTTGCCTTCTTATTTATCTATAATTATGTTTTCCGTTATTGAACATTGGAGTGAGGAGTGTTCCGTGGTTAGGCCCTGCTTCTGCTCTTTGCAGAGTGGGTGCCTGGGGAGTACCGTTTATGTCTCATAGGCTTTGGTTCTGCCCTCTGAGACATGCTTCCTTTTCTATTCCACTTTAAGCAATATTTTCAACCTGCCTTGAGAAAGTTGGGCCGTAGAAACCTTTTTTGCATTTTGAGCAACCTCATTCACTTTTAGTTCAGGCTGGTGGCACGTTGCCTAATACAGTTCTCTTAAAAATATTGTTGGCTTCTTGTGAATATGACTCAAGGTCAGTCCATTCATGAAAACCCACATTCACGATTATTTTTGAGATGTGCCTCAGAATACGTATTTATTACTACTTAGGGATCGGGCGCCTGTGGAACAATGACCTTAAGATTCTTTGAAGCCATTTTGTCTACCTGAGAGGGTCTACTAGGCACTGTCTTAATTCTTTCAGTGGTTTTAACAAAGGGTCTTATAACCACATTCTAGATTTCATCTTTGTTCTCAGGCCTTATTTTACTGTGAGAATCGTTCCCAGCTGGGGAGGTTGGAGACCAGAAACTATTTTATTTTTTCAGCTTCAGCAAGTACTGGCCTCACCATTTCCCCTTTAAAATATGCTTTCAATTGGGCCTGTTTTTCTTAATCCAGTCGTCTATCAATGGGTATTTCAGTTGTTAGAACCAGTTTTTCTTTAACTAATCTTTTTGTTGCAATACTTTATCATATGTACTTTGGAGTGACCCGATGACACTGTGAGCATTTTGCCCTGAAAATCGTCTAACTCAAATCCAGAGGTTTTCCAAATTGCTGTAAGGGACAGTTTTTACCAATTGTTGTACCACAAATGACAAAGGTTTCCATTTCCCCATCTGTTACAGCAGTTTCTCACTGACTTTTCTATCTTCTTCCTACTGGCCAGTCTCCAAAGCCAGTGTCACTTATTTCAGGTTTTTGTTATGGCAGCACTGCACTTCTGGTACAGTTTCTGAATCACTTATCTATTGCCACAACAGTACTGCACAACACCCATAAAACCCCAGTGATGTACAGCAATACACATTTATTTTTGCCTGTGGTTCACTGGTCCTGTTGCTGTGAGCTGGGCTCAACATAGCTCATGCATCTAAGGTCAGCTGCAAGTCAGCCCAGGGACTTGGCTGATTTGGGTTGGGCTTTCTCATGTATCTGGGGCTTTAAGTCACCTAGCCGACTTGGCAAGGCTCTGCTTTGTTTCTCTGGAAGGCCAGCCTGGGCTTGTTTTCATGGTGAGGCAGAGTAGCAAGAGAGAACAGAAGCACAGAAGCTTCTTGGTGAATGTGTTTCAGCTCACTGGAAGATGGATAGTGGGGAGGAAGAACACGGCTTTTTCTTCTCTCCGGATAACAGATACATAGAGAAACTAAGAGATTTGCCTTATCTGTATTTAGATTTCTCTAATTCCTTTGCTAGAAGTAATCTTCCTCTGAGAATACTTTCTTTGTACTTCTAACACCAGCACCACCACCATCACTACCACCACTGTTATCGTCACCATCACCACCACCACTGTTCTCCTTTTTCTCCGCGTCATGGTCACCATCTCTGCAACCATGAAACAACCGCCATTTGTAGAATGACTCCTCTGTGCCACACACTGTGCTAGTTGCTAATTGAATACTCACAATCCAGCTAATGTGTTAATGATCATTTTGGCGTTTTCCAGATGAGGAAACAGACCCAAGAAGAGAAGTTAATGTATTCAAAGCTATGCAGGAATTTGAAGCCTGGCCTATCTCATGATGTAATTTATGATCTTTCCATTTTATTATGTAGCTGTTTTACCATTGTTTACCTTGTATTATGCTATGTATGCATCTTTCATTCCTCTACTCTATTGGAAGATTTTTGAGAGCAAATGTGATATTTTTATTTATAATAAGAAATATATATTTGGTCTTCGATCCCCATTTCTGGCACAGAGCTCCTAAAACCCTTGGAATTTCCTAAGTGATAAGATATAGTATTTTCTTTTTATTATTACAAAGATATCTGAGCCTGAGGTCCTTCTTTTTGGATATTACAGGCGTTAAGATCTTTAACTGTGAAGAGTGAATTCAGCTTTGCTTGATAGATAGTGAGGTAGATATAAAACTTGTATTTTGATGATATGTAACTAAATTAACTTCATAACCAAGGTTTGCCAAAGCAAATACTGGGGGCAATAACAGACAGACTTGTTGACCTTAGGTGTGAGATTACAGCCTGATAACAGCCCCATAAAAGCTGCTGAATTGGAATTACCTTGGAGAGAAAATGTGACGGTCAGTTTACTCAGCTGAAGGTGTTCCCTGAAAGCAATTCTCCAGGGGAGGAGTCAACCTGGGATATTCAGGTAGAAGGGACAGATAACCGGGATGTAATTCTGGTGGTTTTCCTTTTGTTTGATGACTTTCACATATTTTCAGAGCAACCTACTTTAAACAGCTTTGTACCCCAAAACCTGTGTAATAGCTGAGCCTTTTTGAAGAGGGTCATTTTAAGTGCCCAAGATTGCTCTCATAATTTTTTGGCAATTGGAGGAAAGCAGTCTGCACACCTGGCCTTTGTTTCTTGAGATCACTCAGTTCTGTGGTTCACCCCTCCTCGAGGCACGTGGCAGCAGAGGGGAGCTGGTGATTACCTACCTGCAGGCCTCCTTGCACCTCTGTGGGCAAACAGAAAGGAAGCCATGGCAATGTAGGAGACAAGGCCTCCTCTGTCCGTGGCGGGTGGCTTCTGAGTTTGCCTAGAAACAAGAAGAATACAGTGGACCCTTGAATAACATGGAATTAGAGACGCCAATCCCTGTGAAATTGAAAATCCGAGTATAACTTTCGACGCCCCCAAAACTTAAGTACTAATAACCTACGGTTGAACAGAAGTCTTATTACTGATAACATACACAGTCAATGAACACATATTTTGTATGTTCTATGTATTATATACTGTATTCTTACTATAAAGTAAGCTAGAGAAAAGAAAATGTTAGTAAGAAAATCATAAGGAAGAGATTTATTTACAGTATTTATTGAAAAAAATCCCTGTACAAGTGGACCTGTGTAGTTCAAACCTGTGTTCAAGGGTCAACTGTATTCTCATTTATTTTTGCTAAATTGTAGAATACAAATATTGGCTGTTTTGGTAGCCTTATAAAATGGCATGTCCTGCTTTATTTCTTGGTGGAATTGTGAAAATTCCAAACAAACAAATACATCCCTCTTCCCCCAACAAAAGGGAAAGAAATGAGCTTATATTGTGCTATTTAGAGACATTTACATCTGTGACCTGTGTTGAATAGGTGTTGTTGATTTACAGGGGAAAATTCTAGCCAAATGGCAGAGGGCACAGCGGTTAGGTTTTGTCACATTAGAGGTGGGACTTGGGGTCCACTCTCACGGATCATGTGCCTTGAGCTATTTACCTTGGTTTCCTCCATCTTCACCATCATCCTGGAAAGAAGATGGATTTCTCTGAACCCTCCAAACTCTCAGCCCTCAGCTTCCATCTATTTTGGGACGTCTCTGATATTATATTTATAGAAAGAGCACCCATACCTGTCCTGCATTTTGGACTCTTTTGTGTAGATTAGAACTCATAACCAGCATTTAAAAGTGGATAGAAAGTGGAAGATATACATTTATTTTTCTACAAAAATTGCCAACACCGGAGAAAATACACATTGCTTAAAATTCATTTCAAATCCTATTTATACTTTGTTTAAAGGACTAAATTCTTCATTGATTTAATAAATATATCATTACAAAGAATCTCAAACATCTGCATCAAATTGTATTCCCTGAGTACCTAGTACATTATAACATTTATTTATCCTTGTTACTTGGAAAGCTTAATATAGGTGATTTTAAAAAATATTAATATATATTTCCTGGCCTTCGGGAAAAAGCGACCTGAGCACTTTGAAATACCAATGCAAATACCAGTGAAAAATGTATTTTTCCATAAAAAATAAACACCATGTGCCTCTACCTCCGATTCGTTCTTGTTTCTACAGGAAGTCATGATGTGGCCATGTTAAGATGGGGCAGGTGGGAGAACAGAGACAGAGTGACACTTTATCATATGTGGAGGACACAGTGAGGAAATATTTACATTGTCTTTAATTCTGACAAACTAGGAAGAACTTACCTATGAGGAAGAGGTGCGAATTTGGAGAAAAGACCCTACCTCCCATTTTAGACTTTATAATAACCATTCAGGAAAGTTGTAAAAGGGAATGAGAGAGGACCAAACGACCTCAGCAGCTTAAAGGCTATACCCCCGGTCCTCATCTTAAATTCAGTGTCAGGCCAGACTCATAATCTCTTCTCTTGTACCGTGATATTATTATTATTATTGTTATTATTTACCACTGAGGCTGGAAAACGTAGAGCCATTTAGTGTAGGTGATCAGAGCAGATTTTGGAGCCAGACCATGTGGGTTTGCATCTCAGCTCCATCACTCTGTCAGCCAGGTGAGTCTGGGCACATTATTCAACCTCAGTTTACTCCTCTGGAAAATGGGATAATAATAATTCCACTTCATAGCTTTGTTGTGAGGGCTAAATAGTTACCATGATGTAAAGTGCTTAGAAGAGTGCCTGGCAGGAAGTCAGTGGTCCAAAATAATAGTAAAAATAAACAAAATTATATTATATATTAGTAATATTAATTATTATCTATTGTAACATACAATAATTAACCATAATCATAATTATTATTTTATTACTTGTCTGTAGACTCTGGAAGCTCAAGTTCCTTCTGTTTTTTTTTCCCACTCTTGAACAAGTCACTGTCGTCTATAACTCATCTGTAGGTTTTCCATCAAATTAGCTTTTCCAATCACTAACTTGCATCATTCCTTTCTCCTGCTCACAGCATGGATTGACTTCACACTGAACGGACAAGAAACTCAAACTCCTTTGATTGCCAGTCGACACTTTCCACAGCTTGGCCTCAACCACATTCTCAGAACTTTGATTTTGTAGGAAAGATGCCTTCACTTGTGTTTGAACAGTTCCGTTTCCGAGATAGCACCGTCTACTGGACAAGGTTTATTCTAAATGAAACTGAGCTTCAACACTCCCGACTTTTGGAACTTGAACTATCTTTCGATACCGCCCAAGGCAGTGGTTCTCCATCCCAGCCATACATCAGAATCACGTTTAGAGCTGCCAGGGAGTGTCCCGGGTCCTATCCCAGGCCCACCTAGGAATCAGATCAGGGATTAGTGGTAGACTCTATGCAGAAATGAGGCCTCTTGGTTACCAGTCCTGGCTTCTCCCTAAAGCTGCTTTGGAGCAGTTCTTCAGGCTGGTTCTGGATGCCCAAAGCCCTCTTCTGGAGCCTTCCACCTGGGCCCGCCCCTCCCCGTGTTGGACGTGATGGTACAAATCTCCCCTTCCCTTCCTACCCGTGAGCAACGTGTCTTTCTCTATGTCTCCTTCCCTCACAGAGATCTATACAGTCGGAAAGTAACATGTTAAAATAAGCAGGAAAATTGAAAAAAAATTCTCAATTTTAAACTATAAAGTTGGAAATTAAATTTCTTAAATTATAAAATTGGAAATACATGCACGTGATAACAGAATCCACCACGACAGAAGTGTATGAAAGTAAAAAGCAAAACTCCTTTCATTTTTGCTTCCCTTAAGCCCAACCCAAATCCTCCATTCCCACAGCCATTGTTAACAACTGGACTGAATGCTTTAAGGCGTTTTGACGCTGTTAAATACCATCCATCCTCCTTCAAAAACACCTTTATTGAGCTATAATTGGCGCAGAATGAACAACACATATTCAAAGAGCACACAAAATCTGATAGGTTTTGACAAATGCCCACGCCTGCAAAACCATCACCAGATGAATCTCTATCACCCCCAAAAGTTTAAAAGCAGGAACACCAACTTGGAAACCTTAACTCTACAAGTATGGAAAACATGTGACACGTTTTGGAGCTTTTAAGGATAACACATGCAGAATATTCCCCAATCTAGACTGCATTTCCAACACTTGCTGAGTTGAGTATATTTTCGCCGGCAATCTTCATTCTATGAGGTTTAATTTAACATGAGAAAAATCTCTTAAACACTCTGACCCCTGGTGGACAGTTTGGGACTTAAATGGTTTTACTGCTCGCTGGGCACATCTGAGCCATCAGCTTTTCTTTTTCTTTTTCTTTTTCTTTCTTTCTTTCTTTTTTTTTAAGCCAGGCAGAGGTGGCTGTTGGTGCTGATTTTTCGTTCATTTATTCTAAGATCCTATTTCATGGAAGAACAGATAAAAGTCCATGGAAGAATTATGGACGTATCATGAGTAGTAACTATTGTTTCATTTTGAATGTCCTGGAAATCCAGATTTTAGAATGCAAAACGAACTTAGATGGTAATGGCCTAGCAGCAACAATTGGAGTAAAGCTGTATGTTTATGTATCACTTAAAAGTTGTTAAAGATCTCTCACATTTTCTTATTTGACCCTAATAATATCATCTCTATTTTCAAGGAAAGGAGATTGAGGCACAGAAAGGTTAAAGTATGTGCTTTTAAAACCAGCATTTGTGACTCCTGTTTCCGTGTACTTTCCAGTATACTATACTTCCCAGCTCCAAACTGTCGCTTTACAGATGAGAAAAATGCATCCGAATGAGGCTAAGCATTGGCCCTCAAAGCCTGCGGGCAGTTCCAAGCAGAATCCGAACAAGCGCGCATGGCTCCTGACTCATGGTCCAGCATGAGCATCCTACCTGCTTCTGCACTTTGCACAAACCCTGTCAGTGACAACGCACCAGTGAAAAATAGATGGCTGCTGCAACTCTAGAATTAATGTCTGCTCTGCACTGTGAAAGCAGGGGCATCAAATGTGGAAAATCCCAGGTGAGTCTGGTAGGAACAGTTAGCAAGGTCAATCCAGGGTGGGGCCGGATCCTGAGGTGAGAGGAAAGGTGGGGCGCCATTTTGAAACCTCAGGCCAATGCTCCACATCATCCCAGGTTTGTCTCTGGCCCACATTTTCAGTCCCCCAGGACGCCAGGCTGAGAGGGCCACTCCAGCCAGGCTGTTTCATACCTGCCTGCTGACCTCTGGGCAGACCCTTTCTCTCCTTGCTGCAGGAAATGGGGACGGTGCTATGGGAGCTATGGGTTTTATAACACACCCTCTGTCAGGACTAAGACCTGTTTCCTGTGTAGCTCTTACAATTTGAGCCCTAGTGCTAAACACACTGCTGAAGTGAGAATGTCTTATTTCCTGGTCTCAATTCCTACTTCTGGGAGTTTTAATGAAGATTTGATCATTCTCTGTGGGCTGACTCTTGGCACAAGAGCTTCCTGGAAATATAAAAATGTCACCTGGGCTTGCTTGCACTTAGGTAACCCTTGCTGGAGCGACTTAGTTTGAAAGAAACCAGGAGACCCTTTTAGCCCGTCTTTCAAATCGTGTAACTCTTAAACTTGCACAAACCATAGTGGTTCTTTTGCAGTTGATTAAAATTTCTAGGACCACCATTCCTGGAGCAAGTCTTGCTTTATAAACTTATTTAAAAGTCAGTGTTCCTCTAGATTCTAAATTTAGCACTGTGTATTTTCACTGCATTCTGCTGTTGCTAGGAAACACTGGAATTTTAAATTGTTGGGTGGACAATTGGACTTTTCAAATTACATTGTACAATTTTCTCTGCATTTTTTTTAACCTAATGGGGGAAAACATGTTTTTGCTGTCTAAACATCAGTTCACAAGTTCAGAATCTGAATGGAAGACAACTGAGTGACCCATTCTACCTGTGTCCCTCAACATAAGGCCTTGAAAGATAGCTAAGACACACAGTGAAGAAGGCATGGACGTAAAGTGGATGTGCATCCAAGATGTGGAGCAGGCTGAAAGAGGATTGGGTAAGTGAGAAAAGATTGTTAAAGGTACATGTTATTTTCTTTCCATTTGTGGTTTCTGCTCTTTGAGCACCAGAGGCACCTTATGTGGAAGCAGCTCCAGGATTGTAAACTTTGCCAAATTGCTGGGGTTAACTGATTGAAGAAACAGTAGGCTTTTTAGATGGACACTCTTGACCTCTGTGGTGGCCATAGCCCAGGGAGGCCAGCCTAGTGCCAGAAAGAAAGTTGAACAGAAACACATTCCACATCCAAGGAAGCTTGAAAAGTGTCTTAAATCTTCCTGGAAATTTCTATAAGAGGTGCAAAGAAATGGTGACGTTGCTTGACATAGCAGAATGCCCTGTAGTCCTCATCAGTGGTGTATCTACCACAAACCTTATCGTCAAGGTAGATTCTAGGGTGACCAGATAATTTATTGTCCAAACTGAGACACTTTTGAGGTACAAGGAGTGCTATTAATAATTACCCTGGGGCAGTAGGCATATACCAGGCCTGTCCTCACCAAACTGGGACGAATGGCCACCCATTGCTGTCCACTTGCTCCATCCTCTATTTCTCTCAAATTCTGGCATCCTCTGGGTCACCTACCTTCACTTTCCCTTCCAACTAACTAGTCTGTAGGACTTAATTCTGCTTTCCAAGGGGAGCCAGAATATAAAGCACAGCTTTGGCCATGACTGGGATCAGCACAATGAAAACTGGGTAACTGCTTGAATCTCATCTCCCACCACTATCTCTCTCTCTCATCTATGTTTTAAAAGGCAGCCTTTTGGCCTAGGAAGCAGTGACACTCCGGGAGGAGAAGCACACCAAGCACCCAGATCTTGTTTTCTAAGTATCTTTCTCCAGTAAGAGCAACCAGGGCTCCTTAGAGAAGTAATAAGCTCATTGTAGGGCTAGCGTGGCGGGGTGGGGGTGCGGGGTACAGAATGAGCCTGCAGACTCTTGTAGTGGCAGGAAATAAGGCAGTGCTCAAAGAACAGAAGTATGGAGGCATGCCAAAAGGACATAGTCCCAAAACTGCAAGAGCTCCTGGTGGTCAAAGCTGGAACAATTAAAAAAAAAAAGGAATTATAACCCAAAGTATAAAATAAATATACACGAGCGCATACTGATATAAATAATTGGATAACAAAATAAATAATGGAGGAGAAAAGACACATCGTCCTTGCAGAAGAATGTTCCACCCTCCAGGAGATGGCACCTCGTCCTCCCACGTTCTCCCCCTTCTGGCCCCCAGCGAAGTGTGGGATGGACTGAGTATCTCATTTCCAAACCATAGAACATAGAAAGGGTGAAAACAATAATATTACAGTGGAGAAACCTGGAAATCAAGACCTTAACCAGAATCATCAAGGTTAACACCCCATGCTGCTAAGTCGTGTTCCTGTCATATACCCCCTTATGATGTGATAACAAAGGGATGTTATCTCTGTAGTATTGTTCCCCAATACCCCTGTCAAACCATGATTAAAACATCTAATTACCTCATATTGGGGTATGTTCTTAAAATTACCTGACCAGTATTTCTCAAAATTAGTGAGGTCATAAAAAACAAGAAAAGTCTGAGAAACTGTCAGAGTAGAGTGGAGTATGGTGACATGACGTCTAAATCCAATGTGGTATCTTGGACATTAGTGGGAAAATTGGTAAGGCCTAGTAAAGTCTGGAATTTAGTTACTAGTAATGGAGTTCCCCTGGGTTCTTCGTTTTGACACATGTACCACGGTAATGTAAAATGGGGAGTATATGTGGGCTGTCTGTACTATCTTTGCAACTTCTCTGTACACCTAAAATTATTCCAAAATTAGAAGTTGTTTACTATTATTATTATTATTATTATTATTATTATTATTTAAAGAACAAAGCAGCTAGCTTGAAGAGGCTCCCTCTTGTCAAATCTGGGCCAATTTGGGGATCAAATTTTGATCATTTTGATCAACGAATACATTTAATTAATAGTTATGAATTTGTACTAATATAAGTGAATGAGTGAATAAATAAATAAAGTGGAGATATGGGGAAACTCTTATATTGCCAACTAATAAATGCAGAAGGAAAATGGAGTTAGATTATCACAACGAATGTTAACACTAGTGATTAAAGTTTGATGAGGAAAGGTGTATTTGCATAGTCTCAAAGTAGTCACTTACAAAGCAAGTACAAAGGGAAAACAGTAACTTTATTTATGGTGAAGAAACTTGGCAGACAGCCATAAAGGATCAACATTAATATTACCCAAAATGGAAAAACCAATATCATGTGCTTCTGGAAATAATACACTGAGAACACCATGTCACCTCTGTGGTTTTCCTGCCCCCAAAACGTATAACCTGAATCAAATAATGGAGAAATGTCAGATAAGCCAAAATGGAGGGGACTTCCCCAGAAGAACTGGCTTACTTTTTTCATAAAGAGCATGGCTGAGAAACACAAAAAGGCCAAGGAACTGTTTCAGATTAAAACAGACTAAAGAGACATAACAAAATGTAATATATGATTGGATCCTGCACTGGGAAGAAACAAATATCTATGAAAGGATATTACTGGGACCCTAGGTGAAATGTGAATATAGGCTGTGGACTAGGTAATTGTATTGTATCAATGTTAATTTTCTTGATTTTGATAATTGCACTGTGCTTATAGAAGACCACACTGTTATTCTTACACAATGAAGAATTTGGTTGAAATTGAAAAAAAGGTGCCTCTTGTTGCTTTGTGGAAAAAGCATAGAGGAGATAAGGTGGAAGCAGAATGTCATTAGAAGGTTATTTTAATAATCCAAGTAAGAGACAAACAAGGCTCTGACTCAATGGTGGTTGGTTGTGGAAATGGTGCGAAATGGCTGGATTTGTTTTGAAAGTAGAACCATAAGGATTTGCTGATGGATAGGTGTGAATGAAGGAGAAAGAGAGCCAAGGGTTTCAGCCTGAGTGACTGGGAGAAGGAGGGTGGGTGTCACTTACCCAATGGGAGAGGGGGCGGTTGGGTGTGTGGGGAGATCAGGAATCTGATTATTACGCATTGCAGCCGGATGAGCTTTCCTGAAGTGCAGTTCTGATAATCCCACTTCTCTGACTGATAATTCTATTTCTTCCGTAGTAGAATGTTCCAACCGAATGATCCAAACTCTTTAATTTGGCATTCAAGGTCTTTCTCGTCTTGGACCCACTCAAACTTTACAAAGGCAGTATTTACTCTTCTCAGCCTTCTTTTGGTTTCAGTGTAATTGAACTAATTGTTGTTCCTGATAAGGGCCAAGCCTCAATACTTTTCTTCTTATTGGTATTTCCTGAAGTAGGATCCGTTTACTGTTACTGGTATGAATGATCGTTGTAAATGGCACATGTAGAAATATTTGTATTTTGATAGCTATATATTGATTTTAATGTATATCAGAAGACGGTGTCACTAGGACATAAAACCTGAGATTTCATGAATATTATTATTAGTACAAGTCTTGGTAAAATAGTGGGTCAGTTTAAAATCAACATAAAAAATATTATAGAAGGTATTATATAATACTACTACTACTAAGAGACGGCCAAAATTAGGAAGGTCGTACATGAAACCTGAGGTTTGGGAAATACTGTGCTAATAGAGTGTAATTGAAAACATGCTTTTTATAGGATGGTGACATTTCAAACATGCCCAAAGTAGAATGATGGCACCTCTTCTTTACCTTCAGTGATTGTAAAGCAGATTGCTCAGACCTGCCCTCTGGCTCGCCACCATCAGCTCCAGATTAGTGAGCCTGAAAAACCCATAGAGAGTCAGTGCCTAAAGTCTCAGTTTCAAAATGAAGGGTTTTGCACACCCACCGAGGAGTTGGAACCTCATCATTTGATAATGGGATGCCGGTGAAATGATTTGAATGGAGAAATAGTGTTATCAAAGGGTTACACTTCAGTTGAGGAAGGCTTTGGTTGGCAAGTAATAAAGGCGTATCATAACAGAATGGCTGAGATGGTTTTTATACATCTGGGGTTTCTATGATTTTTATAGCACTAATTATTGAGGACCATATCTTGCTGTAATGCAACTGTGGTCCCAAATCAGATCTTAGCAGGGAAGTGTTCACTACCTCTAGTGCAGCAGACACACTGGTGAGAATGTTTGGTGTGGGGTCAGGCAGCCTCAACAGTGAGCCATCCAGAGTTTGCTATTTCCTAGTTATATGGCCTTGGATAAGTAAGTCGTCGTAGTTCTCTGAGGTTTTCTTTCATTTTCTGAACATGGTGTTCTCTACCTAATGAAATAATAATAGTTGTAATTTTGACAGCATTCTGCTCACTGTAGATACACTGCTTTCCTTACTTGACAGTCTTTCCACAATGCCTTACACCCCTGCCTCCAGCCCTCCCCCGCAAGTCCATTGTTCTACTTGGGTAGATGAGCAAATAGGGATAATTGTGGAGAGATCTTATAATAAAGGGAAGAAGGAATACATCACAGTCGTTTAAAACTTTGGCCTGCAGGTCTCTTGCTTCAGTAGAATCAGCAGGTTATTCTGTGCTGGATCCTGTGGTGCATTTGGAAATCAGCAAACCTTGATGGAGGGAGAAGGTCCTTCGTTCAGTTGGCAGAAATCAGAAAGTATGGAAATACACAGCAATAAACCTCCTGGCAGGCTTCTCACAGAGAAGCAGTGGGATCTTGTTCAGAATAGTTCTGCCTTTGGAAAGAGAGAATTTCCTCTACTAGAAGACATAAAACAGTAATGAGAAGAAGCACTTGGTAAATTCAGGAAATCAATTTCAGCTTGGGAATCCCAAACGGGAGTTTATTTTGTGGGGTAGGGAGCGATTTTCCAGGGCTGACCTTTGGTAAAAGGAAACTTCTGATTTTTTAGTTTTAAAGCTCCCATGGGCTAATTCAAAGTGGAGAAGGGCACATGCTTTCCACGGGGACGCCCGTGGAGACGTTTGCATAGTAAACCAACTGACTGTTGGCTGGTGGGGTTTGAATTTTGGGGGCCTGTGCCTTTTTTTCATTTCCACCACTGAGTGAAATTATTCCCTAAATCAATTCCTATGGAATGTGATGAAATAAATGTTAGCCAGACTGAACTTCCTGAATTAACTCTTCATTACATTTTCAAGGGGGAGATACTATACTTAGCAAGTAATTAAAATAAATTATTTTTCCCATTACATAAAAGATAGCACAGAAAGGATTCGCTGGGATCTAAGCTCAGGAAAGAGTTCTCCTTCCTGGCTATGTTTTGGTGCCTTCTGGAGACACGTATGACACTTGGTAGAAATAATTTCCGCATGAGCAACCTTGCTGGGACGACCTATTGGCTCCGTTCATCAGAGATTGTCTTCATTTAGGTCTTATTGATAAGAGCAGGTTTGCAGGTTCTGGAATTCATAGAACTAACTGAACTGGGACAAAGAATGGGAATTTGGCTTGATCTGTCTGGCAAAGCATCCGTTTCTAGGACTTTGCACAGGTCTGTTCCAGTCTGCAGCAGTCCCTTCAAGCTTCTTACCCAGGTCCTGCCCCTCTCTGAGCAGATCCCATCTCCCCATCACTTCCTGGCCTTTCCATGAACCTCAGCTCTTCGATGTGGCCCAGCCCTCCCTCCCACTACCCCGACTGCCTCTTTAGTCTGTTTCCCATTGCTTCTTGCCTTGAACTTGACTCTCAGGAGACCGTATGACTGGTAGTTCAGGCACAGCATATGGTATTAGATGGAGGCCCTGTCTCCTGCTGAAAGCACCCTTCTGTCCTCTCTTTTTATCTGTTACATGTTAATTCACAAGAGAAAGCTGTCACTTCTGCAAGGAGAGTTCCCATGTGCTTGGCTATCCTCTTATGTTCTCACATGACCTAGGATATACTGCACTCACCACTTTCACTCTCGTATATTGAAATTTCCTATTTATTTTGACCCTCCTCATTCTCCATCAGCTGAAATTAGAATGTAAGCTCTTTGAGGGCAGGCAAAGCATAACTTATTCATATACATTTTTTTATCCCAGTATCTTGAATATGGAAGGGGCTTAGTAAGTTTTGATAGACTTTTGAAGCCACATCACATCTTGTCCTCAAGTGGCTCAGGGTCTAGGGAGGTGACAGTGACAATACAGGTCACAGTGACGTGTGCATAGGGGCCCATTAGAACACAGAGAATGGACCCTACTCAGAAGAACTCACATCTACCTCGATACATTGACTTATAGCCAGCTTTCAGATGAGATTTTTATTATTGCTGCTGTTGGCTTATTTTGATTTGCTTTGGCTTATTTTTTTATATTTTTCCTTTTGGTGTGCTTTCTTCTCTTTAATTTTCCGTGAGGCTTTGGGATACCAAGCTTCACATATGGAGCCTCAGTTTCTTCATTTGTAAAATGAGAATGTAAGTTTGTGCTTTGTGAGTGAAACTCCTTCTAGATCCAATGTTGACAATTTGTGACTTTCCAAAGGCTGCAAAATGGGAAGCCTACGTGAGAGGATGTTAAAATGGGACTCTTCCTATGTCCATTTTAGCTGATGTCCCAGAGCTGAGACAATTTCACAGGTGGCAGACCACCTACATAAGAACATGCTAAGGACTGTGAAAATGGTTTTGTTACTGTTTGCTCATCACTTACCTCAAGGTTATAAAAGATGTTGGGGAGAATTCCTTTGGCAAAGGTTATAGCCTGCCCGACTCCTCTCCATGGAAATGGGTGGTATGTGCGTCCTTTTACCTGAAGCCAAGTGTAGGGGGCTTAAAGAGGGGTGTGTAAATGTCCCCGGGAACTTGGACAACATAAGGCCTGGTGTTTGTTGCCCTCCTGTTTCAAAACATAGTGTATTAATAGAACATTTGAGGTACACGAAGGCCAACAGAGCTGGAGATTCTTACCATTGAAATGATAGCCTGTTACTCAGAGTTCCCAAGAGGAGGGGCCTGCTATGTCCTGGTGGTGGTGAGGGGAGCACATGTGGAAGCCCCAGGGTCAGTCAAGAGGCAGAAGGACAAACTATGGTAAGAACCTTGACTGTGGTATCCACAGGAAGCGATGGGTGAGGCAGGGTAAGCAGATTATGGTGAGCCAGTTTGAATAATTTCAGTGGCTCTGGGCCCAGGGGCTGTCCCCAGTTGCCTGGTACCTGGCCCTGGGGTGACTCGGGCAGGGGAATAATGGTCTGGAGCATGAGGGCCTGAAAAAGAGGTGGCTGGGAGTGAGAGCATCGGATTGGTTGGTTTGCAGATGCAAGGTGCTCTCACAGGTAAGGTGTTTCCTATCTCTGGAAACTGGCTAACACGAGAAGGTTTCAGCAAGTCTTTGGAGGTCAAAGCATCAGAATACGGAAAACAAAAGGCATGGTTAATACACCCCCGTGGAAATCTGCAGTCAGCAGGCTCAGGATGGATCTGCGCCTGCTGGGTGGGAGACAGATGTGGCTATGATGGGAATAACCTCCATTTATACAAACAGTGGGGCTGTGGGCAGGTTTTCTAGGGTGTAATGTGGAGCCAATGGAAGGGAGTTTCCCTGGGATCATCTTAAAAGTACCCCTACCCCCCCCACACACACAGTGGAACCTCTTAGAGAGGCACAGCTACCCCACAGAGAGGCTGAGTTCTAGAAATCTCATGCCCATGGAGATGTCATGTGGGACAGCTGGAGGTGAGGCAAGTCCCTTGTCACGGGAAATAAAAGTGGTTTCTAAAGAGCGGACAGAAGACCTAAAGAAGAGATGAACCTGAATGCCAAATATATAACTGTTTCCTCTCATCACTTCCTCCTGGGCCTGGTAACTAGGGATGTGAGAAACAGCCAGTAACAGATTTACTCTCAGTGATTGGTCCTGAGTTGGAGGTGGGGGGGTGGGGGCGGGGACGAGGGGGAGGAGTTCCCCATTATATAGGACTTTGGATGGAATATTAGTTTGGACCGGGATTGGGTGGTTATTAGACTTGATTACACTTTATATTATCTAAGAGTGCTCAGGAAAGCTGTGAGATCTGCCCATGGTTTCATGTGGGGGCAGAGAAAGGATTAGTCATTGGGTGATGGGGAAAAGCACACCGCTATGTCTCGGTGACATCCAGTTGTGTTCCACTCACTTGATAAACCTGTTGCGTGAGCAGACAGAATGGCGGTCGTTTTGACAAAGTTTATTTAATTTAAAGCCCCCGTGCCCAGAGCAGCATTTTAGGACCTGGGTGAATGACATTAAGTAGATAGGATATTTGTCCTTAAACGTGCTCACAGTTTAGTGGGAGGGAGAGAACAGGTTAGTCCATTGCAGCCTGCCTCTTACAGGTCTCCCTGCCATTGGCTTCTCCCCACTTCCATCCCCCTTCTTCTGCCAGGACAGTTATGAGCTTGAACGTGTTGACCTTCTGACTGAGGAGCCTGGACAGTCTGTGCTCTGTGCCGTGTTCACTGTGTACCAGTCTGAGCGGTGGCGGTGGCTGGACCCAGGCAAGAGACTGAGACAGACCTAGCAGTGAAGCATTTGGACCTTGGATCAATTACTCAAGCATTCAAGCCCCAGCTTCCCCATCAATACATGGAGATAAAATCTACCCCTTGGTCTGTTGTGAGAAATAAATGAGATACTTGTCCAGGGTTTACCAGGGTGAACTTCACATTGAACTGCTTCATAAGGAGAGCTCATAACCCAGTTATCAGCTGGGACATTTGGCCTCGCCCCCCTCTCTGGCCTTCTCCCTCCTGTATTTGAAACCTACTGGATGAGTTTCAAACAACTCTAGTCCAAAGACTGTCTTTATGGTTAGATGTTTCTAGGGGAGAAGAAAAGTAAAAAAAAAAAAAGAGAAAAAAAAAGAAAATTTTAAAGTAAACGAGAGTACTGCATGACATCATTCTTAATAAACTAGAGTGAAGGAGTCCAACTGGAAAGGTTGATGACTTTGTAGTAACTTTTTGTGTGTGTGTGAGTATACCAGGGAGGTTAGGCGTGTCAGACACATTTATATTTGGCAGAAGGAAGTGATTTAACTTTCCTTTGTATACGATGTCCGTGAAGCTGATTATACCTGGGATTTATAATTCAATTTAGTGAAATGGAAAGACACTTGAAAAAATTAAAAAGTGGAAATGGGGTTATTTGTCATTCTTTCATCAGATAATCTTGAACTGGCTGTGCCAATCCCATATATGAAAATTGGTTTTCCCCGAGGTAATTCTGAGGACTCTGGTACTACTGCCTTGTTTTCTAGTGTGATTAATGACAATCTTGCCTCTCCAGCAGATTGTCTGGGTCTTTAGGACAAGGATGGTCTCCTCTCCTTTTAATTTTAAAAACCATTTTAATTTTTAGTATTCTGTGGTAATTAGATCACTTAATAATTACTCATTGACTTTGTCTTGTAATTGACTTTTGAATCATTCAAAGTCGTTTAAAATAAGCTTATGGCGCTTTTGGTGTTAATCATGTTTTCACGTATTCTTTGACTATAACTATTTGAAAATTGGCAATCGATGTATTTGTTAACCAGAACAGTCCATTCCTAAGTCCTGCCCTGTAACAGGGAGTTCCCCGCGTTCTTTTTATTGTTGTGGCCCATAGGAGGCCTTGTGAGTGGATTGCTCCCTCCTCAGACACATCTTAGCGTTTGGATCCACACAGATTCTGAAATTCAGAATTAATACTTGATTTTAAATTCTGAGGTGGAAATATGTGCCCACTGGGAATTCTACTGAGTTTGTCTATAGAAAGTAAATATTAATTTTGTTAAACTGAATATATTTGCATTTATGTTCCCAAATCATCACCAGCTTGCTTAACAAAAGGCAAATAGAGGCAAATGCTTTCCATTAGTGACTTTTCTATTTCTCTCAGGGATGCTTTTTAGCATAAATGTATGTGTGTGTGTGTGTGTGTGTGTGTGTGTGTGTGTGTGAGAGAGAGAGAGAGAGAGAGAGATATGTATGTATATATGTATATAAATGATTTTTTGGGGTATCAGTTTACACTATCAGTTGAAATGACACAGCTCTTATTTAACCATTCTTTTTGGCTGATTTCATTTCATTGTCTAAGTAGGTGACTGCCTTGATGGGACAGTTTGTCAAACACACACAAGACACAATGTCAGGTCAAGGCCTGCCTGAGGAGGCTGGTAAAGACAGAACAAGCTGCTTTCAGAATCAGACCATGTATTACTTATACAGCAAAAGGAAAAATCGCTGAAGGTACCCAGCTCCCTGTGGTCCTTATCTCTCCACAAAGAGGGCCAACACACACAAAAGGGGCTGCACCCCTGAAACACAAGTTATGGGAGTCCCCATTGCCAAGGAGCCAATTCTAAACTGCGGCTGTGTGCATTTATATTCTGCATTTCTGCTTTGATGGAGGCAGGCCAGGAAGCCTCATACCTCATCAGAACCTGGGAGACAATGAGAGCCTGTGTGTGATGTCCTCGCAGGGCAGACGGGGAGGTGAGTGGACAATGGCCTCGCAGCAGCTCCTCAAGGGGCTCCCAGGCTCTCGTGTTCTGGAAGGATCACGAGACATTCTATGGAGACTCAGATGAACTGTGTTTCAAGGCTTCGCCAGCGTGGCCTCTGTGGATACAGGGAGGTCGCCCGGGCATCATGGTGGAGCTGTTCCCTGGGCCATCCTTTTGAAGCTGCCAGCCCCCCGTGATGGTCACGTAAGAGAGAATGTAGCAGGGACCTTTTAGCTCCATTTTGAAGCTCTGGCTGGTCCAGCTTGTCTACTTTTCTCGTAGCTGCTTAGACTCCAGAGAGAAGTTTTCTTGTGGGCAGATCTGTTACTGGCTAAGAGAACCGAGGTCTGGTATGCATGACCTCAAGGGGATACCCAGTTTATTAAGAAAGCAGAGCAGTTTCGGAGTGCTTCGCTGCAGATTTTGCTGTACTGGGCTTTAGTTGGTAGGCACAACCTAATGGTTAATAGCTCAGACTCTGCCGTTGGACAGTTCACCCATTTACAGGAGGGTGAACCTGAACAGATTGTCTAACCTCAGTAAGTCTTCATTTCCTCATCTATAGAGTGGGGACGACAGCAAGAGAAACTACTTTGAAGTACAGGTAACATGCTAAGAATGCTGTCTGATACGTCAGCACCCAATAAAAGCAGCCCTCGATATTACTGAGCCTATATCGCAGTGCTGAGCTCTCTACTGAGCATTTGAGATAAGGGGGAAAGACAAGGAAAAAAGAACCCCAAACTTTGTTAATTTACCAGACAGCTGACTTAGCTGGACACAGACCTAAAGCAGTCCGTCAGCGAACGTTGACAAGGGTGATAGGACGATCTTTGTAAAGGAGGGATCAGGGGTCACAGGATTTATCTTGTGGTTGGACTGTATTTGATTACACTGCTGAGCAGGCCCAGTGACTTGTGGCTACAGGCGGAGAGCAGAAGGTCACTTAGTAGAAGCCACCATCAAAGAGTACTGTCCCCCAGATCGCTTTGTAGAATGGTTTGGCCGGGGACCATCCACATCCCTTCATTTTCCTTCCATCGTCCAGCTTGGGGAAGGCCCGCACAACTGGTTTGATCATTTTGACTTAAACAACTGGTCATTTCATATCCTATGGGATGTGTGCTGAGGACATTAAACGCAGGTGTGTGGGGATAGAAAGTGAAGGCACAGCCATTTTCCAATTAGGAGCCTCTCAGTTGCCTGAAACCCAAGCACATGGAGTGAACCAGACACCCCTGTCTGGAGCTCTGTATTCAACTCAGGATCCAACTCTCAGTGGAAAATTAAAAACAAAGTCATTATTATATATTAGATTTATTAAAAATGCAACTATTACCAAGAGCCTGTGGGCATGTGTGGAAAATGCCGTAATTAAATTAAATTAAATTAAATCCAGAAGCTAGAAGTAACATTTTCCACTAAGGAGGAGGAGGAGAAAGAAAAAAAATAAGCCCAGAAGAGAATTCCAAACCAGAAAAGTACAAGAAGTGGCCAGGATTCTTCTAGGAGAAGGAAGATGTTATAACGGTTATTATTATTGCTGCCCTGAGATAATGGAAAAGTAATATGTAAATTTGGAACAAGATTGGAACTTTCCAGGCATTGGGAAATGATGTTTATTTGGAAGAAGGTGAATAACATTAAAGCCAGAAATGGAATAGCTACTATAATAGAGAAAGTTTATTTGTAGTAATTATTTAGAGTAATTATTCAAACAGTGACTCTCAGATCAGTGGGAAAGCAGTGTTCTTTCAAGGTCACCAAGGTCAAGGGAGGGTAAAATTGTCCGCTGGCAGATTCAACTTGCGTGCTTTATTTCTGGAAAAATTAGGACAGTGTTAAGATGATAGGTGATAGGTAAGAGTGGAGCTTTAGTCCTGTCTCCAAGACAGCCTGTGTTTCTTGTTTCCATCCACACGTGATAGAAGGAAGGTTGAGTAAAGAAGAAAGAGAGTTAGTGGGATGAACCCTGGGTGTGTCTACATTTTGGTTTTCCTTTTTTGAGCTGTGTTGCTACAAAGAGGTTGGATGGTCCTCACAAAGGCCCCTGGGCGTATTCCCACATCCCTTAGGACTAGAAGCTCGGAAGGGCCTTTGGGGCAGAAGACTTCGAGTTAGTTGCTTTGCTGGACTAGAATCCTTAGTTTCTTCTGCAAGATCAGCATTGGCTGCCACTGTGCTGCTTTTTCCGAAATTAGGACAGTTCTGGGGTATTTTTAACGTATGAAGTGGTCCAGGCAGTCCGAGGGTGAGGTCAGAGTACAGTCAGTGCCTCAGGGGTGGCAGCTCTCTAAGATGCATGGCCCACGGAATCCCCTGGCAGCAGCAACTGAAGCAGTTGCTATTCTGGAGGTTGGTGGTTATGGGCTGTCTGACTACCAGAAATGTTCCATTTGTTTTGTATTTGAAACATTAGTTTTTGCCCCATATCTGAGAAATTTGTTATCCTTCTGAATTCCACTCAGGCTGTTGTCTTTGCTCCCAACTGGCTCATGTTGATGTGGTTGAACTTACTGATCAATTTAAACATCAGATTTGATTGATGGATACTTGGCCAGATAATCTATTGTGTGTCAGTCAAAATGATGGGACCGGTTGCTTGAAGGGAACTCTAGATCACTACCAGGCCACTCAGGGATTGCGATAGAAACTTCTGAGGTCTGGATAAAACCCTGTCTTCTCAAACTGGGGCTCTTGGGGCTTTCTGCACAAGGACGGATTCACTTTACTCAGGGGGGGAACCTGTGAGGACTTTTCATGATTTTAGGTTTTTTTTTTTTTTTTTTTTTTTTTTTTTATGGCTAGCTCATTAACTGTGGTTCTTGAGGGAAAAGGGAGGTGGTGAATTCTGGCATCCAGGCTGGCAAACCTGTAATCAGTGAGGCTCTTTGGCTCTGCAGTGTGGCTACATTGTCTCTGGCCGTGAATAAAGGCTTCCTCAGTTTACATAAAAGGGGCTCACTCCTCCCCTGCAGCCCTCCATGGGAAAGACTGCTGAAATCAGGTGCTTATTTAATATAATCTAATTTAAAGGAACACACTCTACCCCTTTTATGTGCACAGGACTCAAGTGCCAAATGCTGCGCCTTGAGTGGGTCTGTTTTTATTCCCGGCAGGTTTTCACAGGGTGTTATTGTAGGGGTGAGGTCGTCTGGCTGGTCACCTTGATCCAAGCCCTGCTTGCACAGTAAGTTTATAGTTTTTTTTTTTTTTCTTTAATCCTTGCGAAGTGGCAGAACTCCTGTTGGAGTGTGAAGGGAATCAGATACTTATAATCATTTTTAACTGCTGGGGTCAGATCTGCAAAACCACTCAAAAAGCCAACAAGCGATTCAAACTGCCACATTACACAGGGTATAAAAACCCCGAATTTTACGTCTGTAGAAAACCATGTCATTTGCGAGTTGAGGCTTTGGATAATTTCAAACGATTCTCAGAAGTTTCCCTGTAGTACGTCCCCTGTTTCCAGAAAAAAAGTAGGAAAGACAAGAAGATAATACCAGGAAAAGAGTATCCCATTTCTTTACCATATTTTTTCCTACCGCTATGTCTAATGCCAATAATAGAAATTATGAGGGAGAAATGTAAGTGTGGCTTGATGGCTTTATGCGTTTGAGTTCCTCATGAAGTCAGATTGCCAGAAGCAAGCTGGGAAGACAGATGTGGGAGAGTCGGACAGGGAGAGGAAAATAAGAGAATTCCATGCTACTTCGAAGGATGTGTACAATTTATGAAAGATACTGTTAAGGCTTTTGGAGTGTGGCATCTCTATTGCCACTGCTATGTATGTGGGTGAGTTAGGTGGCAACCGTCAGAGCACAGCTTGAGCACGGCAGGGTCCTGGACCACTAACTAGAACAACCACGTGACTCACCACATCAGCTGCTCGGCTGTCTTCCCAGATGGGCTGGAGGGCTGCCGTGCAGTTTGAGTAAATCAACGTGGCATGGAAGGGTGAGAGGAAGGGTGATGGAGAAGGTCCAGAACCTTCGCTACAGACTCCATGTCAAGTCCTGAATGCAACAACAGGGACTGTATTGCTGCCAGTTCATTGCTGTCCCTTCTGTACATCCGAGTGCAGTAAATATTACAGATCAGTTTTCATCCTAAATAGGAGTTGTGTGAAATGGTCTTGGTAGGGTGGAAAGCAGAGCTGATCTGTGTAAACAGGAGCTTCGTCTAGGAAACTTAACGTGTCTTTCCTTTGTATTAGCCCATTTATCAAAAGGTATGAACCTAGCTTTGAACATGGCCCCTTCTTTTGTTTCTTAATCTTGTGGACGAGAGATAGCATATGGTTAAGACCATGGCCTTGAATCAACAGGTCTAGACTTGAATCCCAAATCTGTGATTTATTAGCTATTTGAACCTGAGCGTGTGCTTCAGCCTTCCTTTTCTTATCTTCAAACTGAGGACAGTAACTGTATCTTACCTTATAAATTGTTGGGAGGATTAAATGAGATGATAGATTGAAGACGCTTTCAGTTTTTTCAACCATAATCTGCAGTAGGAAATATATATTTTGACGTTACTAATTGGCATATGTATATGTACACACACACACACAACACACACACACACACAACTTTAACAAAAATTTACATAACTTTAACAAAAATTTCATGCAACAATACCCTTACTATGTGTAATGTGCTCTGATACTTTCTGTTCTATTCTATTTCATATTTAAGAAATAACCTGGTCATGAGCCACTACATTAATTTTACAACCCATCAATGGGTCATGAGCAATAGTTTGAAAAACACAGATCTAGCACTTAGCACAATGACTGGCACACAGGCATTGTTCTGTAAGGAATAAACATTGTACTCGGGAGGGAATGATGTCATGTAAGAGGTTTACTGGGGCATAATACTTTGGCCAGAGGAAGTTGTAATAAAACGCTGAAAGTTTCTTAATGAAAGTAGCATGAAGGTTGCCAATATGATAAAAGCACTTTTTCCTCCTCTTTTTTTTTTTTTTTCTGATTAAGGCATGAAATTGAAAAAATAAAAAATAAAGAAGCAAGAGGCAAAGAGGTTGGAAAAATTTAAACAAAACATCATTCTCTTTTCCTTAACATAGTTTAATTCAAATTTTCTAACCTAAAGATCAATTTTAGAATGGTTAATATTGACACTTTTGGACAATAAATACTTTAAGGCAGAAAATGCCCAGGATGTTATTTATATACAGTTCATGTACCCAGTTTAGTCAGGGAGACAGATAAAGGAACAGATGTAAGAGCATGTGTCCCAGAATTGTGACTACAACCCTAATCTGAACGTAATAGGCTCAGAGACTCCTCTGTTTGAGGAGACGCAGAGGAGAGCCAGACACTTCCCTCCAGGGCTCACGAGGAGGCTGCAGAATGTCTTGGCCACCACCTGCCACCACACCTATCCGGGATAGAAGGGTAGGTGGCAGTTTACATAAGAAGTCTGGAGACGTGGGATTTTTAGAGTTGTTGGCCTTGTGGGGAGTGAGTGCAGAGTCCACGGTAAGGGGAACTTACCCTCTACCCCATGGCGAGCACGGGAGTTGCTTTCCCTTCTCCAACATCAAATGAAGGGACCTCTCAGACCATCATTTGTAAAGCCCACGTGTGTCTGCCGCAGGCAGGTGGGGCATCGCATACCTCAGGCATCAGTCTTGCTGATCTGCCCCTGAGAACCTGAGAAAGGAAGATTTGGGGGGAGACCACAGGGCTCAGATAAGGCGTGGCTACTGTGCCACGGCCTGCACCAGCACCGTTAGCCTAGGAGGGGTCCTGAGTGTCCAGTGGACTGAGAGAACCCTGCAGACAGTGGCTGGCGAGTCCATGGTAAGAGGGCTGTCCACAGGATGAGGGGACCACATCAGAAAGGGGCTGTTAGATGGACCACTAGTGACAGGAGTTGGGAGGGTGGTCGAAATGGAGCTAGAATAGGATTTCCCATCAGTTCCCATCAGTGAATCATGTAGTGAGAGGGGTGCCCCAGTCAATGAACTCATGAGCCCCACAAAAGAGTCAGCTTTGGGCACCTGCCCTATGTGCCTAGCCTTACCGGCCAGTCAGGGTTGGCCAGAGAGAGGATTCTAGTGGCTCCAGTTAAGTAAGCAGATGTTTGTCCCCTGCCTGTACCCGCCCCTGTCCCCCAGCAAATCTCCCTTTCCTGTTCCCATTCTCAAAAGATCTGGGATCTGAGGATGGATGGAGGTGGTGTGGTGATGAAAAAAATGTCTTCCTTCCCGCTCCAAGTCCCTGAAGCCATATCTGACTTGAGGGAGAGGGAACGTTTTTGAATCAGATACGAGCCCAGACTTATTAACAGGATGGAACTCAGTTTTAATAACTGCAAATAACTGGAATGTTATGGGACCTGCCCGAGGTGTTAAAGGATTTACTATCAAGCAGGGAAGGAAGATTTGACAGAGCGTGAATGAAAACAGTGATTTAAAAAATTTTGTTTGTTTCCCACTGATTTGAAATTCCAGTTCCTTAATACACTGTTTACAAATTAAATGCAAAACAGAGGGATTGGTCTTATAATGGTGTCAAATACAAGTATTTTTCCTCTCTTGCACAATGTTTTGTTTTTTCTTAGACTTAATAAAATTGTTTTATTTTTTGGTTTGCTTAGGTTTCTATTTACGTATCGCCAACTCAACCCCAACCATTTTTCCCAGTTGTGAAAAATCTCTCAGTATGTTGAAATACATAAGGTGTTCTATTAAATTCATCTTGTTGGAAACGTCTTTTCTAGAGCCCCTTCTGACCTGTTCCAATTTGAACTGGTTGCTCTCTCTGGGTCTGCTACAGAGCTTTTATCATGTGGTCTTTCAAGAATATTTTGAGGGGAATTTTCTTTTGACATAGATCCTCTATTTAGATTCCAGGTCTTATTTTTCTCTTAATTTCTTTCCTTGTTTTTGTGGAACACTTGCTCCAGCAACTTCTGAAAAACATTGTGTGGGATGTAAATTTTTGGACTTAGCATATGAAAAATGCTTTCAGTTTATCTGTTGTGGTTTGTTTGCCCAATAGCTTCAGCAATTCCCCACCGTGTATTCATGTCCCCGACCATAGTGACTCTAGGTTTTGGTCAATGGGACAACATCAAACAAGAAGTAAGAAGAAATGGGAAATGCTTGCACATTGGGTGTGCCCTTTCTTCCTGCTTTTTGGGACCCTGAAACCACCACGGGGAGAAGACAGGCTAGTTTGCTGGAGGATGACAGACTATGTGGAACAAAGAGACAAGCTGTATCAAGTGAGAGACCCTGTTCCTTCTGCTCTAGACCAACTAGCCTATAATGTGTGTATGAGGCCATCCTAGATTATCTAGCCCCAGGTGAACTGATACCCGACTGCAAAGATTCACCAAGCTAGCCCACTCCAGAAGAACCACTCTACTGACCCACAGAATTATGATAAATAATAAATGTTTTGTTGCATTTAAGTGAATATACTTTGGAGTGATTTGTTACACAGCAAAAGCTAACTGATGCTGTATCATGACACTTAATGATACATTAGCTGGGCAGAGAATAGTGCACTGAAGATCATTTTTTTAAAAGGTTAAAGGCATTGTTCTGTTGTCTTCCACTGTTGTTGGGAAGTCTTAAGCCACACAATTCCTGTGTTGTTGTTTTTTTGCATACACTTTTTTTTTCTCTTTGAAAACCTAAAGATTCTTTGAAAACCTAAAAACTCTTTAGAGTTTTCATATTTCACAATTATGTGCTTAGTTTGGGTTTCTCTTCATCTGTTGTGCTGGGCACTTGATAAAAATGAACGCTTTCAATCTGAAATATGTGTCTTCTGGTTCTGGGATGTCTGTCTATCTGTATGTATGTATGTACATATGTATGTACGTGTGAATTATTTAGTTGATTACTTCTACCCATCTATTTTCTGTGTTCTCTCTGAATTTTCCTCTGTTTAGATACTGAACTCCTTGGATTGCACCTCACATTTTCTCAGGTGTTCTTTTTATCTTTCCACTGATTTGTCTTTTTGCATTATTTTCTGGGAGATTTCCTCAAAATGGTTTCCCTAACACTTTCATTGAGTTTATTTCTGTTATCACATTTTTCATTTCTAAGGGCTTTTTTTTTTTTTTTCCCTCTGATGGCTCTGTTTTGAAAGAACAGTGTTTTTGTTTCATGGATGAAATGTCTTTTATTTCTCTGAGAATATTAATGAATTGTTTTTGGAGTTTTTACTTCCTTGCATAGTTTCTATTTCCTTGAAATTGACCTCTGTTGTCTTATTTTGGTTATTGACTAGAATGAAGCTGTAGAATTTATAGGTGATTTGAAACTGGGAGAATTTGTAGATGATTTGAATTGGGTCACAGGAGAGGATTCTAAGTAATCTTTTTTATTTTTTTAATTTATTGGGGTGACAATTGTTAGTAAAATTACATAGATTTCAGGTGTACAATTCTGTATTACATCATCTATAAATCCCATTGTGTGTTCACCAACCAGAGTCAGTTCTCCTTCCATCACCATATATTTGATCCCCCTTACCCTCATCTCCCACCCCCCACCCCCCTTACCCTCTGGTAACCACTAAACTATTGTCTGTGTCTATGAGTTTTTGTTTCTCATTTGTTTGTCTTGTTCTTTTGTTGTTTTTGGTTTATATACCACATATCAGTGAATTCATATGATTCTCTGCTTTTTCTGTCTGACTTATTTCGCTTAGCATCATACTCTCAAGATCCATCCATGCTGTCACAAATGTTCCTTTATCATCTTTTCTTGCCGCCGAATAGTATTCCATTGTGTGTATATACCACAACTTCTTTATCCATCTATCGTAGGACATTTTGGTTGTTTCCATGTCTTGGCCACCATAAACAAAGCTGCAATGAACATTGGAGCACACGTATCTTTATGTATAAATATTTTCAGATTTTTTTGGTAGATACCCAGGAGAGGGATTGCTGGGTCATATGGTAATTCTATTCGTAATTTCTTGAGGAACCTCCACACTGCCTTCCATAACGGCTGCACCAGTCTGCATTCCCACCAACAGTGTATGAGGGTTCCTTTTTCTCCACAGCCTCTCCAACACTTGTTACTATTTGTCTTGTTGATGATGGCCATTCTGACTGGGGTGAGGTGATACCTCATTGTGGTTTTTATTTGCATTTCTCTGATGATTAGTGATGTTGAGCACTTTTTCGTATGTCTATTTGCCATTTGTATGTCCTCTTTGGAGAAATGTCTCTTCAGGTCCTCTGCCCATTTTTCAATTGTTTGTTTGTTTTTTTGTTATTGAGTTGTATGAGTTCCTTGTATATTTTGGATATTAGCCCCTTATCGGAGGCGCTGTTTGCAAAAATCTTCTCCCATTCAGTTGGTGGCCTCTTTATTTTGTTGATGGTTTCTTTTGCTGTGCAGAAGCTTTTAAATTTCATATAGTCCCATTCGTTTCTTTTAGCTTTTACTTCCAAGATTCTAAGTAATGTTGACCAGTTGTAACAGGATGTATCTGACAGTGAAATGTCACAAGTTTCAATATAAGGTTGGGTTAGCCATATCAAGTATAATATGGGAGATGTGTGGTTTAGAAGTAGAATATATAAAAATTATTTAGAGGTTTTGAGAGTTGATTTAATGGACAGGAAGTTTATTGCACTTCCTTTAGTGTACTAGTGGACACTAAAAAATGCAAATAAAGTCTTAAGGCTTCATTAATGAAGGTATAATGTTTAGAAAGAGGGAGATGATGGGCTTACTCTATATTATGAAGCTGTAGTTCAGTAATAATAACAATAGATACACTCTGTTGAGCACTTTCATTGTGTTTGGCACTATTTTAAGTGCTTCACACATATTAACTCAATTAAGTACACCACACTTTATGAAGAGAAAAAAAAAGACACAGAAAAGTATAAGTTCCTGTCCAAAGTCATACAAATAGTAACTTCCCAGGTCATGCAGACTCTGACTCTGTCTAGAAGAGCTGGATTTTGAACCAGGTAGCATATGGCACCACGATCTGAACTCCTGACCACCATGCTGCACTGCTTCTCTGACTATTGTATTCAGACACTTGAAAGAGATCTGGACAAAAGAGAACCCTCCAGATGGTGAAAGCACTTAAAACCAAGCGAGCCAGGCATGAACTGAAGGCACTGTGGGTGCTAGCAGAGGAGACTCACAGGAAACTGATAAAATACCTTTAAATATTTGAATAGGTCTAAAGAAAACGAGAGGCTAGATTTGTTCTCTCTGACTCCCAAGGGGAAAACTAGGACCCATGATTAGCAGCGCTAGTGAGGCGGATTTTAGCTACGTGTGCAGAAGGCCTCTCTAAGGACCAGGGTTTCGAAGACTGATGGAAAGGCTTTAAAGAACCAGTCTCCTGGTGTTGGAGTAGTTCAAAAAGGACCTGCAGTCCTCACGGCAGGATTCAAACCGCAGTCGGGCGTTGGAGGAGATGACCAGTAAGGTTTAAAATCTTGAGATGCTAGGATTCTGTTCATTAGGCAAACAGCCTATTTTGAGAAGCATCCCTAAATTCTCTAGATTTTGGAAGAGAAGGCCATCTGAAAAGGTCATTTTAGTCATTCCCCTGGTTGCAAGTATATCTGTGTCCAAACCAATGGAAAGTTTAAACCTTTCCTCTTCCCCATCCCACCTCTCTGACAGCCTCCAAAGGGAAGCATCAGAGCAGCTGAGACTTTTAAACATTTAGGGTTGAATGGACAGTCAGAGATTGTTTAGTGTGACACTCTTTTTGCAGATGGGGGAACTGAGAATGGTGACACGACCCTCCCAAGGTCACACTGCCGGTTTCTGGCAGAGGAGGAACTAAAATCCAGCCCTCTAGACTTTAAGTTCAGTTTTCTCTGCCACATACTGCACTGTCACTCACACTCCCCTTGGAAATTCCTTCCTTGCATCTAGCTTAAATTCTTCCCTGTGTGTTTTAATCCCAGTTTCCTACCGTTTCTACTAAATGCGATGAGTGTTGGCAATTTTTCCTGGCAGTAAAAAGTCTTTTTGTCTTGAATAATGGAATGCTCTCTGTTAGCTGTATGTTGTTATATTCTCCTTGGCTGGGATGGGGCGGTGTCCATTTCACACTTGCACTCATCCGAAGTTAGCAAGAATTCTGAAAAAGAAAAGGCAAAACTGGTAGTTATTGCCGTTTGTAGTAATTTCTCAAATACTTGTTTGTGACCAAGGATGAATGAGGTCTGGTTGTCACATGCCTGTAGGGTTCATGCAGATGTCCCTGTCCGGGGACAGGCTGTTGTTTATTTCATCACTGACTGAAGGCATTGTTCCTACCAGCAAAACTGTAGCCAGGTGGGCAAGTCAAAGGGGCCCAGAACAAAATCGTAGCTTTTTCTAGGGCAATCCTTTCCCCCCTGTTCTGTTCCTTAGTTTCCATGATCTGTGTTGATATTCTACTCCTCTTGAGCTGGGATTTCTAAACATGCATGCACTACCTCTTTGTATATAAACATAATTTGATATACCCTCGCTCCCTCCCCTTCTCCCCATTCCCACCACTCATAATTAGATGAGCTTTACTGGAATGTACGAAGAAAGCCCAGGTGGCTATAACTCAGCTTCACCACAGGAGGGCAGTAGAGTCTACAGAATGAAAAGAACGGTCTGAAAACCAGCTCCTCTTTGTTCACACACACCGTGTTTCCCCCAAAATAAGACCTAACCGGAAAAGCCCTAGCATGAGTTTTCAGGAGGACATCCCCTGAACAGAAGAAGCCCTAAAGCGTCTTTTGGAACAAACCTTAATATAAGACCCAGTCTTATTTTCAGGGAAACAGGGTAGAAGCTAGATCATCAAATGATTTGCAAAACCTGGCAACTTTTAAGAACAATGGAGGGGGTATCATGCATTAAGTGCATACTACTTCCTGCTTACTTCTCTGACTGTTCTCCTCAACTGTGTTCTGATTATTTGTTTCCAAGTGTGTCTCCTTGGTACTGTGTATCTCTACAGCTGCCATTCGAGGAATGGAGGAATTGTAAGCATCTCTCTCCCTTTCTTCTTCCTGTCTGTTTCTTTATTCATTTGTACAGCTTATTAACCAAGAACAGGGCTAGGCATGAGGGTCCCTGCTTACAGGGGTTTACGGATCAGATAAGGTTTTGGTTAAAACTATGAGTGGTAAAAGGGTCTGCATAATTGCCACACAACTAAGAACTGCACCTATCAAACTAGGCAAAAGTCAGCATGACGTAAAAAGACCAGGAAGGTGTACCTCATTTGGCACATGTTGGGGTTCGAACAGCTCCTGGTGGTAAAGATTAAAAAGACATTTTGAAAGAAATAGAGAAAAATCTAGTTAAGGAGGCTTTTCATTTAATTAGGGATGGCAGATGAAAGAGATTTTGAAGTTATAATAAAATTTGGAAAGGCCAGAAAAGAGTGAAATCGTGCTCTCCTGATTGTTCTGACTGAAGGATTGTGCAGTCACGGTCAAAACCTGAACTTTGGGGTCAGACTGAACCAACTTCTGTACTTACCTACGTCGGAGGGCAGGCTAGGTCCTTTAGCTTCCTAACTCTGGCTTCTTATCAGATAAATAAAGCGATGTTGTGAATGTTAAACAGGAGGCTGCTGGCCAGAGGTTCAGGGCAGTGTCTGGCCCATGAGAAGACCCAGGGAATGGCAGCTGTCACTCTGTTTGCATCTTTCCCTTTTTGTGTTTGATTTCATCTTGTTCAAGTTCAATAAATTCCCACAGCGAGGATGAGGCTTAGAGGGTTTGCCTGGAAATCCCTGGAATGGCAGCAGGTTTTCCAGGGACCAGCCATGCCCTAGCAATGCAGCTTGGGAATCCGACCTTGGCAGCACCCTCCCGCTCCCGTGTCTAACAGTGAGAATGAAAGGTCGGGGGTGGTGACGGTGGCCTGGTGTTGCCCTCCTCACATTCTAACTTTTGTTAAAGACTCTCATTGCAAGTCTGCCATCCCTCAGTTTATCTGAGCAGATTAACTTTTCTTTAAAATTGTATCTTGGCGGGTGGCAGGCAGAGTCCCACAGGCTGTTCTCCTGGTTCACTGATGTTGAATTGGGCCCAGAATAACAGAGGAAGGAAAGCATTCCAGATTTAAGCACAGATATTAATCACACTTCACATATAGAAATGCCACCAATAAGCCAGTGTGGGGACAGAGTCCCAGAGAGCAGTTTCCAGGCTCTCGGCCTCACATGAAAGGTGCTGACTCGGGTAGTAGATGGCCATCAGCTGTGGCTAGTTGGCCGTCAGCTGTAACCAGTGAGCCATTGGCCACTGATATAACTGCCTTGGCTGTGTTGGTTGGAGAGTCGGTTGGTTGGCAGGCAGAGAAGCAGACGGGAGGTTGCAGGTCGTGTGACTCCAGCCACCAGTGAGACGATAGTGGTATGACTCCCTTACCTGTGGCTCTGTGGGTGTTCCTTTTTGGCCTCACCATATCCTGTGTTCTTATGTGGGGAGCAGGAGAGGAGGCCCCACATTCCACCCTGCACGACAAATGGCGGAGCGAGCAGGGTCTCCCGCTCGACAGCCAGCCTTTAGAAATAATCCTTATCCAAAGGTATTATGTGTCGGAGTCCTTGCAAGAGTCTCTGCAAAGAATTACATGCATCCAGTGGTGCCTGGAGATTCAATGCCACCTCAGAGCACCAGGCCCACATGCCTTTGTGTGGCTGACGTGTCCCTAGGTGCCTAGTGGCTTTCCAGGCAAGAGAGGAGACCTGGGAAAAACACTGAGGTTTTCATGCCTATTGTATAGGCTCCTTCGTGGGGGTGTGGATGGTGCCAGGGTTAGGCCTTCCAGGTTGAAATTTCCAGATGGCTGGAACGAGTGTGGTGGTGGCCATTGGTTGTTCTGGGTTATTCTGAAGGAGCCGGGAAGACATCATTTACTTTTATTGGGTTTTCCAACATATGGTAGAGTTGGGTGTGTTGCTCTCATCTCCAATAAAGAATCTTTCCCTTGGCCAGAAGCTCTGCTGTGTAGGAGGCTGCAAGCCTTGTTCTCTTGGGGAAGATCGACTTCGCTGCCAGGATGAGGAATCCAGCTAAGCCTGGACAGCCTGGGGTGGGTCCCAGGGAGCAACCGGAGGGGGAGAGAGGGATTAGAGAGGGAGAGAGAGACCTGGGGTCTGGCAGAGTTACTTCTTCATGTTTACTCGGGAGGCTCGCGTTTAAATTTATCACTGAGTGGTGCGTTTGCACCAAGTGGAGGCCAAATGGCATCCCCGGAGGCTGTGGAAAAGAAGGGTTTGTAATAATCCGAATGTAGAAAAGGGTCAGAAGAATTGAATGGTCACATGGCATCCCACGGTATGATCTTGAGCTATATTAAAAGAAACTGAAGTTTCATTCATGACTTCCTTTCAGCCAAATGACACGAAATGATGCAACCGATCTAAATTTTATTTTTTCAAAGTTTTATTTATATATAAACTTTAAAGTTTGTTTTACTTTATAGTTATGTATTAGTATTTGAACCTATTGGATCAATATTTATATATATGTAGGTCAAAGTAAAAATTATTTGTCAACCTCAGGCAACTGCAAGTTTTTTTGTAGGAGTTCTTATGTGACTCATGTTTTCGAAATACTGGCGTAAAGGAGATTTAAGGGGGGTTTTTCTGTACCAGGCTTCAATCAGGGAGGGAGAACCACTAGTGTGAACCAGGCAGAATAAGAAGTTTATTCCATGGGTTTGCCCTACAACCATGGGAACTGGTGGAGAAGTCTGTGGAAGGCTGTTGTGTCTGGGTCTGGTCTGAAAGCAAACCTGAAGTCCCTTAGCTCTGCAGAGCTGGAAGTTGGGGGGAAAAAAGCTGGGCGTGAGACAGAAGCGTAAGGGCAGATGCAGCTGGCGAGAAAATCCGGACGCATGCCTGCCTCCTGCCGCCCCCAAACTTGAACCAACAAGGGGGACTTGGGACGTGAGCTGGACTCTTCACCATGGGTCTGCACCTAGTAGGACCCGCGGGAGCCGAACTTGGAGAGCGGGGGAGGTGGGTGGGAGCTGGAAGAGCGTCTGCCACGCGCCAACAGGTGAGCCGGCAGGGCCTCTGCCACGGTGCCTGGTACCCATGCCAAGCTCTCGAACGCGATGGCTGCCCCTTCACTCCTGCCGTCTCAGTCCCAGGCAGATCTCTCTTGAGGTCAACCCGGACCTGCCCCACAGAGAGGAGGGAAATCTGGGAAACTTCGTTCCGGACCAGGGAAATTGATTCAGTATAAAGCCATGGCAACGATTGCATTGCAGATATTCCTGGAATGAACATTTAAGCAGAATCTGCCTCATCATGTGTATTTAACGAATTGTTATTGAATGAATACATGACATAAAGGATAATACTGAGCTTTAGTCTTTAATATCTTGGGGATCCCCGCTTGGCAGTTTAGCCCAGGGTTTAGCACACAGTTGGTGTCCAGTGAATATTTGTTGAATAAATTACTGAATGGTATGGCCGGAAGAGCAAAGAACTGCCAATCAGTAGACTTTGGGTGGTCCCAACTCTGCTACTACTTAGCTGTGGGGCCCATGGCTAATCACCCCAGCTCTGTGGCCTCGTCTTGGTGTAAGGTGTCAGACGCAATAATCTCTAAGTGACCTTTTTGTTGAGAAATCTTGTGGTCCTATGAGTTTATCAGATTGCTTTCTAAACTAGGTGCTTGATATCTAGAATGAGAGAGAAGGTGAGTGATGGCTAAGAAAAGCAGTATTGGGTGGGGCCCCAGCGTGAAGAGTCCTGGAATGAAGTAGTACTTTGCACAAAGACCTACCTGCTGGAGGGTTAACAGGAAGGAGAAAGACAGGTGCAGAAAAGGGCGCTGCGAGGGAACTCAGGCCCAACTTCGCCTGCTTGAAATTGTGCCTCAGGCTGGCTCTGACTCAGTTCGAGTCTGCTTTCTCATTCACCTCCGTTTTTCTGCAGAGTTAATTATTCTCTGCAGGAAAGTTCTTTGTCCCATTGCAAGTGGCAGCGTCGTCTTAGATTTCCAGACTCGCTGGGACACAGGCCCTTGCCTTGAAAAGCCTTCTCTCTGCTTGGGCACCGGTTTCTTAAAACTGTCCCAGTTCTGCCAGACCTTTCTCATGCACATGTCATTTGTACTGAGCTTGGCCAAGGGCTCCAGATTTTGAGGACTTGATGAAAACAGGGTGGGAAGTGCTTTATTACAATTTCTCGTGCCCTTTCTTTAAGCAGCTGTTCTTTCATTTCTAAATGTGTAATTTGTAGTCTTTGAGCATGAGACCAGAAAAATCTCTAGCTTTGGCCCTGGACGATGATAAAAACCATGGTAAATCTGTTCCCTTTTTAAATACCACAACTATTTTTCTGTGCATACCCCACCCTGGTCATACCCCAAGACCTTAGAGGCCTGAGGTTCAATCCAGGCTAAATTCTACAGTTTATCTAGAGCCTCAAGTCTACCATCAACTGTTTATTGAGCACCTACTATGTTGTTTGGCTAAATAGGTGCTGCGGGGAATCCTGAAGTATAATGAAACACGATACTTTTAAAGAACAAGTCATCTTCTTGGAAGTAGAAAAAAGCAAATACAGCCGTGTACGGCAAATCTGCAAATCACTGAGGTTTGTAAAGCTCTTTCCTAAAGCCCTGTCACAATTATAAGCCACCTGTCGATTACCTTCATGTCTCATTGTCCACGTACAGTCAGGCACCGCAGAATTGGGATACGATCGGAGAAAAGTGTTTTGAGGAGATTTTGCTGTTGTGGGAGCATCACAGAAACACTTACACAAACCTGAATGGTGTAGCCTACTACACACCTGGGGCTGTAAGGTACAGTGGACTGCTCCTGGGTGACAAGCCTGTACAGCATGTGACTGCACGAAACAACACAATATTAAATCAAGCCCGAGAAAATGATGCCATCAAGAGATGCAGTAAACATGAGAAAGATCAGGTGTAACCAACACAGCAGACTGTTTTACAACAAAATATTTTTATAAGTAGGAGAACACTCTAACGATAAAAAGTATGATATAGTAAATGCATAAAGCAGTAACATAGTAATTTATTATCAAGTATTATGGACCGTAAATGCTGTATGTGCTACACTTTTATACGACAGGCAACACAGTAGGTTTGTTTACACCAGCATTACTGCTAACATGTGAGTAATGCATTGTCCTGTGCTGTTTCCTAGGCTACATTGTGACAGCTGTGAAGTTTTGATGGCTGCAACTTAGAGAATTTGTAATGGCTGCAAGGTTAGAAAAGCTACAGCGTCACTAAGTGATAGGAAATTTTCAGCTCCATTATAATCTTACGGGACCACCTTCACATATGTGGTTTATCATTGACCTGAGACGTCATCCTGTAGTGCCTGACTGTACGTGAACAATTAGAACACTAAGGTAGCTGACAGGTGGCTTATAATCATGGTAGGGCTTTAGGAAAGAGCTTTACAAACCTATGTGATTTGCAGAAAACTTTTCTTGTAGGTGTTGGGCATTTAACAGTCGTCAGAAAAGAGAGAACACATTCTAAGTTGCAGATGGGAGTGACATAGGGGTGATAAAAAAATGAAGGAACTGCAGGGAGCGTTCAGAAGTAGAAGGAATGTTGGGCAGATAGTAGTCAGACTTTGGATGTTTTTGAAATCATCTTGCCTTGATATTTCTAGACCCGTCTAAGGCAAGATGCTGGACTGGAGTTTAGGAGCTCCCGGGCACAAGCTCAGTCTAGGATACGAGCGGCTGTTCTTGGAGAGTATTGTTAAAGAATTATTGTCCAAGATAACCAGTTTAGATTCCTGGGCCTACAGACACATTCCTATTTTGCAATGTGAACTCTTGCTTCTTGCCTCCTCCCTTTCTAGCATATCAGCTTTGATAGCTTGTGGCTCTAAAAGGCCTTTGCAGGTGGCAGGACTAAAAAAAAAACCATGCCTTTTTCCCCTCATAAAAATACCTCTTTAATTTATGCCTTTCCATCATCTCGTATAGCTTTCCAAAAAATGAAACACGTACGTAAAGACAGACTCCACTCAATGTGCCGAGTGGGTCAGGGAGAGACGGGTATATTGACCATTAACCAAGGCTCTGTGGAGGAATTAAGTTGTTTGATTCGGAGCTCCAGGCCTGGTGAAATAGGTAGTATTTCATTTCAGTCCTTCGTGGGATTCAGGCTGCCAATATCTAGCCTTTGATGTGGTTTTACCCTCCTATGATGTAACCGGATTCCCTCTGCTGGGCCTGAAGAGGCTGCTTCTCAGACTCCCTCTCTCCCACACTAATCACCGGTGGCTTGCCAGCCTGGGAACCCAATCTGACTGCCCCTCTGGTTTCCAGCCATTCTCCCCAAAGGCCTGTATTTCCTGCACTAGATAATTTGAGAGATGAAGAATACAGCATATTCTGCTGTAGTGCTTGAGTGCATTTGAAGGGGCAGGTGCTGGGGTGGGGGCAAACGCTGTGAATTTCAGCTCTCTGAATTTCGCTCTGATTTAAGTGACTCGACTAGTCCAGTGGGTTTTTTGTTTTGTTTGTTTTCTGCTTTTTTTTTTTTTTTGGTCCATCCACATTGGCATGGGCCTTGTTTGTCTCTTTAGTTTTTATTAGAGAACTTTAGTCTTACCATTTCCCTAGTTGATTGTTGAAGAAAAGGAGTGTTTTATTAATCAGAACCGCAGAATATTTTTTCCAAGGTTTTTTTTTTTTTTTTTTCCCAGAAGTGACAAGCTTGAACTCTCTGGCAAATCATTTCCCATAGCCAATTGTGAGGAATTGTTTTTATTGAGGATTTTATGAAAGATAGCAACAGGCTTTCCACACCTCACTTTACCTTTGAGGTAAGCCACGCCAGCAGGAACCTGTTTTCAGGCTGTGTTTTGACCTCTTGCACAGATGCCTTTACTGAATTTCACTGTGGTGTTTTGTCTCCAGCCTCCACTGAGAGATGACACAGGGACACCTGTGTGAAACTTACTATTTTTATTGTAAGGAAGATTTTGAAAACATTATTCTACATCATACAGTGTCCTTACCAAGACAACAATAAAACACACAATTAAATAGATTCTCTCATGTCTCAGTGTGAGGAACAATGTGCTTGTTCTGAACTATGGTTTCTTAGGAGAAGCAATTTCATAGTAGTTATAAATAAAATCTCACTGGATTGGTCCCTGCTGATTTGAAATTTATTGTAGTTTGCACACGTGATTTTGATCCTAAAGTAAGTGTGGCATATCTTGGAACTTACGCTCATGGTTCATTCTTTTGCAATACGTCATCAAAACGTCTTCTGCTGGTTTATAACCATGGCCTCATTTGACTGCATTTGACCTATAAATACTCATTGGTTTTGTAGCTTATGAAAGAGTCTAGAGAAAGTTAATGCTACTTATTTGAAAGTGTTTTGGATTTTGGAGGTTATGTTGTGTTTCTTCTGTCAACCCAAATCTTTATGTAGCTCTCTTCACACTAGGTGGCAGAAGGGGCTGACAGGGGACTTGAGTTCCCTAAGCAAGGACTTTGATTGATTGGAGTGGGGGGAGGGGGGACTTGGGGGAGGGGACAGCTAGGATGGATCCTAGGATGTCCTGCCCTGATGAAGTGAGTGAATTAGTGGCTTGGGAGATGGTCTGTGATTCTGAGCCTGTATTCCCCACATGCGTTCTTTCTACCTCCATTCTTGTGCCCAAGAGACAGAGTTGCGGGGGTGGGGTGAGCGAAAGAGCAGCTTCTTTTTCCCTTTTATGAAAGGAACCAGAATCACAGTTACTAACTAACAAGAGAGATGGGAAGTTACAGCTGTTGTACCCCCTGAATCGGCCCGGCCCTGATGAGTTGTGGAAACCAGGAGTCTGTGTCAGGGCCAGTGCAGCTGCCCACTGGTTGATGGCAGCCAGTTCAGCAGGGTTCCTGCTTGGAATTCTGCTCACATAATGCTTTCAGATGGTTTTAGTGGTTTAGTCAGTGTGATGAGGTAGCACAAGAATTGAACAGGGGGCCACACAGCCTCCTTCTTAGACTTGGCTTTGTCTTGGGCCCTAATTGTAAATTTCCTCATCTGTGAAACGGGGATAATAATAGTACTTATTTTATAGTGTGGTTTGGAGAACTAAAGGTGAAAATACATGTAAAGTATTTGGCACATGGTAAGTGTACAATATATGTTAGTTGCCCTTGGGTTTTTTTTTTGTTTTTTTTTGATCTTGGACAAGTCAAATTCCATGACCTTCAGTTTCCTAACCAATAAAACAATAGATTTGAATAATCTCATGTCCAAAGTTTTTTGTAGCCTCCCAAGTTTGAAAATTTTTGTACTGTGTATGCAGTGTTTATGTCATTCTTACGTCACTCAGGGTTTTATACATGGCTATGCACATAATAATTAATCCTGTGTTTATTACGATTATCAACAATCCTTGTTGAATTTTGAATGACTAGAAAGCAGAAGGAGCTATGCTTCCAACGTGATTTATCTTGCATATAAGAAGACAAAGCATAAGAAATATATTCTGTTTTTTCCTCTGGTTCATTCATTTAATCATTACTTTTAAAATAATAACAATTAATGGACCGAATGCTTATATACCCCAGGTACTAAGCAAGAAGCCTTTAGGAATAGAAAGCTAAGGTACAGCATGGCTCCTGACTTCTGGGTGAGGGGACAGACTATAAAAAGCCGCCACAAAATCAAAGTCTGCACAGGGTCCCATGGCTGGGTGACCGGTTACATCCGGGAATTGTAAGCTACTTGGTGTAGTTGGTGCACAGAATGCTTGTGGGGAATGGTGGGGGATGAGGCTACTTAAGACCCTTTTCTAAGACCTAACTTGTGTATAGGCTGTCAGAACAGCCATATTTGACGTTTAGATGTGTATAAAGTCTGGCATTTTTAATTGATGGAAATACAATGCTGGCTTTTATTTGAACAATTTGTTTTAAAAATCTCTATAAGAGAAATGATAACAGGAACAACCGCATTGTATTTTCCAGTGCATAGAACTTTAACGTTATCTCATTTGGTTAATCATAAAACTAGTATCTTCCATTGAGTGAGCCCATGTTGTTTACCGGGTACTGTGTTTGGCACCTGGTATATGTTTCCCCATTTATTCCTTATTAGAACCCTTTGTGTCAGGAACCCAGAAGGGGTGATAAGGTAGGGAGAACCAGATTAAACTGTGAGAGAGGAGACCATGTCTATCCATCTAACCATTATATCTCCAGCATCTGCCATGGTACCTGGCACATAACAGGAGTTTAAATAGTATTTGCTGAATGACCAAACGAAATGACTTGTCCAGGGTGGCATAACTAGTAAGTAGTGGAGTCAAGTACGAAGGTAGTGGATTTTGCCAATTTAGACTTGACATCGTCATGGCTATGGAAAGCCTGTTTTCTGTAATGTATGTGTCCTTTTGGCTAGAGAATCTTATCAGAAGAAATACAATCTTAGTAGTCAATTGATTTTCATTTTTCAAGGATGCTGACTCTTTGGTGGGACAGTCTTAGCTGTGTGTAAGATGGCAGAGTCGGGGCTCTACCCCATTCCCAACCCGGTGGGTGTATGAGAAAAGCAGATAGAATCAATGTGGAACACATCATTCCTGCTCGCCTCTTTTTCTCGCTTGACCTTTTATCTTTTGCTCATGTTGAATTCTGGCTCGAAGGGATTTGGTGAGACTCTTATTTTTGCTACATCGGTGAGATATGGGCAGACTCCAAAGATAGCAGTAAATGTAGTGTAATGTTTGTGAGAAATCTGCCTTGTCATTCTTAGTTTGATCAAAAAAAGCCTTTAGTCAAAGACATTCTATTGTTTCAGCTTCTAGTCTTAAAGGTCATTTTGATTGTGGGAAAGTCATCAAAATTTTGGGAAAATACCGGGGGTGCCAAAAAAATGTATACACATTTTAAACGATGTTATCAATGTATTACTTTTTGAAGTTGAATTGAATTACGGTAGCAATGTGTAGTATGACGTTTGCTCAAAAGGTGGTAGTAATCAAATGAATGCTGGCTATTACAATGTGTTACAATTTTAATACAGTTTTTCCCTTTCTTAAAATGTGTGTACATTTTTTTTGGCGCCCTCTGTCTACATGTCTAAAGAACATTTTTGAGACTTTTGAGTTTACTGTCTTTAAAATAATAATTTTCTCCTTAAAGAAGATTGCTGATTGCTTACTGATTGCTAGGTCCTAAATTGGGTCCTGGGAATATGACAATGACAAGATACCACTGTTGCTTTCAAGAATGAGAAATAGAGACAGACTTGTAGGCAGATCATTGCTGTACTTGCTGTGTCTGAGACCCCCAGTGGGGGGACATGCAAAGGCCTATGGGTTTGCAAAAGAAGAGGAAATAGGCCACGGATAGCTTCCCAGCTCTGGTGACTTGAGGCTATAGACTGAATGTGTCCCCTAATTCATATGGTAGCAACCTAACTCCCAATGTAATGGTATTAGGACCTGGGGCCTTGGGCAGGTGATTAGATTGTGAGGGCTGAGCCCTCAAGAAGGGGATCAGTGCCTTTGTAAAAGGGACCCTGGAGAGCGCCGTCTTCCACGAAGCGCGGCTCCTGGGAAGTTGGTAATGTCCAACCCGGAAGAGGGCTCTCAGCAGCACCCGACCATGCTGAAATGCTGATGTTGGGCTTCCAGCCTCCAGAAGTATGGAGAAATAAATGTCTGTTGTTTATGAGCCACCCAGTCTGTGGTCCTTTGTTATGGCAGCCTGAACGAACACAGGGATGATGAGGAAGGGGAGGCATTCCAGAAAGGGCACAATCACCTACGGGATAGGAATGGATGGAAAGTCTCAAATCCCACTGGCAGCAATCGAATCCCTCCGCCTCATCGCTTTGATGACCAACAGCTCCCCGGACCTCAGAACCAGATTTAGCACCGCACGTATTCTTATGGGCTGTTACATTCCCACCGTCTGAAAGAAGCCAGGCTGTAACCGAGCCCCAGGTGGGTCTTAGGTGGAGAAGGGGAAGCTCCACCCTCCTTCTCCACTGATGGTCACTGATGCATGCCCTTCCCGTGGTCGTCCTCGGTCTGGGCTCTGAGCTGCTGGTTTGTCTTTGGCCATTTATCTTGAGTCTGCGAGATTATTTATTCTTCCTGCCATCTCTTCTTCCCCCTGTTTCTCCTCTGTTGTTCAACCCATAACGGAGATTATTCCTACTTACTCCAAGAAGTGTGGTTAAGATGGTTAATAAAGACCCGAGCACAAAGTCTGCTGAACAGCACTGATAATCTCCATCTACCGTTAGAGACTGAGGGATCCCTGGAGAACAGGAATCTAGAAAACATTCAGTAATCGGACCAGCTCTCTGCTTTTGCTTCCCAATTTTAGTTTAATTTACCAGGCGGAATCCATGATTGCTCTCCAACATGGCAGACCAGTGTTAAGTCTGAGCATAGCCGTTTGTCCCTACGATTAGAAGCTAAGGGCAGGTAGCAGCCATTCAGAAACTCTGAAATGGCAAACTTAGGGAATTGGGTTTTCAAAATGAGTCACCCAAACATTTTCTTTCCAAACATCTGCAGGTTGTTAGCCTGATTTATTTTGAATTAAAAAAATCTTTTTGAGCTGGCTGACAGCTTATTTTAATTCCCAGCTGTTAAAATGTTTCAGCAATTGGAATTAGGGGCTGTGCCATTGCTTTTGATGTGGTGGGAACCAGTTCAGCACTCAGGTACACCTGGGAGACCTGCCCCTTCTCATCATGGCCCTTCATAGTTTTATTTCCTTCTGTTTAAGAGCTTGGTGCTTTGAGCTCTTTGTTTACGATCTATTTGCTTGGGTCTTAGAGGACTGGTGGCCAAGAGAGTTTAGCTCATGTTCCAGGATGTGGTGCCTTTTCTCCAGCACATTGCACTTTGTGGCTGCCTTAGATTCTTTCTGGGACAAGTTGGGGGAATAAACAAATTCACAAATAAGTTTATACTTAATTAAAATTGCCTCTGCCTTTCCCCAAATGTGCTGAAATAGATTTTTCTACTCAAAGCTGTGCTTCTTCTAAATGTTTTCAAGATTTCTCTGTAGTTTTTTTGGCTGGAAGAGGACGTTTGACGTCTCACTTTTTCCCGGTTGTGGGTGAGCAGCTGTCTTTTTTGATATGATTTTGGATAAGGGACCTGGGGACTCAGTCTCCTTTCTCCTGATCCCCCCACCACAAATACCACTACCACCACCAGGTGCTACTACGGCCACCACCACCACAAGACGCCATTCCTTGGCACTCCTAACTCTCCTAGCTTACCATCTAGCATTCATACTGCTTTTACAGACTAATTTTCCTAAAGAATTATCTATACTAGCTGCTTTCTCCTCTTAGTTCCCCTTTGTGCCTCAGTGTTTTTCGTTTCCATTGTGACTCACTCCCACCACTCTGTTGAGACTGGGCTCTCCAAGGTCATTCATGGCTTTTTAATTAGTTGTCAGTCTCCTGGTGACTTGGTTTCTTCACTTGTTCCTTGATCTCTGTGTATCTGCGTTAAGGGAAATTTTAAAACCAAAAACTAGAGTGAATGATGGGTCGGGACATTAAATATTAGAGTATTCATTGGGCTTTATTTAAGGCTTTATTCAGTAGGTATTGGGGACCTGATAATGTTTTTAATCTATATTAAATTAAGCAGTAAGTAGATGAATCCAATATGAAGAAGTGGGTGGAAGATTGTCACAATAGTCCAGGTGGAGAAAGGTACCAAGGGTATGAATTAGAATAATAATAAAGAGAATTGCATATAAAGCAAAGATTAGAGAGCTACTGAACGAGTCTAATAGATAAGAGGATTGTTAACATACATGGACCGAAAGTGGCAAGAGAGCCATAGCCTTCTTTAATTTTGACCTTCCTTTTTTGACCTTCATGTTTTTGTTCACCATTTGCTCATTTTGTAATGTCTTGTCTTGGTCATCTGTTTATTGAACTCCACACTTCTTTTCAGGACTCTTTTAAAATAGCATTTTCCTAAAATCTTTCTTTATCACCCCAGGTAGATATTACCTCTGATTTCTAAGAATTCTGTAGTACTTTGTGTATCTTAACTTTGATCTAATTGTTTTAGGTGGATGGTCGCCTCAGTAGGTGGATGGCATGTAGTTCAGAGTGTACATGAAGACATGGGAATAAGGAAAGTGAAGGAAGAGTGTTGACTAGTATAAGGTTACATGGTCTCATGACCAAGGTGAAATGACAAAAATCCATTTCGAGAGTGATATGGATTTGGGTTTCTATCATATTTTTACTCCTTTTATTTCAAACTATTTTAATCTGTGATAAAGTTTTAAAGTTAGGTCCTGAGGAGCTTTCATTAGAATAGATTGAATAGAAGGAATTTAACCTTTGGTAAATATTAGTCACACTTTTCACATCTCTCAATGACCTGGAAGACAGTGCTGATTCTACTTCGTGGAAATGTAAGAAAATTTCCTGTTAGCAATTTTAAGTTGAACAATTCCTTACTATTATCTCCTGAGAATCTTTTTGAAGTATTTATCCTGATGTGGCTGAATGTATAGAAAGATGCATTCATACCCAACAGAACATTTCTTTTTTCTATTAGGCTTTTCTTTCTCTAAAAAACTTCATGTTTTGACTCTTAAGAAAAATGTAATATTGAGCATTTGAGTAAAATATTAAGCCGAATGAATATTCTCTCCTTCTACTCTTCTATTTTAAATGTGACTCATCTTTTGAGAATCATTTTAGAAGCATGGGGTCACATTGCTAGTGAGATTCTCCCAGATGTAGTTGAGTTGGAAATGAATTACATAGGTGCTTTCTAAATTGTGTTTTGACATATCAGCACATTACTTTCTGTTTTTTCTTTCTCTCTGTGAATACACTGTCTACTTTGCCTCTTTTTGATGAGGAGTATAATGCTTTGTCCTTTCACATTACAAATATGGTTTCACATCTCAGAATTTATTAAAAATGCATTTCTTTTTGGTGAAAAATGTTAATTTCAGGACAATCTTCAAAGACTCTGTTCAGGAATTCAGGGCTAGAGCATCATTTTCAATACCCACAGCACCACCTCACTTTCCCTAGAGGATTTAGGTACAGTTGGATGTGTGTGCCACCCTTTGAGAAATGCTGGACTAGAGAAACTAGTGGAACTCTGCCTTTCATTACATCATCAGCCCCCGATTGCCTTGGCCCACCAGGGAACAACCAATAGATTTTGATTTGTAAGTTTCTTCTAATCCATTTCTTTTGAAGGGTTTGTACAGGGCATATGCCCAGTTATAGCTCAGTACATACGGTGTGAATGAGAGGGTCCTCTTAAGGTAACCTCCCTTCATCACTTCTAACCTCTTTTTGAGTTGTAACCATTAACTTGCCTCAGGGAATCAATTCTCAAATAACCTTCTAAAAATAGTACTCTAAAGAATACGTTAGAAGTAAAAAGCATTTTAAATAGTATTCAGGTATCGGAGAAGGATTTGGACTTAATGACCCTGAAATTCTATAATTCAATAAAATGTGCTCTATAATATTATACTCTGTTAAAATGACACATTAAGATACAGTAAAACCCCTTTTTCTGAGAGAACCCGTGAATTTACTTCTCATGTCTTTTCAGACTTTCCTTTCCCCCTTATGTGTAAATTCTTTTCTTTATAATTTGACATAGTATTGTTTTGGTGTTCGGTGTTTAAATATTACAAGTGTTATGGTAACTAGGCTGGCTACTGGCATTGCCAATTATTATAAACCAGGAAACCAAGACACATCAAAATGTCAGACCCAATTAATGACAGGGTCCCAGTGGCTGTATGTACATCAAGCATGGAGGGAATTAGATGCTATTTTTTATGACCCTGTACCAAGTGTGTTAAAGACCTTCTGTCATTTCATTTCTTTTTCATGTTGTTCTTATTACTTGAGTCATATGAGATAAGCAATCATTCCAGTTTTACAGAAGAGAGAGTAACTTAACCTCGATCACAATGACATAAGTCGTAGAGGCAAAATATGGACTCGTTTGCCTGACTCTAAAGTCTGTGCTTTTCCCACTACACTGTGTTGTTATGCTGCTTAACTCAGTTTGGTGGATACCAGCTGAATCCAAACAGGTGGCGTTCTGGATCTGATGGGGAACAGACTCTTTCCTAAAGTTACCAGCAGATGCTTAGTGGCAAGGCATAGCTCCCAGCTCGTAGGGGCGGATGAAATCAAGACAGAGCAGAAATAGCTGTTTCAAAGGTTTCCAAGCCCTTGGCCTACATTTAACTCCTGGAACAGTTCTTCTGGTTTTGCTGTTCTTCCTTCACCTCTTTCTTTTCAAGACTTACCTGACCCTAAGTCTAACCTTTCCTGCTGGTGGCCACTGCATTCATGAAGGAGCCTATACCAGATGTGAGAAATTGGAAAAAGAGTTGTTAGGTGATTGTTCTTATGAGTTATTTACCCAGGCTCTTGGTTGGAGGGCTGTCTGTGATCTGAAAGGTTGGCTTCAAATCCACCGAGAAAAGAGCATGATTTAAGCGGTGAACTGGAGATGGGAATGGGAGTGGCCCACAATGAGACTAATTTGTTCTTTAAGTTTATCTAATGGTTTGCAAGGCTGGAAATATCTTCTGGGGAAGTGTGATGGATTCTCCTAGGAAACTGACTGCACCAGATAATTCGTTAGAAACTGTCTTCAGAAACAAGACAAATGGCCTGAATCTATTGACGAAGGGCATCAGCTCTGTCTGTAACTGGTCAGAGACCCGGGAGGCATTCCTGTCCAGATACAACTTAGACGTTTGTTCAGCGGGCAAGCGCTCACGCTGAGTGATTTTCAAAGCTGTTCCAGGGCATTTATCAGGCTTTGAAACTTGAGGTACTTTTTCCCACAGTGGGAAGACCAAGAGAAGGGATCCTGGATTCTCATCCCATCCCCTAGGATGGGAATCCAAGGGGGAAAAGGTCACCTATTCTTATCCCACAAAAGAAAACTTATTCTTCAGTTGCCAAGCAAAGGAGCGCCAGAGTCTGCAAATGGGGGAATTGCTAAGAGTTTATCAGCAGTACCCACCCCCACCTCGACCTGGTCCCACATGGAAGACAGTGAGGTGGGGGTGGGCAACAGGTCTTGCCCTGCTTCAGTTGAAAAGGGGGGTTCATTCCGAAGGACTGCTTTTGATAAAACTCATTCCAATTCCAGTAAAAACATGCACTCCAAAACCATCATCTCTTTTACTTATTGGGAGAACTCCAGGAGGTATATAAGATACCTCCATCTATATATGGAGACAGACAGACAGACAGAGAGAGAGAGAGAGAGAGAGAGAGAGAGAGAGAGAGAGAGAGAGAGAGAGAGAGAGAGAGAGAGAAAGAGAGAGAACAGTCACCTCTTCAATTGCTTTTTTTGCTGAAGAATATTTCACATCACAGGATTTTCCGTCTCTGTACTACTGATACACCCAAGATCTTAATAACCTCCCAGTCACAGATTAAAGATGCAGGGTTGGGGGAAAAAGAGGAGGAAATTGTATTTTAAAGTTTTGTTCCATTTGTGTTTACCAGCAATTAAAACGCTTTGTGGTCTCCACCCAGATTATCACAGCGGGGGCCATGAGGCCACCCTGCTGTGAATTCATTTCCAGTCCAGCCAACTAGGACGATGCTCATATGAGTTAATGGGTCCTGCTGGACCTCGGCTTCCCGTCCTCGCCTCACTGAGCACAGCCCCAGGCTTCAGTGGCTGCATGGATGTGCACAGCCACTCCGCCCTTGAACTCAATGCGTGCATGAACCGCGCTGCATCTCTGGCCTGGGATGTCAGAACCAACCTAGCCATGTACTTCCTGAGGGGGCAGAGGACCTGAGGTTGCTCCTTTCCCCCAGTGGCGGGGAGGGGGGCCTTCCTTCTTTCCCCACAGGTACCCACCCTTCTGAAGTTCACAGCATGGCTTGTATCTGGCCTCTTGGGAGAGGTGAAATATGGCTTCACTTTGGAACAGCTGAGGTTTGCTCATGGAAGCAGAGGTGCTGGAGTCACAAGTCTATGGTGTGGACGATGCCAGCATTTCTCAGTAATGAGCCTTGCAGACATATCCCAGGAGAGGAAGTTAGGTTAGGGGAAGACAAATGAATGAAATTGTTTAAAGGCTGCAAAGAGATTAAAAAAATAATAATTTGCTCTTCATTTAGGGTTATGATGTCCATTTTTCTGAGTTAAAACACAGGCAATTTGGGGTTTGGGCTCCCCTGCCTAGACCTGGAAGAGTTCATGTCAGAGGACGTTCGCATGGTGGGATGTGTGTAGGAGCTGGGTTGTGAGCCAGCATTGCCTCTTTTATTGAGTCTCCCAAGGCAAGCCTTCCTCACCTCCCTTAATTGTGAGTTACCCTGGCGTCCAAGGGGAAGAGGTCGCCTCAATCCAGGGTCTGCTGAACAGAAGAGAGACAGCAGGGCCAGTGTGTGTTTACGTCGGAGGTGGGGCAGGGACAGAAAAGTGCCCTTGGCCCCTAGCAGTCGCTCAATTACTGTTTCTCATTTCCTGTGGAGCCAGAGTAACCCCACAATAATGGCACCCCTTTGGGAGAGCAAAGCAAGTATAATGCAAGATAATCCATTTGCATGAGAGACATCAGACGGTGGCTTAGGTTTAAAAAGGGAGTGGCAGGGTCTGTAGAACACCCTGTTGCTAGGAAAAGGGACCTGATCTGGTCGGCCTTATACAGGAAGAGATGCGTCATCGGCCTTTGGAGGAGGTCCGTGACCCATGCCAGTGTTGGGTATGAAATTCCAGGTTGGTAGGATTTGGTGGTGTGACTCTTGAGTGCTCTTACATTATAGTCATTACCAGATGGTTTCGTAAAGTTCCAAAGAGAGAGAGAGACTGAGCGAGAGAAAGAGAACGAAAGATTCATTTTCTCTCTCCGAGTGATGAGACTGGCTAACTTATCCTACAGTGGTTTCCTCTTCATCTCCCACTTCCTTCCCCCAGACCTGGGCGGGGGCGCTCTTTCATGTAGGGAGCAGGTTGACGTTTCTAAACTGGCCCTGATCTGTCTCCTGATGGCGTGGATGAGATGGTGAACAAACTGGGGCTACCTCTGCCTCCCGCCTGAACAGCGCTGCAGATATCAGTTTGAGTAGCGTACCAACAAGAGCTGGCATCTGACTGATTCCAAGCTCACTGAATTTCCTTTTTCTCCTGCCAGTGGACGTGACAGCCCAGGCTAAGGTGACTGGGGGACCACAAGGGTAACTGTGACACAAGGCAGAAGCCTGTTCGGAGTCTGCCAGCTGGATTGTATTTCCTTCTGGGCCAGGAGCCTTCTGGAGGGTGGAAAGGCAGTGGGACCGCCACACGATTTTATGGATCAGCTTTCACTTTTCCAGATGCAATGAGAGGAGCTGTAATTAACCTTGCCTAGGTTTTGATAACATCAGTTGGGCAAGAGGAGGGGGTAACTCACAGCAGATAAACTCTGCTTTCGCTCCAGCACTGTCTCCTTTATCTGCAGCATGGGTGTTGAGTGGTGCCACAGGCAGCTGGAAGGGCTCATTTATTTGACCTAATTATTCCCAATGTAGGCCTGACTCATCACAACGGGCGCTTCTTCAAAGGAGATGAGAGCCAGATTGTCTCCTTGGCAGCGATGGAAAACAAATGCGATCCATAGAATGGCTGTTAGATTGAAAAAAGGTGCAACTCCGATATTTAATGATGTTACCAAGAATAGAAGGCTGGAAAGAGAGCGGTGTCGACTTCTGACATTCTCGCTTTCTAAAAATGTTCTCAATAAAATTAACTTGCCCTTGGATGCCACGGGCACAAGTGACCACATACTCAGAACCCAGGGAAAAATGGAAACCTTGGTTTGGGGTGATTTTATTAACCATTGACCAAATATCTATGGGTACAATGGGGGGACTTTTCACGTGGGGACCTTATTATTTCTTGGTCCTCCTAGAGGCTCTATTGAAGAACTGAAATTGTCTCTTTTTAAAGGGATGGGGACATGGAGAAAAGAGAGTGGAAATGGCTCTCCTGTTGCTGTCAGGCCACAGGATGGGAGCAGCGGGTCCCATTCCCTCTGGGAAGCCTCCAAAGGGTCTGCATTAGCTCAGGGATGCATTTATGAATGTTTCACCTTCATCTTAGACAATCGCAAATTGTCCATATTGAAATGCAGGGGCGCTGAAAAGATGCATTTAAGTGTTCCCCGGTCCCACCTTCCTGTGTTAGAGTTTTGGCGGAGACTGTCACAACCCTAAGAATTGGGGAAAGATGTGTATTTGGCTGGTCCCTGTGGCACCATCTGGCCCTCTGCCTTTTGTTCAGCAACTCGCAAAGCCCTGGACTGTGGAGATGTCCTGTTGACACCGTTGGGCCTGTTGTCGCAAGAGTAGAACCCGCCAGAACACAGTGTTTGATCTGAGCCTGGATCCTGTCTGCGAGGAGAAGTCATCCCACTGTTGGTGACGATCAGGTGGTCCAGTCACATCCTCCGACACTGCAGCAATCCGTGGGGACGGTTGCAGCTGGCATTCTGACACGTGCACAGTGTTTTCATTCTCTTTCCTGGAATTGAGGCCAAAGCCTAAGGTTCCTTCTGACAAAACTCTGCAAAAGCCCTGGCTTTGTCCTCTCCTATGCGCTGCAATAACATGCCAGCTCTGTGGCTGGCCAATGTTTACTTAATTGGTGGGAGGACTTTTTAATATCAGAAGGAAAACATTTCTTCTGCATTCCACGTAGGTAAGATGTGGTTTGCTGTTCTACAGGGCTGAGGATTTGGGCGGAGAGGGGATGAAGAAAAGAAAAACAATCCAGTTTTCTTTCCTGAGGGCTAAAGTGATGGGTGGGGGCGGGTAGACCAGGAAGAGAACCAGGCACCAGGGGAAGATGAAAAGATCAATAGACATGGTTTGACAGAGTCAGAGCTCTGACGGAGCGTTCGCTTGCTTGGCAGTTAGTTCAAAAAATAGATGATTCGTCATGAGAAGCAACTGGTTTCTGCTGCTTATCAGAAGGTCAGGTTATATCATTTCCAACTGTTGGGGTGAGATACAGAGTAGGTGATCTATCGAACAGAGAGAGATTGCTAAACTTCATGCTGTGTCGCATTAGACCTCACAGAGCTCTTTACTGGCCAGACAGGGCTTGGCTAAGAAAGATAAATTTACCTGAGGTTAAAGGGGCTGGTCACTCCTAGTGGTCATTTCAGATACCCTTCATTTTAAATAGTGCGAACGCACTGGCTGTGGGGGCCATCAAGACGTGGGGGCCAGTGAGTGCAGGCTGGGTGGAGGGGACACATGAAGACCAAATGGATGAAGGGACAGTGTCCAATCAGGGGAATTAGTGCCCTGCCTTCTCCACAGCCCTCTGGAGGGCTGATCCCAGGCCAGAGATTTCCCGAACTTGTAGTATCACCTGGAAACGTGAAGAGGCTGCAGGTGCCCTGTTTCCAGGGGCAGAACGGCCTCTCTCCAAGTTGTGTTGCTACATGGTAAGTGTTCATACATTTCTACAGCTCTAGTTCATTTGGACCGTGGTCATTCATGAAGGATGTGGTAGCTTTCTAGTTGGTCAGTTTCCCCGAAGTGGAATCTGCCCAAGACTTTCCCCAGGATCTGCCCAGTGATTACAGAAACCAAGAGTTCCAAAAGGACGGAGGCATCTAAGTGGCTGACAACAGCACTGGTGTGAGGCTATGGCAACAAGAGACCTTAGGATTTAACACATACACCAATTTGACCTCTTGTCTGGATGCACTTTCCTTCTCTTTAAAAGGGGGGCCATGCTAGAGGCATTGACGTTTCTTGATATGCTCGCAAGTCTCTGAAATGGCCGGTAGGGACTTGCAGTGACCTTTGTAGATCGGACGTGCTTCAAATGGGAAGCTGCTGACTGAATGTCAGACCCCAGGGCTAACATTCCACCTTACAGATTATGCTGTCCAGCTTGCAAGTTCAAGTTAAGCTCTGAACAGCTGTTAGGCCTTTGATGCTCCTATCCCCAGAGCAAGACCTTTCAGTAGGCGGCTCAGTGCACAGTGACATGGGAAACCAGAGGCCTGGTCTCCACAGGCATTCAAACGCTGATATTTTGAATGTATTCAAAATACTCAAAAGTGGAATTGATGAGGTTGAGGATGTACAGGGTTACGGGCTGATTTGTCGGTTTTTCACATGGCGTTTCTTTTCAGATCAAGCAAAACTGTTGTGCAATGATTGGTCAATTCTATTACACAAACGTTTTTTGGGCATCTACACTGTGTCACGCTGGGATTCAAAGTTTAGTAAGACACAGAGCAGCCATCAAAGTATTTAACCTGGGTTTACATTTCTTTTTAATCACTGGACTCAGCTTGTGAAGCAGAGTGTTTTTTCCCTATTCTTATTTACCTTCCGACCTCCGCCTTCTAGCATACAGCCAGGTCCGCAAGAGTATTCCACAAATGTTGAAGTGATGTGCAATGAGATCTTGGCCTTGGTGTTGGCCTTGGTATTTTCCTTTCCTTTTCTCAGACACCTTGCCTTACACATGCCAACTGACTGACTTCCGCCTATTGAGATGCCAGAATAGCTTTCCCTTTTGGATGCTTGCTTACCATTGTGTCTCTTACAGATACTGTGAGGAGAAACAAACTTTTCTCCTTTACGGCGAGAGTGACTTCCCACTACTACTTATTATGACCCACAAAGGCAGACATGTTTGGTCCTTTTGTTCATTGCTGTATCCCCAGCGACAAAAATATTGTTTGGGACATAGTAATTGCATGTTGAATTATTTGTTGAATGAACAGATAAAATTGAAATCAGGACAAGAGGTCTTAACTGCATTAGACAGGTTATGTTAAGTGATGCTGCAATAACGAACAAACTTGGAAATCTCTGTGGCTACACACCTAGAGATTTATTTTTCTGTTTCTCAAAGTTGGCTGTGGGTTCTGCAGCTTTCCATATCGACTGCTTTCCCAGTGGGAACTGAAGGATCCAGTCCGGTTGCATCCTGTAGCTAGCTCATCTGGAATGTGGAGATTTTGGGTTGCTGTTGCAGGGGAAGATGCGGTGGAAGGGTTGCGTGCTGACTCATAAATGGTTTTGCCTGGAAACGATGCGTGGCACTTCTGTTCACAGTCTTTTGGTTACATGGCTGGGAATCTGGGGGAGCCCATGAGTTGTTGGTGAGCACGCCACACTAAATATGTTAGTCAGTGCTTTCTCAGTGGTGCTGTCATCCCCTGGGAAAGCAACGATTGGCGTCCCACCCTCACGCCTACCGCTTTAGTGCACGCTGACCAACTTCCAAATGCCAGCATCTGCATTTCTTTGCCTGGAGTCTGTCTTGGGAGCCAGAGCCTGCTTTGGCCTCCTGCTTGGCCTCCAGCCTAGAAGGTTCTCAGTGCCAGGGAACTACCCTGAGTCAGGATGGGGTTCACAGTTAAAGAAGACATATAGCAGGCATTGAGGAGTTGATACTGTTTTAATTGTCTGTCTCCTCCACGAGACTAAGCTTGTCCAAGGCAACATCAAGTCAGCCAAGGACGTATGGGGGTGGGTGTACAAATACCTCAGATCCTTCACCACACGGTGGCATAACTCTGAGGGGCATTTCTACACTGGCTCCCAGAGACACCTGCGGGATTAAGCTTCACTTGTCCACAGAGGTGACTTGCTTGAAAATAAACCTCTTACTGGCTGTTTTCCCTTCCCTATCTTACTGCTCCACTCCCCTGTCAGTGTTTCTTGGGATTCCCTCCCAGATAAGCTGCACTTGAATCCATGTCTTACAATTTTCTTAAAGGGGAACCCAAAACTAAAAGAGAAAGTTACCTAAACCATTCTCATGCTGTGTTTGTGGGAGCGTGTGTGCGCGCATGTGTGTGTGTCTGTGTGTGTGTAAGGAGAGAGAGAGAGAGAGAGAGAGAAGTGTAAAGGGACATAAGGGAGGCCTCCTTCACTATCTCCACTTGTAGAACTTAGGTAGTGAAAATAAAGAAAGTGAAAGGAATACAAGTGAGGGGAAGAAATACCTGAGGTGCTGCCAAGACTTTTCCTATACCGTGTTGTTACAGAAATATAGATCTCATTATGAAAGTATTGGCTACCTGAAGTCCTGGGGAGACAAATACCCGATGGTTTTCTAAGGCGTGCACTTCCCGGGCAGTCAACACAAAACATGGGCTCACTGGACCATTATATTTCTCCGCACTTCTTGGTGGGATTCCAGGAGTGTGTTTGGACAGGTGGACAAACAGCTGTGGCGGCTTATAACGGCAACACAGTTCTCAGAGGCCAGGCTGGGTAAGTACGGAAGGGGTAACGCTGGGTTTTGGTGGTTCTTCACCTCTCCTTTTAATGTGTGCTGCTCCGTTTTGGTGATCTTTTATGACAAGGTCAAATAATGCTCAAGTGACCTTTTAATTTTTTTTATCCAAACCAGGGCACTTTCTTTTTATTACCTCCCTAGTATAGCAATGAGAAAATAAGATTTGTGTTGTGTAAGTGCTCCAAAGTCACTCACCCAGTAAGTGGTGGTGCGAGGATTTGGGGTGTCCTGTGCTGACTCTGGCTAGGGGCTTCATGGACGAGAAAGGGCTTGGGCGTCAGGACACGCAAGGATGGTCTCAGGGTTGCTGCTCAGTCATAGGGGAGCCTGGACAAGCCCTTTTGCTTCTGTGGGTCCAGTGTCCATGTCCATGAAGGAAGAGAGAGGCTTAGCCCCAGATAATAATAACAACCGTAGTAGTAACAGCCACACTTTCTTACATGCTATTAAGTGGCTTAGATGGTTAAGAACTTGTGCTCTGGAGCCAGAAGCCTGGGTTCAAATCCCAACTCTACCACTTACTCGTATGAGATCTGGGATAAGTTACTCACAAATGTTCTGAACAGTCTAATGACTGTACAATTTTCATACAATAAGCTGTACCTATTTATTGTGTACCATTTTTATATTTTGATATGTATATACCGTTGAAACCATGAAACTAGCACCACAATCAAGAGAATATACCCTTACCTCCTCCTCAAAGTTTCTGCACATCCTCTGATAATACCCTCCTTTCCACCTCTCTCTGACCCTGGCCCTCTGCCCACTCCACAAGCAATCACTGACCTTCGTCACTGTAGATTAGTTTGCACTTTCTAGAAATTTATATAAATGAAATAATGCAGTAGGTACTCTTTTTGGTTTGACTTCTTTCACTCTGCATAATTATTTTGAGATTCATTTTGTGTTGTATCAATAGTCTATGTAGTTTCATTCCTTGTTATTGCTGAGTGGTATTCCATTGTATGGGTCACTAACAGCTTGTTTGTCTGTTCACCTGTTGATGGACATTTAGGTTGTTTTCAGTTTTTTGTCCATCACACATAAAGCCACTATAAACATTCATGGAGAATGCTTTGCGTGGATATATGTTTTTCTTTGCTCTTGGGTAAATACTCAGGAGCCGAACGTCTGGATCACGCAGTAGATCTATATTTCACCTTTTAAGAAACAGCTAACGTACTTCCTGAAGTATTTTTGCATTCTAAAGTAAATTTTACATTTCTACCAATGGTATACAAGAGTTCTAGTTCCGCAACAGCCCCATGAACACTTGGTATGGTATTTTTAATTTTCAACGTTCTAACAGGTGTGTAGTATAATAGTATCTCGCTGCGGTTTTAATTAGGTTTTTGCTCATGGCTAACGATGAGTATCTTTTCATGTGCATATTTGCCACTGTGTATCTTATCGATGAAATGTCTGTTAAAATCGTTTGCCCATTGAAAAAACAAAACAAAAACAGATTTGTTTTCTTCTGTTTTGAGACTTCTTTCTATGTCCTAAATAACAAGTCCCTTATCAGACAGATATATGATTGTAAATAGTTTCTCTGAGTGTGTGGCTTACGTTTTCATTCTTTAACAGTGTCTTTCACAGGGCAAACGTTTTTGATTTTTATAAAATCTGATTTTTATCGATTTGTTCTTTTAGGTCTAAAGTCAGGTTTTCGCCTGTGTTTTCTTCTAGAGGTTCTACTGTTTTAGATTTCCCTGTAAGTCTGTGATCCATTTTGAGTACATTTTTATATGTCGTGCAGTGCAAGGTGTGGATCAAAGTTCAATTTTTTTGCATATGCATAGCCAACTGTTGAAAAGATTATTTTTTCCTCCACGCGATTGCTTTTGTACTTTTGTAAAAAATCAGTTGTTCCCATATATACGGATCTGCTTCTGGACTTTCTATTCTGTTTCACTGATTTTGTTTGTTCATATTCACATTAATACCACACTGCGCTGATTACTATAGGTTTACGATGTCTTAAACTAAGGTAGTGTTAAACCTCTAATTTTGTTATTTTTTTCTTTTCAAAGTCATTTTGGTTCTTCTAGGTCCTTTGTATTGCTCTGTGAATTTTAGAGTCAGTCTGACAGTTTCTACAAAAAAGCCTGCTGGAATTGTAATTTGAAATTCTATTTATTCTATAGATCATTTTCAGTAGAACTGATATCTTAACAATATGAGTCTTCGACCCATGCTTGGGCAAACTGGGACTGATTTGAGCGTGAAAGAGGACACTATGAAAAACAGAGGACACGCTGGGATAACCAGCATTGATACAAGGCCGTTCTGGGCAGACTGGGAAGTATGGTTATCCTATCTGTTTATTGCCCACTTGTCAAATTATGACATCTCACGAGTAGCATGGTTCCCAGAACTCTCATCTACTCCAGTCAACTTCAAACTTCATACGGTTCCAGTAGCATGAAGGGCATTCCTGGCACAAATACATGCCTAAATAAACCCCTAAAATCTCAGTATCCTGTTGACCGTTTCTCTTGCATGATAGTTGTGATAATGGGATAGTCTGATAAATCAATCCCGAGTGAGAATTACGTAGCAGATGTGTTATTTTGTGAACTTGCTCATTCTCCTGACTTACGAATGTATCCAGCTTATACATCCTGTAACTTTTAAGGACTAATTAGGGTGGCAGGTTAGAAGGAGGGTGTTTTAACTAGCTTTTAAACACCCATCCCTGTGAATTAACCGAAATAACAGATGTGAAATGCCTAGTACTATTTCTTGTGCATCCAAAGCCACCTGTCAGTCCCCCTCTGTTGGGGCACATTAGAGCTCTCGACAGTCCCTTCCTCCAGTCAGGAAGGGCTTTCTTGGGGAGGGATAGAAGGATGTGAACCATGGTCCTCCTATAGTCTCTGGGTGGATCAAAAGCAAAGGTCATATAAAGTTGGCAAAAGAAAACTCAAACTATATCATAGCAAAAATATCTGGATTTGTTCTTCCTCATATCATTGCCAGAAATCTTGCAAGGCACTTGAGGACGTGACCTTTCTTGCCCATTGCTATCAGATACTCAAGGGTCAGGGCTTGGGTGGAGTAAGGAAGGAGGTGGTAACGTTGAAGCCCTTTGCCCTTTTTGTCAGCAGGAAGGGAAGTATCAAGGATGTGATTCAAGAATTTTCCCTCTGCTTCGTTCTGTATGCCCATGGCTTCCTGTGTATGTCTTCTGTCCTATGTGCGCCTTCCCTGGGAGGCTCTGAGTCCATTCAAGTGGTCAAGTTGATGAGCTCAGCAGGTTAGGCTATGGGACTAAGGAAATCAAGGTCACAGGTTCAATCTCCATATGAGCCAATTAACTCTGCACACAAAGAAATCTGTCCAAGTCCTTAGATTGCCTCACTGCGTCTGTCTCACCAGCTGGCTTGAAAATATGTGCTGTGCAGAGCCTGGAACACGGAGGGCTAAATAACCAGCCTATCCCCAGTCCTGGAGAATCCCCCGTAGAGGAGACCCTCCAGATATTAGAAACCTCTCATTGGATTCTGGAATTCTTCGTTAATCTGGCAGCCCTTCACATCAAGACCTACTGTTTATCATTGAAGTAATTTACAAGGGACTAAGGATTCTGCATTGTTGTAGAAATTGATTGTTGATACTGTACCCGCCTATTTGACAAATGATTCCTCTGTATGCCGCAGGGTGAAGAGGGAACTGGATGAGACTCAAGGAAGGAAGGGATGGGCCAGCAAGCTGGGGCTTCAGAGGTGGAGTTATTCATTTAAACACGTCCATTGAGGGCCTTCTGTGGGCCAGGCATAGTTTTTAATGCTAGGGATATAAGTAGTCATTGTTTCTGCAAATGTTTTAGTGCCTATTCCATGCTAGGCTTGTCCTGGACCCTCGGGGCACAGAAGTGAATGAGTCACAATCCATACCCTCAAAACGATCTGGGTTTAGGGCAGGGGGTCTTAAAACCTTTTGTGCCATGAAGCCTACTGGCAGTCTGGTGGTCTGTGGGAGCCTTCTCAGAATAATGATTTTAGAGGCATGAACTAAGACACCCGAGATTACAAAGGAAGCCAGTTAAAGTACAGTACAGTAGTCAAAACATTCAACAAATGTGTCAGTGCTCAGTTCTAAGTGTTGAACATGTAACCACGGACCAGGCCTGCTCACAGCCCCCTCCCAGGGATGCTCTCCCAATCTCAGCTCCTGCTGTTCGGGTGGTCCCATGCTTTGAAACATGTGTCTTTATCTTCCCAGGCACTAAGTAAAGATAGTGTGAAAAGTTGACATGAGTGGAGCCATTTTGAAATAGAGCCAGAGCAGCCATTCTAGAGGAATTGCTTGTATGTCTTACTCCTTGAATCTTGGGAATGTTTAAACCGTGCAAAATATCCTTTGGATGGGGCCAGAGCAATGTCATCTTCCAAGCAACTGCTTGTAAAGCCAACAGGAAAGCAGACACCTTGACCACAAAGACTGATGCTTATAGACATTCTCTGAAGATAGAACCAGTAACACCAATAGAAATTTCTTTCTTCTATTCATGTAATCATTTCCCTTCATTTTCTCATTAAAAAACCTTGCCTTCACTCTGTAATTGGGACACAATTTGGGCTTCTGCCTAAATCTGTGCCCCGGAATTGCAATTCTGTGATCTCAACTAAATGCTCGATGCCTCTCAATTTGGCATTTTGTTTTTAGGTTAACAACAGAAAGGCACCAACTGGAAGGCTGCTTGCTGCTCCGTCTAGAACAGCTAAGATGCCCTGGCCGAAAGAGCTGCCCCAGTCAGTACGTCGTTCTTAGGAATGTGTAATTGAGAAGCAGAGCAACTTTTGGCAATGGCAGGGAACCGAAGGTGCGGAAATGTGAAAAGTGGACTGTGACGTAGGGCTGTAGTCATGAGATGTCAAGAGCAAGGTGAGGTTATGAGGAAGCTGAGTTAATGACCAGGCAGGGCTACTAAGGGAGAGAAGAGCATGAATAAGTCATTCCCAGTGGGAGGAGAGGTAAACGAAGAAACATACAGAAAAGCAGAAAAAGCAGAGTAGCTGAGTGAGGTTAAGGGCAGGGCCTTAGAATGAAAAGCCAGAAATCTTTCTGCTGAGATCCCTAGCATTGCTTTGGATTTAGAACAATCCTTCAGTTTGTCTCTCCATTCAGTTTTCCCCTCGGGGCCTGGTTGTTCATCTTTCCCTGAATTGCCCCAAAGGCTAGCTTCCTGGCTGACATTCCCTTTTTCTTTATTACTGTGCACATTCTGACAGTAAACCTTTATTTCCCAAGGCAACTCGAGTGAAACTCTGTTCTTTGTGATCAAAAGAGTCAAATGCAAGCAAGGTAGGATCAGGCTGAGCCCACAGAGGACAGGGGCGGATATCTGACTCTGCCTCGAGCAAGTGGGTGTGGTGGGTAAGGAGTGTGTCCTAGCTCCCTTTTACGTTGATTTTGGATTTGCTGAAAATTATCCAGTTAACTCAAAATTTTGGCAAAAAATTTCATAGTTCATTGAAATATTGGTTCTTTCTCATGTTGGTGACATTTCCACTATGTGGTAGGTCTAGTACAAGCTTTGTTTGGTGTAGCAAAGTGACTTTGCCATATCCAACCTGCTTTTGTTTTGTTTTTTTCCTTGCATAACTTCTTTTTTTTTAATTTATTGGGGTGACAATTGTTAGCAAAATTACATAGATTTCAGGTGTACAATTCTGTATTACATCATCTATAAATCCTATTGTGTGTTCACCACCCAGAGTCAGTTCTCCTTCCATCACCATATATTTGATCCCCCTTACCCTCATCTCCCACCCCCCACCTTGCGTAACTTCTTTGTTCCTGCCGTTTTCTGCCTGTCAGTCATTCATTATTGCATCCTATCAGGTGGTAGACAATTTCAACTGGTCTTTTACTGATGACGGTCATTTTCATAACTTGATTAAGTTATTGATGATGGTGGTGTGTGCTGGACTTCTCTACTGTAAACATTTTTTTTTCCAGTTTTTTCTTAGCAATTCTCTCCAAACGTTCTTTGCAATTCATACACATGTTGTAGGGAGTTACTTTAAAACTGTGTAGACATCCCATTCTTCATCCAACTTTTAATTTATTTCTTCATTTCTTTATTTATAGCTGGATGGACTTCCGGTTTCCTATTTGTCCGATGGTTGTTACCTTTGTTGCTATCATTTATTTTGATGCTCATATTATCCCAGGCTTAGCCATTGGGAACCTCTTCAATCTGGCTTCTGTGTCTGTTTGTCATGTTCCATCAATTTTTGAGTATTTCCTTGCCTCTGGCTCCAGGCTCATCTTATACTTTCCTGATTGCTTTTAGTGTTGGATGGTATTTAGAAGATCAGAGTCCTTGCTGTGCTGTTGGTTTTGGGGATGTTGCTGCTCCCAGGCCCTCACAGTGGACAGAGCTAGAGGGTATATGTGTGCAGGTACACATACACAGACACACAATACACGTGTGTACACCCATTTACACCTCTACTGTCTATTATCTCTTATTGGAAATTATGAATTTACGTGGATATGTCCAGTACCAACTCAACACCACAGAGTATGTTCTGGCTTCCTCTCTTTCCATATTTATACATCCTTTCTTTTGCATTGAGAGAATTGGCTCACATATCCTGATATATTGACTTATTTCATTAGTCCGGTCCTATCCTGCCACCCCTTTCCGAGGTGAGTGCACTCCCCACTTGCATGGTCACCATGCCAAGCCACGCTTGTCACTCTTTTGAGCTCTGACTTCCCACCATTATCAGAATTAATGGGGACATTGCATTATCAAAGATGTTTGCATGGTGATATTCCTATATCCTACCAGGACCTGTTTAGGGCCCATTTTGACAGGGAATGTGTACTAATGAGAAGGGATTGCAGCCAACTATGAGTTAGAAACCCAAGTCTTCTGATTCCCAGTTCTTTTTTTTTCTTTCTTTAAAGCCCCTGACATCAGTGGCAATTAATGGAACCCATGGATGATTTCTCTGGCTTCTCTTACTAAATTTCATTCCCAAATGGATTTATTTTGGAAAGTAAAGCAAAGTCCATTTACCCATTTCAGAGTTATCTAAAGGTGGAAAAAAAATGCATTTTTTCAGCAGTTCAGAAAATTTTCAAATGCTTTTTTTGTCTTCGGATTACTCAAAAGCAGCTTTGTTTGGAAATTTCAAACTTGGCCTTCCTGGTACATAACCCTGAGTAAGGAATGTGTGCTCTGCCTTGTTTGAAGAAACTTGGTTTCAAAATAACAAAGTTACGGATGTTTAAAAATACTGCATGGAGCAGACACTGCAGGTTACTGTCCTTCGCCTTTGAAACATGCTCTGTATTGTGAAGCTGGTAACTTTCATGGGTGGAGGAGTTTCATAGCAGATACTTAACTGATGCAAATGTGAGATCATTGTACAAACCACATGGGACATCTAGTTCACTTGTCTTTGCAATTTTTACTCAGTAAATCCACAGGAACTCTGAGCAATTTAGACTCTTTGAGCATGGTGCCTGTATACATCAGGTGCTCAATAATTGTCGAGCTGATGTGAATTGACTATGCTTGTTCTCATTTGGCTACAAATTTCCCTGCAGCTCTGAGTACCTAACTGTGCTCTAGCACAGGGCTTGGCACATTATGGCCCATGGGCCAAATCCAGTCTGCTGTCTGTTTTTTTTTTTTTAAATGGCCTGAAGGCTGAGAATGATTTTTACATTTTTAAACCGTTGAATAAAAATCAAACGAAGACTGACATTTCGTAACATGTGAAAAGTATATGCAATTAAAATTTCAGTCTCCATAAATAAAGTTTTATCAGAACACAGCCACACTCATTCATTTATAAATCTTTTTGATTGTTTTTTTAAATTGATTGTCTGCACTACCATTTCCATATTAGATGACTAATAAAAACAATCGAGTGAAGAGACTTGAATGATACCGCCTATTTTATACGTTGCTGGGTTTGTTTCTAGTTGTGTTAATTTTTTCCCAAGGGCTTTATAAGCTCCATGAAGGGAGGGCCCAGCTTTTTCGCTCCTTTTGGATTTGACGCACATAGTGTAGGACCCAGCGTGTAGAACTACAGCTAACGGTACTGCCCCTGAATCTGAGCCCCTGAGTGTTAATGGAGAGAATTACATTATTGACGATGATAACAGATCTCAAAAGGACCCTCCTCTCTGTCTGATCAAACTCCACACATTCCTAGCAAGTTCACTTTCCCATTCTCACCCTCACGGTTAGCTCATCTTGCACTTCACTGAGAATATAGAAGGAACCAGATGAGAATTACTCCAGCTCCACCTGTATACCCGCATCTATATCCAGTGGGCTCTTATACACATAATGTCCCCCATTTCTCTCCTGGATCCCATTGCTTCTTTCCTTCTGAAGCACTTGACTCCATTTACCCCTTTTTTGTCTCCACCAGTTGTTGTTCTTTTCTGGCTCATTCCAATCAGCACATTAAACTAGTCCTAATAATATCCATCTTTTAAAAGCCCTCCCCGTCCCCAGAATCCTCCTCTAACGACCTTTTCACATCTTTGCTACAGTGAATAGCACCTCATGAAACCACTGTCTCTATGTCCTGTCTGTACTTTTCTCACTCATTGTCTAGACTCGCCATCTGCCTGCTTTCTCCTCAAATCATTCTAAACAGGCTCTATTTCCCAACATGCATGTTACTGTAACCATGAAACATAGAGGGTAAATCGGGCTTAACATAGGAAGAAGGACATGCTTATGCAGTTTCAACAGTCTGCCCGAGAATTGGAGGAATGTGGAGACAGCATGTGCTGTGTTCCCACCTGGGTGTGGTAAACGGGGTACCTGGGAGGGGCGTTTGGAGTTGAGGGGAGTGATGGCCATAGATTGGCAGAAAGGAGATAGGCTCTGGTTGGTTTCCTTGTTACCTAGGTTTTTCACAGGGACCAGCCATCTGTCCAACGACTTTCCTCTGTTGGATTTGTGCAGCCGTTGACACACTGTACCTTTGTTTATGAGAATTATGAGGCTGTGGTGGCAGCTGAATTTTAGTCGGGCAGAACCTCTCAAGTTAAGACCAGAGACTGGTCTTAACCACAAAATGCAGGCATGACATGGGAACTACCACCTCCGTGATCCACTTATTTTGATAAGACTCTCCAGTCTTTATTTCCTTTTTTGTGTGGTGGGAATTTGGATATGTAATACTTTATCAAACATTTATTGAGCAAGTACTTTGTACCAGGCACAGGGCCAGAGTCTGGGAAAAACAGCAACAACAGAAAGAGATCTTTGTCCTTGAAGAACTTTCAATGTAGTGGGGCGTCATAAGAGAACAACAGAAATAGCAAATAACATTTGGCCTGATAAAGTATAGGCCATTGGCTCTCAAACCAGAGAACTCTGTGTTCTGATTCGGCTGTTGACTAGCTGTTAGTCCTTGGTTAAAAAAAGCTTGAGCTGCCTGTTTGCTTGTTTCTAAAATGGGAATAAGAGTACAACTATCTCATAGTATTATTGTGAGGATTTACTATCGTAAGAATTTAGGGCGGTGTCTGCACATGGCAGTCCCCAAGTCCTAGTCCTTATTTATTGTTGTTATTGGCATAGAGACATGTTCAATGTGCAATGAGAACATATAGGATGGGCACCTAATAGTAAGGAAAGAATCCATGGAAGGTTCCCTGTGAGTAGTGATCCTTGAATTGAATCTAGAAAGAAGAGTAATGACAATAGCTGAAATGTATTGAGTGCTTACAACAGGCCAGATGCTGTTCTAAGAACACAATGTGGATGGCTTCTTTGGATTCTCCAAGGTCACATGGGTGAATATTATCTCTGTTATTCCAGATGAAAGACAAGTAGGACTTAACGAGGCAGAGAAGGGATGTGTGGGGAAGCCATTTTGGGCAGTGGTACAGATACAGTAGTCCAGGGATATGAAAGAACAGCAGATTGGTGGAACGGAACACTGTGCAGTGTGGCTGGAACAAAAAGGATGTGTGTGGGCAAGTGGGGTGAGATGAGGGTGGAGAAATAGGCAGGTTGGACGGTCACTGTCATCTGGAAGATTTATTGGACCCCCAACTGAAGACCACCCAGCACCGTCTCCAACATAACTCTGGCCATCCATTTCCCATTGAATTGACGAGAAGCAGATGCCATCGGACCCTTCTCCATTGGAATATGTGCTGTTCATTTATAAAAACACATCAGAAGGTTCTTGGGAATTAATTGAAGAGGCCATTCCAGAAAAGACTGGACCAAGGGACAGATTCCTGACTATTAGCATCTCTCTCTTTTTACATTGTCCCATTCAAGTGATTGTAAACCTCATCTTAAACCCACATAAAGATGAGCTTGATTCTGGGCTCAGAAATACATGCACAAAAGTGGTTCAGTCTTAACTCTGATGGTTGCCTTTTTTCTAGGCTTTATTCGGGTCTCTTTCCAGTCACTTGGCCCAAAGCGATGAAACACAGGCCTGACTTAACTTTCACCCTCCTAGGAAATACAAATAAGCACCCAAAGACATTTTAAAGTGAAAACACCATTCTAAAGGAAAGACAGATAAAAGTGATAAACGAATATAGAACACAATGCCCAACACTTAAGCCATGTCCATGATTTAGGGCTGGTGCTTGAAACGCCCTGGAAACTTTGAACTCTTAGGAACCCTAAAGCCACCACACCAAGTGGGTAACTCATTTGAAGAGAGACCACTGGACTGGCCTCGTGCAAATTGCAGCTCACACTCCTGTTTGTGATCCAAAAATGAGCTCATCACTCCTTCTCTTCCTCCCCCTCCCGCACCCCAGTGCATCCACTGGGGACTGTCATTAATAGCATCTCCTGTTTCAGTGACTTGTGACTTTGGATTAAACGTCTTTTTTTCGCTTTTCTCTCTCCTTCACTCCACCAGGCTGAAAAGTATTTGATGGCTCCCCACTGCCTTGAGAATAAAGTAAAATCTATTTGGTATGACTTTTACTATCTGGCTCCAGGCTAACTTTCCAGATTGATCGGCTGCTCTTTGCTAACTGCCTGCCCAGTCTCCTCTAACAGCCTGGGCTCCTCAGGATTCCCAGCCTGGAATGGATCTGCCTTTGTCCACGCTGTGCCTGTTCTCCAGCCTGGTCATGCCTCCATACCTTTAGGGCCAAGTTCAAATGCCGTCTCCTTTCTGAATCTGCTCTGTCTGTGCACGGGGTACTTTGTACATACAATTGTCATAGCATTTCTAACATTTTATCATAGTAACTGGTTTGTGTCTGTGGCTCCTGTTACGAAAAGGGATTTCCCGCTATGCTTCTTTACATCTGGTGAACTTCATAACACATTATAGATGTTCAGCAAATATTTGCTGAATGAATATACAGTAGTCCCCCCTTATCTATGGGGAATACATTCTGAGACCCCCCCTCCCCCTCGTGGATGCCTGAAACCACAGATAGTACTGAACCCAATACATACTGTTTTTTATAAAAACAATACATACTGTTTTTATACTGTACATACACACCTATGATACAGTTTAATTTAGAAATTAGGCACAGTAAGAGATTAACAATAACTAATAACAAAATAGGAAATTATAACAATATACATAATAAAACATGTGGATGTGGTCTCTTTTTCTCTCACAATACCTTATTGTACTGTATTCTCCTTTTCACTTCAAAGAAGCTCTTTATGGCTTCTCTTGGCATATCCTACTTGCCAGCATCACTACTCTTGCGCTTTGGGGCCATTAGCAAGTAAAATCAGGGTGACTTAAACACAAGCACTAAGATACCATGACAGTGGATCTGATGACGGAGATGGCTACTGAGTGACCAATGGGTGGGGGGCTTCTATGTGTGGAGACGCTGGACAAAAGGATGATTCACGTTCTGGGCAGGATGGGGCAGGACTGGAGAGATTTCATCATGCTACTCAAAGTGGCACACAATTTAAAACTTATGCATTGTTTATTTCTGGAATTTTCCATTGACTATTTCGGACCGTGGTTGGCCGTTAGTAACTGAAACCATAGAAAGCGAAACCGTAGGTAACGGGGGATTACTGTACAGATGATTAACTTTTGCTCATCATATATGGAACTAGAACAATTTTTCTTTAGAAGATGCAACTTATAATATGGTTGCACATACTTCGTTGATGTATTAATTGTGTGTTGGGAATGGCTTTTAAGGGGGGAAGCGTAGATTACCTTGTTATAGAGATCTTTTTCCCCAATCCTATCGTCCTCAGCCAAACTGTAATCTTTATAATTAAGTAAATGTTAGACCCTGGCGTTGGAAAGAGGGAATTACTTTTACTCTTTAATTGGTGATAATACAGAAAAAGTTCAGGGAGGTTGTAGGTTGGTAAAAACCACACAACACACTTAGTGTCAGCCAGGAATAAGAACCAGATGTGGAAGGACTGACTTGCCCATGGCAGGTAGGATGACAGTGAATCAGATGCCCTTGATGGCTCAGCATGTGAAACAATTAGCCTGGGCCCAATGCTGACACGAACAGTAGGTGATGTGAGGTTTCTAAGCCACTCACTGGCAAAGGTCAGCCAAGCCAAACAGATTGTTGGTGTGGGAGCCCCCAGGGGGTACGTACCGGGGGATCGCACTCTTAATTAAAGATACGACTGGTCCAAATCCAGAGGTTAACTCAGAGATAAGTCCAAATCTTCCAAGAAGAATCTTTCTAAGAGACCTAGTAGGCAGAAGGCATGCTTGTGTTTTTAGTTTATGAGACAAAATACATAGGATCAGAGGACATGTATGCAGGAAAGGGCTTTAAGTATCTCGGAAGCTGCTATGTTTACTACTGTTTTTATTTAGTCTCTAAGTGATTTTCAATGGCTCTCCTGTGAATTCAACAGCTTGTCAAAGAAGCTCCTAAATTATTTGGGGGAAGAATCAATTAGGCAGAGAATGAAAAAGGTTTGTGAACTTTTTTTTATGCAACTGCCCATGTATTAATTCACATAGCTCAGCCAAGTCACGATCGTCACATGCTTCTCTGTGTGGGTTCTTAGGCCTTTTTTTCATTATGAACACTGAAAGCTCTCTGTGCACAGAAATTGTCTCTAGTCGTTCTTCCATCACCAGTGTACATAGGAGAAGAAGTCAGCCCTAGATGGATTTGTTGAACAGAGAATCCTGCATTGCAGAGGTCCCAAGACGAAATGGGTGGTGACTCAGAGAGCCCTGGTGGGGATAGTGAGGGGGTGGGAAGAAAAAGCAGACTTAGCACACAGCACTTTGTATAGCCTACATGGTTTTGATTTGCCTTTTGATTTCTATGTCATATCCCCCTGCATCCGTTCTCAACTTTTCATTGCCGAGGGTCTTGCCTCTTAGTTTTAGTCCCAGTGCTGTCTAGTGGCTGCCGCATACCCAAGGATCAGTAATTGCCTAGGAAGCCTATAAAACAAGACCTGAGGTTGAAAAACATACAATTGATCATAATTGTCCCCCCCCAATTTTTTGACTCATTTTCTAGTAAGGGATACCCTACCCATTTTCTCTTGATAACACCAGTTGTAGATATGAGTGCCACTGGGTATTATCATATCCAATTAAATGGACACTGTCCACTTCTGGATTATTCTGGATCTAGGGTTATGCAAGAATGGCTTTTTGACTGGACAGCTCTCGTTCAGGGTCAAGGCAGTGGAAGGTACATGAAGTTCTGGCCGTCATTGAATCACTTCGGTCTCTTTCTGACAAGGGGACTTGCACCCTCTCCCCTCAGGCCCCAACTTGAGATCTGGGGTGGTATCTCCAGGACTGACCCAGACTGGCCAAGCATATTGGCGTGGTCTTCTGGGAAGTCGTCTTCTGTTTAGTTTCCTTAACGTGTGTGTTGAACCTCCTTAGTCATTAGCTAATTAACAGAGGACCATCGACGGCCTCTCCCTTTCTAATAGGTGCCGGGCACATACTAGGCACTCAATAAATATACACTGTGAAAAAATATGCAATATTAATTTCAGAAGCAGTAAAGAAAAATGTTTGTTGAACACCGAATTTGTGCCAAGCATTGTGCCAGGCTTTCTCATATTTTTCATTTACCCCTCACTGTAAATACATGAGAATAATTTTATTGTGCAGAGGAAACCAAGGATCAGAGACTCTGATACATTTGCTGAAAACCCTTTGAGAGTATGTGGTGGTGCCAAGGTTTAAGTGAAGCTTTGGGTTCAGGTGAGTTTTCAAAATCCAAGGTCTTCTGCTGTTCCAAACAAGTTGATAAGTTTATGTTCGCATAATTTCTGCATTGTCAGTTGAGGAACATTTCGACCTGTACGTAGGATGACTACTCTGAAACATGGAATACATAAAGCAGAGCTTACCATACTCTTGTAAACGCTGCACCTTCTCCTACTCTCCCGAATTTGGCCCAAGGTACCACTTTTCTTCCCATCACTCTAAAGCAGTGTTTGGACATTCGGGACTGGTACTCAGCACTATGGACATTTGGGGCTGGTACTTCTCTGTCATATGGGACTTGAGTGTGCCTTAGTTGATGTAGATTTAGGTTTCCATTGCAGAAACACCTTTTGAATAAATGTCACATGATGAGAAACAGAAAGTCCCATGGATGTGGGAATTATGACCTGAAATAGTTGGAGTGAAGAGCTGAAGAAGAGAAATGTATGTGGGGTTGGAATGCAGCACAGAAGGGGGAAAGAAATCCAAACAAAAACACCCAAACCCAGTAGGCTTGCCATTTAGGTCTGAGCCAAAAGAGCGAGCCTAAGATCAGTCAGCCTGAAATCCCCATATTCTGGAGGCAGGAGAAAGGCTAAAGTTAGCATGTGTGGCTTCCTATAAACTGGGAGTAATCTAAAACAGATATTCTCCAAAGGACACTTGTAATGTTTCCTGGCCCTGCGCCAGACACTTCAAAGCCGTATTATCAGTGGGTTGTGGTCCCTGTGTTGGGAAAGTTGGGCGATGCTGTGAGGAAATGTCAACTCCAGGTCACAGTTTCCTCTCATTTCAGTGCAGGGAGGTCAAGGTTGCTGAGGGCTGCCCACACTCTGCTAGCTGGCTGGCCAAGTGGCCGAGTCTCAGTGCATTAGAACTCACCTTCAATTTCATCATAAATTAGGATGCTATCTGACAGGAAGCAGGATTTGAAATGGTCTCCCCAGGCTGATTGATGAGTCCTCTCTAGAAATTCGACTCTGCCAGAAACCCCTTACCTTTTTAATAAAAAGAGTGCAGAGAGAGTCAGTATCCTTGCCTTCCCTCACTCCACTTGGCTTTAACAGAGAGTGCTCCCAGTTGAGTCGGTCAGTTGCCAGCACTGGGCACCCATGCCGTGCTCATATAATAGCAAGCTCATGGGCTGAGGACGTTTTAGAAGGCTGTTTTGAAAATAGGAGGATATTACATGTTTTTATTTCCTCCGTCTCAGGAGTTTTTCCTTCATTTCTGAGCAGTAGTAGTTGGCTCCAGTTGACATGAATCGTAGAGCTGAACTTCCTCAAGCCCAAGAACGCTTTCACTGGGGACCAAATGTCCTTTTTGTAGGTCAGTGAGCCGAGGGGGTGGGGCATAAAGGTGAGACCCCATCCACACAGCAGGCCGGGGTCCCGACTCTGGAGCCCGGCACAAAACTGTTTCCAAGGGTGACAGGACTTCCTGATTCCCAGGAAGTATCATCTGAGAGATGAAGGTGACTGACGAATTGGGATCCAGGAGATTATCCTGTTTTTTTTTTTTTTTTCCCTCTGGAATTGGTTGATTCTTGCTTTTGGCGAAGTGGGTGGAGAGAGGAGAGAAATAAATGATAAGGGGCATAAATAATGAGAAAAATTACTTCAGGCCAGGTAGTACCCAGTCTTTCATTCCAAATAGGCTTGAGTGGTACCTTTTGGGTGAAAAGGAAGGGTCCCTGAGTGGACTCAGTATTACATGGCATTGTAAAAGCTTTTGTCAGAATTTTGGATTCTCTAGTAAGTATGTCATTAGGGCAAGTTGCTGGAAAAATTATGAGGTTTGTTTGTCCTTAAGAATCACTTCTCATTCTCTTTCCCCAGTAAGATATTGGCTAATAAGGCTTAAGGCGTGATTCCTCTTGGGGATATTGACATCTTTTCAGACCACTCTTCTTTTATTTTTAAAACTCATTTGTTTGAAATCGAAATTGAAAAAGACAGCTTTATTGAGGTATAATTTATATACAGTAAATCATACATATTTAAAGTGTACAATTTGATAAGTTTTGACATGTATGTGCCTACGAAACCATCACCACAATAAAAATAATGAACATATCCATTAACTCCAGAAATTTCCTCATGCCTTTTTGTAATCTCTCCCTCCCACCCCTTCTGAATACCGCCCCCCACCATCATTATGCAAACACTGATCTGTTTTCTGTCCCTATAGATTAGTTGTATGTTCTAGAATTTTATATAAATACAGTACCTACTCATTTTTGGTCTGGCTTCTTTCACTCAAAATGATTATTTTGAGATCCATTCACGTTATGCATATATCAATACTTCATTCATTTTTACTGTATCAATATGCCACAATGTGTTTATCTGTTCACCTGTTGATAGGCATTTGGGCAGTTTCCAGCTTTTGGCCATTATATTCTACTGCAAACATACTAGCTGCTATGAACTTTCCTGTCCAAGTTTTTGAATGGACATATGGTTTTACTTCTCTTAGGTCAATACTTCGGAGTGGAATGGCTGGATCATAGAATGCTTAATTAAATGCTTTCACTTGAACAGAAACTGCCAAAGTGTTTTCCAAAGTGGTAGAACCATTTTTTAGTCCTACCACTTCTTCCAAACCCTCACCGACACTTGGTATAGTCGGTCTTTGTAATTTTAGCCATTTTAATATGCATGTAGTGATATCTTATTGTGCTTTTAATATGTATTTATCTAATGACTAGTGATGTTGAGCATATCATGTGCTTATTTGCCATTTGTATGTCTTTTTTGATGAAGTATCTGTTAAAATCTTTTGCCCATTAAAAAAAATTCAGGTGTTTTTCTCATTATTGAGTAAAGTTCTCTATATATTTTGGATACAAGTCCTTTATCAGACATATGACTTGAAAATATTTATCCAACTATGTGGCTTGTTTCTTCATTTTATAAACAGTCTTTCAAAACGTAGAAGTTTTAAATTTTGATCAAGTCCAAATTACCACTGTTTTGCTTTTATGGATCATGCTTTTGGTATGTATCTAAGAAATCTTTGTCTAACCCAAGGTAACAAAGGTTTTCTTCCATGCTTTTTTCTATATGTTTTATATTTTTAAGTTTGACATTTGGGTCTATGATCCAGTTACTTCTTGTGTATAGTGTAAAGTATGAATCAAAGTTAATTTTTTTTTCATATGAATACCCAATTGTTCCAGCACCATTTGTTGAAACTTGCATCATTTGTCCACTGAATTGTTTTTGTACTTTTGTTAAAAATAAGTTGTCTCACACTCCCTGATTTCAAACGATATAACAAAGGTACAGTAATGAAAACAGTGTGGTATAGGCATAAAAACAGATTTTGTATATCAATGGAACAGAATAGAGAACCCAGAAATAAACCCATGTATATATTCAATTTATTTATTACAAAGGAGTCAAAAATATACATTGGGGAAAGAACAGTCTCTTTAATAAATGATGTTGGGAAAACTGGACAGCTACATGCAAAAGCATGAAACTGGACTACTGTCTTACATCATACACAAAAATTGTTTCAAAATGGATCAAAGACTTGAACATAGGATCGGAAACCAGAAAACTCTTAGAAGAAAACATAGGCAATGTTTCTCCTTGACATTGGTCTTGGTGATGGTTTTTTGGATTTGACACCAAAAGCAAAGGCACCAGAAACAAAAATAAACAAGTGGGACTACATCAAACCAAAAAGCTTCTGTACAGCAAAGGATACCATCAAAAAAATGAAAAGGCAACTTACCAAATAGGAGAAAATATTTGTAAGTTGTATATCTGCTAAAGGGTTAATATCCAAAATACATAAAGTCCACATATAACTCAATAGCAAAAAACTAATCATCTGATTGAAAAATGGGCAGAGAATCTGAATAGACATTTTTCCACAGAAGACATACAGGTGGGCAACAGGTACATGAAAAGGTGCTCAATATCATTCATCATCAGAGAAATGCAAATCAAAACCACAATAAGATATCACTTCACACCTGTTAGAATGGCTATTATCAAAAAGACAATAACATTTTGGAGAGGATGTGGAGAAAAGGGAACCTTTTTGCGCCGTTGGTGGGAATGTAAATTGGTATAGCAACTGTGGAAAGCAGTATGGGGAGGTTCCTTAAAAAATTAAATTAGAACTATCGTATGTTCCATCGATTCCATTTCTGGGTATTTTTTCAAAGAAGACAAAAACACTAACTTGAAAAAATATAAGTACCCCCATGTTCATTGCATCATTATATACAATAACCAAGATATGGAAGCAATCTAAGTGTCCATTGATGGATGGATAAAGAAAATGTGAGATTATATATATGAATGTGACATATATATGAATTATATATAGACATAAAAGAGTGGGTAACCTTGCCATTTGTGACAGCATTGGTGGACCTTGAAGACATTATGCTAAGTAAGATAAGTCAGACAGAGAAAGATGTATGTGGAATCACACTTACATGTGGACTTAAAAACAAAACAAAGCAAAATGAAGCAAAAAGCAACAGAAAAAACCCCTGAACTCACGGATACAGAGAAGATATTGGTGGTTGCCAGAGGTGTGGGTTGGGAGTTGGGGAAAACGGGTGAAAGGTGTATAAACTTTCAGTTATAAGTAAGTCACAGGAGTGTAATATACAGCATGGTGACTATAGTTAATAAAACTGCTGTGTATTTGCAAGTTGCTAAGAAGAGGAGAGTTTAAAAGTTTTCATTACAAGAAAAAGAATTTGTAACTATATATGGTGATGGGTCTTAAGTAGACTTATTGTGATCATTTCACAATATATACAAATATGGAATCATAATGTTGTATACTTGAAACTAATGTAATGTTATATGTCAGTTCTATCTAAATAAAAGAAAAGTCCACATATATGAGACATAGCTATATGGAACATATTTAGTCCATTGATCTGTTTGTCTCTGTAGACTCCAGTATCACACTGTCTTGATTACTGTAGCTTTATAACAAGGTGTGAAGTCAGGTAGTGTTAGTCTTCCAACTTTTTTTTTTTTCAAAATTGTTTTTGCTATTCTAGGTCTTTTACATTTCCATATAAAATTTATAATCAGATTGCCAGTTTCTACAAAAACAAAAACACACACACACACAAAAACACTGCTGGGATTTTGATTGCAATTGTATTGAGTCTATAGATCAACCTGGGGAGAACTGACATCATAACAATTGAGTCTTTCAACCCACGAACGTGCTCTATCTCACCGTTTATTTAAGTTTGATCCAATTTCTCTCTGCAATGTTTTGTAGATTTCAGGTCTTGCACATATTTTGTGATAATCTTAAGTATTTTATGTTTTGCTGCAATGGTAAGTAGTATTTTAAAAATTTCAATTTCTAAGTGTTGCTAGAATATAGAAATAAAATTGATTTTTACACATTGATCTTGCATCCTGAAATCTTGGTAAACTCACTATCTCTAGTAGCCTTTTAGTAGATTCCGTTGGATTTTCTTTTTTTTTTTTTTTTCCCTCTTCTTCCACTCCCCCCTCCCCCACTCCGGTTCAAGCCGTTGTTTCTCAGTCTAGTTGTGTAGGACACGGCTCCCTGGCCCAGGCTGGTATTATGAGCCTCGGCATTAGGAGCACAACGCTCCAACCACCTGAGCCACCAGGCTGGCCCTCGTTGTATTTTCTAAATAGATAATCATGCTGTTAGAACCTTTAGGACTAAAAAAGAAGTCAAGTATTTTTAAAGCAGAATTTTTATATATGCATGTGTGAGCTTAAGTAAAGCTTCTCATTGAGAAAGGTAAGTGCTTTCACACTTTGCTTCTGATGATGGTTTTGAAGGGCACCAGAAGGTGATGAGTGGAACAGAAGTTTCTTTGGTAGACACGTGGATCCCATATCTTTGGTTTCTCTGCCTAACTGTGGATGGTCTCACTTTTACGTGCTCCAGCTCAGTGTGGTGTTGGACTGTAGATTTCATTTCGCAGTCATATTTCATGTGCACTTAGAATAACTCTGCAAACCACACAGGAAAACCCTGTATGGATGGCTAGGTGTTATCACACATTTCAAATTATGGCTTTCAATTCATTGATAGTGAGTTAGGATCTTTTAAACATTTTAAACTGCATGTTTTATAAAAAGGGAGAAAAAATCGAAAAAACAAACAAAAAAAAACACCACAACTCCAACAACAGTATTTTCTCATCTTTACCTTATTTTTTTTGCAGTCCTAAAGATTTTAAATAAAAATGATAGTTTCGTGATTTTTTTTTTGCCCCCTTTGTGGGGAGGATTGTAGAGGGAGCTAAACCACATGGTGAAAACTCATGTGAAGACCGAGCTTTTCATGTGTTTATTTTTGTTGGCTCAGGGAGGCATGGTAACTGACAGGTGGAATTGCTCGCCTCCCAGATGGTACAGGAACAGGGCTTGTTGAACGTGCTCTCCCTCACCTCATTGCCTCACACTTGTGCACGTGCACTGTCTTGTGTTACCTGCAGAATCTCTGACCTGTGTGTGTACTCCCCATTCCTCACCGCACTCTCCTCTCCCCCAGCTCCCCTTGCTCAGAGGGTCTCAATGTGTTTGTTGATGATGCTGCAGACAGTGGGTATTTATCATGTGTGTGGTTCTGGAAGAAAAGACAAGAGTAGGGAAATCCTATCATGTACTCATGACAGACAGTGCCTTAGGTTTAGCGCCTACCATTTCCAAGACAATGGAAGCATGATGGAGGATTCTGAGTAGTCAAGACCTTGTGACATTCATTGAGTGTGTTATTTGGCGAGAGGGTAGCATTTGGGATAAGACGGTCTCTGCTAGCATTCACTTATTCAACAAATGTTTTAGTGCCAACTATGTGCTAGCTTCTGTTGCTAGCACTTTGGATATTCAATCAACAAACGAGACAATAATCCCTGTCTTCTAGGAGATTATCTTCTAATAGAGGAAATATTAAATAGAAATGCGATGAATTAATATATAGTATATTAGAAGGTGATAATTATATAGAAAAAAGAAACAGAGCCATGCTGGGGACAGATTACTTGGGCCTCAGCTCACTTGGATGGAGGGAACAATATCTTCAATATTTCATGTGCACTTAGAATAACTCTGCAAACCACACAGGAAAACCCTGTATGGATGGCTAGGTGTTAGCACACATTTCAAATTATGGCTTTCAATTCATTGATAGTGAGTTACGATCTTTTAAACATTTTTAAACTGCCTGTTTTATAAAAAGGGAGAGAAAATTGAAATAAAAAAAACCCACCCTAACTCCAACAACAGTATTTTCTCATCTTTACCTGTGCATATATCTCATTATTAGAATGCTATGACTATTGTATATCTCAGTGAAAATTTCATGAGTCTGTAAGGAGATGTGGTTGTATCCTCACAGGGCTCTTCTAGTGTGAGGAAGAGTCATAGCTCACATGATAAAATGGTGCAAGGAGCGAAAGCATGAAGTGATTTCAGGTGGGAATTCTGTTAATCTAATGCTTGGTCTTAAGCACTGATAAAGGCGTCAAGATATTTCAAAGGAGCCTCCCAGGCAGTGGCACCTCCCATGTGGCTTCTTTGTGGAAACAGGCCAGAAGCTAGAAGTGAGGTGCAAGAGGGGTGTCCAGTTGGACCAGCCCTTTGGGACTTGAATGTAGGGGTCTCAGACAAAGTGTACAGTGGGACAGCGTTTGTGAGCCTTGGGATCAAGCAAACCAAGGAAGGAGCAAAACCCAGATTCTTGGTGTTTCTTGCTTTCTCTGTTAAATGAAAGGATTTGGAAAATCTGAATTATTCTAAGGGGAACCAACGGTGTTGAAAGCAACTCTCCATAGGTGCCAACGAAGTGATGGGAATGGGGATTAAACTTAAAGAACCTGAAGGGAAAAGGCAAAGGGAAAGGGGGACAAATCAAGGCTGTCTTCTCATTCCCCCCCTTCTCACCTGGAGATTTGCTTTCTCGAGCCAAATCCTCAAGTTGGCAGTTCTGGCTTTAGTTTTATTAGAAAAGCTAAGATTCCTTTCGAAGCTCTCATGTCTTCGGTTGAAAGTCAGACCAATTCCGTTTTCTATACTTAACCTGATGATTGCCACACCCAGAGCTTATCATTTATATGAAGTTCTCTGTCACGGATGCAGATCTTCACAAGATACATCATCAGAAGGGGTTTTGATTAATTCTGTTTGGCTGTCGTCGGCAAGAGGTGTGCTGGACCCAGCTTGCACTGGCTCAGGAGAGCTATTTTTGCACATCGATTCTCAGCTCTTTATTCAGTGGCACCCTATTGGCAGCTTGAAACTGACCATGGTGGGACTATTTGCACCACAGAAAGAAGCAAATCAGGGCTTCCCCTCTGAAGATCTGCATATTAAACATTTACCAGCACAACATTTGTCCTAGTGCTTTTTTCCACTCTTAATACAAGGAAAAAAATAAAAGAAAAATTATTTTTCTTATGGGTCCACAAGGGTCAAAATAAAAAAGCTACCAAAAGTTTTAGCTGTTTGCATGGTTGCTCAGTTTCACTCCCAAAACAAGAGAGGCATTTGATCATAGATATTAAAAGCTGTTTCAGAAATTTCTAGTATCTTTGTTTCATATTTCTTTGGATAGCCTGATGAAATTTTTGGAGTGTTTTTTGGACGTCAAAGAACCCTAGACTTCACCTACTATCTTTAAGACAGATGACAACAGATACCTGACTTAAATTCTCCAAGCGTCGGTTTCATCACCTATAAAACTAGAATAAAAATAATTTCACATGTGAGGCAGCTTTGTAATTTATAAAACTCTAAAAGTGGAATCTAGTGTTATTACCCAAACACCTTCAGTAGGCGGTAGTATTGTTATTAGATTTATGTAGTAAAAATATTTAGGACCACTTTACTTTTTCCTAGGGTAAACAAGTATTTCTTTTAAAATAAAAAAGCAATTATAGTGTTATACAATAGCTAAAGATTTGGTTGACCAAGCCCTTCCCTTTTTGAATGGTTGCAGAGGTCTTTTATGTCTCATATGAAGAATTGTTTCGCATTAACATTTGAATCATAGCAACAGTGTATGCTTATCCCGTTACTGATTGTCATCCTGAGCAATGGAAGGTAGTAACGTATACATACAGACGGTTTAAGGGCGGTAGAAACAAAGAAGGGAAACTTTCCCACACTCATTTCCCCTTTTCCCCACCCAGTTGTCTTCTCAGGCTGAGCTTCCTTCTTCGGCCTCTCTGGAGCATAAGTGCTGATAGCGGCCTAAATACAGGAGTGCACATTAGTGGGAATGCCTGCTGTTGATCAAAGCTGTATCATCCAGGCCACCAGTTCAAAGATTTCTGACTTCCTTCTTTATCTTTGAACTTCTCTTTGCTCTCTGCTACCCACGCCCATCTGCAGCCTGAAGTATCTACATTCCGCAGTGATCCCATGTCATCATTGTCTGTTCTCTGGCTTTGCAGGTTGTTGATCGTATATCATGATCTCCTTCTTGACATCATAATACTCACTTGTCACTCCCTTTGTGTTCAGGATGGACAATAGATTTTGCTATGGCCTTAGAGTTATTTCATTTGTACTTACTTTGTATTGTAAACTGGCTGTAAACTCTTCTATGGCTTCCTCTCTACAACTTTTCCAAGCCTTTATTTCCTCATTTGTAAAAAGCAAAAGGAGGATACTAATACTCCTCTCTCAGAATTGTGTGGGTTAAATAAAATGACATACAATGTATGCAAGTGCCCTTAATATGGTGCCTGGCATTTGTAGGTGTCCAACAAGCATTAGCTTTCTTCTCTTCCTTTGATGTTTTCCTTAATGCCTAAGGCAAAATGTGTTGCCAGTAAGCATTCAGCAGATTCTTGTGGTGTGAACGATGATAACACCTGTATGGATAGGAACTGTTCTTCTCCAGTATTCGTGTTCCTTTCTGTGTTGAGGGATTTCTATTAGCAGGACACCCTGGTCTCACTCACATCTTCCTTGGGAAGGTGCGCGTTATTGGAGAATAACTTTGAGTCGAGGAAGTTTGGGGTAGGAAGAGGATGAGGAAGGAGATCAGCCTCTTTGCTGTGCATGTGTGTGTGTGTGTGCGTGTGTGCGTGTGTGTGCGTGTGTGCGTGTGTGTGTGTGTGTGTGTGGAGGGGGGAAGAGGGTAGAGAAGAGATGGAGGCTGGAGAGGAGGTTTGGCTGCCTATAAACACCTTCTGAATTGCTCCTTCATGCTGAAAGTTTTACAGGGACAAGCTGTGTTTTTTCAGCCTTACATGAGCTTACTTCCAGATTCCGTAATGAAGAGCTCGTTGTTGCTGCACATGTAAGCCACGTTCTCCAACATGAGATTGATAAAAAGTAAAGGCGATATTTTATCTCCATATACTACTCTCTAATGCCTCTCAATTGATTCTGAACTTGGATATGGAAACGGGGGTGCTTTTTTATTTTAATTTATTTAAAAAATTTTTAATGTGTCCTTATATCCCCAGCAATCTATTCTTCCAGTTCTAGAAAATTCTGTCAGTGCAATAGCATCCTGTTTTTGCCATCCTACTTTTAAAAGTTCCTTTCAGAGGGCTTCACAAGTGTTTCAGAACCAGTGGAAGCATCATCAGGTGGTCTTTATAATCCACAGTATCCTTCATTATTTTGACTTCTTGAAGATGAATCTTTTTCATTTGGTGTCTTTCTAAAAAATTTTGGTACATTTCTACCAAATTGGCCTGTTTGAGTCCTGATTGCTACGTTTTCATTTTGTCTTTATTTTACTTAAAAATTCTCTTTCCTTATCCTTTCTTCTCCAAGTGACAAGATTTCACTATGGAACATGTTTAGAGGCTGACATCAGTTTTTGAGTGATGATAAAATGCTTGGGTGGACGCTTTTGTCCATTTCCCTTGGTTTCGACTCTCAGCCTCTGTGTAGAGTCACAGAGAAAAGCCAAGGGGAAGGAGGTGACGAGTAAATTAAAGGCAGAAGAGATAGGCTGCACAGCCATATAGGCCTGGGATGGGATTGAAAGAGCGGAGTTCGTCTCCATGCCAAGTTGCTTCTTCGTAGCTCAGAGAGCCGAGGATAATTGATAATCTTCATGTGATGCCAGTAGGGAATGAGTCTCCATCAGTTGTTGGAAGGAGGGGGGTTTGTCACACCCCGAAACATGTCAGTTCCAGGAGACAGGTCATGTCCTATGGGATTTTGATGAAGAGAAAGATTAGCAATGAGCCACTGACTGAAGGGCTATGCACTAGACTACAGAGGAAAAACAGCAGACGTCACAGGGGATGTGCTCTTAGATAAAACCCAGGGGAGTCCTACTGGGTTTTGTCCGTGAGCACATCTCAGAGCTGAGGTTGGGGGAGATTTACCACTGACTCCAGAGCAGTTAGAGTGGTTTGTGTTGCTGACGGTTTTTCTTTTAGAACCACAGTTCCCCCAGTTCTGTCTATCAGTCTCAGGATCCAGCCACTCAGTTAATGACAGATAAAAGAAACACCAGTTACAGGAACTCTTGGCCTAACCTGCATAGTCCATTTTTAGATTTTCACTTCCCTGGTCCTATCCATAGAAAACCAACAAGAGTGTGTGCTCAAGCTCATATTAAATAACTAGTCAACTCACAGTTTATTCACGTGACATTTTTTGGACTCCTGGCATCGTGCCGGATGATGAAATTATAAGAAATCAATCAGCTAAGGCTCTAGGTTTGCTTTTGCGGGAACGCACAGGCTATAGGGGAGGCAGATATGTAAACAGATAAACCACAAGCTTGCTCAAATTAAGAACAACGCTCTGTGGCGGCACAGAAGAGAGAGCAACTAATTCCTCACATGGCATGGAAATGCGTGTGGTGTGGCTTTTCCAGGGGAAAGGATAAAACTGCCTATGAGGTGACCATCATTAGAATTTGCCCCATCTGCTGCGCTGAGTTGTCTCACCCTGAATGCACTGTGTGGAATGTATCAGTGTGAAGATAGTCTGTTGTGAGCACAGATTATTTTATATTATCTCAGTGGTCACTATAAAATCTAAATAAGCATAGCGTAAGAAGAGAGAGGCCCCTGAAGGAATCACCTGGAAAAAAGTATGGCGGAACCACAGTTGCTGGAGGAATTTCATTTTTCACATGTATTTATAAATCATGCACACACTTATCATGGATGAACTGCTTGCAAGCAGTAAAGGCTAATGCTAATTCTGTGGTGTCTGGGAGTGGCGAGGTTTTGGGTTGTGTAGGTCCAGGAGGAGAAATAGGAGATTTTAATTCTCCAAACACGTCTTATCAGATGCAGAGTGGGAAGTATCCTGATAAATCTGGCACTCTTTAAACATCCGCTGAATTATAGGCTCCTGTGGGAAAATCCTGCCCTTGAGAACTGGATCTTTTTATTTGCTTTGAGAACCTCACTTGCTGAATTGTACAATTCCTGGAAGCATCTTGACAGCATGAATTGATTGTGAAGATGGTGTAAGTAGCTCTGAAGTTCCACTGCATTACCTCATTACAGCTATCCGTTGTGAGAGGAGTGCTTGGGACATGTTGAAAGGGTGATGACATGAAAGAAACACCATTTCTCCCCCCAAATCTACTAAGATTACCACAGCGTCACCTCCAAGTGGCTTTCACAAGAAGGATGACTTTTCGCAGCTCTTATTGTAGTCAGTGTTTCCAGAAATAGTCATGAAGGATGGAGATGACCTTTCAAAACGCTGTGTTATTTCTGTGGTGGTAAAAATGTGGCCAGTCATTATAAACATGGCAGCCAGGGTGCAGCTTTGTGATTGGAGCACTGGGTGGATGGGAGGGAAATAACCTTACTGAGCACCTAATAGGTGCATATGTGATCTCATTAGACCCTCACAATAGCCAGTTAGTTATCATTGCCCTCATTTTACTGCCAAGGAGGCCGAGGCACTAATCAGTTAGTCCCTGGGGGCACAGCAGGAAGTGGAAAGGACACGGGACTAGGACTTAGAGCTTAGAATCTAAACCCAGCTCTCATTTCTTTGCAGTGCAATCTTGGGCAAGTAATTTGACCTCTCACTTCTGTGTCTAATATTTCAGCTGAATAATTGGAACAACAACAACAATAACAATAATAATCATAAATACATATATTACATGAGTGTGAAAGTCTTTCATATCCATTGTCTCATTTGTTTCCCGCCACATGCCTGTCCAGTAGCTGGAGAGAGCGCACAAAATAGTGGGAAGTGCTTGAGCTGTAGAGGGAGAGAGTCCTGAGTTCAAATCCTCACTCTGCCTTCAATCTGTCGACATTCAATCTCATCTTCAGTTAAATGGGGCTAATAGTATAGATCTTACAGCACGTTTGTGAGATCTGAGAGAGAGGTAGAAAATGTACACTTAACAACTGGTAGTTCCTATTAAGGTCCCATTTGAGGAATGAGAAAAATGATACTCAGATTTTACACAAGTTCTTCAAAATCACACACATTTACCGCACTGGGCAGGAGGGTAAGCAGCCAGGCACATGGGCTTTGGAGTTAGGTGGATTTGGGATTTAATTCTGTCTTCATTTCTTACAAGCTGTGTAACATTGGACAAGTGGTTCCATCTCTCCGAACTTTAGTTTCCTTGTATATAAAATTATCTATAAAATAATTACAACCTCATAAGTAGGTGGGCAAGGGGAATGATAAAATTATAAAAAGCACTTTGCTAAGTGCATGTCTCCTTCCTTCCTTCCTTCCTTCCTTCCTTCCTTCCTTCCTTCCTTCCTTCCTTCCTTCCTTCCTTCCTTCCTTCCTTCCTAACCCTCCGTTTGTAGCATGGTACATACCTAACACATTTTATGGGACTATGAGTGACCTTTATCAGTGGGACCAGCTTGATATAGTATAAAGCACATAGGAATTGGACTTCAAAGGATCCTGGTTGAAGTAAAGGAGTCCTGGCTTTGCTGTGTTAGCTGAGTGACCTTGTGTATGTTTCCTCTGCAGTCTGTTTCATAGTCCCTCTTAATAATCCCCATTTCACACGGGCGCAGTAAAGAGCATAGGAGACGATGACCCTGATAGTGCTTTGTAACGTTATAGAGCTTGAGAAGTATTATTATTACTAATATGGAATTTAGGGCATCAGGTAATAAATTAGTGGGTGTTTGTGTGAGTGCAGTGGGTCTAGATGTCAGTAGTTTTCCATTGAAAAGGCAAGTCCTGTTTCAAGCAGAGCTGAGCAAGGTTCACCTCTCATCTTGTTGCTTTTTATTGTTCATCTGATTAGCTCAGTGTGTCTCTGCACCCTGGTACCACCTGAGTTACTGTAAAGAATCTGTAGGTCCAGAAGCGTATGCATTTTCCCAACCAATGGATTGTAAGAGTGGATTTACTATCATTGCTCTTGCCAAAATTTTTGATATTAAAAAAGAAACTATATGACAGAAAGTGTTAGACACCACTGGACTTGAGGTGGGGGAGGTTTGGTGGTTAGAACTCAATTACCTTGATATCCTAGCATGTAGCATCATGTATTGGGAACTTAGTAGATGTTTAATAACTAGTGTGAATAAATGAATGAATGAATGTTTTTTCATTGACTTAACACTGGCTCAACTCCTCCCTTTAGAAGCCTACAGAGTGCAGGTGTAGCCAACTTGACCTTTGGCTTCCTTTGCCTTTTCACATGGGTCGGTCTGCCTTTGTGCTCATAGCACTCTTTGTTTGAAGAGTATCCTGCTCCCTCGGACTCCTTTGTCTCATAGACTTTTTCCCTTCCAGGATGATGATATCACTTGAGAAATTCAGTTCTTAAAAACTCCATCTCTTCCAAAATAGGAAATGAGCTCATCTTGGTTAAGCTGTATACCTGTTATAGTATCTTGGTGCTATCCTGTCCGATCATCCTTTAGGTCTTTACTGTTATGATGGAGAAGAAAAGCCACAGTCCAAAATGATCCACATGAAACATCTCGGAAGTTTTCAACACTTAACTTAGTTATTATCACCTCTCACGGAAGAGAGCCTTGGGCAAAATGTGGGAAAATGGCCCCGTAAGTGGAAAAAATGAAGAGAGGGGAAAAAATGAGATCAGTGAAAATGAATATAGTAGTACAAAGCTCCAAGTGATTCAACTCTCTTAAAAAGTGAAGTGATGATAGGTACAGGGAGTGCTGTGTTGTGGGTTACTTTCTGAAACCCCAAACAGGGTTACTTGGAAAGCTGAAAGGCAAATCTGTCTCTGAAGCGTCCCTGGAGAGACCTTGCAGGGAGAGCTAATATCTGTAACTATTTTGAGAAGGTCACCCATTAAACAAGAACCTCTTGTGCTGGATTCATGTGGGGCTGGCATGCAAGGTCATGGACAGCCAGGAGTCAAAATGTTCCTGAACGTGGAGGTGTCTACAGCCAGTTGAACCCTGGTTAAATTTCTTTCAGGACTTGGAACATAATCCTTATCCCTACAGCCTCTACAGATGTAACCCAACACTAGACAGGAGCTCTCTAGTGGATCTAGAATTATTCCATGCATTTGAATGGCAGATTCATTTTGTCCCAAGGAGTGTTCGCAGGAGCAGAGATGTGTTACCTGGATGCCCATGTATTCTCCTCTGGTTCGGTGGTTGTGAAGGATGCATAGCGTGATGGTAAAGGCCTAAGGGCCTGATGTTTCTTGAATTTCACACTGAGCATATGGTCTAAGAGCCCAGGGCCAGTGGTGGGTGACCCAGGGTTTTGGAGGCAGAACGCTGGAACAGAAGTGTGGTAGGGTCTGAGCATGGATTTAGGATCAGATATCTTTCCCCTCAGCCACTTACTAGTTACATGGCAGAGGAACACTTAACTATTTTGGAACTGATTGCCTTGTTTAAGGAAGATGCTGATAATAATACTTATATCACAGGGTTTTGGGAGGATTAAATTAAATGATGCATGCAAAAAATATCCTGAACTGAACTTGACCAGGATTAAGCCGTAGCTGTTGTTGTCATTTATTATTCTCCAACTAGAGAGTCATGGGGAGGATCAGGAGCATATAGCATATATAGGACCGAGAGCGTTGAAACACTGTTACAAATGCAGGGCCACTCCAGCTCCAGAGCTCTCCATAATATTGGTTGAGGCCTTTTTATCGTATCACAGCCCCACTTCTCCCTCTGCCCAATCTCCTTCCTTCTGTCCCCAGCAAGTGGGACATCCTGAGCCTTCTGACCAATCAGCTTCTTGGACGCAAGTCTCTGAGTCAGAGACTGATTTCTGGGGAGTCTATCCTGTGACTGTCTTCCGTCTGCCCCACAGCTGTGCAAACATGCAGTTCTCACACAAATGCAGGGGTGATACAAGCACGAGAGACAACTAATGGTGGTAATTGTAGGCATGGAAATGTGTACAGGACTGGGTGAGGTGGTCTCTCAAATCCAAATACATAGTTTTGTTTCTAGGGTCAGAGTGCACAGAAGAAAGGGGGACAGGAATGACAAAGGTAAAGGGACATAGAAAGAGATGGTGGTTAAATGGGCCATTTGGAGAAAATTTTGAAGGATGGACTGCCCCAAGTTGGATTCAAGATATTAAACTAAATAAAGTTGGTTGCATACTTAGTAGGTGATCCCATCAGCTACGAAACTTCCTCTGACCCTGATTGGTAGACCTGCCCTCTTGCTGTGAATAAAGCACAAGAGCGCCAAGGGTAAAGTCCATTTTCTTTTTTTGAAAAATTTAATTGAAGTTTATTGGGGTGACAAGTGTTAACAAAGTTGCATAAGTTCAGCTGTATAACTGTGCAATACATCATCTATATATCACATTGTGTGTTCACCACCAGAGTCAGTTCTCCTTCCACCACCATATATTTGATCCCTTTTACCCCCATCTTCCATAAAGTCCATTTTCATTTTGAGAATTTGATGTCTTCCTAGAGAGTGAATACTGGGAAACAAAATTCTTTGTGCCGTAAGTAGCTTATGGAATCCTTTTTTTTTTTTTTTTGAGGAAGTCATATATTTTGCCTTTTGAAAGTATTGAGCAGAAAAAAGTGCAATTTTTAATTTTTACAAGGACCCAGAACAGAGCAAAAAAGGAGCCTCTAATCCAACCCTATGTTGGTTTGGCTGGACTTTCAAGTTTGTGAGCAAACCATCAATTTGTCACCCAAGCAGTTGAGTAGCACCCGACTCTTGCAGCCTGCTGGCTCTTCTTGGAGGACAGACAGTCCCTATTCACTGCCTGCCTGAGAAAGCTTTGAAATCCTTGCCCAAAGATAAAAAACCTTCTAGAGACCCTTCTGATGAGCTTGCCTCCCACACAGGACAATGCGTTTTGGCCTGAAGGTGATTTAAACTGCAGCGTGGGCTTGGTGAAGGAAAGCATCTAGTTTCTTTCCAGTCAGATTTGATCAAAGGCAGCGTGCTGAGGCTCTCTGATGAATTGCTCGCAAAGCACAGGTTTTGTTGAAAGCTAGAAGTGCGTGGTTAGCATTGCTTCCTGCAGGAGCTCAGAATGAACACTGAAAACATTTTCCCTTTTCAATTGCCCTTTTCTGCTGTATCTGATTGCTGTGTCTCACACAAACTAAATACCGTAAAAGTTACCGGACCTGCTTGGCAGTAATTTAGAAGGGGTTTGAGATGATTTCCTTAGCTAATGTTTCCATAGAAGGAATCTGGCGTTCTCAAGCATCGCGAATGTATTATCAGGACGTTATCTTTGACCTTTCTATGGCTTCACTATTTGACATTAACTTGTTTTATTATTATTATATTTTTTAGTCGTGTATTTTCCCTCTATTGCTTCCTATTTGGAAATTTTAAACCCTTGTTCAAATATTTTCGTGAATGACAAGGAACATTTATTTACACTCATCAATTAAATATCTGTTTAATGCTTCTCAGTCCTACCAGACCATAAACTCCAATGACGGTTTTGTTCTCAGCTCGTAACATAGTAGCAGCACATAATACCTGCTATAAAAATAGTTTTGGAGTGAAGCAATGCATTTATATAATGCCTTCCAATTTACAAAATGGTTTCACATCCATTTTCTTATTCTGGAGTTCATAACCTACTCCTTTAGATAGCTTGGATGGATCTTATTGCCACCTGAATTTTACAAAGGAGGACATTGAAACTTGAGAAGTAAGTGGTATCCTCACAGAGCTGATAGGTAGTAAAGCGGCAGTTCGCAAGGTGTGCTTCCTGGACCAGTAGCAGCAGTGTCACCTGGCAGCTTGTTAGAAATGTGAATTCTCAGACTCCACCCAGACAGACTGAATCAGAAACTCTCTGGGTAGGGTCCAGAAATTCGTGTTTCAGTCATTTCTCTACGTGATTGTGATGCTAGCTGAAGTTTGAGAAGTCCTGGTGTAAAGGAAGAACTTGCACTGTGTTTTCTTTATCCAACTTCTGTGTGATTTCTGCCTCATCATTTTGGCTCTCCAATACCACTTAATTGTAAAAAGGAACATCTTTGCTGAGCTCATAATGCCAACCTGAATCTCTTAGGGCAAGCGTCCTGATACTGATTTTAAATTCCACAGCAAAATAGTTATTTAGTGAGGAACTTGTGGGTCTGTACGTGTGTTTATGCCCCCCACCCCCCCCCCCCGCCATGTAATTTCCACTGATACTGTGAACAGGGGATCTAGTTACTAGCTTGTGGGGATGTAAGTGCTGGCTCTGTACTTGGCTTTTTCCAACAACACCCCAGCAGGAGTGTTGGGGTGCCTCATCGCAGCATCCTGAGAGTAGAAGTCTAGACATGGGTACAGGTGGGGCGACAGTTTTTTTCTGTAGTGTTTGGCTAGAGTAGAATTCTGGGTTGACAGTACTGGTTTCAGGGCTGTCTTCTTAAAGATGAAAAGCAATTTTGGAAAAGGAACAAACTGTTACTTTTATGTAGAGTACTGAGTCAGGGGCAGCAGCTGACTCAGAGAGGCATCTGAACTGGAAGTGAGGGCTGGCAAGGTCAAGAGAAGGCTTGAGAACCAAGTCCCAGGTCAAGGCCCACAGGTAATTCAGACCCAGGAAAGGGTGAAGAAGTTAGCAGAGAGTTTGCAAAGGCCAAAGGAACACAAGCCCCCGGAAGCAGAGTCAGAGGAGATTTATGGTAAGAAAGGGTCTTCCACAGGAGGCAAAGCCTGCCTTTGAGAAAAAGCCCTGTGCTTTCAGATGTCCCAGGGATATGCACGTTCTGCCATGTGGCCAGTCCCAGGGTGACAGTGGGGAACAGCTGTCTCTCTCCCCGACCAACAGAACTCACTCACAGCAGAACCTTTTAGAAAACTGATTGAAGATGATGATATTTTCTAACCCACGGCTGTCAATTTTGGGGTTTGCAAAGTTTTGTGGGACCACATAACTAAAGCTAGGAGTGCCATTGGTTGTTTTTGATCGATAAAGATGGCATTACTTTTTTCTCCCCTTTTAAAACCAAATCCATGTGAAGAGCTCTGAATAAGGATGCAGTGAACACGTGAGCTTCTTAGGAAGCTGCTCAAAATCCGGTCGCTCAACTAATTCATGTCTCAGATGAGCACTTCTCTTGTGGTGCTACAGTTAAAAATGATTTTTATTCTTACTCCTATATCTCGGACTTTGTACCCATAATAGATTGTTGGTTAAACATAGGATCATAATACTGATGCTGAAACATGGCTATAATTGTATAAACTAATCTCAAGATGCTCTTCACTATATTTGTTTCATTTATCTGATGGAAATGATTATACAGTACATTGAGGTGTTTTTAGTACTTTGAAAAACTAATGTTTACAGTGAAACTATGGCAATAATTCCATCCTTTTTATTAGGAATAAATACTACATACCAGCAATATAGTATATGTGGAGAGGGTTTAAAGCAAAAACCTAAAACCTTCTTTCTGAATTGAGAACTGAAATAAAAAGTTACGAAAAAGTCTCATTTGTTGTCATATTTAGTTAAATTTTTCTACATTTTAATATATATACATATGTAATTTTCACATCTACATACATAGTTACATGTGTAAAATTATATAATATATATTCTATGGTCTATAAACCAAATATGGCCTATGGCATTTTTAAATTATTTTTTTGGAAATTGTCTTATATTACAAAATTAATTTAATGGAACTTAAGTCAGAATAAGTCTTCATAAGTCATGATCATTATTAGTGATAATATTAGACTATTGTTATAATGTAACCAATACTATTCCAATCTAACGTAAAAGCAAGTCTCTATTTAAAATTATTTCTTTATCATATATCACTTGGCAGTTCAAAAATGTTCTAAGAGGCTTTAGGGAGATTTATACCCATAGAAGGAGTTCACAGGTCACATCATCTTAGAAATGCTGAGATGCAATATTGAAGATGGATGGGCGCTTTAAGAACATCTGGGCAGTGCCCTCAGCTGTGTAGGTGAGAAATAGTGAAGCTTCAAATTTCATGCATTTCTACATGTGTGACACAGACCAAATGTTGTTCCTGGGATGCAGCCACCCACTGTGAAAGTCTGATATAACGTGACTCCTTAATGGCACACCTGGCATTCAAAAATGTATTCCCTGTGTGGTTTTCTCTTTTATAAACAGAATGGCTTGAAATTCATTACTTTCATAAGAAACACTGAGCAGGAGGCATCAACAGATTAAAACTCCCGGCTTGGAATTAGGGAGACAGCCTCTTCGTTAGTCGATGCTTTCCTGCAAACAATGGATTGAGAGTGAATTTATCATCAAGTGACAAAGAGATCCATTGAGTGGAGAGACTATTTTTAAGTGATTTACAGTAGCCCTCCCTTAGAGGCAGTTTTGCTTTCCACTGTTTCAGTTACCCATGGTCAACCGTGTTCTGAACATATTAAATGGAAAATTCCAGAATTACACAATTTATAATTTTTAAATTGTGCGCTGTTCCGAGTAGCATGATGAAATCTCATGCAGTCCCACTCTGTCCTGTCCAGGATGTGAATCGTCCCTTTGTTCCACCATCTCCACACTGTAGATTCTCTTTGCCCGTTAGTTGTAGTAGCAGTCTCTGTTATCAGATCGATTGTCGCAAGATTGCAGTGCTTTTGTTCCAGTCACCATTTACACATGGCCCCAAAGGGCAAGAGCAGGGATGCTGGCAATTTGGATATGCCAAAGAGAAGCCATGAAGTGCTTCCTTTAAGTGGAACAGTGAGTTAAGTCTTTCCTCAGCGCAATAAGGAAAGAAAAAATCGTATGCTTATGTTTCTAAAATCCACAGTAAGAACGAATCTTGTATCTGTGAAATTGCCTAATTTATAAATTGAATGTTATCATAGGCAGATATGTATAGGGGGTCTTGGAATATGTTCCCATGGCTAAGAGTGGGACTACTGTATTTGAAAAACATATATCTGGTAAATATATAAATATCAAGTATGAAAATGTTAGTTTGAACTCTCACTCTGTGGTTTCTATTTATTGGATGGACTTTTGGGATACATATTTTTCTCATCCATCCCACTCTTTTTTAATGGAATAGAACCCAATATCCCCTACTCTCTAGGTTGTGGACACTCATGGAGTCATATTAAAATTTATATATTCCCTTCCACAAATGTAGAGACTCTGGGGGTCTCTGAAGTGTCTCCTGTGTGCTCATGTTCAGTTTTCTCTTATCCTGCTTTTGCCAATATCCCCTGTCCTCTGAGTACTACAGGTAATAAATGGGTGCCATTGGTTTAGGGCTCTGGGGGAGGGTGCTGCTTCCAGGCCTGGGATTGCCCTGGTGGGAGCCCTGAGATTCCAAATATTGCTCTTTCTGACTCCTCCTTCCTGTCCAGACCACATTGTGCTCTCCTCTAAAAGTGTCCCCATTCTCCAACTGGATGAATTTGCTCTCTTGGGTCCTGGAATAACCTTGATTGATCTTGAGATGTAAGTTCCCCCAGGTAATGGTGCTTCTGGCTTCTCCCTGCAGCTTCCTTAAGGCAAAGGTAAACCCAGTCCCCTAGACCTGGACCGGGATGCATACACACACACACACCAAACTGTTCTCTCTAGTAGCTCTTTCTTCTGCCTTCCTTTAAGACACCGTAGTAAATCTTCTTGCCTTTGGGTCTCCTTTCCTCCAATCACATCGACTCAGGCAATAGATCCTGGGTAGGCATTATGTCCTCTACGTTTTAGAGTTGATGGTACCAGAGTATTTTTTCACCAGGGAATGCAAGGTTAGGAAAGAAAGAGGGATATGACTACCACAAAGAAATGACTCCCTGGCTTTTCAGTCAGTAGCAAAACATTGACTGTCACAAGTAAAGTCTGAAGGCAATTGTTGAATTTGGGCATGTTGCTTCGAGCCGTCCTTTCTTGGGTGGGACGTACTTGAGTGAGCCTTCTTGGGACTGGCCTTTAGCTTTACGATGTTCACTGGCTTCTCAGTTAGAAGATGACCGCTGTCCAGGTGAAGGCGGACTTCTGGCTGTGCTCATTCTTTTGTCACATCCATCTGAGGGAAAAAAAAAAATTGTTCTGGCCACTTCTGCTCTCCCCTTTGCGTCTTCACCACATCAAGCACATTCCGAGCATTTTAAAATATGAGGTTATACTCATTTCAATCATAACTTGAACCGAAAATGTTGACATTTTTCAATGTATTTATAAGATCTTCACCTTCTGGAATCCCTCTCTTCTTGCTGATGAAAAACATCTGATTTTGGAAGCATCAATTGACAGAATATGTTCTGGCAGCGAAAAGCACAATAGCCTGTTGGGTACTTAGGACTCCATTTCACAGAGCAGCCATATTTTGCTTTTTGGAACAGTTATCATTTGAAATTCCAGCAGTGTGTTTAGTCATAGTTATAGTTTGGAAGCTTACCTATAGGAAAAAGGGCTTAGGGGAAAGGGAGGAAATCACTTGAGTTTAAAAAACAATCTACATATATTAAAGCGATGATTGAAGGAAACTAAACCAACAGCCATCCAAGAGATTTAGACTAAGTACTCTTGAAACTTTCTAGTCCCTTTTTCTGTTCATTATCTATTCATTTGAGCACCATTGTTGTATTCTGAGAAATCAGTGCTGGGTAAAATATGTTCCAGAGGGGTTTTTAGTCTCATAGAAAAGGCGGGAATGTAAACAAAATAAATATTCAGAGTACTATTAAAAAGTCTGCCAGGCTGTAGTAGAGTCAAAAAAGTGAGAGAAACGGTTTCATAGAGAGAGCCACGCTTCAGCAGGAGTTGAATGTTGAACTGACATTTCCCAAACCAGATCCCAATCTGGGCAACAGGGCACGTGGATTATAGCTGTGTTATGTTGTCAAATTCCTTAGTCTTCGGGCTCTTGGATCCTCCTCTGTAGACTTCAGCATGTTGTATAAATATTGCCATTTTTAAATGTGTGCCCTGGTATGAAAAATGGTGGGGATCACTATTAAGCTGACACGTGGGAAGAGAGAAGAGACGAGGAAGGTGCGAGAGTAGAGAGACAGGTTGGAATCAGTGCCATTTGTAGAAACATCCAGAGGATTTTTGAATAGAGGAGAGCCATACTCAGATTAGTATTTTAAAAAGTTCACTGTTGTCAAGGTATGTAGGTTGGATTGGAATGCTGTAAGATTGGATACACGAAGACCTTTAGGGGATTTCTGTAACAGGTTAGGTGAGAGTTTGCTTAGCTGTCAAAAAGGTAGAATTGGAGAAAACATTGTTTGGAGGAGGAATAGAGAGTTCATTCATTTACTCATTGAATCATTTATGTACCATGTTTATTGACTGGTTAAAATGTACTAGGCATTGTACTAGGCTCTGGAGAAACAATGGTGAGTAAAACAGATATAGTCCCTGCTGCTGGATATTATGTTTTGGTAGGGGAGTTAGTGGTCAAGTAATCACAAATAAATATAAAATCATATGTGGTCTGAACCACAGGAGCCGGATGGTCTGGTTTGTGTATGTATAGTGGAGAGCCTAACATAGTCTACGGTCCATGGACGGCTGCCCTGAGGAAGGGATCTGAAGGGTGACTAGACATCAACTCGATGCTGGAGGGGATGTGATGGTGGAGAAGAGAATTACAGGCACACACCAGCACATGTCCAGGCCCCTGTGGCTGCGGGAAACATGAGAGTGTTGGAGGTACTGACAGAAGACCAGTGCGGCTGGAAGGCAAAGTAAAAGTAGAGAGTGGTATGAGGTAAGACTGGAGAGAGGTAGGCGACAGCCATGCAGGGCCCTGAAAGCTATGCAGAGGGTTTTGGTATTTTACCTCCGGGCAAGAGGAAATGAGAGAATAGTTTTAAGCAAAGTGGTGTGTGTGTGTGTGTGTGTGTGTGTGTGTGTGTGTGTGTGAGAGAGAGAGAGAGAGAGAGAGAGAGAGAGAGAGAGAGAGAGAGAGAGAGATCTGATCACATTTGAATTGTATACATTTTATAAAGATCACATTTGCTGCAATGTGGAGGATGGATTGGACAGGAACAAGTATGGAGATGTGGGAGGCCAGTCAAGCTTATTGCAATGGTCAGAGGGAGCCTTGGAGAGAGCTAGAACTAGGATGGTGGCATTAAAGAGAGATTGGGTCCCTCTGAGAGGTGTTTCCCTGTTAGAGTCAACAGGACTTGATAATATCTTGAGAATGGAGAGAGAGAAAGAGCGTACTCCAAGGCTATGGTTGGGTTGAAGGGTGGATGATTCTTTCAGAGTCTCTGACACTGGAAACACAGGGGAAGGAGTGGGGAAGGGAGGAATGTTAGTGGTTTCAAGTCAGACATGTGGTTATGTCCAGTCAGCATTTAGAAATCAGGAAGAAGATCTAGGTGAAACTATAATTTGGGAGTCATCAATCTACATGTAATGATGAAAACATAGGCGTGGAATATACGTGTCTGATAAGAAAGGAAGAGGGCATAGGTTGAGAGAAGAAGAGATGGAAGCCTGGGCAGTGCCGGTGCAGAAGGGCAAGGCCAAGGAAGCTGAGGAAGGAAGACAATGCTCTTTAGTCCAAGCCACTGAGAACATGAGAAGGGACGTACTTGCCAACCTCCAGGAGAAATGATAGAGAACCATTGAGTGTTGAGTGTTCAGGAAACACCCCTCTCTCTTTACAAAACCACGTGCTGGCTCTATGAAGTGCAAAACAACTTGTTAAAAAGTGAGCCAGTAGATGTTCAAATAACATCTGACATCCAGCTGGACTCATACTTGTCCCACTCTTTCCCTGTCTCC